>NC_140165.1:125539791-125579791 GCF_963971535.1 Notolepis coatsorum | reverse complement strand
GTTTTCATGCTCCTGTGGATTTCCCTGTGTGAGCACCGCCATGCTCCTGACACCACGTTAACCTCACCTGTTATCTCTCCTGACACCACGTTAACCTCACCTGTTATCTCTCCTGACACCATGTTAACCTCACCTGTTATCTCTCCTGACACCATGTTAACCTCACCTGTTATCTCTCCTGACACCATGTTAACCTCACCTGTTATCTCTCCTGACACCATGTTAACCTCACCTGTTATCTCTCCTGACACCATGTTAACCTCACCTGTTATCTCTCCTGACACCATGTTAACCTCACCTGTTATCTCTCCTGACACCATGTTAACCTCACCTGTTATCTCTCCTGACACCATGTTAACCTCACCTGTTATCTCTCCTGACACCATGTTAACCTCACCTGTTATCTCTCCTGACACCACGTTAACCTCACCTGTTATCTCTCCTGACACCATGTTAACCTCACCTGTTATCTCTCCTGACACCATGTTAACCTCACCTGTTATCTCTCCTGACACCACGTTAACCTCACCTGTTATCTCTCCTGACACCATGTTAACCTCACCTGTTATCTCTCCTGACACCATGTTAACCTCACCTGTTATAAGTTATGCAGCATCAAAATGAATGCATTTAGGCAACATTGAAATTAATAAATGCTCCAATACACTCTATAGTCCCACACTCACCTCAGTGCTGCCCTGTAGAGTCACAACACTGTCTGCTGGCCACACAGAGCCGTCCTGGGGGGGGGGGGGGGAGAAGAGAGACAGAGGAGGGAGGGGGGAGAAGAGAGACAGAGGAGGGAGGGGGGAGAAGAGAGACAGAGGAGGGAGGGGGGGAGAAGAGAGACAGAGGAGGGAGGGGGGGAGAAGAGAGAGAGAGGAGGGAGGGGGGAGAAGAGAGACAGAGGAGGGAGGGGGGAGAAGAGAGACAGAGGAGGGAGGGGGGAGAAGAGAGACAGAGGAGGGAGGGGGGGAGAAGAGAGACAGAGGAGGGAGGGGGGAGAAGAGAGACAGAGGAGGGAGGGGGGAGAAGAGAGACAGAGGAGAGAGGGGGGAGAAGAGAGACAGAGGAGGGGGGGGGAGAGAAGAGAGACAGAGGAGGGAGGGGGGAGAAGAGAGACAGAGGAGGGAGGGGGGAGAAGAGAGACAGAGGAGGGAGGGGGGAGAAGAGAGACAGAGGAGGGAGGGGGGAGAAGAGAGACAGAGGAGGGAGGGGGGAGAAGAGAGACAGAGGAGGGAGGGAGGAGAAGAGAGACAGAGGAGGGAGGGGGGAGAAGAGAGACAGAGGAGGGAGGGGGGAGAAGAGAGACAGAGGAGGGAGGGGGGAGAGGAGAGACAGAGGAGGGAGGGGGGAGAAGAGAGACAGAGGAGGGAGGGGGGAGAAGAGAGACAGAGGAGGGAGGGGGGAGAAGAGAGACAGAGGAGGGAGGGGGGAGAAGAGAGACAGAGGAGAGAGGGGGGAGAAGAGAGACAGAGGAGGGAGGGGGAGAAGAGAGACAGAGGAGGGAGGGGGGGAGAAGAGAGACAGAGGGAGGGAGGGGGGAGAAGAGAGACAGAGGAGGGAGGGAGGAGAAGAGAGACAGAGGGAGGGAGGGGGGAGAAGAGAGACAGAGGAGGGAGGGGGGAGAAGAGAGACAGAGGAGGGAGGGGGAGAAGAGAGACAGAGGAGGGAGGGGGGAGAAGAGAGACAGAGGAGGGAGGGGGGAGAAGAGAGACAGAGGAGGGAGGGAGGGAGAAGAGAGACAGAGGAGGGAGGGGGGAGAAGAGAGACAGAGGAGGGAGGGGGGAGAAGAGAGACAGAGGAGAGAGGGGGGAGAAGAGAGACAGAGGAGAGAGGGGGGGAGAAGAGAGACAGAGGAGAGAGGGGGGAGAAGAGAGACAGAGGAGGGAGGGGGGAGAAGAGAGACAGAGGAGGGAGGGGGGGAGAAGAGAGACAGAGGAGAGAGGGGGGAGAAGAGAGACAGAGGAGGGAGGGGGGAGAAGAGAGACAGAGGAGGGAGGGGGGGAGAAGAGAGACAGAGGAGGGAGGGGGGAGAAGAGAGACAGAGGAGGGAGGGGGGGAGAAGAGAGACAGAGGAGGGAGGGGGGGAGAAGAGAGACAGAGGAGGGAGGGGGGAGAAGAGAGACAGAGGAGGGAGGGGGGGAGAAGAGAGACAGAGGAGGGAGGGGGGAGAAGAGAGACAGAGGAGGGAGGGGGGGAGAAGAGAGACAGAGGAGGGAGGGGGGAGAAGAGAGACAGAGGAGGGAGGGGGGAGAAGAGAGACAGAGGAGGGAGGGGGGAGAAGAGAGACAGAGGAGGGAGGGGGGAGAAGAGAGACAGAGGAGGGAGGGGGGAGAAGAGAGACAGAGGAGGGAGGGGGGAGAAGAGAGACAGAGGAGGGAGGGGGGAGAAGAGAGACAGAGGAGGGAGGGGGGAGAAGAGAGACAGAGGAGGGAGGGGGGAGAAGAGAGACAGAGGAGGGAGGGGGGAGAAGAGAGACAGAGGAGGGAGGGGGGAGAAGAGAGACAGAGGAGGGAGGGGGGAGAAGAGAGACAGAGGAGGGAGGGGGGAGAAGAGAGACAGAGGAGGGAGGGGGGAGAAGAGAGACAGAGGAGGGAGGGGGGAGAAGAGAGACAGAGGAGGGAGGGGGAGAAGAGAGACAGAGGAGGGAGGGGGGAGAAGAGAGACAGAGGAGGGAGGGGGGAGAAGAGAGACAGAGGAGGAGAGGGGGAGAAGAGAGACAGAGGAGGGAGGGGGGAGAAGAGAGACAGAGGAGGGAGGGGGGGAGAAGAGAGACAGAGGAGGGAGGGGGGAGAAGAGAGACAGAGGAGGGAGGGGGGGAGAAGAGAGACAGAGGGGGGAGGGGGAGAAGAGAGACAGAGGAGGGAGGGGGGAGAAGAGAGACAGAGGAGGGAGGGGGGAGAAGAGAGACAGAGGAGGGAGGGGGGGAGACAGAGGAGGGAGGGGGGAGAAGAGAGACAGAGGAGGGAGGGGGGGAGACAGAGGAGGGAGGGGGGGAGAAGAGAGACAGAGGAGGGAGGGGGGAGAGACAGAGGAGGGAGGGGGGAGAAGAGAGACAGAGGAGGGAGGGGGGGAGACAGAGGAGGGAGGGGGGGAGAAGAGAGACAGAGGAGGGAGGGGGGAGAAGAGAGACAGAGGAGGGAGGGGGGGAGAAGAGAGACAGAGGGGGGAGGGGGAGAAGAGAGACAGAGGAGGGAGGGGGGAGAAGAGAGACAGAGGAGGGAGGGGGGAGAAGAGAGACAGAGGAGGGAGGGGGGGAGACAGAGGAGGGAGGGGGGAGAAGAGAGACAGAGGAGGGATGGGGGAGAAGAGAGACAGAGGAGGGAGGGGGGAGAAGAGAGACAGAGGAGGGAGGGGGGAGAAGAGAGACAGAGGAGGGAGGGGGGAGAAGAGAGACAGGGGAGGGAGGGGGGAGAAGAGAGACAGAGGAGGGAGGGGGGAGAAGAGAGACAGAGGAGGGAGGGGGGAGAAGAGAGACAGAGGAGGGAGGGAGGAGAAGAGAGACAGAGGAGGGAGGGGGAGAAGAGAGACAGAGGAGGGAGGGGGGAGAAGAGAGACAGAGGAGGGAGGGGGGAGAAGAGAGACAGAGGAGGGAGGGGGGAGAAGAGAGACAGAGGAGGGAGGGGGGAGAAGAGAGACAGAGGAGGGAGGGGGGAGAAGAGAGACAGAGGAGGGAGGGGGGAGAAGAGAGACAGAGGAGGGAGGGGGGAGAAGAGAGACAGAGGAGGGAGGGGGGAGAAGAGAGACAGAGGAGGGAGGGGGGAGAAGAGAGACAGAGGAGGGAGGGGGGAGAAGAGAGACAGAGGAGGGAGGGGGGAGAAGAGAGACAGAGGAGGGAGGGGGGAGAAGAGAGACAGAGGAGGGAGGGGGGAGAAGAGAGACAGAGGAGGGAGGGGGGAGAAGAGAGACAGAGGAGGGAGGGGGGAGAAGAGAGACAGAGGAGGGAGGGGGGAGAAGAGAGACAGAGGAGGGAGGGGGGAGAAGAGAGACAGAGGAGGGAGGGGGGAGAAGAGAGACAGAGGAGGGAGGGGGGAGAAGAGAGACAGAGGAGGGAGGGGGGAGAAGAGAGACAGAGGAGGGAGGGGGGAGAAGAGAGACAGAGGAGGGAGGGGGGAGAAGAGAGACAGAGGAGGGAGGGGGGAGAAGAGAGACAGAGGAGGGAGGGAGGAGAAGAGAGACAGAGGAGGGAGGGGGAGAAGAGAGACAGAGGAGGGAGGGGGGAGAAGAGAGACAGAGGAGGGAGGGGGAGAAGAGAGACAGAGGAGGGAGGGGGGAGAAGAGAGACAGAGGAGGGAGGGGGGGAGACAGAGGAGGGAGGGGGGAGAAGAGAGACAGAGGAGGGAGGGGGGGAGAAGAGAGACAGAGGAGGGAGGGGGGAGAAGAGAGACAGAGGAGGGAGGGGGGAGAAGAGAGACAGAGGAGGGAGGGGGAGAAGAGAGAGAGAGGAGGGAGGGGGGAGAAGAGAGACAGAGGAGGGAGGGGGGGAGAAGAGAGACAGAGGAGGGAGGGGGGAGAAGAGAGACAGAGGAGGGAGGGGGGAGAAGAGAGACAGAGGAGGGAGGGGGGAGAAGAGAGACAGAGGAGGGAGGGGGGGAGAAGAGAGACAGAGGAGGGAGGGGGGAGAAGAGAGACAGAGGAGGGAGGGGGGAGAAGAGAGACAGAGGAGGGAGGGGGGAGAAGAGAGACAGAGGAGGGAGGGGGGAGAAGAGAGACAGAGGAGGGAGGGGGGAGAAGAGAGACAGAGGAGGGAGGGGGAGATGAGAGACAGAGGAGGGAGGGGGGAGAAGAGAGACAGAGGAGGGAGGGGGGAGAAGAGAGACAGAGGAGGGAGGGGGGAGAAGAGAGACAGAGGAGGGAGGGGGGAGAAGAGAGACAGAGGAGGGAGGGGGGAGAAGAGAGACAGAGGAGGGAGGGGGGAGAAGAGAGACAGAGGAGGGAGGGGGGAGAAGAGAGACAGAGGAGGGAGGGGGGAGAAGAGAGACAGAGGAGGGAGGGGGGAGAAGAGAGACAGAGGAGGGAGGGGGGAGAAGAGAGACAGAGGAGGGAGGGGGGAGAAGAGAGACAGAGGAGGGAGGGGGGAGAAGAGAGACAGAGGAGGGAGGGGGGGAGAAGAGAGACAGAGGAGGGAGGGGGGAGAAGAGAGACAGAGGAGGGAGGGGGGAGAAGAGAGACAGAGGAGGGAGGGGGGAGAAGAGAGACAGAGGAGGGAGGGGGGGAGAAGAGAGACAGAGGAGGGAGGGGGGGAGAAGAGAGACAGAGGAGGGAGGGGGGAGAAGAGAGACAGAGGAGGGAGGGGGGAGAAGAGAGACAGAGGAGGGAGGGGGGGAGAAGAGAGACAGAGGAGGGAGGGGGGAGAAGAGAGACAGAGGAGGGAGGGGGGAGAAGAGAGACAGAGGAGGGAGGGGGGAGAAGAGAGACAGAGGAGGGAGGGGGGAGAAGAGAGACAGAGGAGGGAGGGGGGAGAAGAGAGACAGAGGAGGGAGGGGGGAGAAGAGAGACAGAGGAGGGAGGGGGGAGAAGAGAGACAGAGGAGGGAGGGGGGAGAAGAGAGACAGAGGAGGGAGGGGGGGAGAAGAGAGACAGAGGAGGGAGGGGGGAGAAGAGAGACAGAGGAGGGAGGGGGGAGAAGAGAGACAGAGGAGGGAGGGGGGAGAAGAGAGACAGAGGAGGGAGGGGGGAGAAGAGAGACAGAGGAGGGAGGGGGGGAGAAGAGAGACAGAGGAGGGAGGGGGGAGAAGAGAGACAGAGGAGGGAGGGGGGAGAAGAGAGACAGAGGAGGGAGGGGGGAGAAGAGAGACAGAGGAGGGAGGGGGGAGAAGAGAGACAGAGGAGGGAGGGGGGGGGAAGAGAGACAGAGGAGGGAGGGGGGAGAAGAGAGACAGAGGAGGGAGGGGGGAGAAGAGAGACAGAGGAGGGAGGGGGGAGAAGAGAGACAGAGGAGGGAGGGGGGGGAGAGAGACAGAGGAGGGAGGGGGGAGAAGAGAGACAGAGGAGGGAGGGGGGAGAAGAGAGACAGAGGAGGGAGGGGGAGAAGAGAGACAGAGGAGGGAGGGGGGAGAAGAGAGACAGAGGAGGGAGGGGGGAGAAGAGAGAGAGAGGAGGGAGGGGGGAGAAGAGAGACAGAGGAGAGAGGGGGAGAAGAGAGACAGAGGAGGGAGGGGGGAGAAGAGAGACAGAGGAGGGAGGGAGGGAGAAGAGAGACAGAGGAGAGAGGAAGACACTGTTACAACTCAGTTGGGTCTGTCTGGCAGAAAACTACTGACCACTGCTTCTGTTTGTGTGTGGGTGTCTGTCTGTGTGTGTACAGTATGTGTGTGTGTGTGTGTACAGTATGTGTCTGTGTGTGTATAGTATGTGTGTGTGTGTGTGTACAGTATGTGTCTGTGTGTGTGTGTACTATGTGTCTGTGAGTGTGTGTGTACAGTATGTGTCTGTGAGTGTGTGTGTACAGTATGGGTCTGTGTGTGTGTACAGTTTGGGTCTGTGTGTGTACTATGTGTCTGTGAGTGTGTGTGTGTACAGTATGTGTCTGTGTGTGTGTACAGTATGGGTCTGTGTGTGTGTACAGTTTGGGTCTGTGTGTGTACAGTATGTGTGTGTGTACAGTATGTGTCTGTGAGTGTGTGTGTACAGTATGGGTCTGTGTGTGTGTACAGTTTGGGTCTGTGTGTGTACAGTATGTGTGTGTGTACAGTATGTGTCTGTGTGTGTACAGTATGTGTGTGTGTGTGTACAGTAATGTATGTGTCTGTGTGTGTACAGTATGTGTCTCTCTGTGTGTGTACAGTATGTGTATGTGTGTGTACAGTATGTGTCTGTGTGTGTGTGTGTGTACAGTATGTGTATGTGTGTGTACAGTATGTGTGTGTACAGTATGTGTATGTGTGTGTACAGTATGTGTATGTGTGTGTACAGTATGTGTCTGTGTGTGTACAGTATGTGTCTGTGTGTGTGTACAGTATGTGTATGTGTCTGTGTGTGTACAGTATGTGCCTGTGTGTGTACAGTATGTGTCTGTGTGTGTACAGTATGTGTCTGTGTGTGTACAGTATGTGTCTCTGTGTGTGTACAGTATGTGTCTGTGTGTGTACAGTATGTGTGTGTGAGTGTGTGTACAGTATGGGTCTGTGTGTGTACAGTATGTGTCTGTGTGTGTACAGTATGTGTGTGTGAGTGTGTGTACAGTATGTGTCTCTGTGTGTGTACAGTATGTGTCTGTGTGTGTACAGTATGTGTGTGTGAGTGTGTGTACAGTATGGGTCTGTGTGTGTACAGTATGTGTCTGTGTGTGTACAGTATGTGTGTGTGAGTGTGTGTACAGTATGTGTCTCTGTGTGTGTACAGTATGTGTGTGTGAGTGTGTGTACAGTATGGGTCTGTGTGTGTACAGTATGGGTCTGTGTCTGTGTGTGTGTGTGTACAGTATGGGTCTGTGTCTGTGTGTGTGTGTGTGTGTACAGTATGTGTCTCTGTGTGTGTACAGTATGTGTGTGTGAGTGTGTGTACAGTATGGGTCTGTGTCTGTGTGTGTGTACAGTATGGGTCTGTGTCTGTGTGTGTGTCTGTGTGTACAGTATGTGTCTGTGCGTGCATGTATGTGTGTGTAACTGTGTATCTGTGCACACGTGTGTTTATTTGTCCCAAGGCCAGACTAGGAGTCAAACCATCCTGCTGAGGGACAGTCTCTCATACATTGTTGGTGAGGACAAAACATACAGAACCTACATACAGAACCTACAGCCAGAACCTACAGCCAGAACCTACATACAGAACCTACATACAGAAGCTACATACAGAACCTACATACAGAACCTACATACAGCCAGAACCTACATCCAGAACCTACATACAGAACCTACATACAGAACCTACATACAGAAGCTACATACAGCCAGAACCTACATACAGAACCTACATACAGAACCTACATACAGAACCTACATACAGAACCTACATACAGAACCTACATACAGAAGCTACATACAGAACCTACATACAGAAGCTACATACAGAACCTACATACAGAACCTACATACAGAACCTACATACAGAACCTACATACAGAACCTACATACAGAACCTACAGCCAGAACCTACATACAGAACCTACAGCCAGAACCTACATACAGAACCTACATACAGAACCTACATACAGAACCTACATACAGAACCTACATACAGAAGCTACATACAGAACCTACATACAGAAGCTACATACAGAACCTACATACAGAACCTACATACAGAACCTACATACAGAACCTACATACAGAACCTACAGCCAGAACCTACATACAGAACCTACAGCCAGAACCTACATACAGAACCTACATACAGAACCTACATACAGAACCTACATACAGAACCTACATACAGAACCTACATACAGAACCTACATACAGAACCTACAGCCAGAACCTACATACAGAACCTACAGCCAGAACCTACATACAGAACCTACATACAGAACCTACATACAGAACCTACATACAGAACCTACATACAGAAGCTACATACAGAACCTACAGCCAGAACCTACATACAGAACCTACATACAGAACCTACATACAGAACCTACATACAGAAGCTACAGCCAGAACCTACATACAGAACCTACATACAGAACCTACATACAGAACCTACATACAGAACCTACATACAGAACCTACAGCCAGAACCTACATACAGAACCTACATACAGAACCTACATACAGAAGCTACATACAGAACCTACATACAGAAGCTACATACAGAACCTACATACAGAACCTACATACAGAACCTACATACAGAACCTACATACAGAACCTACATACAGAACCTACAGCCAGAACCTACATACAGAACCTACATACAGAAGCTACATACAGAACCTACATACAGAACCTACATACAGAACCTACAGCCAGAACCTACATACAGAACCTACAGCCAGAACCTACATACAGAACCTACATACAGAAGCTACATACAGAACCTACATACAGAACCTACAGCCAGAACCTACATACAGAACCTACATACAGAACCTACATACAGAACCTACATACAGAACCTACAGCCAGAACCTACATACAGAACCTACATACAGAACCTACATACAGAACCTACAGCCAGAACCTACATACAGAACCTACATACAGAACCTACAGCCAGAACCTACAGCCAGAACCTACATACAGAACCTACATACAGAACCTACATACAGAACCTACATACAGAACCTACAGCCAGAACCTACATACAGAACCTACATACAGAACCTACATACAGCCAGAACCTACATACAGAACCTACATACAGAACCTACATACAGAACCTACATACAGAACCTACAGCCAGAACCTACAGCCAGAACCTACATACAGAACCTACATACAGAACCTACATACAGAACCTACATACAGCCAGAACCTACAGCCAGAACCTACATACAGAACCTACATACATACAGAACCTACATACAGAACCTACAGACAGAACATACATACAGAACCTACATACATACAGAACCTACATACAGAACCTACATACAGAACCTACAGCCAGAACCTACATACAGAACCTACATACAGAACCTACAGCCAGAACCTACAGCCAGAACCTACATACAGAACCTACATACAGAACCTACATACAGAACCTACATACAGAACCTACATACAGAACCTACATACATACAGAACCTACATACAGAACCTACATACAGAACCTACATACAGAACCTACAGCCAGAACCTACATACAGAACCTACATACAGAACCTACATACATAACCTACAGCCAGAACCTACATACAGAACCTACATACAGAACCTACATACAGAACCTACATACAGAACCTACATACAGAACCTACAGCCAGAACCTACATACAGAACCTACATACAGAACCTACAGCCAGAACCTACAGCCAGAACCTACATACAGAACCTACATACAGAACCTACATACAGAACCTACAGCCATAACCTACATACAGAACCTACATACAGAACCTACATACAGAACCTACAGCCAGAACCTACATACAGAACCTACATACAGAACCTACATACAGAACCTACAGCCAGAACCTACAGCCAGAACCTACAGCCAGAACCTACATACAGAACCTACATACAGAACCTACATACAGAACCTACAGCCAGAACCTACATACAGAACCTACATACAGAACCTACAGCCAGAACCTACATACAGAACCTACATACAGAACCTACATACAGAACCTACAGCCAGAACCTACAGCCAGAACCTACATACAGAACCTACATACAGAACCTACATACAGCCAGAACCTACATCATCCGCGGAGCTAATGATGCTTGTAACTGAGGGGTACAATTCCCTGACTGTATTGATAAGTATGGTATCATTGAACCACTACCGATTATGTACTTTAACTACTGGCCACACAGTACATGATATAGATATGATGAACACTTTCCCACCTGATGAAACGAAGTCCACACAAATGTATAAATCGAATATTTTATATAGCAAAGGGTATATACAACGTTCACTTAATGATTTGAATGCACTTGTAAGGAAAATGAGTATTCGTAGGCAAATCAACATTGAATGTCCAATCTCTGGTTACGCAGGGAGCAAGTATACAACCTGGTTCTTTAGGGAACTATAGCGATGGTACTCAAATGATTATAGCTGGATACACTAAAGGGGGGTCCCGCTGGTTGTAAGTCAGTAGGGGGGGGGGTTAGGAGAGCCGCTGGCGATATCCCATCTGGCCGACGATTTCTTGGGAGAATTCAGAGTGCTGAACACGGTGCCCACAGAACCTCGGTCCACAGATGAATACAGCTGGGCCCTCTTGTAGACGGTAGCTGCCGGTCCACAACGAAGAGACGTGAGGCGACCTCACTCGGGGTAGAGCGCCGTCTCACCTGGACTCCTCTCGGGGGGTAGTTCCAACACTCAGCAGTGTTGGCTGTTATCCATGGCATAATCAAAGCACCCAAAGCAAGTAGATAATCCAAGCCGTGTAGGGCTCGCCGTCGTCCGGGTAAAGTAATCCAATGTACAGGTCCACTCGTCCTGGCCCAGAACTCCTTGGATGAAAGCACCACACGTGGTCTGCCCAGCCTGGTTAAGACTCTAGATAACGCCAGGAACGATGGGGGTACTGCTCACTTTATAACTCTAACCGAACGATGCACCATACATAATAGACTATTATTAACTTAATAGAAATACGTCCCACTCGACGGTATAGTGCCAAACTATGACAATTCAACTATTAATCCACACGATGTCTCAATGCCTATTCTGAGGCCAAGTAGGCCATACTGCACCACACGTGGGTCGTGGGTGAGGCTTCACGTCTGTTACTAGGTTGGAGGGTAAAGGACTAATGGACTAAAAGAAAGTTCTACTTTACTTGCGCCATATATATATGCGCTGTGAACAAATAGTACCATTCGTATTTCGCCAGACGTATTCCTACGCGGAACCGGGCTTGTAACGACATGTTCGTCGGCACGTTTGAACTTGAACCAAGGGGCTTGGCTGCTGGCGCCAGGTTCTTGTCCAATGAGAGAATGAAACTATTATGGGCTGTTAGTAGACTAAAGGGATATTCAGTGTATATGTACAAGGAATATACAAGGGATATCAAACGATATACAAATACTATTAAATATATATCCATAAATAAATATATATATTTGGTTTAATCTGATCCTTCACAACAGCCGCCCCCTAATTAGTCCCACCTAATTAGCTAAGCAGAGACAGATTAACCGCACTGTCTACCACTCAAGGTCCGCTGTAAGGGTCAGTCAACTCACAAAGTCGTGGGGTCATGGTCGTCATCGATAGTGTCTGGGAGTCTGGGCAGTTCTATTAGCCTCGCCACGGGTCGTGTGTAAGTTCGCCCTTGGACGAGCACCTCGGCTGCTCGGACCTTGCCATCGGCACCGGTGATCACTTTGCTTACGCGGCCAGCCGGCCACATAGCTCTGGGTAGTGACTGGTCGATAATCATGACGACTGTTCCTTCTGTCAAATTGTCTCTCTCTTTTACCCACTTCTGGCGGGTCTGTAGAGACGGTAGGTAGTGGAGTAGAAAGCTGTTCCAAGACTTGTCAGCTAGTACTTGACTGTACCTCCACATTCTTCGGCCGTTCGCTTCTTCAGGCCTGTACATTGTCTGGGGTAGCGCGGGGTCCAGCCGCACCATCAAGAGTGTGTTGGGGGTGACTGGGTCGACATCTGCTATATCACTGGAGACGTAGCCGAGGGGCTTGGAGTTCAATACTCCCTCGATCTCCGTGAGGACTGTCATTAGGACTTCTTCCGCCACAGTCTGGGCCCCAAGCACGGCGTACAGGGCTGTCTTTATAGAACGTACTTCTCAGGTTCCACCGAAGTGGGGTGCGTTCGGGGGATTAAACTGGAAGTCAATCTGGGATGGAGCGAGGTGGGTCTTAAGTTCTGGGCCCATAGCTTGGAAGCTCTCTCTCAGCTCTCTTTCTCCGCCTTTGAAGTTTGTCCCGTGATCAGACAACAATGTAGACGGTTTTCCTTTCTGTGATGTGAATCTTCGGAAGGCCATAAGGAATGAGTCTGTGCTCATGGTTGAAAGGAGTTCGATATGTATCGCTCTGGTGGTCATGCATTTGAATACAATACCCCACCGCTTCTCGGTTCCTCTTCCTTTCTTTATGTACAACGGGCCAAAACAGTCCATGCCTGTGGAGTGGAATGGCTTGTCGCCGAGTCGGAGGCGACAGGGAGGTAGGTCAGCCATCCGGGGTATGCTGGGCTGCGCGCGCCACTTTCGGCAGTCTAGACAGGTTCGCTGGAAGCGTCGCACTGCTTCTCTTCCTTGAAGTATCCAATAGCGACGTCTGATCTCCGCGAAGACTCTCTCTGCTCCTGCGTGGTGTACATCCTCGTCGTATTTCTTTATGATCAGCTCTGTGACCTTGTGTCGGCTGTTCAAGACTATCGGGTACTTAACGTCATCCGGTAGATCGGGGGCTCTCCGCAGACGACCACCCACTCTGATGAGATTATGGGCGTCGCTCTCGGGTGCCAGGTGGAGCAGTCTGCTGTCTGATGGGACGGGCTTTCCTCCCTGTAGACAGTCTAGCTCATCGGGGAACGAGTCTCTCTGGGCTCGTTGTAGTAGAAGAAGTTCTGCTTCTTCGTAGTCAGCTGCTGAAATGTCGGCAGTGGGCTGAATCTCTGGGTGGTGCCGCAGAAATGTCTTTAGCTGCGCACTCTGTAGGGTAATGCAATCATCTATGTTGGGGTCTGTGGAGGCGACTGTGCTCAGTCCACAGAACATAGGTTTCTTGTTCTCAGCCTCCTCTTTACTCGCTTCCCGTGGGGTGGGCGTAGGAACTCTGGTCCGTCACTGTAGATGTTGCGACGGGTGAGGTCATCTAGGGACATTCCCCGGGTGATGACGTCAGCTGGGTTGTGTTTGGTGTCCACATACCGCCAGCTTGCTGCTTCTGTTAACTCTTGAATCTCGGTGACTCTGACTCCCACGAAGACCTTGTATCTGCATGAATCAGACTTGATCCATGTGAGTACTGTCGTGGAATCTGACCACAAGATTGTTCTGTGCACCGGAATGGTGAGTTCACGTTGGATTAACGTGGCTAGATGCGCTCCTGCTAGGGCTGCGCAGAGCTCTAGACGCGGGATAGATTGTTGCTTTCGTGGGGCTATTCTTGAGCGAGCCAGGATGAAAGCAGTGTGTATCTCTCCTCCCTTCTCTTGGGCACGCAAGTAGGCCACCGATCCATAGGCTACTTCGGAGGCGTCACTGAAGACGTGTAGATCCATCTTGCATGTCTCTGGCCTCACTGTGGGTGGGAAGTAGCTGCGGCGTATATTGACGCCTGGGAGTGAGCGGAGCTCCGTCTCCCACTCTCTCCATGTGGAGGCAAGGTGTGCGGGTATTGGGTCGTCCCAGCCCTGGTCCTTGTCCCATAGTGCTCGTACAATCATCTTTGCCCTGGTGGTGTAAGGTAGAATACATCCCAACGGGTCATATTGTCTGGCGAGTGTTCTGTACACACTCCGTCTGGTGGTCGGTATCGCCGTCGACCTTCCCTGCTCCGTGGTCAGGGGTTTGTGTCTATAGTGGAGCGAGTCTGTTTTGAAGCGCCAGACTAGTCCTAGTGTCATTTCTTGGGCTTCTCCTGGGATTGTTGCCATCCAGGTCTCGCTGCTGGCAGCCTTGTCAGCGGGGGAGAGGCTGCGCAATACGTGCGGGTCACTGCTGGCCCACTGCCTGAGATCAAAGCCGCCTTTGATCAGGGAGGCGCGTAGCTTGATTAGGAGAGCCTCGGCTTCTTCTTGAGTCGAAACGCTTTGTAAACAGTTGTCCACGTAGAAACTGTTCTTCACACTGTGTCGGACCTCTTCATCTGCTGCTGGGTCCTCTGCGACGTGTTTCTGTAGTGCAAATGTAGCACAGCACGGGCTGCATGTGGTTCCGAAGGGGAGGACTTCCCACTGGTAGATGGCTGGGTGCTCATCTCCGATCCTCTCTCTCCATAGGAACCGCAGCAGGGGCTTGTCCTCCTCCACTAGTCTCACCTGCAGGAACATCCCTTTGATATCCCCGCTGATAGCCACCTTGTCCTGGCGGAAGCGTAGTAGCACGCCTAGTAGAGAGGGGCCGAGTGTGGGGCCGGGCAAGAGCTCTTTATTCAGATTTTGGGATCCGATCTGGTAGCTGCAGTTAAACACAATGCGATCCTTGCCGTTGTGGTGGACCTTGTGGTGCGGCACGTACCATGATTCGGTCGTCTGATCGGCCTCTTTAATGTCAATCTTTGTCACGTGTCCCGCTGTGATTAGCTTCTCAATCTCAGCGCGGTACACACTCTCTTGAGCGGGGTCTTTGGCTAGGCGCCGCTCTGTGTTCAATAGATACCGCTCCGTGGCGTCTTTCTTTGCGTGAAAGGTGGGCATTCCCTCTCGCCTCAGGAGTGGAGTTGCGTATCTCATCACTCCGCCGACTGTGACTCTCTTTGTCCCTTGCTCGAGGAGGTTTATGGCGTAAATGTCTTCTTTAGAACGAATGTCTTTCTTTTCGTTCTTAAAGGGCATTGTCTCTAGTGTCCATAGCCTCTCGACATGCTGCAGGAGAGTGGTGTCTTCTTCTGTCGCTCTGGAGTGGAGGCAGCTAGTGGCTGCTGTTCGGTTGAGAGATTTAGCGAGGGGGCCTTGTAGTGTCCACCCTAGGCGGGTCTCGACTGCTGCAGGACAGCCTCGGGGTCCTGTATGGACCCGGTCTATCGGGACGATGAGGTCTGCATGGTCGGAGCCTATCAGCAGGGTCGGGGTGGCGCCGTCTATGAGCGGGATAGGTAGTTGACGCAGGTGCACATATTTATCCATCAGCTTGGCGATGGGGTAGGTGTACTGTGATAGTCCTATTTCTTGGCTGGTGAAAGCATTTGTAATCCTATACCATCGCTCTGGCTGCCCGCTTGCTGCGATAGTGAAGGAGACATTCTCGCCCTTTATCGTCTTTAAATCTCTTCTTATTGTCCGAATCGTCATTTGGTTCTCGCTCCCCCGCAGTCCCAGCTGGGCCGCAGCGGACGCGAGCAGAAGGGTCTTCTCTGACCCGTCATCAAGGACGGCGTAAGTGTCCATGACTTTATCTTGGTAGCTCAATGTTACACAGACTACCTTTAAGAGCACTTGGGCGCCGCTGCTGCTGGCGGGGTCAATGTACATGACACTTGCCTTGGTGCTGCTCGATGGTGCAGGTGCAGGCTTTCTTCTGTTACTGTCGTGTAGTACATCTAGATGGGCTCCGTCACACCGACTGCACCTCTTCTTTAGGTGGCATTCGGCTGCCATGTGACTGCGCGCACATCGGTAACCGCGCCTGTTGGACTTTATCCATTGACTCACTTCTTCTGCATTCATCTTTGTGAACAGGTCACATTGTGACAGCCAGTGTTCCTTCTCGCAGTACGGGCACACCATCTTCCACTTCTCTTTTCTCGAGGGGGTACTGTGGTTCTTACTGCTCGGTACTGATTCTGATTGGTGCATGACAGTCACCGATCTTCTTCCATCGTTTATTCTCCTGGGTCCCTCTCTGGAGCTTGGTGTGCTCCGCACGAACGTATCCAGTCGTAAGCTGCTGACTTCTCTTGCCAGGAAGTCGGCTAGATCGAGGAGGGATGGTTCGGGACCGTTAGGATCACGGTGGTCTCTCTGCCGCCTGAAGCGCTCTTGTCTGGCGGGTGGCAGCTTCTCTAAAATCCTCTCGACGTTAGAGTTGGCGTATAGCTCGTGCATACCCTTTTCCCGTTGCGCTCCCAGCATCCCTACCAGGGACTGCACTTTTATAGACAGGTCGTCTAATGAGCGATTGTCTGTTGCTGGGGGTAGGCGATCAATATGCCTTATCTCTTGGATTACGTAATCCCATATACGTCCATATCTCTGGTCCAGCGCTGCTAGAGCCGCGGTGTATGGGGTCGTAGAGGTGGCATAGGCTAGCGCTATATTGTGCGCTCACGGTACTTTCAGGTGCTTCAGTAATATTGCATACTTGTGGCGTTCATCAGCGACATCCACCATCATTGTCTCTAAGCACATCCGGAGCTCCGTGTACTGTGCTCGATTCTCATAGGTGAAGTCTGGAAACGTCGGTGTGGCAATGTATGACGCCGTGGATGGCTGATACATCGGCGAGCGTTGGGGGAGAGACCTCCTAGGCGAGTCTCCTCTTGCGCCTCTCTGTGGGCTGGTACCGGCAGGGTACCATGGCCCGCTGGTCCAGGTGCTATTCCTCGGGGCTGGTCGTGCGTCGTGCTCACCCGTGAATAGAGTCGGGGGTCTGTAGCGCAGCGCCGCGGGGGTATAGCCTGGGCTGTACTGGACCTCCTGGTCCGGTGGAGTACTGTGCTGTCGTCGGGCTTGGTTCTCCTCCTCTCCCTCTTCTTCTTCTATCAGGTCCTCTAGATCCTGTAGTCGTTTATTTAGCTTCTCCGCAGTGTATGCCGCTCCTTCCTTGTAGCTGGGTCTCGCTTGGACCGGTCTGGGAAGGGGGTCTGCGGGGGGTATAGGCTTGGTCTGTTGGTCAAGTTCAGGGTCGCTTGCTCGGTTAGGAGACGCTGCCCTTGACTGTTGTCTCGACGAGTTCCTTGAACCCCTGGCGGAGGGAGAGGGTGTTGCCTTGAGGATCAGCTGCTCCATTAGCTGCGCTTGTAGTCTGTCGCGCTCGGCTTCGCGCTTGGTGAGATCTGCTTCTCTTTGGGCACCGGCAGCGGCGCGCTGGGCGTCGGCCCGGTCTCTTGCCATATTCTCTTCCGTCTGAAGGCGTCTCATCTCCAGGCGTATGCGCTCTTCCTCGCTCCGTTGCTGTGTCTGGAGTCGATCGCGTTCACCCTGAAGTCGATCGCGTTCACCCTGAAGTCGATCGCGTTCGGTAGAGGCTGTCAGGCTGGCGAGGAACGCCTGTGATAGCATCCTCTCCGCTTCGCTGGGGGAAGACGGTTGTAGAGGTGAGCCGCTCCTAGCTGTACTCGTTGGGGAGTCCTGGAGCTCTATTTCCTCGGCGCTCTCCTCCTCTTCTTCCGTGCAGAGTTCTCTCTCTGTAGGGTTGTCTTCCTCCCGGGGCTGGTCGGGGACTACTTCTTCGGTATTGGCGGGGGGTAAAGGCATGTCAGCTCCCTCCTGGTCCCCACCGTGAGCTTGGTCAGTTACATTAGAACCCACTAGGGCCTCTGTGGTCGGGGTAACCTGGTCGTTAAGGTCAGACATAATTTTACTTTCTACTTTTACCGCGTTTACCGTTTGTCGAAGGCTAGGTAGTTGACTGACAGCGTAATCCTCTAAGTACTGAGGTGTCTGTCGTCTGCGCCGCGGGCGTTCTACGTTAGGAGGACCGTTTCGTGGAGTGTTCATCATAGGCCATTTCAATATTAATAACACTATATTAATATTACACTAGTTACCCTCCGGCTCGAAGGACCAATTGTAACTGAGGGGTACAATTCCCTGACTGTATTGATAAGTATGGTATCATTGAACCACTACCGATGATGTACTTTAACTACTGGCCACACAGTACATGATATAGATATGATGAACACTTTCCCACCTGATGAAACGAAGTCCACACAAATGTATAAATCGAATATTTTATATAGCAAAGGGTATATACAACGTTCACTTAATGACATTTATGATTTGAATGCACTTGTAAGGCAAATGAGTATTCGTAGGCAAATCAACATTGAATGTCCAATCTCTGGTTACGCAGGGAGCAAGTATACAACCTGGTTCTTTAGGGAACTATAGCGATGGTACTCAAATGATTATAGCTGGATACACTAAAGGGGGGTCCCGCTGGTTGTAAGTCAGTAGGGGGGGGGGTTAGGAGAGCCGCTGGCGATATCCCATCTGGCCGACGATTTCTTGGGAGAATTCAGAGTGCTGAACACGGTGCCCACAGAACCTCGGTCCACAGATGAATACAGCTGGGCCCTCTTGTAGACGGTAGCTGCCGGTCCACAACGAAGAGACGTGAGGCGACCTCACTCGGGGTAAAGCGCCGTCTCACCTGGACTCCTCTCGGGGGGTAGTTCCAACACTCAGCAGTGTTGGCTGTTATCCATGGCATAATCAAAGCACCCAAAGCAAGTAGATAATCCAAGCCGTGTAGGGCTCGCCGTCGTCCGGGTAAAGTAATCCAATGTACAGGTCCACTCGTCCTGGCCCAGAACTCCTCGGATGAAAGCACCACACGTGGTCTGCCCAGCCTGGTTAAGACTCTAGATAACGCCAGGAACGATGGGGGTACTGCTCACTTTATAACTCTAACCGAACGATGCACCATACATAATAGACTATTATTAACTTAATAGAAATACGTCCCACTCGACGGTATAGTGCCAAACTATGACAATTCAACTATTAATCCACACGATGTCTCAATGCCTATTCTGAGGCCAAGTAGGCCATACTGCACCACACGTGGGTCGTGGGTGAGGCTTCACGTCTGTTACTAGGTTGGAGGGTAAAGGACTAATGGACTAAAAGAAAGTTCTACTTTACTTGCGCCATATATATATGCGCTGTGAACAAATAGTACCATTCGTATTTCGCCAGACGTATTCCTACGCGGAACCGGGCTTGTAACGACATGTTCGTCGGCACGATTGAACTTGAACCAAGGGGCTTGGCTGCTGGCGCCAGGTTCTTGTCCAATGAGAGAATGAAACTATTATGGGCTGTTAGTAGACTAAAGGGATATTCAGTGTATATGTACAAGGAATATACAAGGGATATCAAACGATATACAAATACTATTAAATATATATCCATAAATAAATATATATATTCGGTTTAATCTGATCCTTCACAACAATGCTAATGATGGAGCATCACCGTCGGTTGTGTGATAGTAAAGGGCTAACCTTCTGTTGTGTGATAGTAAAGGGTTAACCTTATGTTGTGTGGCAGTGAAAGGGCTAACCTTCTGTCGTGTGGCAGTGAAAGGGCTAACCTTCTGTCGTGTGATAGTAAAGGGTTAACCTTCTGTCGTGTGGCAGTGAAAGGGCTAACCTTCTGTCGTGTGGCAGTGAAAGGGTTAACAGTTCTGAACCTCTGGGATTGTTAGCCGAGCTTCAGGTCTGACACACTTCTCATTATCCTGCAGTCCAGTTAAATGATGAACATAAATACAGGGTTCCCAGACATTGCAAAATGTAATTCAAGAACTTTCAAGTACTTTTCCAAGCCCTATTTCTTCATTTTAAAAGGATACAATTAACTTGTAAATGCTGTTTTTTTATTGAAAAAAAAGAAATTTGATCCAATATTTATGGCTTAAAACCACTTTAGATTGAAAAATTATATTTCTTGAGTCAGAACTATTTGATCATGGATGAACAAAACGTTCAATGTGAATGGTTGATTTGAATTTCAAGGACTTTTTAAGCACCTTGTTAACACATCCAGTGCCAGTCACCAGAGGGCGCTGTGGGCCGTGTGTGCCAGCGCTTTAATGAATGGGGATACATGCCGGTGTTTGCAGTGCTAAAACTATATTAAACATTATAGCTATGGATCTAATAATATAGTCGATTGTCATTGAGTTTCTTCCGGTCAAAATGCAAAAAACAGAGAATTCTTTCATCCACACATTTCCGTTTTATACCGTGGTGAATATGAGTATAGTTTTAGAGTGATCCCAGGAAACGCCGCCAAACAGCGTTTTACTGCATTTCACCATAAATCGTGCCATTCCTCGCCTGGATCAATAATCAATCTGAAATCAACGCTAGATTATCGGTATTATGTTTCATCATGCATGCATGAAAGGGTGGGGGGGGGGTTTCTATGCTCCGATCGTCACCAACGGAATACGTTACACAGTACATTACAGACACACGCTGCGATCGCGGGAAAGGAATTATCGGATCAACGCCAGATTGATAACATATTTACCTTGTCTATGATGTACTGCAAAAAGAATATTCCAAGTACTGATCGCGATCGTGTTTCCAACGTAATCCAGCATTGAACATGAACGGGGGGGGGGGGGGGGGCAGTGACCCTCGTCAATGCATCCGTTATAATCGCTTGTCTTGCCCGAGTACTTAGACCCCGCCCGCACGCCGCGGCTCGGCGCAGATACCAAGCCACATCGTTTCAAATGGAGTCCAATAGCGGCCGCAAGGCGTTAGGCGGCGGTATTGGACATTTGCGATCTCAGACCCATTCAGGACGCGTGTATATTTTCCCTAACGGAGTTGCACTTCCACGTTCTGTTTGCGCAATCTGATTGGCCATTGAAGTTTTTTTCAGCGCCAATCGCGTTACTCCTAACAAACTGGTTAAGCTCTTTCGAAGTTGGTTAAGGTTAGGGTTAAGGTTAGTGTTAGGGTTAGTTGGTTATGGTTAGGGTTAAGGTTAGGGTTAGTTGGTTATGGTTAGGGTTAGGGTTAGTTGGTTAAGGTTAGGGTTAGGGTAACAGCCTGCTGGCGCGATTGTTAGGAGTAACGCGTTTGGCGCTGAAAAAAACTTCAGTGGCCAATCAGATCGCGCAAACCGAACGCGGAAGTGCAACTCCGTTAGGGAAAATATACACGCATTCAGGACAGCCTGCACAGGCTGCCTGATGAATTATCAATGGAAATAGCGAATAAAAGAAATAACGATCCAGAAACGTGCTTATCCGTGAACGGCACTGGAAGTGTTAAAAAGAAAATTGGTCAGAAATCAAGCACTTTAAGCACTTCAAAGACCTTGTGCGAACCCTGTAATACCATCCAATGTGTGATTTTACCTAAAATCGTTATCCAAACTAATCTTTCTGATTATGGTGATATTTTTGCCTCCACATCACCCCCCACCCTCCGAGCACCCGGCCCTACCATACCACCCACCCACCCACCCACCCCTCCGAGCATCACCTACCAGCTGGGTAGCCTGGTCGCGTCGCTCTCGGTGGCGGGCCTGACTGTGGCGGCTGAGGAAGGCCAGGGCAGACAGCCGGTAGTGGTTCAGCAGGCAGACGATTACGACTACCATCACCGTCATCACCACCAGGATAATTATTATCTGAACAAACTCCAGTTCAGCTGCAGAGAGAGAGAGAGAGAGAGAGAGAGAGAGAGAGAGAGAGAGAGAGAGAGAGAGAGATCGTGCTATTTATTATCTACAATGTATAAAACAACAGCCTAGAAGCTTTTAAATACAACAAGGTCATAGACAGAGAGAAAGATGAAAGTTTTTGTATATACTATGACATTAATATGTGTTTTGTAATCCATGCTTATGTTATCAACCATTTGCTTTGGCAACATGTACAAGCTGCGTCAAGCTGCGTCATGCCAATAAAGCCACTTGAATTGAATTGAATTGAAAGAGAGAGAGAGAGAGAGAGAGAGATTTCCAGCCCTGGTTAAAAGCCTCCAATGCTTATTAGTGTGTGTGCGTTTGAACGTTTGCATGTTTCAACCATACATTTCCATTTATTAAATTTTTTTTGTTTTTTTTTTTTGTTTACCTCCTATAATAGTGGGGGTCGCGGCTCTCTGACACCGTTTTTTTTGGGTCACGGCCTGAAAAGTTTGGGAACCCCTGGTCTAGCCTGTACCCCCCAGACATGTTGCTGGCCCCGTCAAAACAGTATCCAGCGTCTCGGCTGTTGTGTCTGGGCCGGGCATGGTAAAAACCCCAAAAGAAGTTCTGAGCTTCCAAGTTGTCATCGGCAAACTGTATATTACACGAGAATTGTTCTTTTCCATTGAGTGACATCAGTGGTTCCGTCAGCGCTCAAGCCAAAGATTGGGCTTTTGGATGCTTTGCCTCTAATTTGTCGCTGAATATCATGGGCAAACAGCTGTAAGATTTTGTTTTGGATGTTGTTGGACATCCAGTTGTCTCTCTTTTGGAGCCAATTCTTGAACTCGGGATCAGACTCTGTGCGCACTCTTTCCATCATGAGCTGCCATAACACCCCATCCCTATTTGCATCACCCCTCAGTGGAAGCCCCTGGCGCCCGAGGGGGGGTATAGGGGAACAGACTCCGTTAACTCTTCAATACCTGATGCTGAGGCTGAACCTGTCGTCTCTGTCTCTCTCTGACGTTTATCAGATTTAGTGGGACTGTCACTGGGACCGGCGGGACGTTTAGAAAAGAAATCTGATATTTTTCTTTTCTGCGAGTGAGACATTCTGTGCTAGCAAAGTCTGACTACTAGCAAGCACTGTATCACAGTATCTCAGTGGTTCGTGGCGCGTGGGAAGGGCGGGAGACGGGAGGTGAATACAATTAGTTGTTTCACCTGTCATTCAATCAGTCTGTGACAGTCTGTCATCACTCGAAAAATCTACTCTGCTGCAATCTTGTCGGTTTTACACGTATGATTGTGTACGTACAGTAGTGTAATGAATGAATGAAAACTTTATTTAACAGATTGGAGAATGGCTACTGTAACTGAGGGGTACAATTCCCTGACTGTATTACTAGATATGATACTTACTACCACTACCTTTGTACTTAATATTCGGCCACCCAGTACACGGCATAAATATATTATCATAAACACTCTCACGTAGATGAAACGGATCCAACACAAATGTACGAAGTCGAAACAGGTCTTTATTTCTACACAGCGATGGTGTGTAGAACAAGCACTTAATCACTTAATTACATTTATGAATTGAAATAGTATGCACTTTTATGGCAAAGAGTATTCGTCGGTATATCAATAGAGAATGTCCAATCTCTGAAGGCGCAGGTGGTAAATATACGACCTGGAATAGTTAAGGAATAACAGCAATGATACTTTAATGATTATATACTAGATACACTAGAGGGGGTTAATCCGGTCGCTTGTAAGCCGACAGGAGTAGGAGGGGGGGGGGGGTAGAATCCGGCTGCCTCGTCCGGCCAAGGGTATCCCAGGTGAACCCACTGTAGTGCCGTTCAATGCGCCGGCGATCCTGGGACCACAGATGAAAGCAGGTGGACTCTTTGTGGGCCGGCTCTCTCCGGTCCACGGGGGAGAGACGTGAAGCGACCTCGTCTTGCAGAGCGTCTCCTCACCTTGCGTCCTCTCCAGGGGGGGGGGTTCCAACACACGGCAGTGTCGGGGGTCTTTATCCATGGAATAATCAAAGTATACAAAGCATAATCCGTGCCTGGGAAGGCGGGCTGTCGTCGGTAGAATAATCCGGTATACAGGTCCACTCGCTCGTCGGCTCTGGGGCTCCTCGGGTGCAGCTTCACATGGGGTCAACCACCCTGGGTAAGCAGCCAGTTCTCTGCCCGAAACGATGGGGTACTGACTACGGTAGTATTCTCACCGCACGAAGCACTATATATTAACAGACTATTATTAGCTTAATAGACTACGTCCAACTCGACGATATAGTGCCAAATATGACTATTCAAATATTAATATACACGATGTCTCAATACCGATGGTAGGCGAACTTGGCCTTACTCCCACACGTGGCGTCGCGGGGAGGCTTTACGTCTGTGACTCTATTGGAGGGTAAGAAACTGGACTGAAAAAAGGAAGTCCTACTTTAGTAGCGCAGTATATATACGCACTATGAACAAATAGTCCCATTAGTGGTGCGGTAGCCAGATTCCTACGCGGAACTAGGACTTGTTCGTACATGTGGAGCGGTACGTTTGAACTGGGTCTGAGGGGTATGGCAGCCTGGCACCAAGGTCTCGACCAATAGTAGAATGGAGACTATTATGGGATGTTCAGTAGGCTAGAATGGATATTCAATGCATATTGTACAAGGAATATACAAGGGATATCAGGGAATATTAGAGAATATACAAATACAATTAAATATATATATATAAATAAATATATATATTCGGTTTAATCTGGCCCTTCACAACAGCCACCCCCTGAATAGGTCCCAGACCTAATCAGTTAAACAGAGACAGATTAATCGCGTTGTCTATTTACACATAAGGGTTTGCTGTAGGGGTCAGTCAACTTCACAAAGTCATAGGGTTGTAGGGTCATGGTCATCATCGATTGTGTCTGGGAGTCGAGGCAGTTCTATGAGCCTTGCCACGGGACGGGTGTAAGTGCGACCCTGGACGAGCACTTCAGCTGCTCGGACCTTGCCGTCGGCACCGGTGATCACTTTGCTTACGCGGCCGGACGGCCACATAGCTCTGGGCAGTGATTGATCGATAATCATGACGACTGTTCCTTCTGTCAAATTGTCTCTCTCCTTTACCCACTTCTGGCGGGTCTGTAGAGACGGTAGGTAGTGCAGTAGGAAACTGTTCCAAAACTTGTCGGCTAATACTTGGCTGTACCTCCACATTCGTCGGCCGTTCGCTTCTTCAGGCCGGTACATTGTCTGGGGTAATGCAGGATCTAGCCGCCCCATCAGGAGTGTGTTGGGGGTAACTGGGTCGATATCCGCCACATCACTGGAGACATATCCGAGGGGCTTCGAGTTAAGTACTCCCTCAATCTCCGTGAGGACTGTCAGTAGGACTGCGTGATGTACATCCTCATCGTATTTCTTTATAATCAGCTCTGTGACCTTGTGTCGGCTGTTCAATACGATCGGGTATTTAATGTCATCCGGTAGATTGGGGGCTCTGCGTAGGCGACCACCCACTCTGATGAGGGTATGAGCGTCGCTCTCGGGGGCCAGATGAATTAATCTGCTGTCGGATGGGACGGGCTTTCCTCCCTGTAGACAGGCCAATTCATCGGGGAACGAGTCTCTCTGGGCTCGCTGCAGTAGAAGCAATTCTGCTTCCTCGTAGTTAGCTGCTGACATATCAGCGGGGGACTTGCACTCCGGGTGGTACCGCAGGAATGTTCTTTGTTGTGCACTCTCTATGGACGTGCAATCGTCTATGTTAGGGTCGGTGGAGGCTACGGTGCTCAATCCACAGAACACAGACTTCTTATTTTCCACCTCCTCTGGACTTGCTTCCCTCGGGATAGGCATGGGCCACTGTCCTTCCGGGAGTCTTAGGAATGCGGGGCCGTCACTGTAGACATTGCGACGGGTGAGGTCATCCAGGGGCATCCCCCGGGTGATGACGTCAGCTGGGTTCTGTTTTGTATCAACGTAGCGCCACTCTGTTTCTCCGGTTAACTCTTCGGTTAAGTCTTGAATCTCGGTGACTCTGACTCCCACGAAGACTTTGTACTTGCATGAGTCCGATTTGATCCAGGCGAGTACCGTTGTGGAATCTGACCACAGGATTGTTCTAGACACCGGTATGGTGAGCTCACGTTGGATGAGCGTGGCTAGGTGCGCTCCGGCTAGGGCTGCGCAGAGCTCTAGACGTGGGATAGATTGTTGCTTGCGTGGGGCTATTCTCGAGCGGGCGAGGACAAATGCTGTGTAGATCTCTCCCCCCTGGTCTTGGGCCCGCAAGTAGGCTACTGATCCGTATGCGACCTCTGAGGCGTCACTGAAGACGTGTAAGTCCATTTTACATGTCTCTGGCCTCACCGTGGGTGGGAAGTAGCTTCGGCGCATATTAACGCCTGGGAGTGAGTGGAGCTCCATCTCCCACTCTCTCCAGGTGGATGCAAGGTGTGCGGGAATGGGGTCGTCCCAGCCCTGGTCCTTGTCCCCCAATGCTCGTACAATCATTTTTGCCCTGGTGGTGTACGGTAGAATACATCCTAGCGGGTCATATTGTCGGGCGAGTGTTGTGTACACACTCCGTCTGGTGGTCGGCGCCGCCGCCGGCCTTCCCTGCTCCGTAGTCAGGGGCTTGTGTCTGTAGTGAAGCGAATCTGTTTTGAATCGCCACACCAATCCCAGGGTCATCTCCTGGGCTTCTCCCGGGATTGTAGCCATCCAGGTCTCGCTGCTGGCTGCCTTGTCCTCGGAGGAGAGGCTGCGCAGTACTTGCGGATCGCTGCTGGCCCACTGCCTGAGATCAAAGCCGCCTTTGATCAATGAGGCGCGGAGTTTAATCAGGAGAGCCTCGGCTTCTTCTTGGGTTGAAAGGCTTTGTAGACAGTTGTCTACGTAGAAGCTGTTCTTTACGCTGTGTCGGACCTCTTCGTCCGCTGCTGGGTCCTCTGCTACATGTTTCTGTAGTGCAAATGTCGCACAGCAGGGGCTGCACGTCGTTCCGAAGGGGAGGACTTCCCATTGGTAGATGGCTGGGTGCTCATCTCCTGGCTTCTCTCTCCATAGGAACCGTAACAGGGGCTTGTCCGCCTCTACTAATCTCACCTGCAGGAACATTCCTTTAATGTCCCCGCTGATGGCCACCTTTTCCTGGCAGAAGCGGAGTAGAGCGCCGAGTAGGGAGGGGCCGAGTGTGGGACCGGGCAGTAACTCTTTATTCAGATTTTGGGATCCGATCTGGTAGCTGCAGTTAAATACTATGCGGTCTTTACCGTTGTGATGGACCTTGTGGTGGGGCACGTACCACGATTCAGTGGTCTGGTCAGCCTCTTTAATGTCCATCTTTGTGACGTGTCCCGCTGTGATGAGCTTCTCAATCTCAGCGCGGTATACACTCTCTTGGGCGGGGTTCTTGGCTAAGCGCCGCTCCGTGTTCAGCAGGTACCGTTCTGTGGCGTCTGTCTTGGCGTGGAAAGTAGGCATTCCTTCTCGCCGCAGGAGTGGCGTGGCGTATCTCAACACGCCGTTGACCGGGACTCTCTTGGTCCCTGTCTCGAGGAGGTGAATTGCGTAAATGTCATCTTTAGAGCGAATGTCTTTCTTTCCGTTCTTAAAGGGCATTTGTTCCAAGGTCCATAGCCGCTCTACGTGTTGCAGGAGTGCGGTTTCTCCCTCTGTGACTCGGGAGTGGAGACATCTAGTGGCTGTACTTCGGTTGAGAGATTTGGCGAGCGGGCCTTGGAGAGTCCATCCCAAACGGGTCTCGACTGCTGCAGGACAGCCTCGGGGTCCGGTATGAACCCGGTCTATCGGGACAATGAGGTCTGCATGGTCGGAGCCTATCAACAGGGTCGGCATAGCATTGTCTATGAGCGGGATCGGTAACTTGCGCAGATGTGCATATTTCTCCATCAGCTTGGCGACGGGGTATGTGTACCGCGACAGTCCTATTTCTTGGCTGGTGAAAGCGTCTGCAATCTGGTACCGTCGCTCAGGCTGGCCGCTTGCTGCGATAGAGAATGAGACATTCTCGCCCTTTATCGTCTTCAAATCTCGTCTTATTGTCCGAATTGTCATTTGGGTTTCGCTTCCCCGCAGCCCTAGCTGGGCCGCAGCGGAGGCGAGCAGCAGGGTCTTCTCTGACCCGTCATCGAGGACGGCGTAAGTGTCCAGGACTTTATTCTGGTAGCTTAGTGTCACACGCACTACTTTTAGGAGTACTCGGGCTCCACTGCTGCTGGCGGGATCGATGTACATGACGCTCGCTTTGCGGCTGGATGGTGCAGGTGAAGGGCGCCGTCTGTTACTGTCGTGAAGTATGTCCAGATGGGCTCCATCGCACTTGGTGCACCTTTTCTTTAAGCGGCATTCGGCTGCCATGTGTGAGCGCGCACAGCGAAAACAGCGCTTGTTGGACTTTATCCATTGACCTGCTTCCTCCGCGTTCAGCTTGGGGAAGGAGTCACATTGCGCTAGCCAGTGTTCTTTCTCACAGTAGGGGCACACTATCTTCCACTTCTCCGTTCTGGAGGGGGTACTGTGGCTCCTGCTGCTCGGTACTGACTCCGATTGGTGCATCACAGTCACCGATCTTCTTCCATCATTTAGTCGTCTGGTTCCTTCTCTGGAGCCAGGGGTGCTCCGTCCGAATGTATCTAGCCGTAGGCTGCTGACTTCTCTCGCCAGGAAGTCTGCTAGATCGAGGAGGTTCGGTTCGGGGCCATTCGGGTCTCTGTGGTCCCTCTGCCGCCTAAAGCGCTCCTGACGAGCGGGCGGCAGCTTCTCCAGGATCCTTTCCACATTTGAGTTGGCGTAAAGTTCATGCCTCCCCTTCTCTCTTTGCGCTCCCAACATCCCTACCAGGGACTGCACTCTGATGGACAGGTCGTCCAGTGCTCGATTGTCTATTGCTGGGGGTAAGCGGTCGATGTGTCGGATCTCCTGGATCACGTAATCCCATATGCGCCCATACCTCTGGTCCAATGCTACCAGCGCTGCTGTGTATGGGGTGGTGGAAGTCGCGTAGGCGAGCGCTATATTATGTGCGCGGGGTACCTTTAAGTGCTTCAGTAGGATGGCGTATTTGTGGCGTTCATCCAATACATCCACCAACATGGTCTCCAGACACATGCGGAGTTCTGTATACTGGGCCCGGTTCTCTTGGGTGAAGTCGGGTACCATAGGCGTGCCAATGTATGACGCTGACTGTGGATACATCGGCGAGCGTTGGGGGAGAGGCCTCCTAGGCGAGTCTCCTCCCGCTCCTTGGTATGGGCTGGTACCGGCAGTGTACCATGGCCCGCTTGTCCAGGTGCTGTTCCTCGGTGCGGGTCGTGCGTCGTGCTCACCCGTGTATAGAGTCGGGGGTCTGTAGCGCAGCTCCGCGGGAGTATAGCCTGGGCTGTACCGGGCCTCCTGGTCCGGTAGAGTACTGTGCTGTCTTCGGGCGTGGTTCTCCTCCTCTTCCTCTTCGTCTTCAGTTAGGTCATCCAGTGCTTGTAGTCTCTGGTTTAGCCTCTCCACAGGATATGCTGCTCCTTCCCGGTTGCTAGGTCTCGCTTGGACCGGTGGGGGGAGGTGGTCTGTGGGGGGTATAGACCTCGTCTGTTGGTCAAGTTCAGGGTTGTTTACTCGGCTAGGGGATGCCGCCCTGGAGGTGTGTCTAGACGAGTTCCTGGAGCCTCTGGTGGAGGGAGAGGGTGTTGTCCGTCTGATCAGCTGTTCTATTAGTTGCGACTGCTGTCTGTCGCGCGCTGCGTCCCGTTGAGCACCGGCTCGTTCTCGGGCCACATTCTCTTCCATCTGAATGCGTCTTATTTCTAGACGTATCTGCTCGTGTTCGCTTCGCTGCTGGATCTGCAGTCGGTCGCGTTCAGCAGCGGCGTTCAGGCTGATGAGGAAGGCCTGCTGTAGGGTCCTCTCTGCCTCGCTGGGAGAAGGCGGTTGTATAGGGGAGCCTTCCCTCGGGGTACTCCTTGCGGAGCCTTGGAGTTCTATCTCCACGGTGCTCTCCCCGTCTTCTTCCGTGCCGAGTTCTCTCTCGGTAGCGTTGTATTCCTCCCGGGACTCATTGGGGACTACTTCTTCAGTACTGGCGGGGTGTGAAGTCATGTCTGGTTCCCACTGGTCCCCACCGTGAACTTGGTCAGTTACATTAGAGCCCGTAGGGGCCTCTATGGTCGGGGTAGTCTGGGCGTTGGGGTTAGACATACTTTCTAGTTTTACCGCGTTTACTGTTAGTAGAAGACTAGGTTGTTGACTGACAGCGTAAGCCTCTAAGTACTGAGGGAGCCGTCGTTCGCGCTGCGGGCGTTGGTTAGGAGGATCGTTTCGTGGAGTGTTCATCATAGGCCATTTCAATATTAATAACACTATATTAATATTACACTAATTACCATCCGGCTCGAATGACCAATTGTAACTGAGGGGTACAATTCCCTGACTGTATTACTAGATATGATACTTACTACCACTACCTTTGTACTTAATATTCGGCCACCCAGTACACGGCATAAATATATTATCATAAACACTCTCACGTAGATGAAACGGATCCAACACAAATGTACGAAGTCGAAACAGGTCTTTATTTCTACACAGCGATGGTGTGTAGAACAAGCACTTAATCACTTAATTACATTTATGAATTGAAATAGTATGCACTTTTATGGCAAAGAGTATTCGTCGGTATATCAATAGAGAATGTCCAATCTCTGAAGGCGCAGGTGGTAAATATACGACCTGGAATAGTTAAGGAATAACAGCAATGATACTTTAATGATTATATACTAGATACACTAGAGGGGGTTAATCCGGTCGCTTGTAAGCCGACAGGAGTAGGAGGGGGGGGGGGGTAGAATCCGGCTGCCTCGTCCGGCCAAGGGTATCCCAGGTGAACCCACTGTAGTGCCGTTCAATGCGCCGGCGATCCTGGGACCACAGATGAAAGCAGGTGGACTCTTTGTGGGCCGGCTCTCTCCGGTCCACGGGGGAGAGACGTGAAGCGACCTCGTCTTGCAGAGCGTCTCCTCACCTTGCGTCCTCTCCAGGGGGGGGGGTTCCAACACACGGCAGTGTCGGGGGTCTTTATCCATGGAATAATCAAAGTATACAAAGCATAATCCGTGCCTGGGAAGGCGGGCTGTCGTCGGTAGAATAATCCGGTATACAGGTCCACTCGCTCGTCGGCTCTGGGGCTCCTCGGGTGCAGCTTCACATGGGGTCAACCACCCTGGGTAAGCAGCCAGTTCTCTGCCCGAAACGATGGGGTACTGACTACGGTAGTATTCTCACCGCACGAAGCACTATATATTAACAGACTATTATTAGCTTAATAGACTACGTCCAACTCGACGATATAGTGCCAAATATGACTATTCAAATATTAATATACACGATGTCTCAATACCGATGGTAGGCGAACTTGGCCTTACTCCCACACGTGGCGTCGCGGGGAGGCTTTACGTCTGTGACTCTATTGGAGGGTAAGAAACTGGACTGAAAAAAGGAAGTCCTACTTTAGTAGCGCAGTATATATACGCACTATGAACAAATAGTCCCATTAGTGGTGCGGTAGCCAGATTCCTACGCGGAACTAGGACTTGTTCGTACATGTGGAGCGGTACGTTTGAACTGGGTCTGAGGGGTATGGCAGCCTGGCACCAAGGTCTCGACCAATAGTAGAATGGAGACTATTATGGGATGTTCAGTAGGCTAGAATGGATATTCAATGCATATTGTACAAGGAATATACAAGGGATATCAGGGAATATTAGAGAATATACAAATACAATTAAATATATATATATAAATAAATATATATATTCGGTTTAATCTGGCCCTTCACAACAGCTACAATACAGTATACGGCTCAATACACACAATATTAAAATGGTGAAGTGCTTTGAGCAGGATAGACTTATAATATACAGTGTTACAGTTATACAGTTACTGCCGCACCCCCCGCACCCCCCCTTCCAACGTGCCCGCACCTGAGCTGACACACCTGCTCCAGCTGACACACCTCACCCTGCTGCTCCAGCTGACACACCTCACCCTGCCTGTTCAGACGATTCGCCTCTGTGACTCAAACCTCTCCATCCAGAAGGTAGAGTGCAGTAGACCCTAATCATTCTGGCTTCCGGACTGGCCACTCCACAGAGACGGCCCTCATTGCGGTCACAGAGGCACTTCACTTAGCAAAAGCGAAAGGCCTCTCCTCTGTCCTGATTCTCCTAGATCTATCTGCAGCCTTCGACACAGTCAACCATCAGATCCTCCTCGCGGCCCTCGCAGGAATGGGAGTGGCTGGCTCTGCGCTGACATGGCTGACATCATACCTCAATGACCGCTCCTACCAAGTGTCATGAAGAGGGACCCTGTCGACCACCCGTCCCCCCTGCGGACGGGTGTCCCCCAGGGCTCGGTCCTAGGACCCCTTCTCTTCTCCCTCTACACTAAATCACTGGGTAACATTATCACGTCTCATGGCTTCTCCTATCATTGTTATGCCGACGATACTCAACTCTTCCTCTCCTTCCCTCCCTCAGATATCCACGTCTCTGAGCGGATCTCGGCCTGTCTGTCCGACATCTCTGCCTGGATGAAGACCAACCACCTCAAACTGAACCTAAGCAAAACAGACTTGCTCCACCTGCCGGCCAAATCCTCCCCCCTGACCGACCTTTCCATCACAGTCGAGAATGCAGCTGTGACCGCGTCCCCGACCGCCAAGAACCTAGGTGTTGTCCTCGACGACCAGTTGAACTTCTCTGCTCACATCGCAGCGACAACCAGAACCTGCAGATTCCTCCTGAGCAACGTCAGAAGGATCCGCCCCTTCCTGACAAAAGAAGCCACCCAACTCCTCGTCCAATCAACAGTCATCTCCCGCCTCGACTACTGCAACTCACTGCTTGCTGGCCTCCCGGCCACTGCCACTAAGCCTCTTCAACTCATTCAGAACGCAGCGGCCCGCCTGATCTCAAACCTACCGAAGTCGGCCCATGTCACCCGACTTCTTAGGCTGCGGTTACACACAGGGCTATTTTCGTTTCGTTTTCAGGGTCAGTTTCGCTTTTCAGAACGCAACGTAATGGCAGGCAAGTTAGACATTTGTTTTGCCTCCTGAGCACAGTGATGTAGTACAATGCCAAAGCAGTAGGTGGCAGTAGGTGGCGAACATGAAGGCAATTTTCAACCAATCAGAAAGTTGAATGTGCCAATACACTTCCTGCAAAAAATCAACAATCTACCATCTTTAAATGGCTTGCATGAGCCATTTAGCCAACGTAGCATTTATTTTTCAGCAAAGAAAGTGCAATAAAAGTGCAATAAACAAAACGGATACATTCACTGTGTGTTCTGCCTCTCATTTGTTGATGAAACAAAACTAACATCAACACAATTGACCACCAAGAGCGGAGTTTAGTCTCACAAAAAGATCGTCGCTGATTGTTAGCTTACGTGCTAACGTGATTGGAATATGCCTGTATAACAGTATAGCATTGTGGCTAGCAGCTTGGTAACGTTAATGCTAGCAGAATGAATGGATGTAAACTTTATTTAACAGATTGCAGAATGGGTACAATACAATACGGCTCAATACAAACAATTGTTAAGGGAATGCAGACTGTTGTAGCTTCGACTGGGCTCCTTATAACAATAACTTGACAACACATGGTAGCTGCAGCTACTTGGGACAGCTCTGCTGTAACCACTGGAAATAACCGTGCAGGTCTCTACTGCGCATGGGCGTTGAGCAACAACGGCTCCGTATCCGGCTCGCGCAGATTACTTGACACGTTGACAGCAAACGTAATCATTCAGCAACAAAAACTTTGCTACATTCAATGGTGTAACTGGGGCATTAGGGACCTGCACTGGCTCCCCATTGCTGCACGTATCCGCTTCAAGGCCCTCGACCTAGCATACCGTGCGGCAAAGGGAACCGCTCCCGCCTACCTCCGGTCAATGGTCTCTAACTACACACCCTCAAGACCCCTACGCTCTGCATCTTCTGGCCGCTTCAGACCTACTCCTATCCGAGCTCCGGGAGGGTCATCAAAGAGAAGTCGCCTATTCTCAGTCCTTGGCCCACAATGGTGGAATGAACTACCCACCCCAGTTAGGACAGCCGAAACCCGTCCAATCTTTCGCCGTCGACTAAAGACGCACTTCTTCAACCATTATCTGAATTTTAAAAAAAGACATTTTTAAATAAAAAATATCTAACCCTAACTAACCTTACCGTCATGCACTTGTCCTAATAAACTAACCTACAAACTATTACAAAAAAATTAAAAATAAAACATTTTCTTTTTGTTTTCTTTTTCAGGCCACTGAACTTAGAAGCAGGCCAGGACAGTGTTTCTAGTTGTATTCTAAAATTATATTCTATTGTATTCTAAAATGTGACTATATGGTTTTATATTAACTTAATAAATAAACAAAAACGAAAAATCTACTTATTTCAACAAACATTTCAAACTAAATAACAGATTATGCACATAAAACGCTGAAAACAACCGAAGCAACAATAGTATTTTAATGAGGCTATTATTACTATCATTATTATTTTGCAACAAGTTAGCCCTCTCATAAATAGCACATATAAATGAATAACTAACTTGAACTAACTTAATAGGATTGAAGTGATATTTGGCTTAAAAAATCCATCGCCTGGCAATTTTTTTTTAAAATAAAAGCCTGACGATGTGCATTGGGCCGCGGCTCTCTGACGCCTTATTTTCTGGGTCCCGGCCTGAAAAGTTTGGGAACCCCTGAGCTAAATGACTAAATGTAATGTAAATGTAAATTAAACCAATCTGTCATATTTTTTATAGATGTTTGATTAGTGGCGTGTGTCCAAAATTGTGGAAGGAGGGAAAGATCATCCCAATACCTAAAGACACAAAAGCAACTTTCTGTGGTCCCAATAGCAGGCCTATCAGCATTCTGCCAGTACTTAGCAAACTGTTGGAAAAAATTGTGTATTTAAGCGCAGGAGTGGTTTGTGAACAATAAACCATGCCTAGGGGTGGTCGTTAGGCCCGAGGCGCAGCCGAGGGTCGTTAGACCCCCCTAGGCATGGTTTATTGTTCACAAATCACGACTGCAAGTGGTGTAAAGGTTTTATACAACTGCCAGATTCATCCAACCTTATTTCTATACAATAAACACACATTAATCGAAGATTTATTGAAAAAACCATCCGCCAGAAAAAGTAGTTCCCACAACTACAAAAAAGACAAGTTGCCTCCATGTGGAAGCAGCTTGAAGTGCATCCAACCAAACTAACACATCCAACTGTGTATTATTGGAATGATTGAGAGAAGTTGCCTCATGTGGAAGCAGCTTGAAGTGCATCCAACCAACTAACACATCCAACTGTGTATTATTGGAATGATTGATTGAAAATTGTATTACCAGATGCAGAATGGGTACAATACAGTACGGCTCAATACACACATTTGTTAAGGGAATGCAGACCTACTTTCCATAGAACTTCATTCTTAGATGCTTCTATATAAAGTAGGTAAAACAAATTTAAAAGTTTTCTTTGCCCTATAGGAAAAAAACGTTTTCTTCGCCCTATTCTTTTATTTATTTTTTTAAACCTACTGTAGAGGGCCTAAACTTAACCAGTTGGAAACCAAGAGCGTACAGTAATAAAATTAGCAATCAATCAATCAATCAACTCAATAGGCCATGCTCACTTAGAACAGCGCAGCACCCAGCTCTCTGACTATCCCCCGCGTTGCAGGCAGAGTGTGTGTGCGTGTGTGTGCGTGTGTGTGTGTGTGTGTGCGTGTGTGTGTGTGTGTGTGTGTGTGTGGGGGGGGGGGGGGGGGGGGTGGCGGTGGGTGGAGACTAGAGCGAGCGCTGACAGTCGAAAGGAAAAAGAAATTAAAAAAAAAATTGAAAATTAATCAATCAATAAATCCGCGATTTTTCTTTTGTTACAGAATGATTCAAGACCCATCAATTACATCATCCAACATTGTTTAAACGACTAAGACATTCGACTAAGAATCGCTTGATATTTAGTCGTTTAGTCGCTATCAACATATCCATTTGTAAAGATTATTGTCCACCTTCTTGTGATCCGGCGGAGTGATGTGATGTGGTTCGGTTGTGGGCAGGTCCTGGGCCAGCAGCGTGGAATTGTTGCCAATAAAGACGTGTAAAATGACTGTTTCAGCCAATCAGAATCGAGAAATTTGCATGCCGTTGTATAAGAGCAAATACAAGTCTATTTCTCTGCTAATGGTTTAACTACTTTATTCCAACATGCGTATAGGGCTGGTCATTCCACCTGTACCGCCATCACTCAAATGTCTGATAGTTGGCTCACCTCTATGGACAACTCAAAGCTCATTGGTACCGTACTACTTGATTTTAGCGCAGCCTTCGATGTAATCGACCACGACATTTTAACGTCTAAACTTGTGTGCTATGGTTTTAAATCCTCTGCAATCCAATGGGTTAGGAGTTATCTGTCGGCCAGGTCGCAGAGAGTTTATTTTAATGGGGCTCGATCGAGCAGTAGGGCCCTGGACTGCAGGGTCCCGCAAGGAAGTTGCCTAGGACCCCTCTTATTCTCAATTTTTACAAATGACATGCCGTTTGCAATTAGTACAGCTAATTTGACAATGTATGCCGACGATTCCACTATTTATTATGCGGCTGCAACAACATGTACAGAGTTTAGTCAGGTTCTGTATAGTGAGCTGAGCATTATATATCTGGATAAAATCAAATAAACGTATACTTAATTTATCAAAAACAAAGTGCATAATATTCGGTTCTAATTATAGACACATTATCACACAATCCCAAATTGAATTGACAGATTGAGGGTAAAACCATTGAACAGGTAAAGACTGTGAAGCTTTTAGGACTCTGGCTTGATGGTGCATTGTCTTGGTCCGATCACATCAACAAGGTGGTTGCCAAAATGGGCAGAGCGGTTGCAGTCACACGGAAGTGCTCACCTTATCTCACATCAGTGCTGTTTCGTCAAGTTGTGTGCTCTATGGTTTTATGTCATTTAGACTACTGCTCTGTAGTATGGTCATCTGCATCCAATGGTCTACTCAGAAAACTACAAGTAGCTCAAAACAAGGCAGCTAGACTGGTCCTAGGCTGCTCACCTAGGGCTAGTGTAGTTGACATGCATGCACGTCTCTCATGGCTCAGTGTTAAGGTAAGATTATCTGCTAACTTAATTACATATTTTCATAGTTACTCAAACTCAAACTCCAACGTTCCTTTATAATTGCATTGTGTACAGCGCAAGTCCCTCCCAAAATCCAACCCTAATGTCCTCGTCGTGGGAGGGGGAAGCAGGTTAAGCTGACCAATAGGGCAATGGTAAAACTCATGGGCCAATCCCCCGTGAAGTGGATAATTGGATTACAGAAACATTGAAGAAAGGTAAGAAACCCTGCACCCTAGGAGATGGAAGCTCATCAAGCATACGAGCTGAAGAGACTATGAAGACGCATGCTGAAAACCACATGGAGAGGGTGCGTCAGAACCTTCTATCCCCTAGGCGGTCTACCAACATCACAACCTGGAACATCAGGACCATGTACACAGCGGGGAAGACATCAGTCATCGCAGAAGAAATGAAAAGATACAAGCTCTCTATCCTTGGCTTGTGTGAAACCAAGTGACTCCAGACAGGAGAAGTCAAACTGACCAGTGGTGAATCCATAATCTTCTCTGGACACCCGGATGAGAAAGCACCACACACGGAGGGAGTGGCACTCATGCTCTCAAAAGAAGCGCAGAGGGCCCTCATCAGTTCAGAATCCAGTTCAACTCCAGAATCATCACCGCAAGATTTAAAACCACCCATAAAAGAATTAACCTACATGTCATCCAATGTTATGCACCCACCAACACCACAGATGAGGAAATAAAGGACAACTTCTACAACCAGCTACAACAGCTACTCCAGGCCAGGAGAGAAAAAGACATCTTTCTCCTCATGGGCGACATGAATGCAAAGGTTGGGAACAACAACAATGGATACGAGCTGATTATGGGAAAGCATGGAATCTGCAGCATTTTGCAAACGCCTGTGCGGACTACAACTTGGTCATAGGAGGGACAGTTTACCCCCACAAACCTGTTCACAAAGCCACATGGATATCACCTGACCAGACCACAGAAAACCAAATAGATCATATATGTATAAACAGGAAGTCCAGACGTTCCCTCCTGGATGTACGAGTGAAGAGGGGGGCAGATGCGGGGTCAGATCATCACCTACTGGCTGCAAAACTCCAACTCAAGCTGAAGCGCTGTAACAGCCCCACTGACAACAGAGCAAAGTACAACATCCAATAAATTTCCAGGACATAGGAACAACGGAACTATACCAAATCACCCTACAGAACAGGTTCCAAGCCCTGCAAGAACAAGCTCAAAAACCAGTGGAAGAGCACTGGAACAACCTGAAAACCATATGGAAGGAGACATGCCTAGAAGTGGTAGGGAGAAAAAAAACAAGCACCAAACCCTGGATATCCACTGAAACACTGAAAAGAATAGAGGAGAGGAGGGCAAAAAAAGACACAATAAACAAATGCAAAACTCGAGCAAAAAAGGGAGCAGCTCACAGAGACTACGAAGTAGCAAACAAGGAGGTGAAGAAAAGCATCAAACGCGACAAACAGAAATACATAGAAGACTTGGCGCAAGAAGCAGAGGAAGCAGCGGGAAAGAATAACCTCAAGGAACTCTACCTGACCACCAAGAAACTAACCGAGAGGTTTAGACAGACAAACACACAAATCCGTGACAAACAAGGACGACTGCTCACCACCAAGGAAGAACAACACCAAAGGGGGGCTCCCCACCCTCCAGAACATTTACAACAAGCGGTGCAGGGGCAAGGCTAAGAGAATCATTAAGGACTCCAGCCACCCGAACAACTGCCTCTTTGAACTGCTGCGGTCAGGCAAGCGATACCAGAGTCTCAAGGCGAGCACAGAAAGAATCAGAAGAAGCTTCTATCCCCAGGCCATCAGGCTGCTCAACGAACAATGAACACTACACAACAACCATCAAACGCACATAGCACACACATCCACAGGCACACACTCACTTTAAACAAACACACTGCAGCACCCACTCCCCACACTTTATATTTATTGATAAAGGATTTGCACTACAACTCGTACACCTTACTGTAAATTGTACCTAAATTGTACCTCATCCCATTTCTGCTTTGCACTATATAGTATTGTATATTAGTACACTGCATAGTATATTGTATATTATATGGTAACTCAGTTACGTCTATTCTGCATCGAACATTGTACATATGTCTATACTGAACACTGTGACCTCATTTTTTACTTCTAATTTACATGCTATACTATGTTATTTGATACTTATCTTGTCTAGCACAGTCTCTGGAGCGTAACAGTAAGAAGCATTTTGTATAAAAGTATTCTGTACTTCTGTATGACAACTATTAAAGAAACTTGAAACAAAGGTGGACTGAGCACTTTAGGGAGCTCCTCAACAGAGAGCCCACTGTCCAAGAGGTGGAGATTCCGCCAGCTGCACTGCACACATGCTGGAGATCAACTGTGCCCCCCCAACAAGATATGAGGTGAAAAAGGCCATCAATGCATTGCGACGTGACGAGGCAGCAGGGCCAGATGACATTCCAGCAGAAGCTTTAAAGGCAGATGTTGAAACCTCAGCCACCATGCTACACCAGCTGATCAAAAGGATCTGGGAGAAAGAAGGAAATGTACCAACAGACTGGAAGGACGGGCTCATTGCTATTATACCCAAGAAAGGAGACCTTAAGAACTGCAACAACTATCGTGGGATTATGTTGCTCTCAACACCAGGCAAAGTGTTCAACCGCATTATCTTGGACAGACTGCGAAAAGGGGTCAATGATGAACGGAGAGAAAACCAAGCCGGTTTCAGGAACGGTAGATCGTGCAGTGACCAAATTGCCACCCTCAGGATCATCATCGAGCAATCCATAGAATGGCACGCACCTGTCTATGTCAATTTCATAGATTTTGAAAAGGCATTCGATAGTGTAGACCGCGAGCTGCTTTGGAAACTCATGGCACACTATGGAATCCCTAAAAAATACATCAGCATAATCAAGAACATGTATCAGGACATGAAATGCCAAGTGTTACATAACGGATGTGCACAAGAACACTTCAAAGTACTCACCGGCGTGAAACAGGGCTGCCTACTTTCCCCCTTCCTCTTCCTCCTATGCATCGACTGGATCATGAGGCAAACCACAACCAATAAAAAGACTGGCATCCAGTGGAGTCTAACGGAGCACCTCGAAGACCTGGACTTTGCGGATGACATCGCACTACT
>NC_140165.1:125493938-125539591 GCF_963971535.1 Notolepis coatsorum | reverse complement strand
TGAAGACCCAGAACCCAGAGACATCAGCTGTTGCTGTCAGGGGCGATGCACACCATCAGAGGTCACACACACACACACACGCGCACGCACGCACGCACACACACACACACACACACACACACACGCACACTCACACACACACACACACATATTTGAAAGGCACGCGCGAACACAGACACAACAACACAGTCTAGTGAGATGAGGTGTTGTTGTCATATCAGGAAATTAATCAATCATGGGAAAAAGAGTTTAGTGACTCACACACATTTCATAATACAACGTTTCCGAATGGACGTTTGAATTAAACCAAGTGTATGCAGTGATGCTGATGCTTTCCCAGCGGAACACAAGTTACTTAACGTTGCACAGGTAAGTTATGTTATGCACGTTAATTAGGCTATGCAGAGCGCAGCCCTTTAACTTGCTAACGTTAAGATAGCAGGAGCCGTCGGCCAACAAAGATGTTGTTTCAACAAATGTATTCCCAAAATGGATTAGCATCCAAACGTTATTGAAGCCTCCCGTGACCAGTACGTAGTCAGTACTCTTCATAATCGCAGCAGTGTGCGCATATGCGCTACATTATATGCGTAAATGTGCGCTAAGACTCGACAGTAGAAAAAGTATTTAGGAGCAAATCTTTTGCATGATTAAAAACGATGGTTCGAACGGAAAAACCCTGGCGAATGTTCGAATCCCAAAACAGGCTTGGGGACAGCTCTGACACACACACACACACACACTCCAGCCCCCACATGGCTGGCGTTTATCACTATAACTGAGAGTGGGGAAGGTTGGGTACAGACAGCTCTGATTAGCGATCACTTGGACAAGCTGAAATTGACATCAAATTGCTCTTACCTGTGGCCGGTTGGATTCCAAAAATAATTTTCCAGTTATTTGATCACCATCTGGTAGATCGATATGTCCATTGGCTGATGCTATATTCCTTTACTGCATAATGAATTCGGCGTCGCAAAAAGTATTCCAGGCGATCGGGTGAAACCCTCGCTTCAGACTAACAAAAAGGTCCGCCCGGAGCAAAAGAAATGTGACACCAAGTCTGCAACAGGGGAAACTACATTCCCGAGACAGCGCCAATATCAAGATCTGGCCGGTACTGCACTTTCCGAGTCTCAATATGCCTTTTCCAGCCAAAATACAGCTCTGTGACATTGAATAGGATATTAAAAGAGTTAAAACGTATATATACGTGAATGGCCGGGAATGTGTTAACTACAACAAGCAATGCTGTTTGTTATTTAAGATGAGGTCGGACTCGGCACTGACAGATTTGTGTTCATTGTGCTGCTTTTATAAAGCCTCAAATGACGGCTTACAATATTTCATGAAAGCAAAGTGTTTCGTTTGTCTAAGATTTAAAAAGGTTTAAACTTTACAGCACTGACAAAGTTGTACAAAGTGCTGTACAAGTCCCACAACATAAAAAAAATATAAATAATAATAATTTTAAATTATTATTTTTTAATAATTTTTTTTAATCTCGAAGCTTCGAATTAAAATCGAATCTCGGCCCCGAAGCTTCGAATGCCAAAAATACATTTGAAGGTCAGCCCTAGTGACCACGGTTGTGAGCTGCTCCTGAACTGACACAAGAAGACAAAGTGGTCCATTGTTTTGACTGGAGCATCCAAATGAATGGCAGCGGACGGCCATTTTGGATAATCATTAGGGGTGCACGATATTGATTTTTTTACCCCGATATCGATACCGATAACTTTCTGCTCCTCAAGGTCGATACCGATAACCGATAATATTATATTTATTGTATTATTATTATTTAAAAAATGTGTATTCCTGTAGTTTTGACCTCACCAGATTTAGCATGACATGAGCGTTACTACTATGAACAAAACAAAGCCAAGACAACAGTTTTGACTCAAATAAATATAATTAGAATCACAAAATTCACAATCCGTCAATAACTCGTAAACATAACATTGCAAAATGTAAACATTTGCCAATATCCATAGTGAGGTTCATCACTCAGTGATGTAAAAATAAAATAAAGGCCTCTAGAACTGTTGCAAATCTTTGCATAAGCCTGGGATTCAAATTCAATACTGGCAGGTAAAACCGGACAGTCAGATATGTCTCTATGTAAACAAAGTAAAAAAAAAGTGCATTCCTCACAGTATCAAAAACAAATAAATAAGCTACTGAAACAAGTTCCACACAGTAACAAACAGTCATTTTACAGAACAAAGGATTAATTATATTACTTATAATAATCCATATAAATGAGTGAGTGAACCCTTTTTTCCCCCCACTAAACTACTAAAGCATTGAGGTTTCAAACTTTCAATTGTTTTAGTTTTTTTCTCAAAGAGAGAGAGAGGGAGAGAGAGAGACAGATAGATTCACGTTTGACCCTGTATTGTTATTTTTTTGGTAACTCTTCTACTGTTCTAGTCGGATCAGTGGGAGATTTCTTTTAATGAAGATTAGCATCTCTGCCTTCTCGCATGCGAGTCGGTTCCTTTGCAGCTGGCTTTGGATTCACAGCAGCTTTAGCTGCTCGCGCGTCGTCGTAGGATTTTAACACACCATCGTAGCGGTGGTGATGTTGCAGGTGACTTATTATGTTGGATGTGTTATAGCTTGTTGCCCCTTTCCTTCCTCGTGGAACTTCTGCATTTGTTACAAATAGCAAGCAAACTGTTTTCCTCTGAAACTTTGAAAAAGTCCCACACTACCGACGACGCCATGTTTGTTTACTATCCGCGCTGCTTCTGAAAGTTAGGTGACTACGTCACAGCCAGGCATGAGAAAGGGAGCGCTGGGTTTGTGAAAAACTCCCTCTTCCTAAACCACACGCTATCAGTCGTACCACAGTACTGGCAAAACGGGAGGAGCCTAGAGTAAAAACAAACGCCCTTCATCCCAATCCACCCACACCGCATTTTTTTAACCAAAAAATATATTATATATTATCGGAGCTATCAATAATTTTATCGGGTTTATCAGGATGACGTCATAATTGCTGATGCACAATTATCGTGCATCCATAATAATCATGCCACATTTTTACTGGTACACACATTACCTTTGTAAAACATACATTTTCTGTGGGATTTCACCTTTAGTCGCAAATGTTGTCAGAATCACGATACGTGTTGCGCACATAGCGTAGCAAATGCTGCGGTCACAAAATGGTTAGGAAAAGTTAGACGTACATAGTACATACTTACTGGTCACAGGAGTCTTCAATAATTGGTACACTTCAGCTGACTCTGTTGACACGCCCACTACGCAAGGCGTGTGCTCTCTCACTCACACACACACACCACACACACACCACACACACACACACACACACACACACACACACACACACCACACACACACACCCACCCACCCACCCACCCACCCACACACACACACACACACACACACACACACACACACACACACACACACACACACACACACACACACACACACACACACACACACACACACACACACACACACACACACACACACACACACACACACACACACACACACACACACACACACACACACACACACACACACACACACACACACACACACACACACACACACACACACACACACACACACACACACACACACACACACACACACACACACACACACACACACACACACACACACACACACACACACACACACACACACACACACACACACACACACACACACACACACACACACACACACACACACACACACACACACACACACACACACACACACACACACACACAGAGCTCCGGTCACGCATCCACTCAACTCATCGAAAATATGCATCAGGCTATTATTCAAAAGTATCAATACTAATAAAAGTATTGAACCGTTTTTAACAGCTCGTATCGCAATACTTTTCCAGTATTGGTGTATCATGCAACACTAGTCTCCACCTCGTCTTTCCTCTGCAAGTTCTCATTCTCTCATATTTCTTCCCTTTCTCTCTAGTTCTTCAAGTACTCCAACATCCTTCCTCCTATCTCTCATCTATCTGTTCTATAGCTCTAAAATATCCCTTCTCCTATAGCTTTATACCACTATCTCCCTCTTTCCTCCAAATTTCCTCTTTTCACCATCATCTCTCTCTCTCCTCTCCATCTAAACAATTTGGACTTGATCAAATTGGAATTCATATTAATATTGCAATATGAAAGACAATATCATATGTTGCAATGTCTGCAATATGGGCAATTTAAAATTTCTTTTAATAATTGACCTGTTATTTAGTTGCAGTGCCATGTTTGGCTGTCATTTTCATGCTGACAAGTTGACGTCACACAGCCAGACATGTTACGTGTAAGGAATTATGGGATTTGGTGTTGGGTGTATGGACTCTACTAGGGGTGGGAATCACCAGTTTCATCACGATACGATATCGATTCTTTGGACAACGATACGATATTTTCCGATATCTGCCATGATACGATACAATGCAGGTGCCTGCAATCGATATGAGATGATATCATAAGCCCATTTAACACAATCAGTAACATTTAGATCAACTAAAAAAAGGTAACGAAAATATCATTTGAAAAAAATTAATTTAGCTCTTCCAGACATTTAAATGAAAAACAATCTATTGTTTTTAATACAAATAGACCTCCTGTTCACTATAAAGTGCCACGTTTTGATATATTGAGCTTTAAACTTTAAGTAAATAGTTTTGGAACTCACAACACGCAAGCTAAAACCCCTTCCTCTCCCAAACCGTTCCTGCAATTGTTTTATGTTGCATGATGATCATGAATACATTTAATTATTATGTATTGTATTTTTTATGTTTAAATATCAACATTATCTGTCCACCCTCAGTACATTTACTATCAATATAATATACTCGTCATATCTTTTCAAACGCACACACACAGAAGGGAGAATGCCTGTCCCCCCCTCGTTCCCCTCCTTCCCAGTCCCCACTCTGCTGTTCTCTCTGGCTCTGATCAAGGTTAACTTGTTGTTAGCTTACGCTAACGTAACGTTAATTTTCTGACTTTAACGCGACGTGGTCATAAAGGAATGGCGAGGATTGCAAAGCATGTTAGATGCATTTGACCCGTTGCGGAATAAAACAGCAGGGATTTGTTTTGGGTCGCAAAATAGGCACACTAGCCTTGCTATGTTGCAATGTGCGTGTTCCAGACGCTACTGCTACTATTGAGACGAGTACTGCTGTGTGCTGTGGAGCCGAGCGGATACGACACCACAGGATTTTCAAAATAAGAGTATCGATATGAACTGAACGTTGCTAGCTGCCGGAGCCATAGATATTATGGCTGGAGCTGTGCTTCTGCGGAGATGAGACTTGCCACAGGATTTTCAAAATAAGTGTATCGATATGAACCGCACCAGTGCTACTGAAGTAAATCCATTCATCGCACAGACCAATGTTGCTGTAGCACGTGCGACATATATCTCGCACTGTACAGCCCTGAGTATTGGGTTAATCAGATGTTTTTTTCACAGCGGTCACAACGTGTGTGTGTGTGTGTGTGTGTGTGCGTGCCGTTGGCGCGGAGCAAGGCAAGGATAAGCGATTTTTCAGCCCACTTCACTAGCGTGCATAAGGACACATATACTATCGATAATCTAGTGTTTATTTGAAAACTATTCATAAATCAGACGAAAAATGACAACGTGTTTTGTGTATTCCACTGAAGGGCTATTATCGCGTCTTTCTCTGGAATTACTAGAAATATCCAAAACTATACTCGTATTCAAAACGGTATAAAACGGAAATGTACCGATGAAAAAACAATCCGTTTCGTACATGTTGACTGCAAGCAAGTCTTTGATAAGCGGCGGGTGTATTAGACCCATAGCCATAATTTAAGATAATAGATTAAGTGTTCGCAAATATCCCCGTCCTCCCATTGATTAAAGCGCTGGCCTACAAGCCCTAATTTGGTCATATCCGACCGGCTCTGAATGTGTTAAAGTGCTAACATGAGCTAACAACAACGTTCTTTAACACATCCACCGCCATTCACGCTGTAACACGTTATTGCCCGCCATGCTTTGACCACCAGACCACGCTGTACAGCGATATTGAGATCAATATTAAATTTTTTCGCCATGGCATTCATAATTCATATATACACCTCCGGCGCTGCAGCTGGACCCTACGGTTCAATACAACGACGTCTCAATACCACCGCCTGGTGGATGGTCGGGCGAGTTACACTCGGAACAACAGGAAGTGGGAGGTGCGTCGATTAAATTCATCCGGCCGTCAGATATTGTCGCAAGGCTCCCGACAGACACTATGTACATAATGGATCGCTTTATAAACTTAATAATCGATATGATTTCGGCGTTTATTGCAACATACAAACCGGAAATGGACCTAGGCGATCGGCGTCGTATACCTGGGATCTTTCACGGCCAGTCTCATTGACGCACGGTAAGAGGACGCTAACGGCATTTTCAGCCCAATTGTTCATTAATTTCACTGCAAACCGATCTGATCAATATATCACCCATACTACATAAAGCATTTACTGACGATCACGGAATTATAAACGACCCCCCCCCCCTTTCCTCCGCGCATGATGACGCATAACGTATACGATCATATACAGTTGCATTTTTTAATATAGTGTGTATCGGGAATAAACGGCAATCGATAATCTATATATGCGTTTAGGCCTATAACTCACGTTCTATGAATTACTGCAGAAAACGATAAAAACATACTTATATTCTAGAAGGTATTTTTTAGGGATGCCCCGATCGATTGGCCACCGATCGTTATCGGCCGATAATCAGTATAAATATGCGATCGGTGATCGGTGATAATGCTTTATTTTCGCCGATCGTCAAAACCGATAGAAAAACATGATCCAATTCTGAGCGGAGATCTCACTCGCTGAGTTCTGTCTCAGACACACAGAGAGAGCTGCGGCATCTGCTCCTCCTCCTTCAGCCCCTCCCGCACCCATGTAAACATTAGTCTAGTCTAGTCTAGTGGGACACTGGGACCTCCGTGAGCTAACGTTAGCTACCGTTACAAAATGACCCAGTCAACTATTCACTTTTAGTTTAATACATGATGAGGCATTGTCTAACGGTATCTAGCCGGCTAGCTACTGATAGCTCCTGATATCAACAAATGCTCCAGCAATAGTCTAGTACTAGTGTATGATACCTCCGTTAGCTCACGTTAGCTCACGTTAGCTCACTGTTCAAAACGAAATGTCCCATTCAACTAAATAGTTCACTGAGGCGTTGTCTTAATGTTATCTAGCCGGCTAGCAGTAGCTACAGATAGCTCCTGATATCAATGTCTTATAACATTGATTCGATTTTTTTTTGCCTCTGGGTCTTGGCCAAGATTGTAGTGACTGCTCTACATGCACCTCCGAGGCCTTGGATCAGTTATTCACCGCCGTCTGTCCGTGGTCCTGTCAACTGATTAACAGTATTAACAGACTGTTAACAGATTAACAGTCAACGCGGTTTCATTGCTGGGTTAAGTACTTCTATTCTATTCACATAATACGCCTACTTCATATATCTACTCCATTCACATATATGCCTACCACTTGTATCTATTGCTATGTCCGCCTACTACAATCTCATGAGCTGTCTAACGCCTGTCCCGTCTCCCTGTCTCCCTATGACTTGCTGTCCTGGAGTGTTGACCGGAGTGTTGGACGTCCCGTGACGAAGGCCGGGAGGTTGCGACCCCCTCTGCGTGCCCCCCTGTCTCCGGAGGTCTCGTAGTGGTGACCGGAGTGCCGGATGTCCCGCGATGATGTCGGGGAGTTCGCGACCCTCTCTGCGCCGCCCCCTATCTCCCTGTCTCCGGCTGTCCCTGAGCAACGACCGGAGTGTTAAATGTCCCTTGACTAAGACGGGGAGGACGTGACCCTCTTTGCGCCGCCCCTGTGCCTCAAATAGATTCGCTATCAGCTCTATCTTTAATTTTTCAAAATGTACAGTTGCTATTGCATGCACTCATCTGTGTTCCACTACACACATGAGTGCATGCTTACCAACTGTCCGTCTGCAACACTACTATCACCAACATCTAAGAAGGGAGATCCCCCCTTGAATGGCCCTTCTAAGGTTTCTCTCCTCCACACTGCCTGTGGAGCTTTTTTCCCTATTGTTAGGTTTTAGTGAGTTTTTCCTTACCTTCGCGTGGGGTATGTCTGGGAGTGCTTGCATTCTTTCATTTATTTGCATTCATCTAAAAATGTTTGGACCTTATGGTGTTCTTGTTCTGTTCTTGACTTATTGTTATGTTTTCTTCTTGACTTGTTTAAAGAAGATCTGTACGGCCCATGGGGACATTAACGTGTGTTGTCGGGCCCTATAAATAAATTTGATTTGATTTGATTTATGATCAAATATAAGCTATGACATTAAGTTGGTTCAAAACCTTTTTGTCACAGTCAAGAGGGGCAGAACTAACAACTGTGAGCTGCAAAGAACACGTGGGACAGATGTAGCAGATGTTACAAAAACAAATGGCTGCACACAACCTTGCAGAGGCCATACATCCAACTAATGGAAGATAGTTTAATTAACTTTAATTAACAGATTGCAGAATGGGTACAGTACAGTACAGCTCAATACACACAATTGTTAACACTTTGAGCGCCACGCCTGGTTTTCCGTTTTACCGCTTGAATGCCACCATCGGCGCCAATGTTAACGTTAATATCGCCTAATCTATGTTTTAAATTATGGCTATGTGTCTAATCTGCCCATCGCATTATCAAAGACTATTTTCCAGTCAGTGCTGTGAAGGCAGATTGTTTTTTTATCGCGTCGTTTCCGTTTCAGAGCAGTTAGAAAAGCCCCCGTTTTGATATAAAAAACAGCTCATTCTGGAGCATTCTATGAAAATCGTCTTTTAGTGGAATATTCCACAACGTTGATATTCGTCTGCCTTTTTATTAATCGTTTTCAAATAAACGCTAGATGATCAATATTATACGTGCACGCAAGCACATTATGGCCGCGCACTGATAATCGCTCTGTTGATTTCCTCACAGACTTTTACAGTGAAACCGAAAGAAGACATTTCACAAAACAGCTTATAACTTCATCAAACTTACTCTGATTATCCTACCACTGATAACATAGAGTCCTTACCTGACATCAGATGGTATCCAACTGGTATATTCCAATTCCTGATCACCATTCGAAAAAATCGATAAGTGTATGGATCCAACGCGATACCAGTAGATCTCCATGATCCGCGGGGATCTGAGGCTCCAGAATGAACTGTGGTTGGATCAGTGAACTGGAAAATGTGGATGTGATGTACGTGGGTTGGACATTATCATTGTTACTGTATTAGGAGGCCATATGAACATCAGATTGGTATCCTGAGTGGGCTATGTTGTTATTGGTGGTGTGATGTGTCATCTTCTAATGCTGTTTCTTCTTTTTCCCAGAGACCACTCATCCTCCTGATTGAGCTGATTGCACCTGCTTGAGTACACCTGTGGGCAGTTAGTTGGATGAGTGAATATAAGCGGAAAGATGACACACACACGAGAGTCTCGTGGCTGGAGTGACCTGCCTTGTGGTACAGTGGGGAGGCTGCTGTCTAGCTCACTTAGGGCCTGAGCACAATACTGTGTGGCACGGTGCTGTCTTGTTCGCGTGGAGTGTGGGTTAGACTCCACAGCTGTGGTGGCCAGAGATGGGCCTAAGGTAGTATTGTGACTACTAAGTGTTTGTTGAGTTCTCACATGTATATCTTGTCTGTCCTCCCATCCCTTTTTCCCCTTTGTGTGTGTGGGTTGAAATCCCCACCGATGACATCCCCTTTTCCCTTGGGAAAAGGGCCGTGGGTTGAAACCCCCACTATATAATAAAACCCTGATTTACCATCTGAAAACGTCTTTGTTTACTATCTGTCTACCCGGGACTGTTTTGAGAAGCATTTTTCTACTGAGGGGGTTGTTTTTTGCTCATGTAACACCTGCCCAGATTACTATCTTGTATGGTCAATAGACCTCTGTACATGACATGGGGGCTCGTTAAGTTGCGCAATTGTATGGTTCCTTGTTGGTAAAATAACGGGGTGACTTGTCGATTGAAGCATGTCAGGTGTAATAAGATAGCGTTTTCTAAATTGGTATTGGTAGGGGTCCATTGTCCGTGCACAGTTGATTGATGTAACCATTATTGTTGTGATGCTCTTAACCATTCTATTTTTCTGCCACATAGGTAACGGGGGGGTCACCTGCTTGGCTAGAGGGTGGGGGGCACGAGTCGTGATTCCGGTGGAGTGCGCAATGAAATCGGTAAGCGACTGAAGATATTTGTAGCCTTTCATCCATCTAGTGGAGTAGTTTATCTGGGATAGGCTAGAGTGACACAGGTGACTCCTAGTTGAGTGGTTAGGACCATTTGTTATTATTTTCATTTAGTAGATGTGGTCAGTTGGATTGTTTTGGTTAAGAGGTATGAAAGCAGAATGTGTCTATTATTATTGTGCACGGTCATGGTTAATTAAGTGAGGACGTATATTTTATTTTGTTTTCTCACGCACACATAAAAACATAATATGGCTGTGTCGGCATTTGTTTTGGAAGCCTTTATAGCGGATCCGACAGAGGGTCAAGTGGAAGTTTGCACTAAGGCGGAATTAGGCCTTATTGCTAGGCATTATGCTATTGCTGTACAAAATTCCCAATCCAAGGCGGATATGAAGGCAGCTGTTATAGCGGGGTTGGTAGAGCAACTGGTGTTTAGCCCGGCTCAGGGAGTAGTGAGTGGTCAGGAGGTTGCACACACTGGCGAATGGGTTAACTCTCCCTTACGTGATCTTGACATAGATGGTGGTGCTATTAGGAAGGATGGTAGTACGGCCGGAGCTGAAAGTGAGACCGCGGGCGATTCGGATAAAGACTCCACGTCTTCTGGCCATGCGCGCTCTAGTCTGCGTTTGGCCCGTCTCCAGATGGAGGAGAGAGCGCTGTTGCGCAGAGAGGACAGAGACAGGGAGGACAGAGCAGCTGACAGAGAGGACAGAGCAGCTGAGAGAGATAGACGGGACAGAGCTGACAGAGAGGACAAAGCAGGTGTAAGAGAGGACAAAGCAGCTGAGAGAGATAGACAGGACAGAGCAGCTGAGAGAGACAGGGAAGCTGTACGAGATAGAGAGGACAGAGCAGCTGAGAGAAACAGGGAAGAGAAGGAGAGAGATAGAGAGCTCCAGATTACACTGAAGAGGATGGAGCTGGGGAGTGTTGGCTCTTCTTCACCCTCATCTGAAGGTGGCCATGGCAGTTTTAATGTTGGGCAACATATTGCTATGGTTCCTGTGTTTCGAGAATCTGAGGTGGAGAATTTTTTTTTTAATTTTGAGCGGGTAGCGGGGGCTGCGAATTGGCCGGAGGATCAGTGGGCACTATTAGTGCAATATAGGCTCACGGGTAGGGCTCAAGACGCATGCCAGTTTTTATCAAAGGAGGACAGCATGGTATATGAGAAAGTGAAGGGTGCTGTCTTGCGCGTGTATGAACTGGTGCCGGAGGCTTATAGGCAGCGGTTTAGGGGACTAAGTAAGGCTCCCTCGCAAACACATGTCGCATTTTCCCATGAACAACGGATGGTGTTCACTCGTTGGTGTGAAGCGTGTAAAGTGGATGGGGTCGCGGCTTTGAGCGAGTTAATCCTCATGGAACAATTTAAAAAATTTGTGCCCGAACACATGATAATACAGTTGGAGGAGCGAAAGGTTGGTACCCTCCAGGAAGCTGCAGTTTTGTGTGACGAGTTGGCAATGATCCACAAAAATGTTTCTGCATCACATGTTTCTGTACGAAATGGTGTGTATGTAGGAGGGGGCGCGTTTTCTCCGTCGGGGCCGCCGTATCGCGGAGGTGACGAGCGACCATTCCGACCTCGCTCACCGCCGTCTCGAAATACCTTGGGTGACGAGCGAGCATTCCGATCACGCTCTCCGCCGTCTGAAAGGGTGTGTCATTATTGTAAAAAAGAAGGGCATTTTGTGAAGGACTGTCATGCGCTAAGGGATCGACAGGAGACCAGGGAGTCAGCCCAGGAACCGAAAGGGGTGGGGTTGATTGGTACGGTGTCATGTCCTGACCAGCATAGCTCTTTTGAGCCCTTTTTGTTTGATGGTTGTGTGTCCCTGTCGGGTAAAGTTGGGGACTACCATCGGGTGAGAATACTCCGTGATACAGGAGCCTCTCAATCGTTCATCCTGGCTGATGTATTACCATTGGATGTGGACTCCTGTCGGTCGAGCGAATTGGTGAGAGCTATTGGCATGGGGTGTGTGCGCGTGCCGTTGCATAAGGTGCATGTACAGTCTGCACTGATCACAGGTTGTTTTCCGGTCGCGGTTCGCCCATGTTTTCCCGTAAAGGGCGTTGAGTTTATCATGGGGAACGATATTGCTGGGAAAAGTGTGATCCCTGTGTGGGAGGTTGAAAACGCTCCATTAACTGACTTGTGTTCTGATGTATTGATTAATAATCACCCCAATGTCCCTTCTATTTGTGCTGTCCCTAGGGATTTTGAGGCGGGGGATGAGGTGTTTATTGTGCTGCCCACGCCTAGTACGGTGCTCACTGCCCGGTTCTCAGGACCTTATGTGGTAAGAGGAAAGGTCTCTGCCACTAAGTATATGTTGCATACGCTCGGGCGGCGGAGGAGGACACGCTGGTGTCATGTGAATGGGCTAATGAAAAGTCCTGCCCGCGTCTCGTCGGAGTTGAGATGTGACAGGACTGTTGTTTCGCATGCTGTGTTGTGTTCTAATGTGCCTTACAGGACGCACAGGGTTGATGTTGGGAGTGCGAACACCATTGAGCAATTTGCGTATGGTTGACCGTGTGGGCCCAAAATAGGGGCATGTGGTCTATATGGAGTGTGATTTCTATTTATTTTTGTTCTGTTGGTACTAATCGGATGTTGGTTGATAATGAGTGATAATGTTTTGCTAACCCTGCGGGTTCGCTCTTATGGGGGGAGGTGTGATGTACGTGGGTTGGACATTATCATTGTTACTGTATTAGGAGGCCATATGAACATCAGATTGGTATCCTGAGTGGGCTATGTTGTTATTGGTGGTGTGATGTGTCATCTTCTAATGCTGTTTCTTCTTTTTCCCAGAGACCACTCATCCTCCTGATTGAGCTGATTGCACCTGCTTGAGTACACCTGTGGGCAGTTAGTTGGATGAGTGAATATAAGCGGAAAGATGACACACACACGAGAGTCTCGTGGCTGGAGTGACCTGCCTTGTGGTACAGTGGGGAGGCTGCTGTCTAGCTCACTTAGGGCCTGAGCACAATACTGTGTGGCACGGTGCTGTCTTGTTCGCGTGGAGTGTGGGTTAGACTCCACAGCTGTGGTGGCCAGAGATGGGCCTAAGGTAGTATTGTGACTACTAAGTGTTTGTTGAGTTATCACATGTATATCTTGTCTGTCCTCCCATCCCTTTTTCCCCTTTGTGTGTGTGGGTTGAAATCCCCACCGATGACATCCCCTTTTCCCTTGGGAAAAGGGCCGTGGGTTGAAACCCCCACTATATAATAAAACCCTGATTTACCATCTGAAAACGTCTTTGTTTACTATCTGTCTACCCGGGACTGTTTTGAGAAGCATTTTTCTACTGAGGGGGTTGTTTTTTGCTCATGTAACACCTGCCCAGATTACTATCTTGTATGGTCAATAGACCTCTGTACATGACAGTGGAGTACCGGATTTTTTTCCCCATTCATTTTCATTGAGTCCATTCCAAAATCACTTATGTCATCTGGGAGACGACAGGGGGCGCTTTTTTCCACAGTGATCACCGGCGCAGCTCGGCTATACTCGGGTAGGCTCGGGTGATGCAATAATTTTTCAGATTGCCAAAAAAAAAAAAAAATCAGAGAAATCTCGTGAGTGGCTAGCAACGCTAATATTAAAAACCAGAGAAATCTCGTGAGTGGCACGCAAAGTGTTAAGGGGATGCAGACCAGAGAAAGACTTTCGACTTGTTTACATCAGGGTCCCCCATTTTCAATTTGTAATGAAATTGCTATTATGTGGGCGGCTACGTGGCGTAGTGGGCAAGGCGCTCGCCACGAATGCGGAGACGCTGGGCTCGCATGTTCGAGCCCAGCGCTCCACATTGCTTTCAGTTTAGCTGGTCGTTCATACTAATACACATTGGCCGTATTAGGGGGTGGGAAACTGATGGGTGGGGATCGGGCGTTGTGGACAGCGACTCCTACAGGTCGGTTGGTGCGCCTGCGCAGTAGAATCAGGAAGTGTCGGGGGCAGCGTGAGCCTCCCACGCGTTACTCCTCGCCACTGAGAGATCGAGCTGCGCAGGTGAAAAGATGCGACTGCTGTTACCTCAAGTACCTCAAATGTGTGACTTAGTCCACATTGCAGCCGGCTTGTGGGAGGCAAGAAACAGCGTTCGTGACAGGGGAGGGTTGAATTGGATGATACGAAATTGGGATGGGAGAAAATATAGAAAAATGGGAGAAAAAGTTGGATAAAAAAAAAAAAATTGCTATTATGTGTCTGCATGAACACACAACTGTAACTCTACTCAAAAATAACAAAATAAGGGTTGTCTCAGTTCACAACTATATTGGTCAAGTTTTGGGTGGGACTTGTTTGCATCCCTACAGCTTCTTATTCAATTGAGCGAGATGCTCGGTTATGTCACACAGCCAGTTTGCATCTGACATTTCAGACAATATTTCTTCAACCCTTTGTTACCTATTCCACCTGGATCTTTTTTGTATTTTGGGCTGTAAAATTGTCAAAGAATGTCTGAGGAATAAGTGCTTTTGGCTTTTTTCCTTTGTTACTTCATCAATACCTCAGATGTTCAACATACATGTATGTGTAAGAATGTAATAACCAAGGCTGTCAAAGTTAAAGCTTTATTAACGCATTAACCCACAATTCTTTTAACGCCGCTATTTAACCCAAGATTAATGTTTAAAAAAAAAAAAAAAAAAATTTTTACCAGAGCTCTTGGGGGCCACATCAAATGACGTGGCGGGCCACATTTGGCCCGCGGGCCATGAGTTTGACACCTAGGGTATATCTGCAGAGACGCAGATATACCCTGCTGAGGGCATGCTGAATGTGATTTGACCAAAGCAGAGTATACACACAGACAGTGGAGATAGCGAGCATTTTGACTTGTTGCGTGGTGGTGATGTCTCGCAGATAATACAACTACAAGTATAATTATATAATATATATATTTTATATAAATAAAAAAAATTATATAAAATATTTTTTTATTTAATTTTTTTTTAATCAAAAACGATCGATATCGGATCGGTATCGGCCGATATGGCTCAAGACGATCGGTGATCGGTATCGGTGGCAAAAAACGTGATCGGGGCATCCCTAGTATTTTTGTATGAATGTTTGAATAAAAAAGTATAACGTTCCTACATCCTGAACGATAGATAATCGATGTTGAATGGGCCATAGTAATGTCAATTTAGCAATACAATTTAAAAGGTTATAGCCCTGCAAAGAAGGTGAACATCTCCATAGGCTTAGAGTGGTGGCAGACTGGCTATATTGATGGATATAAGTTATGGCAGGGAATGTGTTAAAGTGCTAACATGAGCTAACAACAACGCTCTTTAAAGTGCTAACATGAGCTAACAACAACGCTCTGTGCTAACATGAGCTAACAACAACACTCTTTAAAGTGCTAACATGAGCTAACAACAACACTTTTTAAAGTGCTAACATAAGCTAACAACAACACTCTTTAAAGTGCTAACATGAGCTAACAACAACACTTTTTAAAGTGCTAACATAAGCTAACAACAACGCTCTTTAAAGTGCTAAGATGAGCTAACAACAACACTTTTTAAAGTGCTAACATAAGCTAACAACAACACTCTTTAAAGTGCTAACATGAGCTAACAACAACGCTCTTTAAAGTGCTAAGATGAGCTAACAACAACGTTCTTTAAAGTGCTAACATGAGCTAACAACAACACTCTTTAAAGTGCTAACATGAGCTAACAACAATGCTCTTTAAAGTGCTAAGATGAGCTAACAACAACGTTCTTTAAAGTGCTAAGATGAGCTAACAACAACGTTCTTTAAAGTGCTAACATGAGCTAACAACAACGTTCTTTAAAGTGCTAACATGAGCTAACAACAACGTTCTTTAAAGTGCTAACATGAGCTAACAACAACGCTCTTTAAAGTGCTAAGATGAGCTAACAACAACGTTCTTTAAAGTGCTAACATGAGCTAACAACAACGCTCTTTAAAGTGCTAAGATGAGCTAACAACAACGTTCTTTAAAGTGCTAACATGAGCTAACAACAACGTTCTTTAAAGTGCTAACATGAGCTAACAACAACGCTCTTTAAAGTGCTAAGATGAGCTAACAACAACGTTCTTTAAAGTGCTAAGATGAGCTAACAACAACGTTCTTTAAAGTGCTAACATGAGCTAACAACAACGCTCTTTAACACTTTGAGTGCCAGCAGGGGGCGCACGATTTAGCGCTTGAGTGCCAACGCTGTAGTCAATGGGAGGGCGAGCACATTTGCGAACGCATAAACTGTATCTTAAATTATGGCTATGTGTCTAATACGCCCGTCGCTTGCAGTCAACATTGTCGAAACGGATTGTTTTTTAATCTGTACATTTCCGTTTTATACCATTTAAAAAAACGCTTGTTTTTTTAAACGTCTAGGGGAAAAAAGGTGATTCTGCAGAAATCGTGCTTTAGTGGAATACACAAAACACATTGTCATTTTTCGGCCTATTTATGAATCGTTTTCAAATAAACGCTAGATTATCGATATGTGTACTTATGCACGCTACAGAAGCGGGCTGAAAAATCTGTCAAAAGTGCTAACGTGAGCTAACAACAACGCTCTTTAAAGTGCTAACATGAGCTAACAACAACGCTCTTTGCTAACAACAACCTTCACGCTAACCTTAACCTCACAGGTCCACATGCTCCACATGAACCATCCATTCAATGGACATGATGACATACCAAGTTGTTCAGAGGCTGTTTTTGGGAGTTGACCTTAGGTGTCACCCTTAACCCTCTCCTTTTCACGAGCCCCTAACCCCCCCCCCCCCACCCCCACCTATGCATTAGGAGATTGGAAAAGATGTACGTTATATGGCTGGAAAAAAAAAAAAAAAAAAAAAAAAAAAAAAAATCTAACCCTAACTAACCGTACTGTCATGCACTTGTCCTAATAAACTAACCTACACTGTAGCACTCAACACTTTGATGAACATTGTTGCTCAGCTGATAGAGTTGTGCCCTTCCTGATGGCTTGTCGTACAGAACTTGTAAGTCGCTTTGGATAAAAGCGTCAGCTAAATGACTAAATGTAAATGTAAATGTAAATGAATGGGACCACAACCCCCCCTGACCCCTGCATTTGATTACCTCCACTGGCAGGAAGAGATGGATGGAGCTAGGGATGGTGGGGGAGAGGGGAGATTAGGATAGACAGGAGAAGAGAAGAGAGGGTCGGGGAGGAGGATTGAGGAGTGGACTGGTGGTAGGATAGACAGAAGACAAGAAGAGAAGAGAAGAGAGGAGAAGAGAAGAGAAGAGAAGAGAAGAGAAGAGAAGAGAAGAGAAGAGAAGAGAAGAGAAGAGAAGAGAAGAGAAGAGAAGAGAAGAGAAGAGAAGAGAGGAGAGGAGAGGAGAGGAGAGGAGAGGAGAGGAGAGGAGAGGAGAGGAGAGGAGAGGAGAGGAGAGAGAGGGAGGGACACTAGACCAGTCTAGTGAAAACAGCTGGGGTTTTAACCTTGAAGTCAATCTGAGCGTTGGCAGTGGAAAACTCTAGATAATGCATTGTGGCACCATGCCAATCCAGGACATCATCAGTTTTCATCTATTTCATTCAGTTTCATATTGAAAATACACAATGCACTCTAATACTGTAAACATGTAGAACACTCCAATACTGTAAACATGCGGTTTCATGAGTGGAGAGAACTGCTGACAAAGTAGAGCAAATGTAATTATTACAAATTAGGGCTGTCGCGATTCGTCGACCATGTCGACGTAATCGACTATGAAATGAAGCCAAAAGTTATACTATTAAAACTAACTGGATAGTTCACTACCAAGGGACCTAGCATGTCCTCCATGCTCTGTAAATAACTATGTACATATACCGAGATGCCCCACTATGTTACCTGTTTATTGCACAATGTTGTTTTATTGGATTCTATTATATACCACTGTATTGCACATCGTTGCGGGCAAGACCACCCGCATTTCATTGTATACTTGTATGCCGTGACAAATAAAACTCTTGACTTGACTTGACTTGTCTTGACTTGATGATAATAAATATTTCACTTCATTAGCAAAAATATTGTAAAATCATTAAAGGGGACCTGCATTGCTATTCCTAGCACTATTTGGGCAACTTTACACAATTCCTGTGAGTCTATTGAACACATATGTAAGGTTTAAAAAAAAATAAAAAGAATGCATTGTTTTATATTTCTTATCAAGTAGTCAAAAGCATCATTTTCCAGCCTCAGGATTTCAGGCTATTTTTGGATGGGCTCCGCCCATACTAGCAGAATGCTTTGAGTGACAGCCACCCACCAAATAGTTCTGGCCATACTACTCTACTAACGCCAAAGTGAACCTAATACACAAAGAAATATGGCTCAAGCATACGTTTTCGATACAATATTATACAATCCACAAAGGGATGACACCGAAGCAGGTACCCATGCCATACGATTTTGGGAAAACAAATGCCCGGAAGAATAAGATTGCTCTCCCAATCCGTCTATCACACACACACACACACACACACACACACACACACACACACACACACACACACGGCACTTGTACTAACAACGTTAGTTAGGAACATAATCATTAATTTGCAACACACACAAGTAGGTCTACATATATACAACGAAGCACAGAGCTAAGAACGTTAGCTAAGCTAGCTTTCTCTCTCAGTCCGTCTAACAAACACACACACACGTGCACACACACACACACACACAGTGCTTGCACTAACGTTAGACTGTCTTGGCGCACACACATGGAAGAGTACCGTAATACACAAACGGATGAATGAACGAGGTCCTACTGCTAATTAACTAATTACGACGTACTGTATACTTACTGATTCAATGCTTTCTTTCGGTCTCAAAGACTTACAGGCTAGGTCCCTTCTTCTTTAGCAACAGCCAGGAAATCACGGAAGCATAAAGTCCCTCGTCTTTGCAAAAATCCAAAAACGAACTTGGTCCATTGCTGGCGAAGCACAACATCCTCAGGAAATATGTGCAGAGCCGTATTAGCAGCTTTGCAGCCCGGAACAGCACATGGCCTGCATGTTTTGCTCATATTATTTACGTTAGGCTAAGTCTGTTTTGCTCCAGAGATTGTGCTAGATAAAAATAGATAAGTATAAAAGTATAGTAAGTATAAAATAGAAGTCAAGTACGTAGACAAAAAGTGTTCAATATATACATACAATCTACAATGCAGAGTAGAAAGTAACTGAGTTACAATACAATATACTATATACTATACCAGTGGTGGCCAACCAGTCAGAGACTAAGAGCCACAGAAATTACTGTGGTACCACAAAGAGCCACACCATATACCAGCGTTTCTCAACCTTTTTTTTCAGTCACGGCACCCTTCATGTGTTTATAGGTCTCACCCTCTGGCCTCTGAAGTTGCTAATGTCTTTTTTATTTGGGCGTCACAGGGTTAAAAGTACCCTGTGAGACCCACGTTGCAAAATTACAAAATCACTTTTAGCCATTTAAAAAAAATTATGTTTATAGGGCGGTCAGGTGGCGTAGCGGAGATTGCGCTCGTCACCAACGCAGGAGATGCTGGGTTCAAGCCCAGCTCTCTGCGTTGCTACCAGCTTGGCTGGTCGTTCATACTAATACAATTGGCAGTATTAGGGGGTGGGAAGCTGGTGGGTGGGAATCTGGCGTTGTGGACAGCGACGCCTACAGGTCAGGTCTCGGCGCTTGCTCAGCGGGGGCAGGACTTGGTGGAGATAGCGTGCCCTCCCACGCGTTACACTTCACCAATGAGAGTCCTCGCTGCCAAGTGAAAAGAAGTCACTGGCAGTCGCCGCACGTATCGGAGGAAGCATGCGATCGACTCGGGACGCCCTTGTACCGACTCGTAGGAGAACATGCATACAGCAGCCAGGTAGGGGAGGGGGGGAATTGGCACGGCGACTAAATTGGGACGGGGAGAAAAACAGAAAATTGGAGAAAGAGAAATAAAAAAAATAACATTTTAAAAAAATAATGTTTATTTAAAAAATGTAAGCACATGTAGGCCTATAGTCAATTGGTCCTGTTGTTCAGCCTCACAATGCTATTTGATAGTAAATGTGTTTATATGTCCCACCCTCTGGCCTCTGATGTTGCTAATGTCTTTTTAATTTGGGCCTCACAGGGTTAACCTCTTAACACTTTAACTGCAGAGGTTAAATTCATGATATACCATCCCTTGCCAGCTCTATTTGTCTATGGAGAAGTTCCCCTTCTTTGCAGGGCTATAACTTTTTAAATTCTATTGCTAGATTGCCATTATTAGGGCCCATTCAATGTCCTATATGTATTGTTCAGGGTGTATGAACGTTAAACTTTTTCATTCACATATTCATACTAAAATATGGTCTAAAGTATAAGTATGTTTTCATCTCTTTCTGCAGCTTTCTCCAGAACGTGATTTATAGCCCCAAATGCATTATATTGATGATGAAATACAGTTTGATAGCGATCTGTGCCAGATAATAAATTTCAACTGGATGTGGTTCTGGAAGTTACTACACGTCATCTGATGTTGACCGGATGGGCGAGGGGGCGTTTATAATTCCGTGGGCAACGTTATACCATTCATCTAATGTGGGTCATATGTTCATCATAGCAGTTTATATCGAACACGGTAATACTACACGCTAAAACTCACCCCAGTCTCCTCGGGCCGTTGGGCGATCAGCGTGGAGTAGACAGTTTTCCATTATGGGATGTCGAAATACCCGATCTATTTCCAGGTTGTATAATAGTATATACGTCCAAATCATGTTGTTTTTTCGAGTTATTTCCACCGATCGATGTTCACTGTGTGAAGACTGAGTCTCTCTAACATTAGCGAGTGCCCGGACCACATATGGAGTGAGTCCTGCCGGGTTAAAGGTTGACATCCGGTTTCGATCTGCCGATCGGCCACCGGATGGCGCTCTTGAACCGCTAGAGGATTGAGAGGAGATCAGAACTGTGTGTCAAGGCTGCAGAGGGGAAATATTCGGCAGTTAAAGTGTTAAGCCCGAGATATACAGTAAAAGTGTATATTTTCAGCATTACGTTTGTTTACCAATTATTTTAACTGTTATTAGTGAAATATAAGATTATAGAAATCTCAGGGCATTGAGTCGGAAACCGGCGCATATTGACAGGAGGAAGTGGCACAGCCAAAAGTGAGTGTAGTCTTTTGAAGGAAGAGACTCAGGGCTTTCGAATTTCGAAAAACTACCCTACCCAGCTCACACCAGCCCCTGTCAATCATTTGACTTCTGGATTTACTTTTTTATTTCTCTTGTTTTTTGGGATTATCTCCCACAAACCTGAACGTTATTGCCATAAAACAGAACGCAGTTAGTTTCTCTACCTTACTGTGAACGTCTTGCAAAAAACGGTGTTGCAATACGATGAAAAATGGTAGAGAAATTTACATTATAAAAAAGATGGCAGAATTCAGATTTTTTTCAGTACAAAATCGGGGCCGAGCTTCGATTTTAATTAGAAGCTTCGGAAAAAAAGAAAAAAAAAAAAAAATGATCTTATGTTGTGGGACTTGTACAGCACTTTCGTAAACGTTGTTGTTTTTAAATGTGCTCTATAAATAAAGTGGGTTGGATTAATTAATTAAGTAGCCCCTTTCGTGACTGTGACGCATCCAACAAGGTTTCACTCGGCTGTGTGATTTAATTCAAGGTGGATCGCTGTTGTCGTTTGAACAACTTCAGATTTCATGGGAACTACCAATCCCCCAAATCAAGAATGTTTAAGATGAATGAAGTAAGATTTTGATTATTTGAAATATGGCCTGTGTAGACTAAACTATGCACAGAATTATGTCAGTCTACAAGGTCCGGATTCTACATGGTCCGGCAATGTAGACCTTGTAGACTCCACTACAGACCAATTATCAGTGAATGTTCATGCATTTTTAAGAAGGGCAACTTCCACAAAAAAACAAAGAACTCACCAAAACATCTCAGTAGCACCTTATCTAAATGTTATATTTCATATATGGAGATTCATATTTATTTATGTATTGCATGCATTTCTACATTTTATTTCCTATTTTGTTTATTCATCCCAGTATCTTTCTTTCTTATGTGTGGAATTCTACAAGGCGCGCGCACACAGACACACACACACACACACAGACACACACACACCTACACACACACACACACACACACACACACACAGACACACACACACCTACACACACACACACACACACACACACACAGACACACACACACCTACACACACACCTACACACACACACAGACACACACACACACACACACACCTACACACACAGTCACACACACACACACACACACACACACACTTACATTTAGTCATTTAGCTGACGCTTTTATCCAAAGCGACTTACAAGTTCTGTACGACAAGACAGCAAGAAGGGTACAACTCTATCAGCTGAGTAACAATGTTCATCAAAGTGTTGCGTGTTACAGTGTAGGTTAGTTTATTAGGACAAGTGCATGACAGTAAGGTTAGTCACGGTTAGTTTTTTTTTTTTTTTTTTTTTCATTTCAGATAATGGTTGAAGAAGTGAGTCTTTAGTCGACGGCGAAAGATTGGACGGGATTCGGCTGTCCTAACTGGGATGGGTAGTACACACACACACACACACACACACACACACACACACACACACAAATCGAAGTAAAAAAAAAAATAATTGAAAAAAAAATAATATATATATATATATTTTTTTTTAACTTCGATTTTTTTTTAATGTTCGAAGCTTGTGCCATCGAACGAAGCTTCGAAGCTTCGAAGTATTTAAGACAGCCCTAGTGTGTATACATTTGTATATAAATCCAGAGCCTGCAGAATAATGAAGGACCCTCACCACCCCAACAATAGCCTGTTCAAGCTGCTGCGGTCAGGCAAGCGCCTCCGCAGCCATCAGAACACTGAACACTGATCTCTCCACACACACACACACACACACACACACACACACACACACACACACACACACACACACACACACACACATGAACACACACACACACACACACACACACACACACACACACACACACACACACACACACACACACACACACACACAAGCAACGGTCACGTTAAAAAACATAAATGTATGTTTTTTGTATAGTATAGGTAGTATAGTTAGTATAGTATAGTTATTTACATATAGCATAACTGTATATTGAATAGCATATTGTATAGTAGTTTATACAACGGCATGCAAATTTCTCGATTCTGATTGGCTGAAACAGTCATTTTACACGTCTTTATTGGCAACAATCCACGCTGCTGGCCCAGGACCCGCCCACAACCGACCCACATCACATCACTCCGCCGGATCACAAGAAGGTGGCCAATAATATTTACAAATGGATATGTTAATGGCGACTAAACGACTAAATATGAAGCGATTCTGTCAAGGGGAATGTGTTAGCCCTTTAAACAATGTTGGATGATGTAATTGATGGGTCTTGAGGCAATCTAGAACAAAAGAAAAATCGCGGTTTGATTGATAGATTAATTGATTGATTTAAATTTCTACTTCCTTCTTGCTACTGACTGCAGCGTTCTCTCTCACTGTCCGACGCTGGCGTACCCACAAACACACACACACACATACACACACACACACACACACACACACACACACACATACACACACACACGCACACACACACTGTGACACACACACACACACACACACACGCACACACACACACACACTCCTGTCTGCAACAGCGGGGGAGTCAGACTGAGAGAGAAGCAGCGCTGTTTTAAGTGAGCATGGTCTATTGAATTGATTGATTGGTTGATTGCTAATTTTATTACTGTACCCCTGGTTTCCAACTGGTTAAGTTTAGGCTAAAAGAAATAAATAAAAAAATAGGGCGAAGAAAACGTTTTTTTCCTATGCATTCCCTTAACAATTGTGTGTATTGAGCCGTACTGTATTGTACCCATTCTGCATCTGGTAATAAAATTTTCAATCAATCATTCCAATAATACACAGTTGGATGTGTTAGTTGGTTGGATGCACTTCAAGCTGCTTCCACATGAGGCAACTTCTCTCAATCATTCCAATAATACACAGTTGGATGTGTTAGTTTGGTTGGATGCACTTCAAGCTGCTTCCACATGGAGTTGTGGGAACTACTTTTTCTGGCGGATGGTTTTTTCAATAAATCTTCGATTAATGTGTGTTTATTGTATAGAAATAAGGTTGGATGAATCTGGCAGTTGTATAAAAGCTTTACACCACGTGCAGTCGTGATTTGTGACCAATAAACCATGCCTAGGGGGGTCTAACGACCCTCGGCTGCGCCTCGGGCCTAACAACCACCCCTAGGCATGGTTTATTGGTCACAAACCACTCCTGCGTGTGATGTAATGCTTAAGTATATCAAATCAAATCAAATCAAATTTATTTATAGGGCCCGACAACACACGTTAATGTCCCCATGGGCCGTACACGTCTTCTTTAAACAAGTCAAGAAGAAACATAACAATAAGTCAAGAACAAAACAAGAACACCATAAGGTCCAACAAATTTAAAATAAATGCAAAATAAATGAATGCAATATATATAGTATATAGGACTCATTACCTTTCATTTGTAAGCTTAGCATTGTATGTCTATATCTATTATCTATTCTATTTTATTATATTATTATTTGTATTTTTTGCACAATCAAGGCGGGCATGGCCACCTTCGTTTCACTACATGTCTCGTGTCTGTATGTGACGAATAAATATCTTGAATCTTGAATCTTGAATTTACTATAGGCTACTCTTTTTGACATGGATTAGGCTAATTAGAGATAACCATCCTGATTCCTGAGCCTATTTTTATTCAAAAGGAAGATATTATTTATCTATCTATTTATTATTATACTCATAAACCCTAGCCCTATTTTCTCAAAATCCGCCTAAAAATACATACTTAGGTAAATGGAAGATTGCTCCACTTCTTCTGTTTGCATGTTCTTGATATCTAGGGACATCTATGGATCTCAGTGAATGTATTCCCAGTGTCAGAAATATTGTGTCTGTTACTAGGCTTGAGTAAATTGTAATGAACCAAAGGAGATAATTTTTTTTAATGTTTGACGGTGAATAGCACCATGCAAAAATGTACCAGACATGAGCTCTGAGCTCATTCAGCACCTTCTTGAGATCACGTGTACAAATAAATCTAAGCAAATGAATAAAGGGAAGATGATTAAACAGAAGGTTTTGTAGATAAAGTACTGAATTCTGCCATCCGGACACATGCTATTTGAAATATGATGATAGAATATATAATAAATAGGCGGCTGAGTGGCACAGTGGGCAAGGCGCTCGCCACTAACGCAGGAGACGCTGGTATCGAGCCCAGCTCTCTGCGTTGCTACCGGCTTGGCCGGCCGTCATACTAACACAATTGGCAGTGTTAGAGGGTGGGAAAGCCGGTGGGTGGGGATTGGACGTTGTGGACAGCGACTCCTACAGGTCGGTTGGGTGACGCCGGTGCGGCGGAAACAGGAAGTAGCGGGGGCAGCGTGAGCCTCCCACGCGTTACTCCTCGCCGCTGAGAGTTCGAGCTGCTGCGATGAAAAGATGCGACAGGCTGCCTCCTCATGTACCGGAGGGGACACGTGATGCAAGGCTTCTATCCTCACTACAATCGACCCGTGGGAGGCATAGTCTAGCAACGTTCAAGACAGGGGAGGGAAGAATTGGATAATACGAAATTGGGATGGGAAAAAATAGAAAATAAGAAGAAAAAGTGGATAAAAAAGATATATATATAGAATAAATGACCTTAATTATGGCCATGTCGCACATCTATGGATTGGGCCAAATCTCCCCTTTCCAATGGCAGAGTTCTGGATTTAGTACCACCAGGCGTGCAGCAAAAACTGTGAATGAAATCTACTGTAAGTACAGTAACTTTTTTATGATGTCAATTTCTCCACCATTTTTCATCTGATTGCAACACCATTTTTTGCTAGACGTTCACAGAAAGGTAGAGAAACGAACTGCGTTCGAATTTATGGCAATAACGTTCAGGTTTGTTCCACCCGTGAGATATGATCCCGAAAATAAAGAGGGAAAAAAGGTGAAAAAGAAGTCAGATGATTGACAGGGGCTGGCGTGAGCTGGGAAGTGTAGTTTTTTTTATTCTAAAGCCCATCAAAAGCCCTGGGTCTCTTCTCTCAAAAGACTACACTCAAATTAGGTTACGCCAAATCCTCGCGTCAATCCTCTGGTAAACCATTGGTAAACAAACATAGTGGTCTTTACTCTTGGCTAAATTATATTTTTTGTATCCACTTTTTCTCCCCATTTTCTATTTTTCTCCCATCCCAATTTCGTATTATCCAATTCTTCCCTCCCCTGTCTTGAACGTTGCTAGACTATGCCTACAGTAGTCCACACACACACACACACACATGTGCATTCAGTTAAGTTGGAATATGACTGTAATACAAACAGTTCAGTTTGTCAGGTACATGCAACACAGATTACAGTGTTTACATCTGTCTGCTTGAGAAAATACCATGTTCTGCAATAAAAATGATTGAAGTGAGATGAACAGACTGAACTTTATTTTATTAGATAAAACATGTTGACATGTCGCGATAGTATCATATCGTGAGGTCTCTGGCTATTCCCACCCCTAGTAAACACTGTTCTGTTTCGTTAAGGGGCTCAGCTTGGCATCACCTACTGCACTCCCTCGCGTACGTGCACGCGCACTGAATAACATTCCACAAATATACCTTTAATACCAGTATTAGTCTGACCACACCCCTCATCAGCTTACCTTCATAAGCAGGTGTGTGGTCACCTGCTCTCCTCCTTCTCGCTTTCACCACAAGGAAAGTGCCTCGGTAGTACCCCACTTGACGTGTTTGTTAGTTAAAAGAGTTGTGACTGGTTTACATTGTGCTTAACCTTTTCTTCTCTCACTTTGTTGTATAAGAAAAGGTTTGGGTCATAATGTATTCCGCGGAGAGTAGACCCGCTAGACCTACTCTTCACCACCGGTTCTCCATTCCCGCCTCCGTCGTGCGCTTCGGTGCTGGGCTGTTGCCACTCTCGTGGTTGCCGACCCAGCCCGGGAGACTGCCGGTGGATAGTTTTCCTCACCGACGAGCCGAGGGTTCGGTGCCGTCGCTCCGGCGATGGCCTGATCTCGACTCTGGTTCCTCTGGTTCTGGGGAATCGCCCGTTGATGAACGGGGGATTGTTTTGGAGCCGGAGGATTTGCGACGAAAACTTTTTGCGTCGCAAGATGGTGGCGTGCAGACGCGAACGGCCTAGGTTTGGGGAATTGCTGGAGACCAGCGAGGATGCGTCCGACTCTGGATTTCTGATGGAAACTGAGGACTTCATGGAGGAGGCGGACGGATTCTTGTATGATGGTCCCGTGGAGGAGAGTATCCCTCCTCCGGAGACCCCGGAGGGGGGAGAAATGGCTCCATGGGGCGCCTTGTTCGAGGATGTCGAGGAACCACCTTGGCCTCATCAGCAGGATGCCCTACTGTCGGCCGCATCGGATTGTGGCTCCTTGACCAGTCGCAGCCTGCTGTATGCGAGGGATGCGGGGTCGGTGGAGGAAGGTTCGCAGGGGGAACTGCGGGCCTTGTTTCCCGAGCTCATGGCGGTAGCCGCCACCGCAAACGGTGTGCCGCTGCCGCTGCCATTGCCTGCACCTGTCCCTGATGACCTCATAGGCCATCCCTGGCAGCGTCCCCCAGTGAGAGGGGTGGACGTTGTCTACCCATTTTTCCCATCGATGGGGGCCTATGTTCGTCGGGGTCAGGCGGTGTCCAACATCATGGGACTAACTCCCGCCTACGTACCAGTTACGCGGGTGTCGGGGTTAGTCAAAGGTATGGGGGAGGGCGTGCCTCGGCTTGACAATCCGATGGCCGCGCTCCTCTGTCCGGATATGGTGTGGGAACCCCTATGCAAGCCGGTCCTCCAGGGGAAGTCGGCTAGGCGATTGGCTTATTGGGGTGACCAGTCATTCATCGCTGGTACACAATCGCTGGCTGCGGCGTCTAACATCGCCCACCTGGCTAGATTTGTATCGGGGATAATGACGGGCGGCACGGATCTGAACGAGGTAAAATGCGATCAGATCACCCAGGCTGCGGGAGCTGTCCTGCACCTTTCCCAGGTGCTGGCCATAGCCATGGGGAAAGTGAGCGCCCTGGCCACCCTGGGCCAGCGTCACCTTTGGCTGGAGCAGGCCCGTGTGCCAGAGAAGAAGAGAGCCCCTCTTCTGACGGCCGCCCTCTCCGACGCTGGCCTGTTCGGGAAGGCCCTGCAATTGATGACCTCAACATGCAGAGAAATGGCAGAGGAGAGATCCGTCCTTCAACCCCATTTTCCGCCTCCCGTCCTTGCCGGTGGGGGCAGAAGGCTTCCGCGACGTCGAGCTGTCGCCGTCGCCGCTACCACTGCCTCCGCCGCCGCTGCTGGCCCTTCCAAGAGGGCCAGGGGACGAAACGGCGCTTCGGCCACCGCCGGCCCATCCCAGACCGGAGGAGACGGTAGGGAACGTCGTGTCCAGCAGACTGTAACCTACCGTCCCTCCGGGGCTCCCCGGGGTGGCAAGACTCGAGCGGCGCGAGGTGGCAGACGCCGTTAGGAGTGACTTTTTCCCCTCTGTGTCCCCTCCCCTACACCCTTCCCGGCCCCTCTGTGATATTGTGCCTTACACTTATTAGTTTAATAAAAAAAGTTCCCCGACATAAGGGGGACTGTGTTTGGCCGAACAAACTGTGTGTTTCTTCATACAAATCATATGGTGGGGTTGTGTATATATGAATCTACCCTGTTTACGTTGGGGGGTGAGTTGTGTTGTGTTACGAGGTTAAGCAAGGTCTGCAACTTACACTCGGTAATAGGTTCTATTTAGCTTGATGCTCCACATGCAATTAGAACTGGTGTTATTCCATTGCTTTAACTAAGTATATGTGTTTTCACAATGCTGTGTTGTTAGTTGCAGTAATGCTCGTACGCACACTTTTCACGGCCTAGCCGTTACTCTCGTTCGGCGTTCTTTCCTATGTATGACAACGGGTATGGGATTCACGCACAGGCGACTTGTGTTTTGTTGTAAAGCCTTTACACTTTTTGTGGGTAGCAGGCATTGTATTAGCTTATGCTATGCATTGCTTTCTACCGGAGGTTTTTCAAGATGGCTACGGTTGTGTTCTGTGTGTAGGGATAAAGGGTGTGTTTTCGGGAGGGGGTGTCGAATAAACCCCTCCTTTTTCCCACTTGATTGGTTTAGAGGATTTTTTCTGCTGAGCCAGTCAGGGCCAAGCCAGTGCTTGACAGGGGGGGGGGGGGGGGGGGGGTATTCTACCAACTCCTGTTATGACAGGATCCGGTGGGGTTTTCCCCGCCCGTTGTAGCGTTGTTGCTATGGCGACGCCTTCCATGAGCTGGTGTCTTAAAGATGTCGAGGTTGGGCGCAGGGCTTACAGGCCTGCTGCGCCCGGGTTATGTGTCAAACTTGAGTCTATTGGTCACGTGTCTCACAGTTTACATATCTTTTTTCTTGACCGTAGTCTCATGTGGGAAGGTGTTTCTGGGAGAGTCTGGTCTTACACTCTGATTAAAAGGAGTGACTGGATTAAAATCATGTGAAAAACAGGGTTTTTACTCCCAGCTGTGCAGTTGGGTCATACGGGTGATGCCTTTTCTTTATTTTTATAAAGAGTTGAATGTGTCTTGATGGATTGGAAATGAGGGTCCCTGATGGAAACAAGACTAACGTCTTTCTCAGGTCTGCCTCCCCTTATCTTTTTGTGTGTATTCCTGTACTGCAGTCTATTGGGTAAATTTTTTCATTCATTCATTCATGGAGTTGATTGCATCTCGCCCCTCTTGTCGTTTCCCTGGGCGTCTTGGGGATTCAATATGGTGGTCTAAACGGCCTATTGTTGATGTGGGTATGTCCAAACGCACACATAGTGCTGGCTCAGGATGTGCTTTTGGGCCATTTGCTGACTGGCGCGCCTTGTTTGCTTGGGTGAAACAGCGTTTTTATGGAGCAATTGGGATGGGGGTTTTTCCTCTTCCGACATCCTGTGTGTTGTCGATGGGTTCCCGTTCATGTCAGGGGATGATGACGGAATGGGTCTGGACATATGGGGAAGGGTCTCACGCCCTAGGGGTGGGCCACCGGACGCGGTTCATGCCGACACGTCTGGGTGGCGCCTTCTTTTTTGTGTTGGGATCAAACGCGCATATCTGCCCCTTCTCCTGGGGTTGGCAGGTCGGCGTGATTAGGGCACGGGACTGGTTCTGGTCGCGCTGGTCCAGATCAGTTGCACCCGTTGTCCGCTGGGGATGCAGATCTGCTGTTCTGGTACCCTGAGGGACTTGGGGTTTTTTCAGGGGGAAAAATGCTAGGTCGATCCGGGTGTCACAGGGTTGAGCGTTATGGGACCCTTGTTAGGTGCGTTGTATTCTGCACTGTCGTAATGGCTTACGGCCGTGCCGACCTGTACGCGTCCGATCTGGTCGGATCTCGGCCGCTGTACGGGTTGGTCTTGGTTGGTACTTGGTTGGGTGACCTCCTGGGAATACCGAGTGCGGGGTGCTGGGGCTGGTCTTCCATTTTTACGCTCTTCTCTTGCGTTTTGGCGCTGAGGAGCCTGTTGGGTGGTTTTAACCTCCTCGGGGACCCTGTGCTCCCCGTATCACCGGGCCCGGTCCGGGGTGATGCTCGTTGACCCGTAGGCCCGGGATAGCCCTGTTGGGAACCGGAACGCGGGCTGCGGCGGTGCCGCAGGTGTGTTTCGGGGTTTCTTTCCTGAGGGGTTATGGGACCAACCATTGCATGGGGTGATGCCTGGGTGGTTGGTTCTCTGGTGTGTTGCTGCAGTGTCAACTCCCGGTTCTCCGGTTGAGGGTGCCCCTGCACGTTCATGACGTCTGCCGATCGTATGGGCTTTTTCTGTGGGCAGCTGTCAGGGGCCGAGTGGTCTACGGATCCCACTTCTGACGTGCTGTTTGAAAGCTTGGTTATGCGACAACGCCAGCATACGCCCCTTCCGCCGGGGCGGCTGTTTCAGCTGTCCTTTCTGGCGCCTGCCTCGTCCGCAGTTTTCCAGGCTTGGGTTGACAGCCTGTTGCCTGGTCTTTTCCCCGGTGCACTGCCTGCTTCCGTTGGTTACCTCTTGTGTGTTATGACCATGCTGTCTGCCTGTTGCAGGGCTTGTGTTCCAGGCGGTGTGCTGTTGGGGAGGACAGGGCCCGCTCGGCTGAGGGGCCTTTTTGTCCGAATACGCTGGCGATGTGGGGGGCGGGGTCACTAGGTGCCCCCCTGGTGGGGTCTTGATGCTGGCATCATGGACTTCTCCGGGCCCCCATTCCAGGGAGTCCAGTCCTTTTGGTGGGTCTGGGTCTTCCTTCGCGCTCCGCTGCTACGGCCTTGCCACGGGGTTGGGTTTGCCCTTGACCCCGTGATTCTGGGGGCAGTGACGAGGTTGTTCCTATGTTCGTTCCCGGGTGGCATGCGGGTTGTGCGTGGGTGTAGTCGTGGGGTCAAGCCACGGTCTGCTCACCCTGTGCGTTGGGTTGCTTGAGTGCCTCTTCGCACGGTCAGGTCCGTCGCCCTCCCGTGAGGCCCCTAATAGGGGGGATGCCCTCCATTAGGGGGGGTCGGGGGGGCTCGGCCCTCCCTGTTCTGATGGTTGTGGGGGGCTGTCAGCGGGGTGTATTTGTCAGCCAGCGGCTCCGCTTGGCCTCCCCTTGTGCAGTAGGTGATGCCAAGCTGAGCCCCTTAACGAAACAGAACGTTAGGTTATGACTAGAGTTGTTCCGATACCGATACTGGTATCGGAAAAGCCGCCGATACTGGCTAAAATGCTGGTATCGGTATCGGCGAGTACCCTCTAATGCTGCGCTCCGATACCATATGACGTAATTTATCAACAACACTGGTCTGTTGAGTAAGCATTATAAAACAAACGTGTGCTTAATCGATTAAAGTGTCAATGCCATTTGTCATTTTAACAGCAGATACTTTCTTAAATGTCATCGTCCCGACAGAGCGGTGTTGACGGAGAGCTCATGGGTTCGCTTGGTGGCTGGTGTTATTAGCGTCAGCTAACCGAAAGCTAGCTTTAACATTACCTTGGCTAAAGTTGGGGCTATTCATATAATCCAGCAATAATGGCTGCAGACCTGCAAGCAAAGTACAGCAAGTTGGCAAAGGAGTATTCCAAGTTAAATCACAATGTCACCAGTAACGTTAGTCTTCTATGGTCTTCCCATATACCGGTAGCTCATGCTAGCTAACGGTAACGTCATTGCACAATTGCACGTCGCGTACACAATTAATGACATGTTGCGGACAGCCATATCGGCGACAATGTTTAGCTTTTAGTGCCAAATGATAAGAGTCTGAGGCGGAGTCTCAAAAGAGAATGTTGAATATTTATTGTGCAAAAATCACAACAGATACGACTGCTACTGAACGGAGCCTTGTAGACAGACTGAGTAGGGTATATCTGCAGAGCCAGTGGGTAGCGAGTGCAGCAACGTATAATGTCCGTGTGGATCATTGGAGTAGGGTATATCTGCAGTGCTGAAGCCCCATACTCATTGATTAATGATACTAATACAAATCTATACAATCACCTGTTGTTGAATAAATACCATTACTTTCTAGTTATGACTAAAAAACAGTATATATAAAACAGTATTTGTTAAAAAAAAAAAAAAAAAATTATATTTATAAAAAAATTATATAATATCGTTTTTTTTAATTTTTATGTATGCACTGGTATCGGATAAGTATCGGTATCGGCCGATACCCAAAGCTTAGGTATCGGAATCGGATCGGAAAGGAAAAAATGGTATCGGAACATCTCTAGTTATGACTATAACCAAGTTCTGTTAGTTAGGGGCGACGCTTGGCATCAGACGGCCGCTGCAGCCCTTGACCTCACCTTGTGGTGAAAGCTTGGGAAGGAGGAGAGCAGGTGACCACACACCTGCTTATGAGCTGATGAGGGGTGTGGTCAGACTAATACTGGTATTAAAGGTATATTTGTGGAATGTTATTCAGTGCGCGTGCACGTACGCGAGGGAGTGCAGTAGGTGATGCCAAGCGTCGCCCCTAACTAACAGAACTTGGTTATAGCCATAACCTAACGTAAACACTGGATCTAAGGATGTGACTGATGTTAGATGTATGTATGTGTGTGAAGGAGTGCTGGAATTAGGTGTGTGTGTGTGTGTGTGTGTGTGTGTGTGTGTGTGTGTGTGTGTGTGTGTGTGTGTGTGTGTGTGTGTGTGTGTGTGTGTGTGTGTGTGTGTGTGTACAAATGGATGTAATTAGGCCTGCCGCGATAATCAATAAATCGATTAATCGGCGCAATAATTAAAATGAATGCAATGATTTTGACGGGCGCGATTAATTGCTATTTGCGCGTTTGTTTTAATGAGGCGGAACCAGTACCCCTTGTCAGTCACTCTCCGTGTGGGGGGCCGCTGGCCTTACTACAGAGTACAGCACAGGAGCTCCGTGGGGCACTAGCAACGCCACATAGCTTAACTACATTTCTCAATAGTGTTGCTCCTTTTAACCAAGTAGCGTTCTTTGTAGTGTAACGTTAGCTATTTTTAGACCCAAGTAGTTACTCGCTACTGCCCGGAGAAACTGGACTGCTAAATAAAGATTAAAGATCTAGTGTTGATGCTATTCAATGCTATCAACATTAGCTAAATAGCTAACAAACGAAATACAATGTATAGCATAGCTACAACACACAATAACGTTAATACAATTACATGCATCATTGTTTACAATGAACGGGTGGGGCTAGTCAAAGGACTGGACACGGGGACAAGTTAAACATGAATTAATTTATTATAACAGGTCGTTTCGAGTCGTGCCTACGCACCACAAGGCTATTCTATTATATACGGCTTTGACGCTTCCTCCTCATCGTTGATTGCCTGTAGTAGCTGCATCTAACGTTAGTAGCTAACGTTAAAACTAACCTAACTCTACGTAGCACTGGTTAGTTGTTCACCAACAATCTCAACATTTGTTTTATCATTAGCTCAAAAACACAGAACCAGACGAGACAAATTGTCCGCTCATACGTTCTGCTAGGATAATAACAACAATACTTCCGCTCCGGTCGGTGGGTTTCAAAATAAAAGTCTAAAACACCGGAAAAGACATTTATTTTGTACAGCGTTTTCCTCCACGAGTACTCGAGTACATCATGTAATCAATCGATCTGGATTATTTTTGCCCATCCCTAGTTTATCCTGTGCTGAAGTCTCCATTCCAATAGAGATAGTATATATTTTGGTGTTTATTTGATTATTGTTTCACTGCCTTTTATTTATTACCTTTCCACAGTTCCTCATACTTTATTAACATGTTGTACATGGTACCGCAAGGTACATTAATAATACATGTACATGTTAAAAGGATGACACAAAAAGCCAGACAGAGGGCTTGTTTCCAGTTTCAGTTTATAAACAATCTGTTATGGTTTGTAACCGACCCCAATCGCACAACACAAGACAGGTATGAGGGTAAGCCAAGAAACGGGCATTTATTGAAACAAAGGGAAACCGGCACTGTCCCTTTAAGGGAGAAACACAAAATACTGGAAATAACAAGAGGGGAAGGAACAGGCTAAGGGAACGCTAGGGGAAGGTTAAGGGAACACTAAGGGAAGGCTAAGGGAACGCTAGGGGAAGGTTAAGGGAACACTAAGGGAAGGCTAAGGGAACGCTAGGGGAAGGTTAAGGGAACACTAAGGGAAGGCTAAGGGAACGCTAGGGGAAGGTTGGAAGAAACAGGGAGGAACTAGGAGGACCGGACGGGAGGACTAGGAGGAACTAGAGAGGGGAGAACTAGGGACAGAGGGACAGGTACTGGGGGACATCGGGAACAGGTTCTGGGGAACAGAGGGCCAGGTTCTGGTGACAGAGGGACAGAGGCCCGCGGAGGCGGGCTGGGGACGAGGAGGACTAGAAAGGGGAGAACAGGGACAGAGGCCCGCGGAGGCGGGCTGGGGACAGGGAGGACTGGGAGGACTGGTGGGAAACATCAGGGCCGCTCTGCAGAACTCTCTCGGCAGATCTCCGAGGTGGGTAACAGCGGCCGAGAGGGAGAGAGGAGAGGGTTAAAGTACAAAGGGGAAAACAGAGCAGATGCAGGAGAGGTGACTAGTCCAAATACAAAAGTTATCAAAGTAAAAACTATCTTCGTGTAAAATACACAAAGAGCAAAGTTCCAAAAACAATCCAAAAGTGAATACTATCTTCGGTGTGAACAAACACACAGTGGGAGATGTAACGTCCAAAATAATATCCCAGTGAAAACAAACAGAGGCACACGCTGGGTGAGTGACTGTCTGATAAAAAGGTGGTTATCTTCAGTGTTAAGAAACACACGAAAACGGAGATGATCAAGACAGTCAAATAAACTCACCCAGACGTAATGCGTATAATGCGTAAAGGAGCTGGAACAGCAGCGGGGCGAGGGCGTCGCCACCGGGGAGCCGGCTGTCCGAGCCGAGGTCAGAGTGGTGCTGGAACAGGCAGCGGGGCGAGAGCGTCGCCACCGGGGAGCCGGCTGTCCGAGCCGAGGTCAGAGTGGTGCGCCACTGCTTGGAGTGCGCGCCGGAACCGAGAGACGCATCTGGGGTGCGTCTGCGTGGAGGAGTGTGCCAAGCTTGGAGGTCTGGATGATGCGCGTCTGTGCGCTGGTACGGAGGAGCGTGCCAAGCTCGAAGGTCTGGAAGATGCGCGTCTGTGCGCTGGTACGGAGGAGCGTGCCAAGCTCGAAGGTCTGGAAGATGCGCGTCTGTGCGCTGGTACGGAGGAGCGTGCCAAGCTCGAAGGTCTGGAAGATGCGCGTCTGTGCGCTGGTACGGAGGAGCGTGCCAAGCTCGAAGGTCTGGATGATGCGCGTCTGTGCGCTGGTACGGAGGAGCGTGCCAAGCTCGAAGGTCTGGAAGATGCGCGTCTGTGCGCTGGTACGGAGGAGCGTGCCAAGCTCGAAGGTCTGGAAGATGCGCGTCTGTGCGCTGGTACGGAGGAGCGTGCCAAGCTCGAAGGTCTGGAAGATGCGCGTCTGTGCGCTGGTACGGAGGAGCGTGCCAAGCTCGACGGTCTGGAAGATGCGCGTCTGTGCGCTGGTACGGAGGAGCGTGCCAAGCTCGAAGGTCTGGAAGATGCGCGTCTGTGCGCTGGTACGGAGGAGCGTGCCAAGCTCGAAGGTCTGGATGATGCGCGTCTGTGCGCTGGTACGGAGGAGCGTGCCAAGCTCGAAGGTCTGGAAGATGCGCGTCTGTGCGCTGGTACGGAGGAGCGTGCCAAGCTCGAAGGTCTGGAAGATGCGCGTCTGCGCGCTGGTCTGGATGTGCGTCAGGTCGATAGCTGCGTGGGGGTCTGAAGTGGATCACTGGGATGCCTCCCGTGGAAGTCTAGGGAGCGCAGACCAGTCTCCCCCTCAGGCAACGGCGACAGCAGGCGAAGGCTGGAGCAACATCTCTACGCCGGAGAATCAAAACAGCATAGGCAGAACAGAGGACCTCCCGAAGGAGTCTTGATGTTTGAGAATATAATACGGCATGTTTACAACACGACCCCACGCCGAAACGAGGGGAAGAGCCCTGGTATTTAAAGCCCACAGGGGAACTAATTAGCCTGCCACCACAGGTGCGAGAGGTAATTGATAATCGAACTAAAAGTGTGAGTTCGGCACCAGACCAATCAAACACATAATGACAGGTAGTCCAGGTGTGGCCACTGAGAGTAAACGAGAGTAAAGAACGAGAGGGTGGGGGCTAGAGAGAGTGAGTGAGAAGGGAATTCCTAAACAGTAGGCTTAAAGAAAACAGAGAAAGTTGGTGAGCAGCGGACAAAACCTCACAGTACCCCCCCCTCAACGGGAGCCACCCGGCGACCCAAAAAAAATACAGACAGAGTGGCAGGGGGCAAAACAAGGCAAAAACAAAAGGTACTGGCCAAGCCAGCAGGGGAAGCCACCACAAGAGTGGGGCTAGCAAAAGAAACAGGGTCGCCGAGGGGTAACTAGGGTAGCAGAGGGGCAACTGGAGGAGCTGAGGGGTAACCAGAGGAGCTGAGGGGTAACTAGAGGAGCAGAGGGGTAACCAGAGGAGCCGAGGGGTAACTAGAGGAGCAGAGGGGTAACCATGGTAGCACCGGGAAAAGGACTAGCAGAGGGAAGGTTAGCTGCCAGGGCACTGATAGCTACAGGGCCTATGCTAGCTGTACTGCTACATCAACATAGAGGCTGCGCAAGCTGCCGGAGCTAGGCTAGCAGAGGGAAAGGGTAGCTGCCAGGGCACTGATAGCTACAGGGCCTATGCTAGCTGTACTGCTACATCAACATAGAGGCTGCGCTAGCTGCCGAGCTAGGCTAGCAGGGGGAAAGGGCAGCTGCCAAGGCACTGATAGCTACAGGGCCTATGCTAGCTGTACTGTTACATCAACATAGAGGCTGCGCTAGCTGCCGAGCTAGGCTAGCAGGGGGAAAGGGCAGCTGCCAAGGCACTGATAGCTACAGGGCCTATGCTAGCTGTACTGTTACATCAACATAGAGGCTGCGCTAGCTGCCGAGCTAGGCTAGCAGGGGGAAAGGGTAGCTGCCAAGGCACTGATAGCTACAGGGCCTATGCCAGCTGTACTGCTACATTAACATAGAGGCTGCGCTAGCTGCCGGAGCTAGGCTGGCAGACAGGGCTGGACCAGCATGAGAGAACAAGCTAGCTGGAAGGACAGTCCTAGCTGTGTGAGATAAACTGACCTTGCTAGCTGAAAGGGCAGTCCTAGCAGTGGGAATACTGACCTTGCCAGCTGAAAGGGCAGTCCTAGCAGTGGGAGATAAACTGACCTTGCTAGCTGAAAGGGCAGTCCTAGCAGTGGGGATAAACTGACCATGCTAGCTGAAAGGGCAGTCCTAGCAGTGGGGATAAAACTGACCTTGCTAGCTGAAAGGGCAGTCCTAGCAGTGGGAGATAAACTGACCTTGCTAGCTGAAAGGGCAGTCCTAGCAGTGGGGAAACTGACCTTGCTAGCTGAAAGGGCAGTCCTAGCAGTGGGAATACTGACCTTGCTAGCTGAAAGGGCAGTCCTAGCAGTGGGAATACTGACCTTGCTAGCTGAAAGGGCAGTCCTAGCAGTGGGAGAAAACTGACCCTGCTAGCTGAAGGGGCAGTCCTAGCAGTGTGAGATGCTACACAAAAAAGTGGAGGCCATGCAGAGGGACCGGGTTAGCTGCTTGGGCCTGGCTAGCTACAGGGCCTATGCCAGCTGCAAGGCTGCATTAACATAGAGGCTGTGCTAACAGCCGGGGCCAAGCTAGCAGACCGGGGCCATGCAGAGGGAATTGGGTTAGCTGCCTGGCATGGCTAGCTACAGGGCCCATGCCAGCAGCAAGGGCTGCATAAAACATAGAGGCTGTGCTAGCAGCCGGGGCTAAGCTAGCAGACTGGGGCTCTGCTGAGGGACTGGGTTAGCTGCCAGGGCAAGGCTAGCTACAGGGCCTATGCCAGCAGCAAGGGCTGCATAAACATAGAGGCTGTGCTAGCAGCCGGGGCAAGGCTAGCAGACAGGGGCCATGCTGGTAGTAGAGGCCTAACAAGCTGCAGGGGGGTCAAACAGGGCTAACAGGGAAGCCAACAGGGCTAACAGGGGAGCTAACAGGCTAACAGGGGAGCTAAACTGGGCTAACAGGGAAGCCAACAGGGCTAACAGGGGAGCTAACAGGGGAGCTAGAGGGGAACTAGAGGGAACAAGAAAAAAAAGGCAAACTCAACATACACCGTCTGTGCTGGCTGGGGTCGTCGATTTTGGTGGGGTCGTACTGTTATGGTTTGTAACCGACCCCAATCGCACAAGACAGGTATGAGGGTAAGCCAAGAAACGGGCATTTATTGAAACAAAGGGAAACCGGCACTGTCCCTTTAAGGGAGAAACACAAAATACTGGAAATAACAAGAGGGGAAGGAACAGGCTAAGGGAACGCTAGGGGAAGGTTAAGGGAACACTAAGGGAAGGCTAAGGGAACGCTAGGGGAAGGTTAAGGGAACACTAAGGGAAGGCTAAGGGAACGCTAGGGGAAGGTTAAGGGAACACTAAGGGAAGGCTAAGGGAACGCTAGGGGAAGGTTGGAAGAAACAGGGAGGAACTAGGAGGACCGGACGGGAGGACTAGGAGGAACTAGAGAGGGGAGAACTAGGGACAGAGGGACAGGTACTGGGGGACATCGGGAACAGGTTCTGGGGAACAGAGGGCCAGGTTCTGGTGACAGAGGGACAGAGGCCCGCGGAGGCGGGCTGGGGACGAGGAGGACTAGAAAGGGGAGAACAGGGACAGAGGCCCGCGGAGGCGGGCTGGGGACAGGGAGGACTGGGAGGACTGGTGGGAAACATCAGGGCCGCTCTGCAGAACTCTCTCGGCAGATCTCCGAGGTGGGTAACAGCGGCCGAGAGGGAGAGAGGAGAGGGTTAAAGTACAAAGGGGAAAACAGAGCAGATGCAGGAGAGGTGACTAGTCCAAATACAAAAGTTATCAAAGTAAAAACTATCTTTGTGTAAAATACACAAAGAGCAAAGTTCCAAAAACAATCCAAAAGTGAATACTATCTTCGGTGTGAACAAACACACAGTGGGAGATGTAACGTCCAAAATAATATCCCAGTGAAAACAAACAGAGGCACACGCTGGGTGAGTGACTGTCTGATAAAAAGGTGGTTATCTTCAGTGTTAAGAAACACACGAAAACGGAGATGATCAAGACAGTCAAATAAACTCACCCAGACGTAATGCGTATAATGCGTAAAGGAGCTGGAACAGCAGCGGGGTGAGGGCGTCGCCACCGGGGAGCCGGCTGTCCGAGCCGAGGTCAGAGTGGTGCTGGAACAGGCAGTGGGGCGAGAGCGTCGCCACCGGGGAGCCGGCTGTCCGAGCCGAGGTCAGAGTGGTGCGCCACTGCTTGGAGTGCGCGCCGGAACCGAGAGACGCATCTGGGGTGCGTCTGCGTGGAGGAGTGTGCCAAGCTTGGAGGTCTGGATGATGCGCGTCTGTGCGCTGGTACGGAGGAGCGTGCCAAGCTCGAAGGTCTGGAAGATGCGCGTCTGTGCGCTGGTACGGAGGAGCGTGCCAAGCTCGAAGGTCTGGAAGATGCGCGTCTGTGCGCTGGTACGGAGGAGCGTGCCAAGCTCGAAGGTCTGGAAGATGCGCGTCTGTGCGCTGGTACGGAGGAGCGTGCCAAGCTCGAAGGTCTGGATGATGCGCGTCTGTGCGCTGGTACGGAGGAGCGTGCCAAGCTCGAAGGTCTGGAAGATGCGCGTCTGTGCGCTGGTACGGAGGAGCGTGCCAAGCTCGAAGGTCTGGAAGATGCGCGTCTGTGCGCTGGTACGGAGGAGCGTGCCAAGCTCGAAGGTCTGGAAGATGCGCGTCTGTGCGCTGGTACGGAGGAGCGTGCCAAGCTCGACGGTCTGGAAGATGCGCGTCTGTGCGCTGGTACGGAGGAGCGTGCCAAGCTCGAAGGTCTGGAAGATGCGCGTCTGTGCGCTGGTACGGAGGAGCGTGCCAAGCTCGAAGGTCTGGATGATGCGCGTCTGTGCGCTGGTACGGAGGAGCGTGCCAAGCTCGAAGGTCTGGAAGATGCGCGTCTGTGCGCTGGTACGGAGGAGCGTGCCAAGCTCGAAGGTCTGGAAGATGCGCGTCTGCGCGCTGGTCTGGATGTGCGTCAGGTCGATAGCTGCGTGGGGGTCTGAAGTGGATCACTGGGATGCCTCCCGTGGAAGTCTAGGGAGCGCAGACCAGTCTCCCCCTCAGGCAACGGCGACAGCAGGCGAAGGCTGGAGCAACATCTCTACGCCGGAGAATCAAAACAGCATAGGCAGAACAGAGGACCTCCCGAAGGAGTCTTGATGTTTGAGAATATAATACGGCATGTTTACAACACGACCCCACGCCGAAACGAGGGGAAGAGCCCTGGTATTTAAAGCCCACAGGGGAACTAATTAGCCTGCCACCACAGGTGCGAGAGGTAATTGATAATCGAACTAAAACCAGACCAATCAAACACATAATGACAGGTAGTCCAGGTGTGGCCACTGAGAGTAAACGAGAGTAAAGAACGAGAGGGTGGGGGCTAGAGAGAGTGAGTGAGAAGGGAATTCCTAAACAGTAGGCTTAAAGAAAACAGAGAAAGTTGGTGAGCAGCGGACAAAACCTCACACAATCAAACTGAGCATTTTTTTATTTAGGATATTTAAAATGTCTTCCAATGTTAAATAAAGGTTTATTGCACTTTGAAACGGTTTCCTTGCATTATTATGCTATTATTATATTAGTAAAAAAAAATAAAAAGGTTAATTGAAAACTTTTGGGAAATACATTTCTCAAAAAAAATTATTCTCTCAAAACCGCAATAATATCGCTTATCGCAATAATTTTCTGGGACAATTAATCGCCCAGCAAAATGTGTTATCGTGAACAGGCCTAGATGTAATGCATACAAACACCTGTACATCGCTCATCATGATCATATTGTGGACATTGTGTCTGATGTGGTACGGAACATATCACCATCTAGTGCAGCAATGTACAAGCATACTAGAGTGCTACCAGAGTGGTTTGGTTTTACCAATGATGTCTTTGCTAACATCCCAAATACACCGGATGTTGTTTTTGTTGACACCAGCCACAAGGAGGTGCTGGTTATAGAAGTAGGCTGTGCCTTTGATCTGTACATGGACCAGGCCTTCCGGGACAAGTATATAAAATACCAACCACTGCTCAATGTGATAACCAGCCTTGGGTATAGGTGTAGATATAGTGTACTTGTATTCGGAAGTCTTGGCCATGTATATAGATGCACCATGAATTGCTGCAATGTCTAAAAGAAAAGCCAAACAAATTGCCAAATATTGCTCCGTCTCTGCTATTATTGGCAGCTTAGCCGCGTGGAGAAGGAGGTGCTATGTGTACCCTTAAGTGTTCAGTGCTGCTTGGCCCCGATATATTTGATTCCCTGTTTATGTAATATAATTTGTGGAACCAAATAAAGTATTCAAATGTGTGTGTGTGTGTGTGTGTGTGTGTGTGTGTGTGTGTGTGTGTGTGTGTGTGTGTGTGTGTGTGTGTGTGTGTGTGTGTGGTACTGATGTTGGATGTTTGTGTGAGTTAGGAGTGCTGGAATTAGGTGTGTGTGTGTGTGTGTGTGTGTGTGTGTATGTGTGTGTGTGTGTGTGTGTGTGTGTATTAGAGGTACTGATGTTGGGTGTGTGCATGTGTGTGTGTGTGTGTGTGGTACTGATGTTAGCTGTGTGTGTCTGTGCGCGTGTGTGTATGCAGTGTCTCCAAGCGTTTTTGGATCATTTTTGTTTATTTTAATCTGCCTAAAATGGCAGCTCACTATACGGCAAGCAAGCAGGGACAAGCTTCACCAACACAGTCCACTAGACCTGGTCCTGCTGTCTCCAGCTCTACTCAACACCAACACAGTCCACTAGACCTGGTGCTGCTGTCTCCAGCTCTACTCAACACCAACACAGTCCACTAGACCTGGTGCTGCTGTCTCCAGCTCTACTCAACACCAACACAGTCCACTAGACCTGGTCCTGCTGTCTCCAGCTCTACTCAACACCAACACAGTCCACTAGACCTGGTCCTGCTGTCTCCAGCTCTACTCAACACCAACACAGTCCACTAGACCTGGTCCTGCTGTCTCCAGCTCTACTCAACACCAACACAGTCCACTAGACCTGGTCCTGCTGTCTCCAGCTCTACTCAACACCAACACAGTCCACTAGACCTGGTCCTGCTGTCTCCAGCTCTACTCAACACCAACACAGTCCACTAGACCTGGTCCTGCTGTCTCCAGCTCTACTCAACACCAACACAGTCCACTAGACCTGGTGCTGCTGTCTCCAGCTCTACTCAACACCAACACAGTCCACTAGACCTGGTGCTGCTGTCTCCAGCTCTACTCAACACCAACACAGTCCACTAGACCTGGTCCTGCTGTCTCCAGCTCTACTCAACACCAACACAGTCCACTAGACCTGGTGCTGCTGTCTCCAGCTCTACTCAACGGGTGAATTGACGAGCGCTCTAACGATGTTCTCTGGACCTTGAAAGGCCTACATCTGTTCAGCCACAGGGTTGTACTGTTACAATGTCTCTACAGCAGGGCGGTTAGGTGGTCGAGCGGGGGCGGTTAGGTGGTCGAGCGGGGGCGGTTAGGTGGTCGAGCGGAGATTGCGTTCGTCACCAGCCCCGGAGCTGTGAGCTTGGTTCGCCTGTTCGAATCCAGCTCACAGCTCCGGGGTTGTCACCAGCTTGGCTGGCCGTCTGCACTGATACAATTGGCTGTATCAGAGGGTGGGAGAAGCTGGCGGGGTGGGTCCGGGTCGTTGTAAACAGCGACTCCTACAGTTCGGTCGGGGCGCCTGCTAAGCGCGGATTGGACGTGAGGGGGATAGTGTGGTCCTCCCACACGCTACGCCCTCTCAATGAGAATCCGCGCTGCCAGGTGAAAAGAAGCGGTGATTGGCTGGACGTGTGTCGGAGGAAGCACGTGGTAGCCTCCACTCTCCCAAATGATCTGACTGTGGGGGGTAAAGCGCAGCGACCAGGAAGGGACTGGGAATTGGCATACGACTAACATTGGGATGGGAGAAAATCGGAGGAAAATGGAGGGGGAAAAAGACCAATAAAAAAAAAAAAACAATGTCTCTACAGCCAGAATGTCCGAGGTATTTGTAATAAACTAAAACACCGTCCCCAACATGTTTCATGTGTCCCTAATGGCCCGTGTTCTGGAAATTATTTTGTCGCGTTACATTGTTACACGTGAAATATATTAAATTGGTTCACATGTGGAAGAAACAATATGGGAGTCCAGATATGGGTGTGATTCTAAAACACCTCAGCATTTCCAAATTACCAGGCTAGTAATATTGGTAATAAAATATATATGAATGATTGATTGTAGGCATATACACCTGTTAAAATGTATAAAATAGTAAATAATAACATTTAGATAAAAGGTGTCCTAGAAATGATCATGTTAGTGGTGGTATTGGACACATTCAAGGACAAGAACTTCACTCCATAAACACCCGTCAGCACTGACCACATCATGTACAACAGCAACAGAGTTACTGTACATCAGATTGGATGAAATGTGTCTAAAAAGGTGTTGGCAGCTGAACTTGAGCTTTCTGCAGGACACTGGTCCAGACTCCTCGAGACAAGAGTCACAAAGTATTTTTCTAAATGTAATTCCATCCCATTGTCCCTCTCTCTCTCTCTCTCTCTCTCTCTCTCTCTCTCTCTCTCTCTCTCTCTCTCTCTCTCTCTCTCCCCCCCCTCTCTCTCTCTCTCTCTCTCTCTCTCTCTCTCTCTCTCTCTCTCTAGCATTCTACAGACAGATGGAACAAAGTCTCATGTAGGGACCTCATTTAAATATTAGAATATATTTGGCCCTGTTAGTTCCCATGCTCATTACTGCCGGCTCTTTGTGCTGCCTGCCTGCCTGCCTGCCTGTCTGCCTGTCTGTCTGTCTGTCTGCCTGCCTGCCTGCCTGTCTGTCTGCCTGCCTGCCTGCCTGTCTGCCTGTCTGTCTGTCTGTCTGCCTGCCTGCCTGCCTGTCTGTCTGCCTGCCTGCCTGCCTGTCTGCCTGTCTGTCTGTCTGCCTGTCTGTCTGTCTGCCTGTCTGCCTGCCTGTCTGCCTGCCTGCCTGCCTGCCTGTCTGTCTGCCTGTCTGTCTGCCTGCCTGCCTGCCTGTCTGTCTGTCTGCCTGCCTGCCTGCCTGCCTGCCTGCCTGCCTGCCTGTCTGTCTGTCTGCCTGTCTGCCTGCCTGCCTGCCTGTCTGCCTGCCTGCCTGTCTGTCTGTCTGCCTGCCTGCCTGCCTGCCTGCCTGCCTGCCTGCCTGCCTGCCTGCCTGCCTGCCTGCCGGCCTGCCGGCCTGCCTGCCTGCCTGCCTGCCTGCCTGCCGGCCGGGGTGGGACTCAGACAGTCTGGCCACGCCAGGCGAGCCGCTGTGGGGGAAGGGAGGGTGAGTCTGGCTGCAGAGCCCCTACCGAGCGCCTCTCTCCCCCTGCAGCCAGCCTGTGACACTCTGCACACGGAGGGGAGATAGAGTGAGTCTGGCTGCAGAGCCCCTACCGAGCGCCTCTCTCCCCCTGCAGCCAGCCTGTGACACTCTGCACACGGAGGGGAGATAGATGGGCCCCGACATGATGCACAAGTAGCCCACCGCAGTATATATAATATAATATAGGCGTTTTTTCTGCGTGC
>NC_140165.1:125205313-125493738 GCF_963971535.1 Notolepis coatsorum | reverse complement strand
ACATACACATTGTAACTGCAGCTATGGTTAACAGTTGGTTAATATAGTTATTTATGTTTACAATTTATATGCTTATTTTGTATAATAGTAATAATACACTCAATTGCTTTTTAATGTATTTCTTATTTGTTTTATATAAGATATATATTAGTGGCGCGCTGTTTCCTATTTTATTTGTGCAATTACCACATCTCACGAGAGTTGACACCCCTGGTATCCGGTGACATGTTTCCGCCTTCTCTCTCTTGCGTTGGACCATGAACTTGAATGGTAATGGAATTACCTGGGGTTCTAATAAGTAAAGAACAATCCATCACGCCAACGAAACAAGACAATCTTCCAAGAAACTGACAGAAGACATACTACAGTAACGCATCGATGTTCTCATGTACTGGCACGCAGCCAATAAGGTATTGATTGATGGAGATAATAATTGTGGTATATGTTTAGTGACGTTCCGACCATTGGTAATGGACTTGTGATAGTAATAGTATCTTTTGTATGCATTTGTATCTCATACAGATTTTACAGTTTGGATGATTGATTGATTGAAAAGTTTATTGACAGATTGCAGAATGGGTACAGTACAGTACAGCTCAATACATACAATTGTTAAGGGGATGCAGACCAGAGAAAGACTTTCGTCTTGTTTACATCAGGGTCCCCCATTTTCAATTCATCATAACATATGTGGACATACAGATAGACAGTACTGCTACATCTATACATTTATGACATATCAGATTTGCAAATACAGTACTGTTTGTGATACAAAAAGTGTCCAGAAAAAGAGTGTATATACATTTGACGTAGAAACTGTACATTGGGAGAGGTTGGGTGGGTGGGGTGGGGTTGGGTGGGTGGGTGGGGGCTGTACATTGGAGGTGGGGGGGGGGGGGGGGGGGGGGTTGGGTAGGGGGGGGGGGACACTGTACATTGAAATACTGACAAAGCCATACTTGGTCATTTACTGTACAACTGGGTTAGGACCAGTGGTGCGTTATTGAAATCATCTGGGGTGACACGCACCACGTGCACGCGCGCTCCCGGCGCGTGCGCGCGCTCCCGCGAATGCGCATTTAATGTCCCCTCGCTTGGGCACAGACTAAAGACAGTGCCTAATTGCCTCTACGAATGGAATGTAACACGTCTTCACAACAAGGTTAGGTGTGAATGTGTCTGAGAACGTATTTAACACACCTGACGACCGGAGCAATTGATATGCAAATAGCGAGTGAGGTTACACACCGTGCTACCCCGTCCCATGAACAACGCATGCCTGGTTAGGACATTTGTAGGGGCCAGTTTCTAATTGCAGTCTCCCGTAGGTGTTCTTTGAGAGTGCTTTTGAAAGTGGGTAGTGATTCACATTCCTTTACAGCTTTGGGTAGGGCGTTCCACATTGATGTGGCATAATTGTCAGTCCAAGAAATCAACTTGTGTTTTGCGTCGTGCCGAGGATGTCACAGTAAAATCTTAACTGTCTACGCTAAGTCAAGTTGGAAGCAAGATGGCGCCGCCGGTGTTCGTCTCATCGCTCGTCAAGTAGCAGCGCGTGGGATGGACCACGGTGTAAACCACAAGATGGCACCGGTGTTCAAGACAACGTTTATCAACAACAGCATCTGGAAGAGGGCATCAGCGTAACGTTCTAAGCTCACTTTCATCACCACTAAAAAGGCAAAGTTGCATCAAGAGATATATTTGCAAGAAAAGCCATAAGGTTGGTGTAATATTCATGCTTTGAATATATCTTTACTATATTATTCATGCTGTGAATATATCATTTACGACAGGCGCGCCAGGCGCACCGTGCTTATGTATACCTGACCAGGGGTCCTCACAGGCAGTTGGCTGCCAGCCGTGAATGGAGTTACACTCATGCGGAACTATGCTTACCTTTGAATAAACATATACATGCTATCTCCTCGTCCTGAAGATTATTCTATTTAATCAAATACGACATGGTGTCAGAAGCAGGATGAACATGGATATCAACGGAGTCCCGTCGCCACGGATGAATTGGGATTCTCTGGACTTACCGGGAGAATGGAAGAAGTTCAGGCAGCATGCGGAGTTGATGTTTTCGGGCCCACTCAAGAAGAAAGGAGAGGACGAGAAATGTAGCTACCTGCTATTGTGGAGCGGAGAAAGAGGGAGAGACATTCACAACACATGGACTCTCAGTGCAGATGAAGCAAAGGTATTGAAGAGCTACTATGACAATTTCGAAGCATACGTACTTCCAAGGAGGAACACAATCTTCGCCAGGTACAAATTCCATGAGAAAACCCAGCAACCGAGCGAGTCATTTGAACAATTTGTCACTGCATTGAAACTACTGGTGAAAGACTGTGCATATGTGAACAATGATGAGATGGTTAGAGACCGCATAGTGTTTGGCATACACTCAGCAAAAGTAAGAGAGAAACTATTAAACGTAGGATCAGACTTGTCGTTAGACAACGCGATAGATATAGCTAGAGCCCACGAGCTAGCACAATCACAGATAAAGAGCTTTACTGGCGCCACGTGCAGCGCGCAGGAGCAGCTCGTGCACGAGGTGCACAGACATGAACAGAAGCATAGCGCTCAGAGATATCGCCCCAGAGCAGAGTGGACAGAGAGAGCGAACAGAGCGAGCGACACAGACACACGTAAGAACTGTGGATACTGTGGGGGTAGAGCTCACAAGGAAGGGGATAACTGTGTAGCTAGGGGAAAACAGTGCACGAAGTGTGGAAAATGGAACCACTTTGCCAAAGTCTGCAGGGCCGGTAGCTTCCAGAAAAAGTCAGTACACGAGATTAGCATGCGCTCTGAGTCAGGAGAAGAGTCAGACGAACTGTATGTAGACACCGTGACAGACAGACGGTTTGATGCAACAGAACAAGCGTTTGCAGACATACAAGTAGGAAAACAGGGCACAGAGCTTAAATTTAAGTTAGACACAGGTGCACAAGTAAATGTAATTCCTTTGAGAGAGTATCACAGTTTACAAGATAAACGCAAAATACAGCCTACCTCACGCAGACTGACAGGATATGGTGGAGAGAAGCTAGTGGTAAAGGGCACATGCACGTTAAAGTGTAAATACAAAGAGCATGGCATGTTGTTAGACTTTTACATAGTAGACACTCAGGCACCCCCAGTTCTAGGTTTACAGGCATGCCTGAATATGGACCTCATTAAACTAGTATTGTCAGTGAATGCACACACAGATAAACAGTCCATCATGGAAGAATACCACGACGTGTTTAAAGGGATAGGACTATTCCCAGGAGAGTGTCACATCCATATAGACCCAGACGCCAAGCCAGTAGTCTGCCCACTGAGAAGGACACCGATCGCCCTGCGTGGCCGACTAAAGAAGGAGCTACAGAGTATGGAAGACACACAGATCATCGCTAGAATCATCGAACCAACGGAGTGGGTCAGTGCACTGGTCATTGTTGAGAAACCACGCACAGGCAAGCTCAGACTATGTTTGGATCCTAAGGAGCTAAACAAGGCTATCAAGCGCCCGCACTACCCTCTGCCGACACTAGAGGACATCACACCCAGACTAACAGGCGCACGCTATTTCAGCGTACTGGATGCAAGGTCGGGATACTGGTCCATCAAGCTCTCCACAGAATCATCGAAGCTGACGACGTTCAACACACCGTTTGGACGGTACAGATTCCTACGATTACCATTTGGGCTCGCTTCTGCCCAAGACGAGTTCCAACGAAAAATCGACGAGACATACGAGGGACTGAACGGAGTAGCAGCTATAGTAGACGACATCCTTGTATATGGCGCGACCAGAGAGGAACACGATAGGAACCTACATGCAATGATGGTGAGATCACGGGAGAGAGGCGTTCGGCTCAACGCAGACAAGTGCACCATCGGAGCCACCGAAGTGAGCTACTTCGGGCACATCCTTTCAGCTGACGGCATGAAGCCTGACCCAGGCAAGATAGCTGCCATCAAGGAGATGGAGGCGCCAAAGAGCCGTGCAGAACTGGAAACCGTGCTAGGTATGGTCAACTATCTGGCGAAATTCGCCCCGAGCCTCTCCGAGATCAACGCACCCATGAGACAGCTGCTTAAACAATCGAATGAATTCCTGTGGGACGCGCAGCACGACGCTGCATTCCAAAAGATGAAAGACATACTTACCAGTGAACCTGGGCCAGTCCTCATCTACTTTGACCCAGATAAGGAGCTCAGCTTACAAGTGGACGCATCAAAGTATGGTCTGGGTGCTGTGCTGATGCAGGAAGGAAGGCCCATTAGCTACGCATCCAGATCACTCACGGACAGCGAGGTCAACTACGCACAAATCGAAAAGGAGATGTACGCAGTCCTTTATGGATTCAAACGTTTCCACCAATATGCCTACGGTCGCCATGTTATGGTGCAATCTGACCACAAGCCCCTGGAGTCGATCATGAAGAAGCCGATCACCGCAGCCCCACCGCGGTTACAGAGGATGATACTGCAACTACACAAGTACAACTTCACGATCGTGCACCGCCCTGGGAAAGACATCCCAGTAGCCGACACGCTGTCCAGGAAATCACTCACCTCTCACAACGACGGTCTCAGTGAAGGGATGGACCTTCAGGTACACATGGTGTACAACAGCTTACCTGTACACGACGACAGGCTACAGGAGATCAGAGAAACGACAGACAATGACACACAGCTAAAGCTGCTCAGCCAGGCTATCCTGGAGGGATGGCCTGAGGAAAGAAAACAATGCCCCCAGAACATTACCGAATACTGGAATCACAGAGATGAACTATCCAAGACGAATGGAATAATTTTCAAGGGGGAGAAAATAGTCATCCCTACCAGCCTCAGAGGAGATATGCTGATCAAGATCCATGCAGGCCACATGGGAATGGAAAAATGCAAACTGAGAGCACGAGACATCATGTTCTGGCCTGGAATGGGTAGACATATAGAGCAAGTCGTGGAGAAGTGCTCAATATGCCAAGAGCGCCGCCCATCAAACACCAAGGAGCCCATGATGCCTCATCGTATCCCAGACCGCCCCTGGCAGGTTGTAGGGACAGATCTCTTTAACTGGAACAACCAGGACTATGTTGTGACCGTCGACTACTACAGCAGATTCTTCGAACTAGACAGACTTCACAGCACCACATCGGCAGCTGTTATCCACAAGCTAAAGGCAGCCTGTGCCAGGCATGGCGTCCCAGAGACCATAGTCTCGGACAACGGACCACAATACAAGTCTAAAGAGTTCGAGGCATTCGCCAAGTCGTGGGAGTTCACACACGTCACGTCAAGCCCACACTATCCGCAAAGCAACGGACTAGCGGAGAGAACCGTGAAGACGGCAAAATCACTCATGGACAAGGCTAAGGCAGACGGAAGAGACCCGTACCTAAGCCTCCTGGAGTATCGTAATACCCCAGTCGACAACTTCAAATCGCCGGCACAACTGTTGATGAGCCGCAGGCTACGCTCAACCCTCCCGAGCACCAACCAACAGCTGCGGCCAGGGGTAGTAAGCCAAAAAGATGGACATAACAAGCGAGTGCAAAGACAACAGCACCAGAAGAAATACTATGACAGGTCAGCTAGACCGCTGCCCCCACTACATTGTGGTGAATCTGTCAGGCTACAAGAACTTGGACGCTGGAGGCCAGCAGTAGTCATACAACCAGCTGACACTGCGCGGTCATACCACGTTCGCACCCAAGATGGACGCGAATACCGCCGCAACCGCAGGCACCTGAGGGACACGAAAGAGGAACACTTCCAGGACAGCGACGGTATGCCAAGTCCAGAGAACGTCGATCAACCGCCGGAGACCAACGACCCTGAACTGCCAGAGGACTCAGAAGAGAACTCAGCTTCATACTACACCAGATCCGGCCGAGCAGTGAAGCCTCGGGACATTTTAGACCTATAAATGTACAGGGTGCAGGCGGATCGCTGCCCTATTATAACACCATTTGCCCCATTGAAAAAAAAAAAAAAAAAAAAAAAGTGGTGAAATGTAACAAATATTAATGTATGCTGAAATGATGACTTACTATATGTGTTGAATCTATGACCTACTTACCTTGCTTAATTGTCGATATATTCCCATTTTGTTAGCAAGCTACTTCTACAAATAAGAACTGCATATGGTAAGAGTGTTGAGACACGACCAAATAAGCCATGAATACATACCTTATTCACAGCTGAAGTATTCAAATATTAAAGCAGACTATCCAGAATAAGAGGGCACACAATACGAACTGTAATACCTTGATACATGAATCTTTATGTTTAACATATTAATCCTACCTGTTTACATTGCCTGGTCCTGACACAGGTAACGCACTTGTTATTGTTTACAAAGAAACTCTTACAAGGCGGTTAGGTGGCCGAGCGGAGATTGCGTTCGTCACCAGCCCCGGAGCTGAGCTGGATTTGCCTGTTCGAATCCAGCTCACAGCTCCGGGGTTGTCACCAGCTTGGCTGGCCGTCTGCACTGATACAATTGGCTGTATCAGAGGGTGGGAGAAGCTGGCGGGGTGGGTCCGGGTCGTTGTAAACAGCGACTCCTACAGTTCAGTCGGGGCGCCTGCTAAGCGCAGATTGGACGTGAGGGGGATAGTGTGGTCCTCCCACACGCTACGCCCTCTCAGTGAGAATCCGCGCTGCCAGGTGAAAAGAAGCGGTGATTGGCTGGACGTGTGTCGGAGGAAGCACGTGGTAGCCTCCACTCTCCCAGATGATCTGACTGTAGGGGGTAAGTGCGCAGCGACCAGGAAGGGACTGGGAATTGGCATACGACTAACATTGGGATGGGAGAAAAATCGGAGGAAAATGGAGGGGGAAAAAGACAAAAAAAAAAAAAAACTCTTACAGAGTATTGCACAACCATTCCTAATTTCAATTTTGTTCATAGCTTATTAAGCTTTCTCTAAAAGAAGGAGGATGTAATATTCATGCTTTGAATATATCTTTACTATATTATTCATGCTGTGAATATATCATTTACGACAGGCGCGCCAGGCGCACCGTGCTTATGTATACCTGACCAGGGGTCCTCACAGGCAGTTGGCTGCCAGCCGTGAATGGAGTTACACTCATGCGGAACTATGCTTACCTTTGAATAAACATATACATGCTATCTCCTCGTCCTGAAGATTATTCTATTTAATCGAATACGACAGTTGGACACTTAAGAAGAAGTAGTGATCTAACAAAGGGTAATATTGTAGATGTACTAACAAGGCAAACAGTTGCACAGAGTTATATTAGCAAAAGCCATATGGTTGGACACTTGTAAGAATTAGTGTTCTAACAATATTTTGTAAACGTATTAGAAGGGTGATAGGAGTGAGTCGCAACTAGAAGGTGACGCCTTTTTCCATGTGTTAATTTGTAACGTTTTGAAACACCGTATTCTTCTGTAGTTTAGATCCCCATTAATGCATGTATTGAAATAAGAGCTTTGAGGTTAAAAGTGCAATTTCATTGTTCAACCTTATTTGATACATATAGAGTAAAGGGGAATTCAGCCTACATTAGTAAAGTCAACTAGCCTGGTATAAAATAAGTCAACCAGCCTAGTTAGTAAAGTCAACTAGCCTGGTATAAAATAAGTCAACCAGCCTAGTTAGTAAAGTCAACTAGCCTGGTATAAAATAAGTCAACCAGCCTAGTTAAATAAGTCAACTAGCCTGGTATAATATAAGTCAACCAGCCTAGTTAGTAAAGTCAACTAGCCTGGTATAAAATAAGTCAACCAGCCTAGTTAGTAAAGTCAACTAGCCTGGTATAAAATAAGTCAACCAGCCTAGTTAAATAAGTCAACTAGCCTGGTATAAAATAAGTCAACCAGCCTAGTTAAATAAGTCAACTAGCCTGGTATAAAATAAGTCAACCAGCCTAGTTAAATAAGTCAACTAGCCTGGTATAAAATAAGTCAACCAGCCTAGTTAAATAAGTAAACTAGCCTGGTATAAAATAAGTCAACCAGCCTAGTTAAATAAGTAAACTAGCTTGGTTAATTAAGTCTACATTTATAATGTCGTGAATTTATCTAAATGAAACATAGAAAAACTGAACAAAATACTTAGTGATTAAAACAAGGTTAAAGATTACTTTCCCAGACTGCATCCAAATCAAAATCTACAGCCAACTCCAGGACAGATCTGCCGTCAGGGCTAAGCACAGATGGTGGTTCGCTGATAAGGCAAAGGACTGTTTATGACTTTAGGGTACATTCTACCAACGGTTCAGAATAGCACCTTATCAGATGAGGTTAGCAGCTGTGTTTAGAAATGGCCATCTCAAACAGACGGAGGAAGGAGATAATTATCTTTGAAGAACAGGAACTTAAAATACAGTTGAGGTCAAAAGGTCTTATTGACACTAGCTAAGCAATTTCAGGTTACGACACGGCAACTGGTCAGGAAACAGAGTAAACGGACTGTAAACAGAGCCCTCCAGCCTGAAGATAGATGACTCAGTTTGCACCCAAGTGGGACCAGGTGTTCAGTGCATCAAGATTTAGAAATTAAGCCCTGCCTAGCAGGGGCAGAGAAGGAATTAAATTAAGTGAAACAACAAGCTGAGATTAGCACCAAACTAACTCAGAACTGTGAAAGCTGTGTTCTGTTAATAATTTGAGTAACTGGATATTAAAAACTGGTTCAAAACGACCAAGGATAACAGTAAAACAATAAGAATGCATTTAATTAGTAAATATCAGAGGTTAAGGGTTAGACCATTTGCAAAATGTGGTGTTTCATGGAGACTAGAAAATTGTCCTACACTGTGAAAATCAAATTACATGTGGTGAAATGACTAAAACTGTTTTCAGCCAAGACTACCATTAGCATTGTCAAGAAAAGTGTCCATGTGTTTGGGTTCAAATATTATGATTTGATTTGCTAATTCTAAATGTAAAATAATGAATCCAATAGGCTAAATTGTATAAACTTAGTTCTCTTAAAGAAATACAAAGGGGGCAAGCCTTTCTTGACCTCAGAAAAGACCAGCTGGTTTCAAATTGATTTGATAGGCTGACGCCTCCTAGGGCAGCGTCATCCGACGATGCGCTGGGAGGTGTGGTTTAGAAGTTAAAGGAACAGCACCGAGACACAGACGAGAAGCGACACACACACCGGCTGACAGGAGAGACCTGGAGCGAGACAGACCTGGACAGGAGGGGAGCGCTGGAGACTCACCAACCGGAGCTCGAGAGCCGAGCCAGAAACTCAGAGCCACTGACACCAGATGACAGAGGAGAGGCTCGTAGCAGAGATCCGCCGAGACGAAATCAAGCGCTCCCTGCTTGAGCGCTGAGACTCACGGAGACCCAAGGTTGCCCTGGCGACCACCAACCACTAAGAGAAGCCGCGTGTTGCCATGGACAACCCGAGAGACAACAACACCACCACCGGAGAAACGGCTCTGATCGGCCCCAGCTGATCAGATCATGGACAAAACTGCCACATCAAAGAGACGATTAGATGAAATGAAGATCCTGTACTTGTTTGACGCATAGCTGTGTTTTATTAACAATGGAAATAAACACCCCATTTGTTTGATTTCAGACCACCTCGTCTGCGTTTTCCTTAATAGAACCGAACACCTGAAATACAAAACAATGCAGGGAGAAGAGAAGACTATACGATCATAGAACTTAGATATAAATGAAGTGAAGGATACTTCAATAACTAAGCAACTAATTAAGTAATCACACTTCAAGTAATAATAACAAGGCTTATACATGTATTACTCTTGCATATTAACTTGACATTTACACATAGTCTTCAACATGTCACGTAAAGGAGAGATTACTGAGCTAGAACAAGAAGATGACACAATAGCTCCAAAGGAACAGATCATCGAACAGGTTGAAGAGGAACGTAGAAACACAGAAGATTCCCAAGAGCAGCCCGAAAGGTGTAAAGACGGCGACACTGCTGAAAGGAATACAAGAAAAAGTGGAAGAATCATAACTCTGACAGAGAATGGCAGAGAGATGCAAGAGGAGAAAATTGTAGGACTCCAGCGAAGGTTCCAAGCAGTATACAAGAGATGGAAAAATAATGTGAGAGACGCCAAGGAGATACTATCACTAACTAAGACAGCGACTGGGGAACTCGAAACAGTCATTACTGATATCCATGGTTTCTCCGCTGACGTCCACCGCGCATATGAAGAATTACGACAAATTAACACGCCAGATCAGGAAATCCGTAGGAGAGTCGATCTGTGCTCACAAACATCCCAGATCATCTTCAAAGGAGCCTCAAGCCGACTGTATGGAACACCTGAAGATGAAGATGACTATCCTGAAGACAGTACTCTATTCACAGGAAGCAACAACTCTTACTTCTCTAACTCAAAGAAGACCTCAGTACGTTCAAAAGGGTCCACAGCAAGACGCCAAGATGCTGCTGCTGACGTCGCTGCAGGCCAAGCTGTTCTCAAGCTAACAAAAGAGCAACACCAAGAACATCGAGAAATACAGCGGCTGCAAGACGAAGCTAAAGTACAGATAGCTGAACAAGAAGCAGCAGCTGTCCAGCGTCGCTTGGAGAGAGAGAAAGATGAGTTGAAAAGAAGAAGGCAGCAAGAGGAAGATGAGTTAAAAAGAAGAATGCAGCTGGAGGAAGAGGAAGCTACAATCAAAGCTCAATTGGTATCGCAGCATACAGCCCTCCAAAGAACCCTGGATGAAAGGAAAAGAAGAGTACAGCAACTGGAGGAAATGAAAAGTCTAGATGCAGCCCAAGCGAGAAACCAAGTGTACAACCAAGTAGCGACTACAGAAGAAGAAGAGAAGCTAAGCATCGAAGTGGATAGCGAGAGGAGAACAATCAACCAAATACCTGCTCCTACAACTCCTCCTTCCCCGTATGTGCTCTCTGCACCAAGAACGGTAGCCCCCACTCTGGGTGAAAGTACTTCAGAGCTCGTCAGGATCCTAGCTGACGCAGTGAGTTCAAACAGAATCCCCATTCCTGAACCTGTAGTATTCAAAGGGGATCCATTATTATACAGCGACCATACCATTATCTACTATCTCCGCAAGTATGTAGATGGAGATGCAAGAAAAGCGATCAATGGCTATTTCCTACTCGACACAGAGAACACTTACGTTGCAGCGTGGAAGCTTTTGAACGAGAGATATGGAAACCCATTCACTATCGCACAGTCCTATAGAGAGAATCTCAATGAGTGGCCCAAGATCGGACACAAAGACAGCCTCGAGCTCAGAAGTTTAGTTGATTTTCTCCGCAGTTGTGAGGCGGCTATGATTCACATAAAAGCCCTGGAAATCCTGAACAACTGCAATGAGAATAGGAAGATTATCTCCAAGCTTCCAGACTGGTTGATGGCCAGGTGGAGTAGAAAGTCTGTTGAAATGGAAGATCGGAATGGCCATTTCCCAACTTTCAGCCAGTTCATCGCGTTCCTGAATTACGAAGTAAGGATCGCCTGTCACCCAATTACCTCCATGCATTCAATCAAACAAGGCGAAGCAGAGCACCCAAAGGACAGAAGAAATAGGACCGTCGGAGCAAAGGTACTGGCTACAAGCTCCAACGAGAAGACGGTCATGACATGTGTCTTCTGCAAGAGGGATGGACACACCTTGCTCAAATGCAGAAGGTTCATGAAAGAAGAAGAACAAGAAAAAACATCCTTCGTTAAAGAGAACAGGCTGTGTTTCGGTTGCCTTAAGCCTGGCCATCTATCGGCGGCTAGGTGGTGTAGTGGACAAGGCACTCGCTACCAGTGTGGAGACGCTAGGATTCGCGTGTTCGAATCCAGCTCTCCACATTGTTTTTCAGTTTGGCTGGTCGTCCGCAGTAATACACATTGGCCGTATTACGGGGAGGGAAAACTGAAGGGTGGGGATCGAACGTTGTGAACAAGCGACTCCTACAAGTCGGTTGGTGCGCCTGCGCAGTAGAATCAGGAAGTGTCTGGGGCAGCGTGAGCCTCCCACGCGTTACTCCTCGACACTGAGAGATCGAGCTGCGCAGGTGAAAAGATGCGACTGCTGTTACCTCAAGTACCGGAGGGGACTTGTGCTATGTATGACTTAGTCCACATTGCAGCCGGCTTGTGGGAGGCAAGAAACAGCGTTCGTGACAGGGGAGGGTTGAATTGGATGATACGAAATTGGGATGGGAGAAAATATGGAAAAATGGGAGAAAAAGTGGATCAAAAAAAGCCTGGCCATCTATCAAAAAATTGTAGCAAAAAGAGTGAATGCGACGTGTGCCACAAGTGACACCCTACATCACTGCACTCGGATAGAACCAAGGAAGACAGGAAACCTACACATGTCAGAAAAAGGGAGTACCAAGATAAAGAGGAAACTAAATTGACGCCTCCTGAAATACCCATTACAGCGGCTACGACTCACAGAGCTATCGTTGGTAATGTTGGCGCGATCACCTCTGCAATCATCCCAGTCTGGCTCTCCTCAACAACCTGCCCAGCAGAAGAAGTCCTTGTGTACACGCTGCTGGACTCCCAGAGCGACTCGACCTTCATTCTAAGGGAAGTCGCAGACACGTTGAAAGCCAACAAAGACCAGATCACGCTACGACTCACCACGATGACTGCAACCTCTACAGTAAACTCTCTAAAAGTGAGTAATCTACAAGTCCATGGCTACAATACAGGCAAGACGATATCCCTGCCACCAGCCTATACAAGAGAGTTCATCCCAGTCAACAGAGCTCACATTCCAACGAGAGAAAAAGCAAAGTCCTGGTCCCACCTGGAGCACCTTCAGAAAGACAAGTCCCTGTGTTGATTTCGGAGATGCCATCGGAACGAGTCATCATATAGAAGTAAAACAAGTGACACCGGATGTTGAGTCTTTAATCAACCTTCGAACAGAAGTACACTATGTAAATCGGCTCAAAGTAAAAGAAGTGACCCCTACAGAAATACTAAAGGCCCTAGAGTCCGACTTCTCAGAAAGGTTCAAAGAAGATAATCCCATCTCACAAGATGACCTGAAGTTCTTATCAAAGCTGAAAGAAAACATCACACAGAAGGAAAACGGTCACTTTGAGATGCCCTTGCCGTTCAAAAAAGAACAACCAGAGTTACCTAACAACAAGATCAGCGCGATTCACCGCCTGAAAGGTCTCGAAAGAAGACTGAACAAAGATGGAAATTATTACAAAGACTACTGCACCTTTATGGAGAATATCATCTCCCGTGGTGATGCAGAAAGAGTCCCTGAGGAAGAGATAGACAACAGCCCGGCCTGGTACATACCTCATCACGGGGTGTATCATCCGCAGAAACCAGGAAAAATACGCGTCGTATTTGACTGTTCTGCCCGCTTCCGAGAGACTTCCCTCAACGACCATCTGCTCACTGGTTCTGACCTAACAAATGCACTGGTTGGTGTCCTGTGCCGCTTCCGAAAGGGCTCTGTCGCAGTCATGTGCGACATCGAGAAAATGTTCCACCAGTTTCAAGTAAGAAAAGAGGATCAAGATTATCTACGCTTCTTATGGTGGGAGAATGGCAAAATGGATACAGCACCATCAGTCTACAGAATGAAGGTCCACCTGTTTGGGGCAGCCTCGTCCCCAGGCTGTGCCAACTTCGGCCTAAAACATCTGGCAGCGCATGGAAAAAGCCAGTTCAACAAGGAAACCAGACGCTTCATCCAAAGGGATTTCTACGTGGACGATGGTCTGGCAAGTGTGGAACGTGAAGACAAGGCTATAAGACTTGTCCAAGAGTCAAGAGAACTCTGCAGCACTGGGAGGTTGAGACTGCACAAGTTTGTCTCTAACAACAAAAACGTCATGGCAAGCATCCCAGAAGAAGAATGTGCTGTAGTTAAGGAACAAGACATGGACTTAGGAGAACTACATGTGGAAAGAGCTCTTGGAGTAGAGTGGTGTGTTACATCCGACACCTTCCAGTTCAGAGTCCAAGTAAAGCCCCATCCACTGACAAGACGAGGCGTGCTCTCTACCGTAGTTCTCCAGCAGATGTGCAGAGACAAAGTTGACTGGGACGATGAACTACCAGAAGCCCTAAGACCTCAGTGGGAGTCATGGCTCAGAGACCTCCCCAACTTGTCCGAGACACACGTACAAAGATGCTACGTAACGTACCTCCAGATTTCGGCGATGTCAAAGGCTACAAACTTCACCACTTTGCAGATGCAAGCGTCACAGGATACGGCGGATGTTCCTACCTTCGAACAATCAACGAGTCTGATGAAGTCCATTGCTGTCTAGTAATGGGAAAGGCAAGAGTTACTCCAACAAAAGTTACAACAATACCAAGAATCGAACTTGCTGCAGCAGTTGTTGCCGTTCGAACCAGCGACATGCTCCGGAATGAGCTCGAAATCCAAGATCTACAAGAGTCCTTCTGGACGGATTCCCAAGTTGTTCTTGGCTACATAAACAACGATGCTGGAAGATTTCAAACCTTCGTAGCCAACCGCATCGAAATAATTAAGTCAAGTACAAAACCTGAACAGTGGTTCTATGTCGCTTCTCGAGGTTTGACTGCAGATCAACTTAAGTCCTCAAACTGGTTCACCGGACCAAAGTTTCTTTGGCAAAAGGGTCCACTCCTCAGAGAATGCAAGAAGGGAGAGGTCAACGAAGATGACCCAGAACTTCGCAAGGCTCTCGTGTGTAACACTGAGACAAAAGAAGAGAGATCTTTATTAGACAACCTGAAGAAGTTCTCTGACTGACAAGAGCTATAAAGGCAGTGGCAAGGTTAAAACGAATGGCCAAAGAACATAATGGTCTGAAAGAACGCACCAACGAAAAGTATCAAAGAAAGAAAAGAAGCTGAGCTTGCTATCATTAAGCTTGCTCAAGAAGAGATCTTCCTGGCTGAGATAAAAGAACTCAAGCAAAAGCAGGAACTTGTCAAGACAAAAGGAAGTAAGCTACAAAGGCTAAGCCCCTTCCTGGACGAAAACGGGATCCTCAGGGTGGGAGGGCGTTTAGGCCAAGCGGAGCTACACCCACACATAAAACATCCAGCGATACTTCCACAGAAAAGCCACATCTCATCCCTAATCATCAAACACTACCACGAAAAGATCCAACACCAAGGGCGTGGAATGACCACAAACGCACTCAGAGCTAATGGATGGTGGATTATGGGATGCAGCAGCGCTGTCTCGTCGCACCTCTACAGATGTGTCAAGTGCCGAATGTATAGACGACCCCACGAAGAACAGAGAATGGGCCACCTACCTCAAGATCGGATGGAAGCAACTCCACCTTTCACCTACACCGGGATAGATTGCTTCGGCCCAATCTGCGTAAAAGAAGGAAGAAAATATCTAAAAAGATATGGACTTATACTCACCTGTCTATGCTCAAGATCCGTTCACATACAGTAGAAGTGATTGACGATATGACTACAGATTCATTCATCAATGCACTCAGATCATTCATTGCGATCAGAGGAAACGTTCGCCAACTCAGATGCGATCAAGGAACCAATTTTGTTGGCGCAAGAAGAGAATTTACAGAACTCATGAAGGGAATGAGTGAAGAAAGACTGAAGGCTCTGGGATGTGAGTTTCTCATGAATCCTCCAGCGGCAAGCCACATGGGCGGTGTATGGGAGAGGCAAATAAGAACGATAAGAAGCATATTGGCTACCATACTGGACCAGTCCTCACAAAGGCTTGACATATCTGAGGCACACACACACTCATATACACATATCTGAGACACAAACATATCTGAGGCACACACACACTCATATACACATATCTGAGACACAAACATATCTGAGGCACACACACACTCATATACACATATCTGAGGCACACACACACTCATATACACACTCATATACACATATCTGAGACACATTTGCATATCTGAGACATACACATACACACTCACATACACATATCTGAGACATACACATATCTGAGACACACATACACATATCTGAGACACACATACACATATCTGAGACATACACATATCTGAGACACACATACACATATCTGAGACACACACACACACACACACACACACACACACACACACACACACACTCACATACACATCCGAGACACACACTCCTCACACACACTCATATGTCTCTGAGACACACTCTCTCACATGCACCTTGGAGAATGATAGCATCATTAGAAGTACACAGCATGGGCGGCTGGGTGGCGCAGCGGGCAAGGCGCTCGTCACCAACGCAAGAGACACTGGTATTGAATCCAGCTGTCAACGTTGCTCCCGGCTTGGCCGGCCGTCATACTAACACAATTGGCAGTGTTAGAGGGTGGGAAACCGGTGGGTGGGTCTGGGTCGTTGTGGACAGCGACTCCTACAGGTCGGTGGGGCGCCTGCACAGCGAGGGAAGGATCTAGGAGAGGTAGTGTGACCTTCCACACGTTACACACCGGGTGAAAAGAAGCGGTGGGCTGGCTACACATGTGTCGGAGGAAGCATGTGATAGTCTCCGCCCTCCCAGACCGACGGTAGGGGGTAGAGTGCGCAACGACCAGGAAGGGGATTGGGAATTGGCATAACGACTAACATTGGGAGGGGAGAAAAACGGAAAAAAAGGGGGGGGGGGGGAGATAATAATAATAAAAAAAAAGTACACAGCATATGTTTACAGTACAGATGGAGGTGGACATCATATAAGCAAGAGGTGAATTATTTATTATTATGCCATGTATACATGTGTATGTGTGTATATATTATTATTTTTGTAATTATAAAAAGAAAATCGTTAAATTGTTTGATGGTATGCCATAAAAGGAATGAAATTAATGTAAGATTTGTGTAAAGACATCAATAAAATGAATTTTTTTTAAAACTGACCCCGGTAAATGTCCAAACCCCCAGCCACCCACCAACCCAACCCCCTCTAATGTACAGTTTCTTCCCCTTCGAATGTATATATATATATATTTTTTTTATGATCTCTTCCCCTTAAACAGTACTGTATATTTGCATGTATTGCATGCCATAAATGTATAGATGTAGCAGTACTGTATATCTGTATGTCATGTATGTCACTATGAATTGAAAATGGGGGACCCTGATGTAAACAAGACGAAAGTCTTTCTCTGCTCTTAACAATTGTGTGTATTGAGCCGTACTGTATTGTACCCATTCTGCAATCTGTTAATAAAGTTTTCAATCAATCAATCAATCAGTGTTGCATTTATTTATTTTACATTTTATTTTGGATTTCATGGTGTTTTTTGTTTTGTTCTTGATTTATTGTGATGTTTCTTCTTGTTTAAAGAAGACGTGTCCGGCCCATGGCGGACATTAACCCTTTCACTGCCACACGACAGAAGGTTAACCCTTTACTATCACACAACCGACGGCGATGCTCCATCATTAGCATCATTAGCTCCGCGGATGCTAATGATGGAGCATCGCCGTCGGTTGTGTGATAGTAAAGGGCTAACCTTCTGTATTGTCACAGTGACAGTGAAAGGGTTAACCGACTGTTGTGTGGCAGTGAAAGGGTTAACGTGTGTTGTCGGGCCTAGTCACTGATCTCCAGGTGAATTGAACACTAGAGTCAGTGATCTGATCTCCAGGTGAATTGAACACTAGATGTATTGATCTGATCTCCAGGTGAATTGAACACTAGAGTTATTGATCTCCAGGTGAATTGAACACTAGAGTCAGTGATCTGATCTCCAGGTGAATTGAACACTAGAGTTATTGATCTCCAGGTGAATTGAACACTAGAGTTATTAATCTCCAGGTGAATTGAACACTAGAGTCAGTGATCTGATCTCCAGGTGAATTGAACACTAGATGTATTGATCTGATCTCCAGGTGAATTGAACACTAGAGTTATTGATCTCCAGGTGAATTGAACACTAGAGTCAGTGAACTCCAGGTGAATTGAACACTAGAGTCAGTGATCTCCAGGTGAATTGAACACTAGATGTATTGATCTCCAGGTGAATTGAACACTAGAGTTATTGATCTCCAGGTGAATTGAACACTAGAGTCAGTGAACTCCAGGTGAATTGAACACTAGAGTCATGATCTGATCTCCAGGTGAATTGAACACTAGATGTATTGATCTCCAGGTGAATTGAACACTAGAGTCAGTGATCTCCGGGTGAATTGAACACTAGAGTCAGCAGGGGTGTAAAGTACTTGAGTAATTGTACTTCGTTACAATACTTAAGTACTGTTTTGGGGGATTTGTACTTTACTCAAGTATTATTAGGTTTGTATACTTTGTACTTTTACTCCATTACATTTCAGAGAAGAAAAACATACTTTTTACTCCTTACATTTAAAATGCAGACCTACAAAGTACAAATCCCACAGGTCCAACCATTTTAATTAGTATATTTTAATTGTTTATCTGGCCGAACTAACATTAACGTTATTAATCCTGCGACCGCAGGTAAACAGCCAATCAAATCCCCATCAATGGAAAATTAACCCGCCCATACCCATGCTGATTGGTCCTTGTGCAACACTAGAAAGCGGGGATCTTTGATTAAACACCTGCTATCAGAAGAATAGACAGTCAGATCTGCATTATGCTGTGGTTAATATTGTGATATTATTCAGGGTACTCCCGTATTCTGTCTTTAATATTGTCATATTATTCAGGGTCCTCCAGTATTCTGCCTTTAATATTGTGATATTATTCAGGATAATCCAGTATGCTGTGATTAATATTGTGATATTATTCAGGATACACCATTCTGTTTTTAATATTGTGATATTATTCATGCTGTGGTGTGAATGCCGTCCATGTTAGTTTACCTTCAATGGAGAAGTGCATTAAATAATTTGTGTCCTCTGTTCTTTGATTTCAACATGGTCTATCGCAGAACACATTCCATTGTGGGCAGAGTGTATGCTTGGTTGCATTCCAGCCTTGCCTAAACACCAGCTGATGATTTCACTAATTGGCTCTTCAACTAACTCACCTGGTGCAATGTATAGTTCAAATGAAAACTTGGCCCACGATGGAATGAGTTTGAGACCCCTGGTCTATCCCTTTAAAAAAAAACTTTTACTTTTTAGTACTTAACACTTTGGTTGCCTAAGGTTAAATTAATGATATACCATAGATTGCCAGCGCTATTTGTCTATGGAGAAAGTCCCCTTTGCAGGGCTATAACTTTTTAAATTCTATTGCTACATTGCCATTATTAGGGCCCATTCAAAGTCCTATATGTATTGTTCATTGTGTAGCAACGTTAAACTTTTTCATTCACATATTCATAGTAAAGTATGGTCTAATGTATAAGTATGTTTTCATCTCTTTCTGCAGCTTTCTCCAGAACGTGATATATAGCCCCAAATGCATTATATTGATGATGAAATACAGTTTGATGGCAATCAGCGCGATATAAAAAATTCCAACTAGACGTACTTCTAGAAGTTACTACACGTCATCTGATGTTGACCGGATGGGCGAGGGGGCGTTTATAATTCCGTGGGCAGCGTTATACCAATCATCTAATGTGGGTCAAATGTTGATAATATCAGTTATTATCGAAGACGGTAACGTTACACGCTGAAACTCACCCCAGTCTCCGCGCGCCGTTGGGCGATCATCGTCGAGTAGAAATTTTATCATTATGGGATATATTATTACCCGGTCCATCTCCAGCTTGTATAATGGTATATACGTCCAAATCATGTTGTTTATCGAGTTATTGGCAATCGATCGCTATGTAGAGTGACGAGCTAGAGTCACGGGACATGTACCGAGTGGCCGGAAGCAATACGGACGTCTAGCAAAACCTCTAGTGCGCTTCCTGTTAAGCGCTTGCGCCGATCGGCCACCAGATGGCGCTCCTGAACCGCCAGAGAGCTCAGTGGGTCCTGCTGGTGGATCTCAGGCCAGCGGAGGGACATTATGAATCCGATCGCAGATTTTTGAAATATTGATATAAAGCGACGTACAGCGTCCCCCGGCAACTTTAGCATGGCCAGCAAAGACGTCTAAAGACGGCTCCCGGCACCCAAAGTGTTAAGTACATTTAAAAGTAGGACTTTTTTACTTTTACTCAAGTGTGTTTTTAGCCAGATACTTTGACTTTTACTTGAGTCAGATTTTGAGACGGTACCCATACTTTCACTTAAGGGGAGACACTGCAGGTGAATAGGCAAATATACTTTTTTTGTTGATTTTGAGATTTTGTTATATTTTGCTTCCTAAACATGTCTTCTATGAAACTAGTGACAATAAAACGTCAATAACACACATTTAGTTGTTTATTTTACTTCATTTTCCCTTATTGCATCCATAAATGTGCACATATTTAATGTGGATGTGCCTCATTTGCATATATAAACATAACATTCTGAAAACTTGCAATATATTTTTTCTTAGTTTATATGTACATAACAAACTGGGAAAGTTTCATAGTGATATCTATTCAAATATTTTTTGCCTATTAGGGGGTACTACACTGTACTACACTGTTTGTAGCCTGTGTGTAGTTCTGTTCAGTTCAATAACATCATTATTATTATTATTATTATTATTATTATTATTATTCAGTTATCAGGCATGTGTTTAGGTTGTCTATTACTAATGGTTTGATTAGGTGTTGTGTTTGTAAATATCTGTTTCAAAAAAAAAAGTATGGCATTTTACAATACAGAACTTTGAAGGCGTTTTCCCAAAAATGAGTTTTAAGAGTTTTTCCTCATACTCTGAGCCAGAAATCTCCACTTCAGTAACACTCACATACACCAAACCTTCCAGTTCTATTCATATCTATGTTCTGAAGGTATTTACAGAAGGGTTTATATCACATTCTATTCCTAAAAACATGGCGAAATATGGAATTTTACCATAAAAATGGACTGAATGGAGTATTTTCTGATTTATGGAGTGATAAAAAGAGATATCCAAAATCCCCTCTGTAATAACCTTTGGCTCTAATATGTCAACAAAATTAAACTATAATTTTGAAAATGGCTTTATCCAATGTTCAGATTTCTGTCCTGGAATTATATGCAAATTATTGCATATTTAAGTAGATCATGCCTCATTTGCATATTTAAACATACAATTTCAGAAAACTTGTAATACAAAAAAGTCTTGTCTTAATATAAGTAATCAACTGGGGAAGTTTCATTGTGATATCTATTAGTTAAATGTTTTACCCTATTCACCTGTAGTGTCTCGCCTTAAGTATACTTTCTGGGTGCTTTTTACACCCCTGAGCGTCAGTGAACTCCAGGTGAATTGAACACTAGAGTCAGTGAACTCCAGGTGAATTGAACACTAGAGTCAGTGAACTTCAGGTGAATTGAACACTAGAGTCAGTGAACTCCAGGTGAATTGAACACTAGAGTCAGTGAACACCAGGTGAATTGAACACTATAGTTATTTATCTCCAGGTGGATTGAGAATCTTTGCTGCTCTGACAGCTGCCAGAGGACCCCTGTGCCGCGCATGCGCACACGACTCACACGGACAGTGAGTGAGTTAACAGTTAAAACGGATTTACTGGCGAAACGCTGTTTTGAATAAAGTAATGACTTTAGATAGTTAACAAACACAACAACTGCTATTTACCTTACCTTGATCTAGAACGGTTGAACATGGAGCAGGAGTTTGAAGACATGGATTCAGAAGGTGGCCGGTGGCAAAATCTATACATAGTAAGTATGTTAGCTTAGCATTTTAGCCAACAATGATGTTATTAACCAACCAGTTCGTTATTATTGTCCATTATAATAATATAATTATAATAACAAGGTCAGTACAAACCTAACGTTACACTGTCTTTCTAACGATCCATGTGTTTAGTCTCTAGTTGGTTTCTGGTCTTGACAGTTAACCCTTTCACTGTGACAATACAGAAGGTTAACCCTTTCACTGTGACAATACAGAAGGTTAACCCTTTCACTGTGACAATACAGAAGGTTAGCCCTTTCACTGTGGCAATACAGAAGGTTAGCCCTTTCACTGTGACAATACAGAAGGTTAGCCCTTTCACTGTGACAATACAGAAGGTTAGCCCTTTCACTGTGACAATACAGAAGGTTAGCCCTTTCACTGTGGCAATACAGAGGTTAACCTTTTCACTGTGTCAATACAGAAGGTTAACCCTTTCACTGTGATAATACAGAAGGTTAGCCCTTTCACTGTGGCAATACAGAGGTTAACCTTTTCACTGTGACAATACAGAAGGTTAGCCCTTTCACTGTGACAATACAGAAGGTTAACCCTGTCACTGTGACAATACAGAAGGTTAGCCCTGTCACTGTGACAATACAGAAGGTTAACCCTTTCACTGTGACAATACAGAAGGTTAGCCCTTTCACTGACGATACAGAAGGTAGCCCTTTCACTGTGACAATACAGAAGGTTAGCCCTTTCACTGTGACAATACAGAAGGTTAACCCTTTCACTGTGGCAATACAGAAGGTTAGCCCTTTCACTGTGTCAATACAGAAGGTTAACCCTTTAACTGTGACAATACAGAAGGTTAGCCCTTTCACTGACGATACAGAAGGTTAGCCCTTTCACTGTGACAATACAGAAGGTTAACCCTTTCACCGACAATACAGAAGGTTAACCCTTTCACTGTGACAATATAGAAGGTTAACCCTTTCACTGTGACAATACAGAAGGTTAGCCCTTTCACTGTGACAATACAGAAGGTTAACCCTTTCACTGTGACAATACAGAAGGTTAACCCTTTCACTGTGACAATACAGAAGCTTAGCCCTTTACTATCACACAACCGATGGCGATGCTCCATCAATAGCATCATTAGCTAACCTTCTGGATGCTAACCTTCTGTCGTGTGGCAATGAAAGGGTTAACTAGATGTGGGTCAGACGGTAACTCATCTGCATGTGGCTGAAACACAATGTTTATCACAAACTGTTAATGTCTTTTACTGTAATGTCCACATCTGTCTCCACGTTGCAGCTGGTGGGGCTGTTTGCTATTAGTTATTACTAGACATAATAGGATAAATAAACCATAACCTATTAGCATTGACTGATCTAGCTGTATACTGTATTATGTAAACTGGTCAGACTACTACTTGACCTTACCCCTAGAACCCACCTCACCCCTGCCCACTTTGACAACCTAGGATGGCTTAGAGTAGACGACAGAGTACAGCAACTTGCAATGGGCCTGGTCTACAAGATACACTACACCACTAAGGTACCCATGTACATGTCAAAATACTTCCCAAAGGTCAGTGAATACCACGACCACAACACCAGAGGGAGCGCCACAAATCATAAACCCAGATTCGGCTCAAACAAGGGACAAAACACGTTTAGCAATTATGCCACATCAATGTGGAATGCCCTACCCAAAGCTGTAAAGGAATGTGAATCACTACCCCCTTTCAAAACCACTCTCAAAGAGCACCTACGGGAGGCTGCAATTCGAAACTGGCCCCTGTAAATGTCCAAACCCAACCCCCTCCAATGTACAGTAAATGTCCTATTTAACCCAATAATACACAAGACCCTCTTCTTGGGACCAAGTTAGGTTTAGTCGATAATCCAATGTACAATGTTATGATGAATTGAAAATGGGGGACCCTAATGTAGGGCTGGGCGATATGGCCTAAAAATAAAATCCCTGATTATAATTTTTTTAAATCCGATTTACTATTTTAATCGATTTTTCCTCTTAAACTAGAAACGCCAAGGAAATCATTCAAATAACCTTTGTTTTAATTTGACAAAAAAAATATTATCAAACCAAGATGAATGTCCCTATTGGGATTTAAGTGCAAACCTAACTTTCTTCAATCTTCACTTAAAAAAAAAAAAAAAAAAAAAAAATATATATATATATATATATATATATATATATATATATATATATATATATATATATATATATATATATATATATATATAATATAAAAGGTTACTCTTGATCAAACAAAGATGAATGTCCCTATTGCGATTAATAGTGCAATAACTTGCTTTTCCACCAAACTTCACTTAAAACAAATAAAAGGTGCCTCTTGATCATCAAACAAGAATGAATTTCCCTATTGGGATTAATAAAGTGCAAATCTAACTTTCACCAAACATCACTTTTTGTAAAAATACATATTTTTTTCTTTTTTTTGAAAATCGATTTTAATTTTTCAAAATCGTCCTAAATCATTCATTCGAATTAATCGATAATATCGATTAATCGCCCAGCCCTACCCTGATGTAAACAAGACAAAAGTCTTTCTCTGGTCTGCATCCCCTTAACAATTGTGTGTATTGAGCTGTACTGTATTGTACCCATTCTGCAATCTGTTAATAAAGTTTTCAATCAATCACTCACTGTACCGCTTCACACTCGGATAGGTTTCTAATGAACAAACACTCAACCCGAGGTTTTTTTAAATGGTCCAACCTCTCAACATGTCAACATGTTTACATGATGAATCCAGTGTGACTTGGAATGAAAGTAACGCATTTTACGTTTTAATCAAGATGTCAGCCCTAAGAGAACAGAGATTCAACATTGACATTTTGAGAAGTTTGACCATTGCAACAACTTGTTATTGTTTAACAAATAAGTGGCCCTAATTGTATGTTTAGGTAATATATCAAAGCAGGGTAGCCGGACCAGCACTCACAGGTTCAATGTTTTTTATTGGCAGCCTGAGTCAAAAGCAGACATGTTTCGGACAAGTTTGTCCGAAACATGTCTGCTTTTGACTCAGGCTGCCAATAAAAAACATTGAACCTGTGAGTGCTGGTCCGGCTACCCTGCTTTGATATACTGAACTTTACGGGATTACAGCACCCAGTGTGAGAACTTGTGAGCGCGGTCTAACTTGACTATAATGTTTAGGTAATATAAAATGCTTCTGAGTAAGTAAAATAAAAGTACATCACATACCATCTCTCAGGAGATCAAAGGTTTATTTCAGTCTATGTTCATTTGTCTGGCTGTTATATGAAGTGAGCAAAGCGTAGCGCTATAGCTGGGAACCAGCAAGTGCTGATTTATGAATGCAGGAACATTAAACCTGTCTGTCTGTAAACCTTCATTTGAACTGTCTTCAGGAAATCAGGAACCAGTCCCATGAATACCCCTACAAAGTTGCAAAGTATCCAGAGAATCGCAATCGCAACAGATACAGGGATGTCAGCCCATGTAAGTGACACAAAGTCCATGAGTTTACTCTGTCACCCTCTAGTGTCTAGCCCATAGCTCTATCTAGAGATATTCTTCTAGCCTCTACTGTGGCTGGAGATATTCTTCTAGCCTCTACTGTGGCACCTTTTAAAACTAAACACATAAAACCCCTCCCCACACCCTGGCTACATGAATCCATGCGTGCCCTTAGATGTGCATGTAGACGTGCCGAGAGGAAGTGGAGGAAGGACAGGTTGCATGTCTCCCTCCAAATCCTACACAGCGCTCTGTCCATCTACCAAACGGCTGTCAAAATTGCAAAAACAACTTACATTTCCAACCTAGTCACAAAAAATTCCAATAAACCCCAAGCCTTCAAAGTCCTAAACTCCCTCATCAACCCCTGTGCCACTCCCTCTGTCGTACCTTCATTAGCTCTATGTGAAGGCTTCCAACACTTCTTCATCAGCAAAATCTCTGCCCTCAGATCTCTCTCCCCCTTGCCCCCCTTGCCCCCCCCCACCCCCTCTTCTCCCCCCCCCCCCACCCACTGCCTGCTGTTTTTGACCAGTTTGCCCCGGTCTCCCTCTCCTCCCTTTCTGATGCCATTAAACACCTGCGACCAACAAATTGCCCCTCAGATGCACTCCCCTCGCGCATCCTAAAGGAAGTACCTGACCCTGTCCTCCTCACATTATTACCTCTACTAAACGCCTGCCTCAGCACTGGATGTGTCCCGGCTGCCTTCAAGCATGCTGTGGTCCAGCCCCGGATAAAGGAGCCCAACCTCGATCCCTCTGTCTTTGCAAATTTTAGACCCATCTCACAATTACCATTTTTATCAAAAATCCTGGAGCGCATAGTCTACATTAGGGCTGACCCCTATTAATCGATTAGTCGACTAATCGGTCGAAAGGGGCCGTAGTCGACTGGCCAACCTCTTAGTCGAATATAATAATTTTATTTTTTTTTTTTTTTTTTTAAATCATTCTTTCCAAAAGAAAATAGGCCTAGAAGCGTGGCTAACGCTAATGGCACGCATACCAGAGGCTAACTGCCTATGAAAACAGGCACAGAGGCACTGAAAGAGGATTTCACCCATCTAATGAACACACTAGACTAGACAAATATCAAGATGTATCCATCAGTGGACCAATTGCATGCTTTTGCAGAGGACAAGAAGCCTTCAGTCGACTCCTTCAGACATTAAGCACCCCCCACAACCCAAAAAAAAAAAAAAAAACTTTAAAGATTTTATACTTTTTTTTTTTTTTTTTTTTAAGTCGACCAATAGTCGACTAACAGCAAATTTTGGCCAATCCTAGTCGACCATCCAAATCCTTAGTCGGGGACAGCCCTAGTCTACATACAGCTACAATCATTCCTTGAACACAACAACATCCATGATAAATTCCAATATGGCTTTAAACCACGACACAGCACTGAAACGGCCCTCCTCCGTGTCTTAAATGACCTGATTTCAGCTGCTGATGCAGGCAACCCATCCCTACTACTACTCCTTGACCTCACAGCCGCCTTTGATACAGTAGATCACCACATCCTCTTAGCTCGCCTCGAGCATCACGTAGGCCTTAGGGGCCCCGTCTTAGACTGGTTCCGGTCGTACCTAAGTAATAGGACCTTCTCTGTCCAACTTGGTGACTTCACTTCCTCTGTGGCCCCCTTCACCTGCGGGGTGCCCCAAGGCTCTATATTGGGTCCCACCCTCTTCCTCCTATATATACTCCCCCTAGGCCAGATCTTGGCAAAACATAATATATCATTCCATTGCTTCGCCGATGACGTGCAGGTCTACCTCCCCCTAAAACCCACCCAAGGGAAAACATCAATACAACCACTACTTGACTGCCTGGCAGAGATCAAGTGCTGGATGTCTGAAAACTCCCTGACACTAAATGAAGGGAAAACCGAGGTCATTGTTTTTAATAGTGCCCCCCCTGGCCCCCCTCATCGACGCACTTGGTCCCCTGGGTCCAAACCTCTCCACCTCTGTCAGGAACCTCGGGGTCATCTTCGACAGCAATTTTAAATTCGATAAACAGGTCAGCGCCGTAGTCAAAAACAGTTTTTACCACCTCAGACTCCTGGCGAAGACAAAGGCATACCTCTCACAAAGTAACCTAGAGACGGTGATACATGCCTTTGTCACTAGGGGTGCACCGATGTATCGGTCGGGTATCGGTATCGGCCGATAAGTGCCTTGTTGACTGCAATCGGCCTATCGGCCGATAAGCTCAAATGTGCCGATGGCAGTAGCCGATAAATATCCATCAATTTGTGTAGCGTCAAGACAAAAAAAAGTTCACTCACGAACTGCACAACGCCACTACTTATGATTAACAAGGCATTCGTTTTGTGGCATTAATGTTATATAGTTAGTGTTACACGTTCAATAACATCAGCATATTATTTACCCGAACGTAGCAAGCGTTCATACTAGCTCAGTTCCTTCCGTTGCTCACAGAGCCCTGAGTTTTACCCATTCTGCAATCTGTTAATAACGTTTTCAATCAGACACATGTATAGAAAGGCTTTGTTTTATTATAACATTAGTTGCAGTAAAATCATTATGCCTCATTTAAGTCATCCTGCGGAGCTAAAAGCTAAACGTCAGCCGCACCGATTGGTGGCTAAACGTCAGTAAAAAATCGGCTTGCCGTAATTGGCAGAATCGACTGTCAATCAAAATTTCATTGGTTGAGACAATAGTATCTAGCTGCAGCCCAGCAGGTAGACCATGCTGGGAGAACTAGTATCTAGCTGCAGCCCTGCAGAACATACTGGGAGAGAGATTTGCTATTTCTTGATGTTTCCTTTTTTTAAGTAAGTAAAGAGGCCTATGTTCATATCGGTGAGCACAATTTGTAACACAAATATACAGTAGTTTCATAAAAAAAAATAAAAAAAAATACAAAAAAAAAATTACAAAAAAAGAAAATATTTAAAAAATATTTTAAAAAAATGTGTTGCCACAAATATCGGAATCGGTATCGGCCGATTGTGTTAGTTGAACAATCGGTATCGGTATCGGTGTCAAATTTTCATATCGGTGCATCCCTATTTGTCACCACTCGTCTCGACTCTACACAGGCATCGACAAATTCCTGCTTCGCCGCCTACAGTTGGTGCAGAACGCAGCCGCACGCCTCCTCACCAAAACAAGAAAACATGAGCACATCAGCCCAGTTCTGGCCTCGCTCCAATGGCTACCTGTTAGCTTTAGAATAGATTTTAAATTAGCCCTAAATGTTTTTAAATCACTAAATGGCACGGCTCCTCCCTATCTGTCTGAGCTCCTGCACCGCCACCCCCCCCCACGATCCCTCAGATCAGCTGACCAGCTGCTACTGGTGGTGCCTAGAACTAGGCTCAAGACTAGGGGAGACAGAGCCTTCTCCACCGCAGCGCCTAGATTGTGGAACAGCCTCCCCCTCAGCGTACGGACCGCCCAGACCGTGCAGGCTTTTAAATCACTTTTAAAAACCTACCTGTTCTCCCTGGCCTTCCCCCCCACTTAATCAGCACTAGACCCCTGGCCCTTCTATCCTCTTTGTTTTACTGTGTCCTACCTGTTTTTATTACATTCATTGTTTTACTGTGTTTTAAATTTTATATCTTGCATCGTATTATTTGTTTTTTTTATCAACCTGCCTGTGGCAGGGCTGTACGTTAACTTTTTTTGTACATAGCACTGGTGCTACAGAGGTTGATCGTTTTGTAGCACAGGCCAAAATCTTGTAGCACAAGTATAAAATGTGTTATATTTGTAACAGTCACAAATGTGCCTATTGTATTTGTGTTATTTAGTTGCAGTGCCATGTTTGGCTGTCATTTTATGCTGACAAGTTGACGTCACACAGCCAGACACGTTACGTGTAAGGAATTATGGGATTTGGTGTTGGGTGTATGGACTCTACTAGGGGTGGGAATCACCAGTTTCATCACGATACGATACGATATAGATTCTTTGGACAACAATACGATATTTGCTGATATATGCCACGATATGATACGATGCAGGTGCCTGCAATCGATATGAGACGATATCATAACATAAGCCCATTTAACACAATCAGTAACATTTAGATCAACTCAAAAAAGGCAACGGAAATATCATTTGACATTTTTATTTTTGACCTCTTCCAGACTTTTAAAGGAAAAACAATCTATTGTTTTTAATACACATAGACCTCCTGTTCACTGTAAAGTGCCACGTTTTGATATATTGAGCTTTAAACTTTAAGTTAAATGTTTTGGAACTCACAACACGCAACCGTTTTATGTTGCATGATCATGAATACATTTATTTTGTATTGTATTTTTTATGTTTAAATATCAACATTATCTGTCCACCCTCAGTACATTTACTATCAATATAATATACTCGTCTGACTTCATGTGATCTTTCCAAACGCACACACACACACACACACACACAGAGAAGGGAGAATGTCTGCCCCCTCCTCCTCACTCTGCCCGTCTGCTGTTCTCTCTATATGGCTATGAACAGCTTGTTGTTAGCTCATGCTAACGTAACGTTCATTTCGGACTTTATGACGCGAGGATTGCAAAGCATGTTATATGCATTTGACCCGTTGCCGAATAAAACAGCAGGGATTTGTTTTGGGTCGCGACAACACTATCCACTAGCTCTTACTTGTGCACTGAATAAAAACTCTCAATGTACCTTTACATACCAACATCTGTCTGGCCACACCCCCATCTGCTACGTACATAAGCAGGGGTGTGGCCATGCACTCACCTCCTTCTCAATCTTTCACCACAAGGCAAGATCAAGGGCCGCAGTGGAGTCCTGACGCTGAGCGTCACTACACTCATATAACTATGGTTATATACATAACCGTACGTTATATTACGCGTAGCTCTGCTCAGCGTCATATGCACCACAGGAGCAGAGCTGAGCTCGACAAATGTACCCCACTGAGGCCCCCCACAACCATCAGAACCGGGGAGGACCCGAGCCCCCCCGACCCTCCCTATTGGAGGACGGGAGGGAGACGGATCCGACTGCGCGAAGAGGAACTCAAGCAACTTAACGCACAGGGTGAGCAGACAACCCGCATGCCACCAGGGAAGGAACGGAAGGAACAAACCCTCGTTACCACCCCTAAAACACGGGGTCAAGAGCAAAGCCCGACCCCGTGGCAAAGCCGTAGCAGCGGAGCGCGAAGGAGGACCCAGACCCAGAAGGGACAGGACCCCCCCGGAAAAAGGGGGCATGGAGAGGCCAATGACGCCACAGCATCGATACGTCACCAGGCGGTCACTAGTGACACCTCCCCCCACATCGCCAGCGTATTCGGACAGGGCCCATCCAAGAGCAGGCCCTTCCCCCCAATAGCACGCCGCCTGGCTCACTGCCCCTGGCATACTCAGGCAGTCACCCATCCAAGTACAGCCGAGCGTACCACGGGTATTGCACTACCCCCCCTGCAGGTTCTATACAACAAGAGGTGCAAATCCAGAGCCTGTAGGATAATGAAAGACCCTCACCACCCCAATAACAGCCTGTTTCAGCTGCTGAGGTCAGGCAGACCCGGGAGTTGACTCTGCTCCAACACACCAGGGAACCAACCACCCTCTTGGTTAAACATGAGGTGGTTGTTCCTATAACCCCTCAGGAAAAAACTCCAAAACACACCTGCGGGTACACTGGCTATACCGCAGTACAAGTGTTTTAGTTTTCAAAAAGGGGTTATCCCAGGCCTACGGGTCGACGAAAAAACTTCGGACCGGGCACGGCGGACCGGGACGTACACAGGGATGCCAGAGGAGTTCCATAAGAACCACCTCAACAGCCCCCTCTCAGGCATGCGTAAGCGGAAAAGAATGGAGAAGGACCAGGCCCCCTTAGCGCAGCGCAAGGTACAACACAACATGGACCAAGCAACAGTGAGGGGTAATGCGTAGTAACCACGAACATCTCCATAACGTCAAAACCCTGTGACACCCGGGCCAGAACAGCAGATCTGCGTCCCCGGCGGACAACGGGTTAACTGATCTGGACCGGCGTGACCAGAACCAGTCCCGTGCCCTAATCACGCCGACATCCCCAACACTAGGAGGGGGGTAGGTACGCGTGTCGATCTAAAACAACATAGAGGGCGCCACCCAGACGGCCCCTTATGTACCGCGCTTAGTGGCCCACCCCAAGGGCGTGAGACCCCTCTACCTATGTTTTGATCTATTCCGTTAACATCCCCCAGATATGAACGAGAATTCATCGAGACAACACTGGCACTCGGAAGAGACAGACTCCATCCCAGTTGCCCCATTAAAAACGCCGTTTTAATGATGAGCAACCAGGGCGCGCAGGCCCATGCGTGATTCACACAAGAAGCACCCAGGGCTAGCACTATGTACACGTCGAGACCCAAACACATCAATGGATGGTCAACAAGACACCAGACATTGTTCCTCCAAGCCGCCTGGGAAAAGAAGACTGACATGGATCCCATGTGCCGTGGCTGAGGGATTTTTCTTTTATTAAATTATTTCTAATACCCCGTCAACCTCTCCACAAGGAGGGGACGGGAACCCCCAGAGAGACTTCCCACGTGAGCCACAACTTGAAAAGTCAATGTAACATTGAGCCATGTGACCAAAAGGCTCAAGTTACACATATATCAAGCGTAGCAGAACACCAAGTTCCTACGCTCCGCCACGACAACTTGACAATAACAGAGAACCACACATGGGGCCTGTAAAGAACTCACGGAAGTCAACGTCCAATAGAAACGTGCCCAGTGACGTATTCTATGACGGGGGAATCCCATGACTCAACTGCCCGTGATAGGTGCGGAGTCAGGGAATTCCTTCCCCCCCCCCCTGTGCCGTACTGACCAATCAGCGCGGCAGAACCGAATGAAAAGAGGGTCAAACCCCCCCCCCCCCCCCCCCCCCGACCAATGAGAAGAGGGAATGAGGGGTTTATCCGGTTACCCCCTCGCGAACCCAACCCTCGAATACGACAATAACAAACAGCCAGATGATACCTTTAGTAGCCAGCATGCTAACGAACAGCGTATATCCAAAGGATAAGCTACCCAACGCACGCTAGCCATAGACGACAACGTCTGTGAACAGGGTTTATAACAAGGCCAAGGTTTATATGTGAACACGACACCCGTGTTTTATAATAATAATAATAATTAATTTAATTTATATAGCGCTTCTCAATAACCCGAAGTCGCTGACAATAGTCGGGAGCAAAGTAAAAACAAAGAAACAAAAGCAAAGAAACAAACAACAAAGAAACAAAAACAAAAGGAACATGATACCATGGGGGGAACAGGGAAGACCGCATGATAGCACAAAAGAACACAGTAAAATTGATAGAGAGAGAGAGCGGTCTAAAAGACCGTGGCACAATTACACACACGAGCGCTTCCGCAGGCCAACACAACAGTGTTGTGGCTCAATATCACTGTTTTAAGCAACAGAACACACAACTAACCTCTACCTTTATAGGAAGAACATAAGTCTTCAGACCGAGGAAGAAAAAACCCTTTCGACCGAGTGTTAGCCACAGGCCTTGCTAAGCACTCATGCATATATGTAGTGACCAACCAAAGACTACGGTTGCTTTCACATATAGTTTTGGTGGACTTGGTGTGGTTCTGGTGGTGAAGTTGCAACATTGTTGCATTCTTCATTTGGTTCGCCTGCGTTCACATAGCAATTTGTCAAGCGCACCGAACTTTCTGAACAATGTCATGCGGTCGAAAAGGGCGCTCGTCTATTGGACACAATGGAGAGTGGAAATCCCTCCCTGCGTGATAGTAGCAGAGACGTGGCATTGATCCATCGTTCGATTATAATTCCCATTACCGCCATCCTCTCGCTAAACAACTTGTACACCTCGTTGTTTTTGTGAGTGCCCACATTCCCCACAAGCAGCTGTTTTATTTGGTCTTCTGCCCCCCGAGTCTGTCCACGATAAATGTTTACACAGTGTGCTTGTTTTGCAGTGAATGCCGCGCCGCGGTAATATTAATTAACAGCTGTGTTTTTTTTCTTCCTTCTACCCCAAGATGCACAGTAGATAGATAGATAGATAGATAGATGCAGTGTGCTTGTTTTGCAGTGAATGCCGCGCCGCGGTAATATTAATAATAATAACAGCTGTGTTTTTTTTCTTCCTTCTACCCCAAGATTAGGGCTGGGCGATATGACGATATTATATAAATATCGGGTACAGTTCATTAACGATACACTTTTTAAACGTATCGTGGATATCGTGATGTTTTGCCCTCGCGTTAGAGTCCGCCGCGGCTGAGATGAGACTTACAAGCGCAGTGCTAAATGCTTTCCTCTCCCTCTCGCCTCTCCCTCTTGCAGAAAGAAAAAGTCAGTCACACACACACTTGCCCAAATTACGTCATCTACACGCACATACACGCACGCAAGCGCACACACCTAGCCAGAGACAGAGAGGCGGTGGCTCGGTGCTAGGGATGCCCCCTGAAACCCAGGAGTAAACTCCGACGTTAACGGTACTGCTATCGGTAAATTAGTCTATGAGCGGATTAGCTACGGAGCTAACAGAGTGTACCATCCATCTGCGACGCAACAGTGGCAGCAACAGTGGACACGGAGTAATGTTAACGTTATGTCGAGTTCATACTACACTACACGTATGAACTCGACATAACGTTAACGTTACTCCGTTTCCATGAAGTGTTTAATTAGCAGCAATCTGTTGTTGAAAATGTAACATTAACCGGAAAACCGGAAATGGAATGCGAGGACAGGAAGCCGTCATGAAGTCGGCTTCTGGCCCTTGTAGTCATATATATTGTAGTCTTTTAGTCTTATTAACTAAAAGATTTTAACAAAATAAAAAGCAGCAGCACTATTGGATAACTGAGTCATGTTTGCTATGTATTTCTTTCTTTAGGGGAGTAGGACATTTGTTTCACAGTTTTAGCATGATGTTTTATAGATGGCTAGGTTAAACACAGGTTTTAGTTTTTTAAGAGGGGGGGTTTGATTTGATTGAAGTTTATTTCAAGTATGCAACACAACAAACAAACATCAAGTACAGATATAGCCTTAAGCCGTTCAAATAATAAATGTATACATACATGTAAATAAATAAATAGTTATAATATGTAATCTAATCATCTAAATCTAATCTAATATATAATATAAAAAAACGAAAGGCTAAAATGCTAAATATATAATCTAAGAATCCAATAATCTAAATCTAATATATAATATAAAAAGTCTTGTCTTTAATGTTCGCTTGCAAACTCAAATACTGTCTTGGTAAGCCTCATAATGAATTGTTTGGGGAAAAAAGGAAAAACATCGTGATGTGCATCGTGTATCGCCGAAAGGTCAGAAAATATCGTGATATCATATTTAGGCCATATCGCCCAGCCCTACCCAAGATGCACAGTAGATAGATAGATAGATAGATGCAGTGTGCTTGTTTTGCAGTGAATGCCGCACCGCGGTAATAATATACCCAAGATGGTTTATCAGGTGACTTCCTACGTTTGGTCCGATGAAGCGAACCGAGACCTACGTTTTCAGGCGGACCAGAGTTCGCGTGTTTGGTCCGCGGACCGAGTTTGACGCGCATTCACACAAACCCGAAAAACCGGACTATCGAATTATGGTCCGATAGTCCGGACCAAACAGCCCCTGTGTGAAAGCGACCTAAAAGTCTAGCTCTCCTATCAACCCACACTAAGCGAAGGTCTACACCTTGTATCCCCATCATATGTAGTGAATAAACACACAGTTTGTAACAAAATACAGTCCCTCCTAGGAGGGACTTTTTATTTGTATAGCAACACAGATGGGCCGGGGAAGGGAACAGGGGTAACGGGAAGGGAAAAAGTCACTTTATCAGCGGCGCCTGCCATGGGCCGCTCGTGGCTTGCCACCCCGGGGAGCTATAGCCCCGGAGGGACGGTAAAGGAGTGGCTGGTCTCGACAATCCCTACCGTCACCTCTGAGCGTGGATGGGCCGGCTGCGGTGGTCAAGGCGCCCTCTCTCCTCCTGGCCCTCTTCGCCGAAGGGCCAGCAGCGGCGGTGGTAGCGGCAGCGGCATCAGTCGCGGGTCCCCGACGACGAGCCTTCCGTCTGGCTCCACCGGCGACATCGGGCGGGGGGAAATGGGGTTGGAGCACTGATCGCTCCTCATGCATCTCCCTGCAGGTTGCAGTCATGAGCTGCAACGCCGACCCGAAGAGCCCAGCATCGGAGAGGGGTGCCGTAAGCAGAGGAAGTCTCTTCCTGTCTGGCACTCTCGCCTGCTCCAGCCAAAGATGGCGCTGGGTTAGAGTGGCCAGGGTGCGTATCTTCCCGGCGGCTATGGCCTGCAGCTGGATCAGATGCAGGATGGCTCTGGCCGCCTGGGCGTGCTGATTCTGTTGTTCTTCAGTCAGCATCGTACCGCCCATCATCATCCCGGACATAAACCTCGCTAGCTGTGCGATGTTGGATGTAGCAGCTAGGGATTGAGTACCGGCGATGAACGACTGGTCACTCCAGTTGGCCAACCGCCTCGCCGATTTCCCGTGGGGAACCGGCTTCCGCAACGGCTCCCACACCACCTCAGGGCAAAGAAGAGACGCCATTGGTCTAGCAAGCCGAGGCACCCCTTCCTTCATACCCTCGACCAGACCCACCACCCTCGTGACTTGCACGTAGGCGGGGGTGAGACCAGTGATGTGGGAGACCACCTGTCCCTGACGAACGTAGGCCTCCATTGAGGGGAAAAATGGGCAGACAATGCCCGTCTCCCTCACAGGACGACGTTGCCATAAATTACCTATTAAATCATCAGGGACAGGAGCAGGCAGTGGCTGCGGCACGGCGTTTGCGGCTGTCGCCATGAGCTCCGGGAACAAGGCACGTAGTTCCCCATGCGTACCTCTCTCCACTGAGCCCGCGTCCCTCACACACGAGAGGCTACTGCCCATTGCAGAGCCACCATCCGATGTGGCTGATAGCAGGGCACCTCGTCGCTGAGTCGGAGGTTCTAACCCAACACCAGAATACGAGGGACCCCAAGGAGACATCATCCCCTGCCACATCCTGAAAGGGAGAGTGACGTGTCTCCACCGGAGCGTCGAACAGGAGTGCATCTGCCTCCACCATGTAATCCTTCGTTTCCATCGGCCACGGGGAAACAGACGCACCCTCATCCGGCTCCAGTAGCTCCCCGAAACCAGGCTGTTCGCCACTACAAGCTACCATCCTACGACGGGAGCGAGCAGAAGCGAAAAGCTTGCGTCTCAAATCCTCCGCCACAAGAGGCGCCGGCTGCCCAACGGCAGACGGCCCCCCGGCGGCGGAGGAACCAGAGCAGAAACCAGGCCATCTCACAGGAGATGCCGCTGGTGCACCAGCTCCTTGGAGAGGCAAGCTACCCACCGGACGCCGACTGGGCGCGAGTGACGTCCACGACAGCGGCGTCAAACCCGCCCCAAGACGCACGACGGAGGAGGCAACGGAGAACCGCTGGTGAAGGGCGACGTTGCTAGCGCGACCCCCCGAGGTAAACATTATAGCTTAGTTCTTTTCTTTTGAAATTATGAGAGAAAGAAAAGAACAAGGAATAATGTAAACGCTTTCTCAACTTTCTTCAGCTTAACGACCTACTTAAAGTGATTGGTATACAAGGCACTTCCTTGAGGTGAAAGTGAAGAAGGAGGTGAGTGCATGGCCACACCCCTGCTTATGTAGGTAGCGGATGGGGGTGTGGCCAGACAGATGTTGGTATGTAAAGGTACATTGAGAGTTTTTATTCAGTGCACAAGTACTGAAGTGAAGTATGTGCATATGACGCTGAGCAGAGCTACACGTAATACCAATGCCACTGAGTGAGGACTTGGTTTTTTTTTCTCGTTGTGACATAGATTTATTTGTGTGGTTCTTAGCACTGAATTTTGAGGAAAAGTTGCATCAAAATAACTTTTGTTTCGTAGTGGCGTTTCAAATTGTCGTTGTCGGAACACAGTGTGAGAAGAGCATTTATGCAGGTGAACACCAGGAAGGCTGCTGGCCCAGATGGCATAACAGGACGCATACTCAAGTCCTGTGCCAACCAGCTGGCCCCAGTGTTCACCGCCATATTTAATCAATCCCTGGCGGAGTCAGTGGTCCCTGCCTGCTTCAAGATGTCTACCATCATCCCTGTACCGAAGAAACCCTCCCCAACATGTCCAAATGACTACAGACCGGTGGCACTCACCTCTGTGGTCATGAAATGTTTCGAGAGGCTGGTCAAGGACCACATTTGTGCCTCCCTCCCCAGTGATATGGACCCTATGCAATTTGCATACAGGACAAACAGGTCCACCGACGACGCGGTCTCCCAGGTACTGCACAGCACCCTCTCGCACCTTGACCGTCAGAAGGGGGGCTATGTGAGACTGTTGTTCATTGACTACAGCTCAGCGTTCAACACCATAGTCCCCACCAGACTGGTGGACAAGCTGATCGAGCTAGGGCTGAGCTCCGCCCTGAGCGCCTGGGTACTGGACTTTCTGAGCGAAAGACCCCAGGCGGTCAGGGTGGGGGGTCAGACCTCCAACACCATCACCCTGAGCATCGGGTCCCCCCAGGGCTGTGTTCTGAGCCCCCTGCTGTACTCACTCTACACACACGATTGTGTGGCCAAGTTCAGCTCCAACTCCATAGTGAAGTTCGCAGACGACACGGTGGTGGTGGGGCTGATCTCGGACAACGACGAGAAGGCCTACCGGGAGGAGGTTGAGGTACTGGAACGCTGGTGCCAGGACAACAGCCTGCTCCTGAACATTGGTAAAACCAAGGAGCTGATCGTGAATTATAGGAGAGGACAGCAGGAGACGCACTCACCACTGATGATTAACGGGGCTACCGTGGACAGGGTGAGCAGCTTTAAGTACCTGGGGGTCCACATCTCAGAGGACCTGACATGGTCAACACACATAGACACATTAGTAAAGAAGGCGAAACAGCGCCTCTACCACCTGAGACAGTTAAGGAAGTTCAGAGTATCGGGGAAGATACTCCAGTCCTTCTACTCAGGAGCTGTAGAGAGCATCCTGACCGGAAACATCACTGCCTGGTATGGAAACAGCACGGCACAGGACAAGAAGGCCCTACAGAGAGTGGTGCGCTCAGCCGAGCGTACCACGGGTATTGCACTACCCCCCCTGCAGGTTCTATACAACAAGAGGTGCAAATCCAGAGTCTGCAGGATAATGAAAGACCCTCACCACCCCAATAACAGCCTGTTCCAGCTGCTGAGGTCAGGCAGACGCCTGCGAACCCCAGCTACTAGGACAGAGCGGCTTAGGCTCAGCTTCTTCCCCCAGGCCATCAGAGCCCTGAACAATGAACATTGAGTGCTCAGAACATTGAACTATCCACACACAAGCACACATGAACACACACACGACACGCACGCTGTGCACGCCCACACACGAGCAGCCACTTAACACTTTAACATGAGCGGGCACACACTCATGTCGCACACACGCACACTTATGGCCAAAAGGAAAGGACACTTTAAATTAGAATAACAGGAACAGTGTATTGCACTACCAAAGCTAACTAGCATGTCCCATATGCTCTGTAAATAACTATGTACAGATACCGAGATGTCACTCCCAGCGTTTCCGTTAGAACATATTCGTGCCGGTCTGGGTGTCCTGCAAGATTTCTATCACCGGACATATTCGAGATATTCCGGTCAGAGTTTTAAACAGCAGTCTATTATAATCACATTTTTATGAGCTAACGAATTCCGTTATAATTGGACATGTGTATTAATTACATCAAGCGAAGAATGAGAAATTGATTTGCAGAATCAAATTACTATCTCTCGCCTCTCAAGTTAGTGCGATACGCTACCAGCATCAAGCTCCCGCCCCGCAGGCTTGCGCTGCAGCAGCTCTGTCACACGCACCCCCAAATGAATCTCGAGTAGACATCGCTTCACCTCGTTGTATCAGACACGTCACACATATCATAATGTTCAACTTCACACACAGCAAACTGTAGTTGATCATCACATTGCCTCGTTTGCTAGCTCGTCGCCACATGCAGAGAGGACGAGCCACATGCGTGTAACGCATTTGTTAATTTCATTATAGGTTAGCCTACATTTAGTTATAATCAATAATATGCATTACTATGTGACACGGCAGTCAACCAACAGTTGCATATGATTAAAAATGTCAACACTCACTCACCCCCCGTCTCTCGTTGTGCCTATCCGTTTTGTACCTGCGACGGCTGCGAGAACAGCGACTTTAGTTGCTGGTTCGACTTTAATAGATCCCCATTGGAACAGGCGAGGCTCGCAATGGTAGCAGCAGACTGGGGATGCTCTTTGTGGTTCAATCAATAAATTAATAGTAAAAGTACGCTCGACATTTTTTTTTCTTTTCCGCGGGAGCCACCACGGCATCAGCGTCAGCGGTCTCTGTGACTTCAAGTTCAGAAGACTCATCTTCGTTGTCATTATTAGACCTGCTTGTGCTTGGTTTCATGAAATATTTACTAAGCTTAGCTTGTTTCGCCATCTCTCTCTCTTCCTCGTATACCTGTTTGTCGTTATGGTGGCCAGAGCGTGCAGGCTCAAAAAAAAAGAAAAATAAGTTTCACATCCTATCAGAGTGAAGCAACAATTAAACTGAAAATGGAATTATTGTTTCGTTCATCGCATAGGCTATTTAATTTTAGCCGATTTTAATACAATTCAAATAATAAAATTGTGCTTAGAGGAATTATTTTCACCGGACATTAAGACCGGAGAGATTTAAATATTCAGACTTCAACATATTTTGCCGGTCAAATACCGGTAATTACCGGCTAACGGAAACGCTGGTCACTCCATGTTACCTGTTACCTGGTTACTGCACAATGTTGTTTTTTCATTTTTTGATTCTATTATATGTTGTACCACTGTATTGCACATCGTTGCGGGCAAGACCACCCGCATTTCATTGTATACCTGTATGCCGTGACAATTAAAACTCTTGACTTGACTTGACTTGACTTGAATTGCCACGCTTCACAAGAGCTACCGTTTCTTGGCATATTAGGCACATTGGTTTGGTGCTGGGAGGATGCACGCATATTTCAGTCCATTCACCTTTGAATTGCAGCGATTTTCACTGTCGACTTTTCTTTTACTGGCCATCTTTGAACATGCCACTTTTTTCTACTACAGTAGCTGCCTGCTGGCGAAACTAGGCTACTAGCTACATTTATCTCACGGGGATAAAACTGGGAACGAGGTTACTAGCTACAGTACCTGCAGATTAGACTACCTGTAGATGCGCTGTCAACTCTCGCTCTGACTCTAACCGTTGAAAGAGACGACACGCATTCCGTGAAGACCCGCCCTACTCTGCCTCTGATTCGCAGACTGTGGGTGAGGGGGAAAAACGCTGACGGGACGCTGAATGTGATTGGACCAGAGTAGACAGACACAGACAGTGGAGCAGACTGCTTACAGAGGAGATGGCGGAGAATTTTGAGGATGCCTGCCATACGCACTGGGTGACAGGATATATTTTCCTTCCACTTTACTTGGTATTATTCCGGAATCATGTTTCAACCAAGTCACTAACGTAACGTTGCTGTCATGAGCCTGCGCTATGGTAGCCTACAAGTGATCAAATAAATAAAACTTCCAACTCTCGCAACGACGCGGCAAAAAGTTGGGCGCGGGCCGCACTAACACTAAACTTTGATGTTGGGCCGCAAAATATCATCCAGCGGGCCGCAATTGGCCCGCGGGCCGTGAGTTTGAGACCCCTGCTTAGAGCAGGGGTTCTCAAACTTTTTCATACCACAACCCCATTTTATTTAGGATATTTTTTGGGGACCCCACACTTAATGTATCGCGTAATTTCAAATGTGGAATTAAGGAATATCACAATAAAAGCACACGTTGTTGAACTTGATCATGCATATTTATTAGAAAATTGTATTAAAGCACTATGTTATCAATACACATTTTATAAAACGAGAAATAATTAGCCAAAATATGTTGCCAGAACATGATTTATTTTTTTATATATAATTTTCTTTTACTTGCCAATGTGTGACCAATTTGGGTCGCAACCCGTAGTTTGAGAACCACTGCTCTAGAGACACCACTACACAGAACCACTGCTCTAGAGACAACACTACACAGAACCACAGCTCTAGAGACAACACTACACAGAACCACTGCTCTAGAGACAACACTACACAGAACCACTGCTCTAGAGACAACACTACACAGAACCACTGCTCTAGAGACAACACTACACAGAACCACTGCTCTAGAGACACCACTACACAGAACCACTGCTCTAGAGACAACACTACACAGGACCACTGCTCTAGAGACACCACTACACAGAACCACTGCTCTAGAGACAACACTACACAGAACCACTGCTCTAGAGACAACACTACACAGAACCACAGCTCTAGAGACAACACTACACAGAACCACTGCTCTAGAGACAACACTACACAGAACCACTGCTCTAGAGACAACACTACACAGAACCACAGCTCTAGAGACAACACTACACAGAACCACTGCTCTAGAGACAACACTACACAGAACCACTGCTCTAGAGACAACACTACACAGAACCACTGCTCTAGAGACAACACTACACAGAACCACTGCTCTAGAGACACCACTACACAGAACTACTGCTCTAGAGACAACACTACACTGCTCTAGAGACAACACTACACAGAACCACTGCTCTAGAGACAACACTACACAGAACCACTGCTCTAGAGACAACACTACACAGAACCACTGCTCTAGAGACACCACTACACAGAACCACTGCTCTAGAGACAACACTACACAGAACCACTGCTCTAGAGACAACACTACACAGAACCACTGCTCTAGAGACACCACTACACAGAACCACTGCTCTAGAGACAACACTACACAGAACCACTGCTCTAGAGACAACACTACACAGAACCACTGCTCTAGAGACAACACTACACAGAACCACTGCTCTAGAGACACCACTACACAGAACCACTGCTCTAGAGACAACACTACACAGAACCACAGCTCTAGAGACTACACTACACAGAACCACTGCTCTAGAGACACCACTACACAGAACCACTGCTCTAGAGACACCACTACACAGAACCACTGCTCTAGAGACAACACTACACAGAACCACTGCTCTAGAGACAACACTACCCAGAACCACTGCTCTAGAGACACCACTACACAGAACCACTGCTCTAGAGACACCACTACACAGAACCACTGCTCTAGAGACAACACTACACAGAACCACTGCTCTAGAGACAACACTACACAGAACCACTGCTCTAGAGACAACACTACACAGAACCACTGCTCTAGAGACACCACTACACAGAACCACTGCTCTAGAGACAACACTACACAGAACCACTGCTCTAGAGACAACACTACACAGAACCACTGCTCTAGAGACAACACTACACAGAACCACTGCTCTAGAGACACCACTACACAGAACCACTGCTCTAGAGACACCACTACACAGAACCACTGCTCTAGAGACAACACTACACAGAACCACTGCTCTAGAGACAACACTACACAGAACCACTGCTCTAGAGACACCACTACACAGAACCACTGCTCTAGAGACACCACTACACAGAACCACTGCTCTAGAGACAACACTACACAGAACCACTGCTCTAGAGACAACACTACACAGAACCACTGCTCTAGAGACAACACTACACAGAACCACTGCTCTAGAGACAACACTACACAGAACCACTGCTCTAGAGACAACACTACACAGAACCACTGCTCTAGAGACAACACTACACAGAACCACAGCTCTAGAGACAACACTACACAGAACCACTGCTCTAGAGACACCACTACACAGAACCACTGCTCTAGAGACAACACTACACAGAACCACTGCTCTAGAGACAACACTACACAGAACCACTGCTCTAGAGACACCACTACACAGAACCACTGCTCTAGAGACAACACTACACAGAATCACTGCTCTAGAGACAACACTACACAGAACCACTGCTCTAGAGACAACACTACACAGAACCACTGCTCTAGAGACAACACTACACAGAACCACTGCTCTCGAGACACCACTACACAGAACCACTGCTCTAGAGACACCACTACACAGAACCACTGCTCTAGAGACAACACTAAACAGAACCACTGCTCTAGAGACAACACTACACAGAACCACTGCTCTAGAGACAACACTACACAGAACCACTGCTCTAGAGACAACACTACACAGCCAGGGCTGTACACTGCGATGAGATGATCGCAAATTGCCCCTTAATTTGGCCGTTGCGAGTGAAATATTATATCTGGTAGCAACGTTGCGAGTAGTGATTTCAACCCTTCATTCGCATTTCACTCCTAAATTAATCCATACAAATTGGATAAAAAAATTGTAAAACATTAGCCTACAACCAAGGCTGTACAGTGCGACACGTCGTGGTGCTATGAAAGAATCTGTCGGCAATGAATGAACTTACTGCGATAGCCTGAGTGAAAAAAAGATTTGCGTGGAGTGAATCTGGGTCACGCTATATACTTGGTACTTGTAGTCTATCGTGCGATTAAAGACCATGTCCCTGTCTGCGTAGAGTCTATACATCCAACACCAAATCCCATAATTCCTAGCGAAACGAAACTGAATGTGGCCGCTTCCTTTCAATAATAATATGGCTCTTGCTCTGCAAGAACAACGGAGTGGATAATGGATATCAGACAGTCCATCTTATGACAACCACGTCCGATGTGGAGAGATGATAAGATGATGATGATTGACGTGATGATGTGATGATTGATTGACGGGGACACGGACACTTCTAACGTCCAGGTTCAGCCATGCATTACGCGAGTACCCCACTATTAGGACGTGAAATACTGTCTACTTAAATTGACACCGGGGATCAATAAAGTATCAACTATCTATCTATCTAATAATGAGACAATATGCAAATAAGATAATACTAATAATTGTCGGTTCCCCGTATATGAAATGAAAGTGGCTTGCAACTTTACTGCTGGTAAAATCACTGTTTATTTCTCGTTTTGCATAGTATTACATTCCACTTCTATAAACAATCAAAGTCCTACCGTAAGAGCCTCATACGGGTCAATTAAACCTTTTTATTAGTCTTTCCTTCGAGCTAAGTTGGACTGAACATTTCACTGTCAAAAGCGCAAATGTAAATAAGGTTGCGTTGCAACACTGTTTTCAAAATAAAGGTCACATATACAAATACCTCTCAATTCTTATAAAAAAAAGTCCCGGATATACATAAACATTAATTGGCATAGATCTCTATAAACGGCCCAACACATTGATCACTTTAGGCACACCCTGAATTTGAAACCAGTAACATCACAAATATGAAGCAGGTAATTACCCATACAAATAATAAACCTTTCATGGGGTTATTTACAATAATAATAATTCATTTTATTTATAAAGCACTTTTCATTGTGAAACAAATGTATGCAGAGTTTCTTGTCCTCCTGATTAATGCAATGGTGTGTGTGTTGTGGTGATCTCATTCAAGGAGCACTACAAGCGCGCGCACACACACACACAGTTTGTTGTTTTTGTTCTATTAGTGATTTACATACTTTCTCAGTTGGTTCATTATAAAAGATACAAACCTGAAAACAAACGCACTTAAATGTTAAATAAAAGGACCACAGTAATGAGGCAGGAGGAACATATTTTTTTGCACTATAATGGTAAAATGTGCTCCTAAAAAATATTCTGTGCCCCTAAATTTCTCATTTAGGGGCAAGTGTGCCCCTAGTGAAAAAGCTTAGCGTACAGCCCTGGTAAGCTCCATGTACTTTATATACAGGTATATACAGTGAATTTGGAAGCAGACACTATTTCCAAAGCCGTGGTAAAGGCTGACCTCTAGTCACCTCTCAGGCACTGTTTGTTGTTGACACCCACTGTTTGTGTCTCCTCCTCCTCCTCTTCTCCTCCTGCTCCTGCTCCTCCTCTCTTCCTCCTCCTCCTCTCCTCCTCCTGCTCCTGCTCCTCCTCTCTTCCTCCTCCTCCTCCTGCTCCTCCTCTCTTCCTCCTCCTGCTCCTCCTCTCCTCCTGCTCCTCCTTCTGCTCCTGCTCCTCCTCTTCCTCCTCTTCCTATTCCTCCTGCTCCTCCTCTTCCTCCTCTTCCTCCTCCTCCTCTCCTCTTCTTCCTGCTCCTCCTCTTCCTCCTCCTGTTCCTCCTCTCCTCCTCCTCTTCCTCCTGCTCCTCCTCTTCCTCTTCTTCTTCCTCCTCTTCTTCTTCCTCCTGCTCCTCCTCTTCTTCTTCCTCCTCTTCCCCTTCCTCCTCCTCCTCCCTCTCCTCCTCCTGCTCCTGCTCCTCCTCTCTTCCTCCTCCTCCTCCTGCTCCTCCTCTCTTCCTCCTCCTGCTCCTCCTCTCCTCCTGCTCCTCCTTCTGCTCCTGCTCCTCCTCTTTCTCCTCTTCCTCCTCCTCCTCTACTCCTCTTCTTCCTCTTCTTCCTGCTCCTCCTCTTCCTCCTCCTGTTCCTCCTCTCCTCCTCCTCTTCCTCCTCTTCCTCCTGCTCCTCCTCTTCCTCTTCTTCTTCCTCCTCTTCTTCTTCCTCCTGCTCCTCCTCTTCTTCTTCCTCCTCTTCCCCTTCCTCCTCCTCCTTCCTCTTCTTCCTCCCCCTCCTGCTCCTCCTCCTCCCTCTCCTCCTCCTGCTCCTCCTCTTCCTCCTCCTCCTCCTCGTCCTCCTCCTGCTCCTCCTCCTCTTCTTCCTTCTCCTTCTCCTCTTCCTCCGCCTCCCTCTCTTCCTCTTCTTCCTCCCTCTCCTCCTCCTGCTCCTCCTCCTCTTCCTCTTCTTCCTCCTCCTCTTCGTCCTCCTCCTCCTTCTCCTCTTCCTCTGCCTCCCTCTCTTCCTCTTCTTCCTCCCTCTCTTCCTCTCCTCCTCCTCCTCTTCCTCTTCCTCTTCCTCTTCTTCTTCTTCTTCCTCCTCCTCCTCCTCCTCCTCCTCCTCCTCCTCACACAGTCGATCACAGCAGGGTGAAGCTGGAGAGCACTGACAACGACTACATCAACGCCAGTCTAGTCCTGATGGATGAAGCCCAGAGGAGCTACATCCTGACTCAGGCAAGTCCAGGCGAGCTTAGTGCAGCCAGGCGAGCTTAGTGCAGCCTTTTAGAGTCCCAGGCGAGCTTAGTGCAGCCTTTTAGAGTCCCAGGCAAGCTTAGTGCAGCCTTTTAGTCCCAGGCGAGCTTAGTGCAGCCTTTTAGAGTCCCAGGCGAGCTTAGTGCAGCCTTTTAGTCCCAGGCGAGCTTAGTGCAGCCTTTTAGAGTCCCAGGCGAGCTTAGTGCAGCCTTTTAGTCCCAGGCGAGCTTAGTGCAGCCTTTTAGTCCCAGGCGAGCTTAGTGCAGCCTTTTAGTCCCAGGCGAGCTTAGTGCAGCCTTTTAGAGTCCCAGGCGAGCTTAGTGCAGCCTTTTAGTCCCAGGCGAGCTTAGTGCAGCCTTTTAGAGTCCCAGGCGAGCTTAGTGCAGCGTTTTAGTCCCAGGCGAGCTTAGTGCAGCCTTTTAGAGTCCCAGGCGAGCTTAGTGCAGCCTTTTAGTCCCAGGCGAGCTTAGTGCAGCCTTTTAGAGTCCCAGGCGAGCTTAGTGCAGCGTTTTAGAGTCCCAGGCGAGCTTAGTGCAGCCTTTTCTCTTCTTTGGTTAAAGGGAGAGTCCCGGGCGAGCTTAGTGCAGCCTTTTCTCTTCTTTGGTTAAAGGGAGAGTCCCGGGCGAGCTTAGTGCAGCCTTTTCTCTTCTTTGGTTAAAGGGAGAGTCCCGGGCGAGCTTAGTGCAGCCTTTTCTCTTCTTTGGTTAAAGGGAGAGTCCCAGGCGAGCTTAGTGCAGCCTTTTCTCTTCTTTGGTTAAAGGGAGAGTCCCAGGCGAGCTTAGTGCAGCCTTTTCTCTTCTTTGGTTAAAGGGAGAGTCCCAGGCGAGCTTAGTGCAGCCTTTTCTCTTCTTTGGTTAAAGGGAGAGTCCCAGGCGAGCTTAGTGCAGCCTTTTCTCTTCTTTGGTTAAAGGGAGAGTCCCAGGCGAGCTTAGTGCAGCCTTTTCTCTTCTTTGGTTAAAGGGAGAGTCCCAGGCGAGCTTAGTGCAGCCTTTTCTCTTCTTTGGTTAAAGTGTATATTTTCAGCACTACGTTTGTTTAGCAATGATTTTAAGTGTTATTAGTGAAATAAATCTCTGTGCATTGCATCGGAAATTGGAGGATTTAGACGCAAGGACAGGAAGCCGTCATTAAATCGTTGTAGTCCTAAGAAAGAGGAGACTCATAAAACTATTACTACTAAATTTCATAAAACTACACTACCCAGCTAACACCAGCTGCCGACAATTGAAGTCCAACCATTTTTCTCTTCCAAATATTGACGTGATTTTCGGGTTTATATCTCACGGGTCGAACAAACCTGAACGTTATTGCCATAAAATACTACATATTTATGTATGCCTGATATTCTATATTTTATATCCATATTTCTAATTGCATGTGGCCGGATGGCAAAATTCTGTGCTACAAAAAAACCTGTAAATCATCTGCTCTTTGTTCATTTGCTTAGATATTTAATACACTTGTTCTCAAGAAATTCAGTGGCATTTCTTCACGTCTGGTCAATGTTAGCATGGTCTTATTCACCGTCAAAGATGGAAAATAAATTAAAAATAATAATAATAATTTATATTCTCCTTTTGGTTCATTACAATTTACTCAAGCATAGTAACAGACACAATATTTCTGACACTGGGAATACATCATAGAAGTGGAGCAATCTTCCATTTACTTGGGTATCTATTTTTAGGCAAATTTTTTAGGCCAATTTTCTGTGCGTGTGTGTGACATCATCATCTACAGGGGCCCCTCAGAAATACTTGTGGCCACTTCTGGCTGATGATCTGGGAACAGAAGACCAAGGCTGTCATCATGCTCAACAGAGTCATGGAGAAAGGCTCGGTGAGGCACGCACACGCACACACACACACACACACACACAAACTACCTACAGTAACTGCAACAGCAGCCATTTTGCTCACACAGCTGTGCTACCAAATAATGTCTAATATTCTCACTTTCTGATGCTCAATTTCCCTCACTTTGGGTTTGAACTCACCACATAGAAATGATGGTGACGAATAGGGTGTAAAGTTTCATCACCATACAATATTATATTCATTCTTAGGTCAACAATATGATTTGCTGATATCAAAAGTCAGACGCAATACTATTTCAATTCGATTAAATTCAGGGGCCTGCGATTTATACGAGATGATAACCAACCAACCAAACCAGCATCAGAATGTATCAGTTAATTTACTGTAGACTGAAACATGTTCTTCAACATATATTATGCACCTTTGTGTATACTGTTTATATTTAGATATAAATGTAGATTACCTATATTTATTGTAACATATTGTGACTGATTATACAGGCATGCAGACTCACATTCACTCACATTTGCTTGGAACGTGGTCACGTCAGCTGAGCAGAGACTCTTCCTGGACCGTGGCTGAAAGCAGCAAACTCTTGGAACATTTGGTCCAGCTTTACAAAAAAGATGGAATACAGCAAAACGCAATATTTTTGGTGTTTTTATTTTTAGTATTTTGTGCAAGCAAGGAAGCACCTCCAATATGGCAAAGCATTTGCTTCCACCCTCCGTCCACCGTTTTCAACATGTTGCCGTTTCCTGTGGAACGTTGCACTCAAGTTATAATATCTTCTTCCTGTGCTGCACTAACCAGCACTAACCAGCACTAACCAACCAGCACTAACCAACCAGCACTAACCAACACTAACCAGCACTAACCAACCAGCACTAACCAACCAGCACTAACCAGCACTAACCAACCAGCACTAACCAACCAGCACTAACCAGCACTAACCAACACTAACCAGCACTAACCAACCAGCACTAACCAACCAGCACTAACCAGCACTAACCAACCAGCACTAACCAGCACTAACCAGCACTAACCAACCAGCACTAACCAACACTAACCAGCACTAACCAGCACTAACCAACACTAACCAGCACTAACTAACCAGCACTAACCAACACTAACCAGCACTAACCAACCAGCACTAACCAACACTAACCAGCACTAACCAACCAGCACTAACCAGCACTAACCAACCAGCACTAACCAGCACTAACCAGCACTAACCAACCAGCACTAACCAGCACTAACTAACCAGCACTAACTAACCAGCACTAACCAGCACTAACCAACACTAACCAACCAGCACTAACCAGCACTAACTAACGAGCACTAACCAGCACTAACTAACCAGCACTAACCAACCAGCACTAACTAACCAGCACTAACCAGCACTAACCAGCACTAACTAACCAGCACTAACCAACCAGCACTAACCAGCACTAACTAACCAGCACTAACCAACCAGCACTAACCAACACTAACCAACCAGCACTAACCAGCACTAACCAACCAGCACTAACCAGCACTAACCAACCAGCACTAACCAACACTAACCAGCACTAACCAACCAGCACTAACCAGCACTAACCAGCACTAACCAACACCAACCAGCACTAACCAGCACTAACCAACACTAACCAGCACTAACCAGCACTAACCAACCAGCACTAACCAGCACTAACCAACCAGCACTAACCAACACTAACCAGCACTAACCAACCAGCACTAACCAGCACTAACCAGCACTAACCAACACTAACCAGCACTAACCAGCACTAACCAACCAGCACTAACCAACCAGCACTAACCAGCACTAACCAACCAGCACTAACCAGCACTAACTAACCAGCACTAACCAGCACTAACTAACCAGCACTAACCAGCACTAACTAACCAGCACTAACCAGCACTAATCAGCACTAACCAACCAGCACTAACCAACCAGCACTAACCAGCACTAACCAACCAGCACTAACCAGCACTAACCAGCACTAACTAACACTAACCAACCAGCACTAACCAGCACTAACTAACCAGCACTAACCAGCACTAACCAACACTAACTAACCAGCACTAACCAACCAGCACTAACCAACCAACACTAACCAGCACTAACCAACCAGCACTAACCAGCACTAACCAGCACTAACAAACACTAACCAACCAGCACTAACCAACCAGCACTAACCAGCACTAACCAACCAGCACTAACCAGCACTAACCAACCAGCACTAACCAGCACTAACCAGCACTAACCAACCAGCACTAACCAGCACTAACCAACACTAGGGATGTCCCGATCACGTTTTTTTGCTCCCGATCCGATCCCGATCATGTGATTTTGAGTATCTACCGATACCGATCTTTTCCGATCCGATCAAAGAAAAATACAATTTTTTTATTTTTTTTTACTTTTTTTTTTTATTCAACAAACATGACCATGTTCACGTCTTAAACTCATACTGAGGCCTTAGTTTTGGTTTTAAATTGCATATCATCATTCATTTATTTATTGTCACACAGAGAAGAAGAATTTTGCCAAAACAAACCAATAGTATCCAGCTGCAGAACGGCAGACCAGCCACACTCAGACCCAAACGCATTTCCTTTGATTTAATTATACATCAAATGATTTATGTCAAGGATTGCAATGCCTCGCTTGAATGAAGTTAACTTTTCACCTGGATAACGTCAACATTCAGGGTGAATGTAATGTGAGAAATTGGGATTTAAAAATTTAAAATTAAAAAATGTATTTGGGTCTGAGAGTGTGGCTGGTCAGCCGTTCTGCAGCTGGATACTATTGGTTTGTTTTGGCAAAATTCTTCTGCTCTGTGTGACAATAAATAAATGAATGATGATATGCAATTTAAAACCAAAACTAAGGCCTCAGTATGAGTTTAAGACGTGAACATGGTCATGTTTGTTGAATAAAAAAAAAAAGCAAAACCAATTTATTTATTTTTTTGATCCCAACCTTCGGAAAATCACGTGATCGGCCCCGATCACGTGATCGGATCGGGACATCCCTAACCAACACTAACCAGCACTAACCAACCAGCACTAACTAACCAGCACTAACCAGCACTAACCAACCAGCACTAACCAGCACACTAACCAGCACTAACCAACCAGCACTAACCAGCACTAACCAGCACTAACTAACACTAACCAACCAGCACTAACCAGCACTAACTAACCAGCACTAACCAGCACTAACCAACACTAACTAACCAGCACTAACCAACCAGCACTAACCAACCAACACTAACCAGCACTAACCAACCAGCACTAACCAGCACTAACCAGCACTAACAAACACTAACCAACCAGCACTAACCAACCAGCACTAACCAGCACTAACCAACCAGCACTAACCAGCACTAACCAACCAGCACTAACCAGCACTAACCAGCACTAACCAACCAGCACTAACCAGCACTAACCAACACTAGGGATGTCCCGATCACGTTTTTTTGCTCCCGATCCGATCCCGATCATGTGATTTTGAGTATCTACCGATACCGATCTTTTCCGATCCGATCAAAGAAAAATACAATTTTTTTATTTTTTTTTACTTTTTTTTTTTATTCAACAAACATGACCATGTTCACGTCTTAAACTCATACTGAGGCCTTAGTTTTGGTTTTAAATTGCATATCATCATTCATTTATTTATTGTCACACAGAGAAGAAGAATTTTGCCAAAACAAACCAATAGTATCCAGCTGCAGAACGGCAGACCAGCCACACTCAGACCCAAACGCATTTCCTTTGATTTAATTATACATCAAATGATTTATGTCAAGGATTGCAATGCCTCGCTTGAATGAAGTTAACTTTTCACCTGGATAACGTCAACATTCAGGGTGAATGTAATGTGAGAAATTGGGATTTAAAAATTTAAAATTAAAAAATTTATTTGGGTCTGAGAGTGTGGCTGGTCAGCCGTTCTGCAGCTGGATACTATTGGTTTGTTTTGGCAAAATTCTTCTGCTCTGTGTGACAATAAATAAATGAATGATGATATGCAATTTAAAACCAAAACTAAGGCCTCAGTATGAGTTTAAGACGTGAACATGGTCATGTTTGTTGAATAAAAAAAAAAAGCAAAACCAATTTATTTATTTTTTTGATCCCAACCTTCGGAAAATCACGTGATCGGCCCCGATCACGTGATCGGATCGGGACATCCCTAACCAACACTAACCAGCACTAACCAACCAGCACTAACTAACCAGCACTAACCAGCACTAACCAACCAGCACTAACCAGCACTAACCAGCACTAACCAACCAGCACTAACCAGCACTAACCAGCACTAACCAACACTAACCAGCACTAACCAACACTAACCAACCAGCACTAACCAGCACTAACCAACACTAACCAGCACTAACCAACACTAACCAGCACTAACCAACACTAACCAGCACTAACCAACACTAACTAACCAGCACTAACTAACCAGCACTAACCAACACTAACCAGCACTAACCAACACTAACTAACCAGCACTAACCAACCAGCACTAACCAGCACTAACTAACCAGCACTAACCAGCACTAGCCAACACTAACCAGCACTAACTAACCAGCACTAACTAACCAGCACTAACCAACCAGCACTAACCAGCACTAGCCAGCACTAACTAACCAGCACCAACCAGCACCAACCAGCACTAACCAGCACTAACCAGCACTACCAACCAGCACTAACCAACCAGCACTAACCAGCACTAACTAACACTAACCAGCACTAACCAACCAGCACTAACCAGCACTAACCAGCACTAACCAGCACTAACTAACCAGCACTAACCAACCAGCACTAACCAACACTAACCAACCAGCACTAACCAACCAGCACTAACCAGCACTAACCAACCAACACTAACCAGCACTAACCAGCACTAACTAACCAGCACTAACCAACCAGCACTAACCAGCACTAACCAACCAGCACTAACCAACCAGCACTAACCAGCACTAACCAACCAGCACTAACCAGCACTAACCAACCAGCACTAACCAGCACTAACCAACCAGCACTAACCAGCACTAACCAGCACTAACCAGCACTAACTAACCAGCACTAACTAACCAGCACTAACCAGCACTAACCAACCAGCACTAACCAACACTAACCAACCAGCACTAACCAGCACTAACCAACCAGCACTAACCAGCACTAACCAGCACTAACCAACCAGCACTAACCAACCAGCACTAACCAGCACTAACTAACCAGCACTAACTAACCAGCACTAACCAACCAGCACTAACCAGCACTAACTAACCAGCACTACCAACCAGCACTAACCAGCACTAACCAGTGTGGATAGAGGTCTGAGACACTCGAGTGTAACACTATGCTGACATTCGTCTTTTATATTAGAGGTATGTATGTATAAATACATGTAATGAAACACATACATACATACATACATACATACATACATACATACATACATACATACATACATACATACATGGTAGCAATAGTATTATTGCTCAAGCACTAAAGTACATTACAAAAAAGAAAGAGCTAAGAACAAAAAAAAAAGCATAGGAATACGAGCGCTGGTGTGAAAATAAGATGTAGGCAAAACAACAACTCAAAGTCTCAGTCATATTCCCCAGGGAGCAGGAGATCAACCTCTTAACGTGCAACAGCCCTCATACGGGCCGTCATGCCCGTGCGCGGGATGCACTTTGCTCTCGTCTGTCATCTCTGGGCTACATTTTTCACAGATCATCGATCGCCACCACACTCAACCAATTGCGTGCTTCGGTTCTCGAGTTACAAGACGATATATCCGGCGAGCATCATTTGACCGGCGAGCGACAAATGACCACCTCCGGTTTAAAACGGTCCTGAACTGACCAATCAACGCTGATGGCGGAAATTATTGATCACCATTGTAGCCAACGAGCGTCCGTTCCGAAAGAGACCGCAGCCGAGTGGAACCCGCGGGACACTCAGGGAAGATGGTGAAAGTTGAAGAAGAAGACCGTTGTTGTGACTGAAGCGTCAAGTTGACGGCCATCTTGGATAATCACGTACTTTACCAAAACCTCAAGCACACATTCTTTTATGGATTTTTATAAAATTTGGACCTGTACTACATAAGACTTCAGGCTATGGAACCGTGGTGTTTTCCAGCCACTACCTCTCAGCTGGAACCCAAAAACAGGAATATGGCGAAAAGTCAACAAAAAAGTAAGGAGAAAATATTTTATTTCGGTGTGTTCAAACCTGTTTCTCTAATACATTGGCACTCAAAGTGATTCTTCTTTTTTGTTTAAAAATTTCAGAATGTTACCTTTCAAAAGAGACCAAGCTCATGCATGTGCTATAAGTATAAAGCTAAGCTTTGCAAAAAAAAGTATGCAAATGGCTTTTGTTTTCTGCAAAATGGGGGATGCTTAACCTCTTAAGCCTGAGCGGTCCGGTACCGGACCGACAATGACATCACACCATAAATCCATCTCTACAGAATGTATGAATTAATGTCGCGTTTTTTTTTAAGCCAAGAGTAAAGACCATAACCCTGTCAAAACAGCAGTCAAAGTGTATATTTTCAGCACTACGTTTGTTTACCAATGGTTTTAAGTGCTATTAGTGAAATATTAGTTATAGAAATCTATTCGGGGAAAAGTAAGTATTGACGCAAGGAAATGACGCCGCCATTTTATTTGTAGTCCTATAAGAAGAGGAGACGCAGGACTTTATTTGTAGTCCTATGAGAAGAGGAGACGCAGGACTTTATTTGTAGTCTTATGAGAAGAGGAGACGCAGGACTTTGGATGGGCTTTCGAATAATAATAAAAAAGGAGACTCCCTCGCTCACGCCAGCCCCTGACAATCATCTGACTAATGATTGACTCCTTATTTTTCGGGATCATATCCCACAAACCTGAACGTTATTGCCATAAAACAAAACAGTTAGTTTCTCTACCTTTCTGTGAACGTCTAGCAAAATATATATATATATTTCATTCACAGTTTTTGCTGCACGCCTGGTGATACTAAATCCAGATTGAACTTGCCATTGGAAAGGGGAGATTTGGCCCGATCCATAAATGGGCAACTTGGCCATAATAAGGTCATTTATTTATAAGGTCATTTATAGGCCTGATATTCTATAATCAGATTTCAAATGGCATGTGTCCGGATGGCAGAATTCAGTACTGTCTCTACAAAATCTCCCGTTTAATCATCTTCCCTTTATTCATTTGCTTAGATTTTTTGTACACGTGATCTCAAGAAGGTGCTGAATGAGCTCCGTGGCATGGTGTTATTCATCGTCAAATATGGAAAAAAAGAGAACATTTATATTCATCACAATTTACTCAAGCATAGTAACCGACACAATATGTCTGACACTGGGAATACATCATAGATGTCCCTAGATACCAAGAACATGCAAATGGACCTTTACTTGGGTATGTACTTTTAGGCGAAATCTCTGAAAAGATCTCTCTCTCTCTCTTATTGTAAAATAACTATAAAACCATATCTACTGCTCCCAAGGTTAACCGGCGTTCCATTTGCAGGCCGACCTTGAGAGTTCTGATTGATACCATACTGTTGTATTGATACCTGTGGAATACAAACACCACAATACTTCATATAGAATACCTCCCCCCTTGGCCCTACCCCTCCATTTTGCATGTGGCCTTGTTGTGTAGGATGTCCTGATTATGTTGTGGATCAAGGGGTAGTGGCCATGTAGCCCTCCAAACGGAGTGTTTTCAGATACTGGCTCCAAATGGAGGGTAGAAGGGAGAGAGTAAAGTCTCACACCGTACCGGTGGTGTTTCGTAACGCACAGGGAGATATTGAGGAAAAACTTCAAATTGTGTGGTTTTTTTCTCTCCAGACACACAGCACTCCAAATATTTCATTTCCACTGCACTACACTGTAAATGAAGTATTATGTACAATATATACATAGGCATATCATTATTATATGTTGAACTACACTGTAGGTTCCGTTTATAGAAAAACAAATAAACGGATACGTACTCTACAGAAATATATAAGTCCTACAATATTTGACTACTGATGACATAACTTGGGGTGTCCCATTTCCTAGGTAAAGATTTCAACTCCTACCCCTTGTAGCTTTGTTTTGAAGGGCCACTACCCAGTCGAGGGCCCCCCAAAACCAGGGGTGGGGGCCGAGGGAAGGAACATTTGGTATTACGGTTTCGATAACATTTCTATTGATTGTGCAAACCTAATATATTTGTATCCATATCTGATTCCTTTTATGTTACTACATTGTCTCACTCTCTCCCTCCCTCTCCCTCCCTCCCCCCTCCCTCTCCCTCTCCTCTCCCCCCTCCATCCTTCTCCCTCTCCCCCCTCCCTCTCCCTCCCTCCCTCCCCCCCCTCTCCCTCTCCCCCTCCCTCCCTCTCCCTCTCCCCCCTCCCTCCCTCCCTCCCTCCCTCCCTCCCTCCCTCCCTCCCTCCCTCCCTCCCTCCCTCCCTCCCTCCCTCCCTCCCTCCCTCTCCCTCTCTCTCCCCCCCTCCCTCTCCCCCCTCCCTCCCTCTCCCCCCCTCCCTCTCCCTCTCTCCCTCTCCCCCCTCCCTCTCCCTCCCTCCCTCTCCCTCCCTCCCTCTCCCCCCCTCCCTCTCCCCCTCTCCCTCCCTCTCCCTCCCTCCCCTCCCTCTCCCTCCCTCCCTCCCTCTCCCCCCCTCCCTCCCTCACCCTCCCTCCCTCCCTCTCGCTGACAGGAGAAGTGTGCGCAGTATTGGCCCACGGCTGAGGAGCGGGAGACGGCCTTCAGAGATACATGTTTCCTGGTCACACTGCTGTCTGAAGATGTCAAGTCCTACTACACCACCAGGGTGCTGGGGCTGCAGAACGCCAACGTGAGGTCCCCCTGCATCTTAACCCTTTCACTGCCACAACACAGAAGGTTAATCTGTAGTGTGATAGTAAAGGGTTAACCTTCTGTAGTGTGGTAGTGAAAGGTTAACCGTCTGTAGTGTGATAGTAAAGGGTTAACCTTATGTACTGTAGGGTGGTAGTGAAAGGGTTAACCTTCTGTATGGTGGTAGTGAAAGGGTTAATCTTCTGTAGGGTGGTAGTGAAAAGGTTAACGGTCTGTAGTGTGATAGTAAAGGGTTAACCTTCTGTAGTGTGATAGTAAAGGGTTAACCTGTAGTGGTAGTGAAAGGTTAACCTTCTGCAGTGTGATAGTAAAGGGTTAACCTTCTGTAGTGTGGTAGTGAAAGATTAACCGTCTGTAGTGTGGTAGTGAAAGGTTAACCTTCTGTAGTGTGGTAGTGAAAGGTTAACCTTCTGTAGTGTGGTAGTGAAAGAGTTAACCTTCTGTAGTGTGGTAGTGAAAGGTTAACCTTCTGTAGTGTGGTAGTGAAAGGTTAACATTCTGTAGTGTGGTAGTGAAAGGTTAACCTTCTGTAGTGTGGTAGTGAAAGGTTAACCTTCTGTAGTGTGGTAGTGAAAGGTTAACGTACGGAAAGGTTAACGTTTATGTATATAACCATAGTTATATGAGTATAGTGACGCTCAGCGTCATGGTGCAAATACTCCACCTCAGTACTTGCGCACTGAATAAAAACTCACCTTTACATACCAACATCTGTCTGACCACACCCCCATCCGCTACCTACATAAGCAGGGGTGTGGCCATGCCCTCATCTCCTTCCCAATCTTTCACCACAAGGCAAGATCAAGGGGCCGCAGTGGAGTCCTGACGCTGAGCGTCACTACACTCATATAACTATGGTTATATACATAACCGTACGTTATATTACGTGTAGTGACGCTCAGCGTCATGGTGCAACACAGGAGCTGAGCAGAGCTGAGCTTGACAAATGTACCCCACTGAGGCCCCCCACAACCATCAGAACCGGGGAGGACCCGAGCCCCCCCGACCCTCCCTATTGGAGGACGGGAGGGAGACGGATCTGACTGCGCGAAGAGGAGCTTGAGCAACTCAACGCACAGGGTGAGCAGACCGTGGGGCGTACCCACGACTACACAAATGCACAACCCGCATGCCACTAGGGAACGAACGGAAAAGGAACAAACCCTCGTTACTAGGGATGTCCCGATCACGTTTTTTTGCTCCAGATCCGATCCCGATCATGTGATTTTGAGTATCTACCGATACCGATCTTTCCCGATCCGATCAAAATTTTTTTAATTGTTTTCCTTTTTTTTTTTTTTTTTTTTTCAACAAACATGACCATGTTCACGTCTTAAACTCATACTGAGGCCTTAGTTTTGGTTTTAAATTGCATATCATCATTAATTTATTTATTGTCACATAGAGCAGAAGAATTTTGCCAAAACAAACCAATAGTATCCAGCTGCAGAACGGCAGACCAGCCACACTCTCAGACCCAAACGCATTTCCTTTGATTTAATTATACATCAAATGATTTATGTCAAGGATTGCAATGCCTCGCTTGAATGAAGTTAACTTTTCACCTGGATAACGTCAACATTCAGGGTGAATGTAATGTGAGAAATTGGGATAAAAAAATAATATATATTTTTTTAATTTGGGTCTGAGAGTTTGGTTCGTCTGCCGTTCTGCAGCTGGATACTATTGGTTTGTTTTGGCTAAATTCTTCTGCTCTGTGTGACAATAAATAAATTATGATGATATGCAATTTAAAACCAAAACTAAGGCCTCCGTATGAGTTTAAGACGTGAACATGGTCATGTTCGTTTAAAAAAATAAATAAAAAAAAATGGCAAAAAAAAAAAAAAAAAATCCGATCCCGATCTTCGGAAAACCACGTGATCGGATCGGGACATCCCTACCCGTTACCACCCCTAAAATCACGGGGTCAAAAACAAAGCCCAACCCCATGGCAAGGCCGTAGCAGCGGAGCGCGAAGGAGGACCCAGACCCAGAAGGGACAGGACCCCCCCGGAAAAAGGGGGCCTGGAGAGGCCAATGACGCCACAGCATCGAGACCTCACCAGGCGGTCACTAGTGACACCGCCCCCCACATCGCCAGCGTATTCGGACAGGGCCCATCCAAGAGCAGGCCCTTCTCCCCAATAGCACGCCGCCTGGCTCACTGACCCTGGTATACTCGGGCAGTCACTCATCCAAGCACAACCCAGGCCTGAACCTATACCGCCTCCGAAATCGAATGAGATCGGGCGTGTTCAGGGTGGTATGGCTGTAACTCGAAGCACTCAAGAGGCTACACCTACAGCGGGAGCAGGCAGCGCACCGGGGAGACGACCTCCCTTTCCTAGAAGAGGTCGATCCCTCAATCCAGGCAGCAGGCACTTGACCTGAGCCTGGAGCACTGCGGACTAGACAGGCGCCAAAGGGGTCAGCTGAAACAGCACCCCGGCGGAAGGGGCGTATGATGGCATTGTTGTGCACCATGTCACAGCCTCCACAAAAAAACCTGACTCTCTAGAGGGGTCGAGGCAGAGAAGGCTGACACGATTGGCAGACGTCATGAAACGTGCGGGGGCACACTCAAGCGGTTAACCCGGGAGTTGACGCCGCTCCAACACACCAGGGAACCAACCACCCCCTTGGTTCAAACATGAGGTGGTTGTTCCTATAACCCCTCAAGAAAAAACACCAAATCACAACTGCGGGTATACACTGGCTATACCGCAGTACAAGTGTTTCAGTTTTCAAACAAGGGTTATCCCAGGCCTACGGGTCGACGAAACAACTTCGGACCGGGCCCGGCGGACCGGGACGTACACAGGGATGCCAGAGGAGTTTCATAAGAATCACCTCAACAGCCCCCTCTCAGCCATGCGTAAGCAGGAGAAGAGAGGGGCGAAAAGAATGGAGAAGGACCAGGCCCCCTTAGCGCAGCTCAAGGTACAACACAACATGGACCAAGCAACAGTGAGGGGTAATACGTAGTAACACAACCACCAACATCTCCATAACGTCAAACCCTGTGACACCCGGGCCGACCCAGCATTTTCCCCCCCGAAAAAAGCACAAGTCCCTCAGGGTACCAGAACAGCAGATCTGCGTCCCCGGCGGACAACGGGTTAACTGACCTGGACCGGCGTGACCAGAACCAGTCCCGTGCCCTAATCACGCCGACATCCCCAACACTAGGAGGGGGGTAGGTACGCGTGTCGATCCAAAACATTATAGAGGGCGCCACCCAGACGGTCCCGTTCGTACCGCACTCTGTGGCCCACCCCAAGGGCGTGAGACCCCTCTACCTATGCTTTGATCTATTCCGTTAACATCCCCCAGATATGAACGAGAATTCGTCGAGACAAACCTAGTAAACTGGCGCTCGGAAGAGACAAACTCCATCCCAGTTGCCCCATAAAAACGCTGTTTTAAGGACTCAAGCCTCATGCGTGATTCCTATCAGAAGCACCCAGGGCCAGCACTATGTACACGTCGAGACCCAAAACGCATCAATGGATAGTCTAACAAGACACCAGATACCGTTCCTCCAAGCCGCCTGGGAGAAGAAGCCGCTTTTTTAATTTTAAATTTTCTACAGAAAAAAGAAAAAATAATACGGACATGGGTCCCATGCGACGCGGCTGAGGGAAAACACCACCCCGTCAACCATACTTCATAAGAGGAGACGGGGAGCGACGTACCCCTATGACGGGGGAAACCCATGACTCAACAGACCTTTAAGGCGAGGAGTCAGGGAAACCCTAAACAATACCCCGTCCACCTACTCCAAAAAGGAGAGGACGGGGAACCCCCAGAGAGACTTCCCACGTGAGCAATAGATTGAAAAGACATATTGCAACATTGAGCTATGTAACAATTGGATTAGGACTCTCCGAGGAGGAGGCTCTGAAACTCTTGAGGAGGCTCCCTCACTGAGAGGGAGACTCTAACTCACCGAGGAGGCTCTGAACTCCCCGAGGAGAAGACTCTGAAACACCCTGAGGAGGAGGCTCTGACCCAATACACACACTACCAGTAGGGAGCCGAGCAGAAGAACAAACGTCTCTACTGCGTTGCATCACCCACCAAGCTCAATACACATACAACAGAGCAGAACTTTTTTTTAAGTTCTACTCACCTTGACAATCTGAGGAGGAGGCTCTGAAACTCTGAGGAGGCTCCCTCACTGGGAGGGAGGGTCTGAACTCACAGGAGGCTCTGAAACTCCCTGAGGAGGAGGCTCTGAACTCCCTGAGGAGGAGGCTCTGAAACTCCCTGTAACAGAGGTCCATAACATGGAGCCTGAATAACCCACGGAAGTCTTACCAATGGAAACGCGCCCAGTGACATACTCTATTTCCGTGGTCCACCGCCCAATATGGCGTGGGACCAGGAAACTCCCCCCCCCCCCCCCCCCCCCCATACCCTGTAACGTGCTGATCCAGCAACGTGACAGGAACCCCGAAGGACAGGGGGTTTTAACCCCTGACCAATCAGAAAAAGGGGAGGAAGGTTTACCAGTTCACCCCTTTATGACCCCTCACCCCTGATACGATGTAATGACAAAGTAGAGCCATGACACCAGTCATAGCATGTTACATGAAGCGTTTAACAGCTTCACATAGACTCATGTGCGAAACCTGCCATCTGATTTTTACAAAGAAAAACACAGACCGAGAGAGGGCCCCTTTAAGAGCCCCGGTACCAGACTTACACATGTGCTTCTGTAGGCCAACACCTAACCCAGTTGTAGATCTTAACGACACACACAACCCTTCATCACAACAAAAAAGGCAAAAGTACACTCTCACTACCGTAAGAGGAACGCCGTTTTTCATAACGATAGAAGACACAAGTCCTCGATTACATATGGCCACAGGCCTTGCTAAGTCCACATGATGGTGACCAAAACAATCTTTTCCCTAGGAAAAAATCGTTTTCTCAAGCAGGAGCACAACCCCAGCAGAAGCTGAGGGATTACACCGTATCCCCACAAACATAGTGACACAATATATTGTAAACAAAACATGTTTGAGAGGAGGGGGGAAAGCCTCAGGGAAACCGGGGGGAAATCACCCCTCCCCACCTTACCCTTGATACGACCAGGTTGAACAGGTACTGCCCTGTTAATATGTGAACATGCTACCTGTTTATTGTCATCACAGGCTGAGAGAAGGACTCACTTCTCGATCACATGTCACTAAGCATAGCTTTGCAGGGTAAATAACCCAACTAGTTGTGAGCTCAACCACGTTACTAACGTTACATGAACACACAAGTTCTCATCACAACCAACCAGTTCATTTTACTCACGTAAAAAACAACGCAGATTTTCTAGGTAGACAGAACCTATACCAGCGACAAGACAATTCACACACAACACATGTCGTATCCCCAATGTAGTGCAGCAACATACGTTTTGGAAAACATCGTTATTACAAAACATTTAGAAGGGAAGGAAGGAAGAGGCATTAAGCGTCCAGAAGGACTCTTACCCACACCACGAGCGCAGGCTGAAAGGACTGCAACCACTGGTCTCTCCATGTTGACGAAAGTCCTCGCTGGCGGGGCAACACGGTGTAGGGCCGACTAACATCCTCTGTCAAAGATGACGTCGTAGTCAGTGTTATGGCCTGTTCTCCTCACGGCTAATGTTCAACGGTGTAGCATAAGCTAACAGCCAACTCAGGCCGGCTGGTAGCAACAAGCTAACGCTCCTGGCCTAGTGAACACAACGAGCTAGCGCCGCAGCTAACAGCTAACTGGCTAACAGTTAGCTCACCCAGCTAGTACGCAAGCTAAGCAGCTACCACCGAAACTGCACACAAGAACACAATAAGCCAACACCTCAGACAGCCGCCGTCTGACTCACCTCCTCATCCTAGGAGAGAAGAGAAAAAAGAAATCAACACAGTTTCCAAAACGATGCAGATATACAGCGGTGTCGGCACAAATCCTTTATAGGCTGCAGCCGACTTGAGCGTGGTGTTTCCGATAAAGAAGCACCAAACACACTTTTCCTTGTGAGGGTTATTTTCAATTTGAAAGATGGGGCCTTCACATGACAGAGAAGAATCCGCTCATCCAAAAGATCCCGGGTTTTAACCATAGACCTAGATAGATAGATAGATAGATTGACTATCGTGGGCTTCAAACCAGGACCCTCCCTCTGCCGTCTAAAAAGCAGAAAAAAGGATACTAGTCTGGGGCCGGCCTTCGTAAATTGTGCAGCTAACCCCCCATAGCAACACAACTGGCACTTGCATAGCAAAAAACATCACTCACCCAGAGGCAGCCAGCTTCTCACAACAGCCGACACCTACTGCACAGTCCAGCTGCAGACCCGCAGGTAATACCTGTCCAGCTGCAGCTTGGAGGACTGCAGGTGGGGATTAGACCAGCGACGCGAGCCCCTAATACGAAAAAGCCGGTGGAGGTCAGAATGATCATCATCTTCCAGACACCCCAATGACGAAGACATTATCGCTGTATTTTCTCGAAAATAGTGAGAGAGAAAACAAAGATATAATGTCAACGTATCTCCTTGCTCTTATGTTCTCCTTTCTTCAGTCTAACAACCTAGCTCAAGTGTTTGGTATACAGGCACTTTCTTGTGGTGAAAGTGAAGAAGGAGATGAGGGCATGGCCACACCCCTGCTTATGTAGGTAGCGGATGGGGGTGTGGTCAGACAGATGTTGGTATGTAAAGGTACATTGTGAGTTTTTATTCAGTGCGCAAGTACTGAGGTGAAGTATTTGCACCATGACGCTGAGCAGAGCTATACGATAATATAACCTTCTGTAGTGGTAGTGAAAGGTTAACCTTCTGTAGTGTGGTAGTGAAAGGTTAACCTTCTGTAGTGTGGCAGTGAAAGGTTAACCTGTAGTGTGGTAATGAAAGGGTTAACCTTCTGTAGTGTGGTAGTGAAAGGGTTAACCGTTGCTGTTGTGCTGTGCCACACAGTCATGTGTGTACAGCGAGTAAGGAGGGGGCTCGGAACACAGCCCTGTGGGGTACCTGTGTTGAAAGTTTTTTTTTCAAATTATATTTTCGTTACCTTTTTTTAGTTGATCTAAATGTTACTGATTGTGTTAAATGGGCTTATGATATCATCTCATATCGATTGCAGGCACCTGCATCGTATCGTATCCTGGCAGATATCAGCAAATATCGTATCGTTGTCCAAAGAATCGATATCGTATCGTATCGTGATGAAACTGGTGATTCCCACCCCTAGTAGAGTCCATACACCCAACACCAAATCCCATAATTCCTTACACGTAACGTGTCTGGCTGTGTGACGTCAACTTGTCAGCATGAAAATTACAGCCAAACATGGCACTGCAACTAAATAACACAAATACAATAGGCACATTTGTGACTGTTACAAATATAACACGTTTTAATTAATGCTGTCAATCGATTAAAATATTTAACTCGATTAATCGCATGATTGTCCATAGTTAACTCGCGATTAATCGCAAATTAATAGCATATTTTTTTTCTACCTTAAACGGATCTTTTTCAAGTTCCAAGTTTTAATACTCTTATCAACATGCGAGTCAACAAATGCTTGCTTTATGCAGCCATTTAACACAAAAGGATGATGTATTGCAAATTTGCATCAAATTCAAAACAGTGATGCACAAAATAACTTAAAAGGAAATAATAATTTAAAACAATGAATAAAGTGTGCATGAAATAATAGGGGAAAGAAAACGTTAGGAACTTGTTACTAGGGCTGACCTAAAAAAATTCAAAATAAAAAAATGTATTTTCTTTTATTATTATAATATTTAAAAAAAAAATTGGGGGACTTGTACAGCACTTTGTTCAACTTTGTCAGTGCTGTAAAGTTTAAACCGTTTTAAATCTTAGACAAACTAAACACTTTGCTTCCATGAAATATTGTAAGCCGTCATTTGAGGCTTTATAAAAGCAGCACAATGAACACAAATCTGTCAGTGCCGAGTCCGACCTCATCTTAAATAACAAACAGCATTGCTTGTTGTAATTAACAAAGAGAGGCAGAGTTGATTTTGCGCACACACACAAAAAAAATCATCTTTTTTTTCTTTTTTTTACATAGTCGAATTTTATTTTCATATTCGAAGCCCATGCCCATCGAACGAAGCTTCGAAGTATTTAAGACAGCCCTACTTGTTACATTCACCCACACAAGGGCTGAGTAATCACACACCCCCTCTCTCTCTCTCTCTCACACACACACTCTCCCAGCTCTCTTTCTCTCTTGCCCCTTCCTCATCTCTCTCACCCCCCCCTCTCTCTATATCTCACACACACGCACGCACGCACGCACGCACACACACACACACACACACACACACACACACACACACACACACACACACACACACACACACACACACACACACACACACACACACACACTTCAGAAACAAACATAGTATCAATGAGAGCATCAATAATACACCTGAGTGATGTCTAGTAAAAAAAGAAAGTAAAATTTGTCTTTTTTCTTAAAAGTTAATCGTGAGTTAAAAAAAATTGTGGTGTTAATAGAATCGGGCGATAACGCGTTAATACTGCGTTAACTTTGACAGCCTTAGTTTTAATATACTTGTGCTACAAGATTTTGGCCTGTGCTACAAAACGATCAACCTCTGTAGCACCAGTGCTATGTGCAAAAAAAGTTAACGTACAGCCCTGGTAAAGGGTTAACCTTCTGTTGTGTGGCAGTGAAAGGGTTAACCGGCTGTCGTGTGGCAGTGAAAGGGTTAACCCTCTGTGACATGTCGCAGTAAAAGGGTTAACCGTTTTGGTAGTGCGGCAGTGAAAGGGTTACCCGGAAGTCTTCACATCACTGTTTAACAATGTTTTTAAAATGACTTTGAAATCTTAGTAGCTTGAACCCAGCTTAGGTACTGTACGTATATATTATTTTCTTCTTAAGAAATGTTCCTGTGAGATGGACTATAAATAAAACATTGTTTGTCCAAAACCCACAGGACATGTTTCATAACACTGCTGAACCATGTGCCATGTGTGTGAACTTATTTTACCACTTGCAGCTATATTATATATATATATATATGTGTATATATATATATATATATATATATATATATATATATATATATATATATATATATATATATATAAATAAATCAAATAAAAATACATCCTAACTTGATGCATGTTTTGTTTCTTCTCTTCCAGACGGGTGAAAAGAGAGAGATATACCACTTCCATTACACCACCTGGCCCGACTTCGGTGTCCCTGACTCCCCCGCCTCCTTCCTGAACTTCCTGTTCAAGGTGCGGGCGTCGGGCTCGCTGGGGGCGGACCACGGGCCGGCAGTGGTGCACTGCAGCGCTGGGATTGGCCGCTCGGGAACCTTCTCACTGGTGGACACTTGTCTGGTCCTGGTAAGCCCCGCCCCCTCACACAGGTTCTAAGGTCACATTTCCAATTTGAGTCCATTTCTTCAGCAAGCACTCAGTCACATAGATGTAGGGAAACCATCTTGGCTTCTATTAGCCAGAAAAGGGATTGTTGGTGTTGCTTCATTCAAACATATGACATATCGTTCAATACTTATTTCCCCCCATTGTATACCGTCTTGTTGCACGCTCCTGGTCACCTGACGCAGCGCGCGCACACACACAAACACACGCATGTAGACTGTAGTAAACTGGCATGAGAAATGTAGGGAATTGGTAAGCGGTGGTAAGCTTGACTCTGTGGCGGCCTTAACACTTTGACTGCCGGGAGCCGTCTTTAGACGTCTTTGCTGGCCATGCTAAAGTTGCCGGGGGACGCTGTACGTCGTCTTTATATCAATATTTCAAAAATCTGCGATCGGATTCATAATGTCCCTCCGCTGGCCTGAGATCCACCAGCAGGACCCACTGAGCTCTCTGGCGGTTCAGGAGCGCCATCTGGTGGCCGATCGGCGCAAGCGCTTAACAGGAAGCGCATTAGAGGTTTTGCTAGACGTCCGTATTGCTTCCGGCCACTCGGTACATGTCCCGTGACTCTAGCTCGTCACTCTACATAGCGATCGATTGCCAATAACTCGATAAACAACATGATTTGGACGTATATACCATTATACAAGCTGGAGATGGACCGGGTAATAATATATCCCATAATGATAAAATTTCTACTCGACGATGATCGCCCAACGGCGCGCGGAGACTGGGGTGAGTTTCAGCGTGTAACGTTACCGTCTTCGATAATAACTGATATTATCAACATTTGACCCACATTAGATGATTGGTATAACGCTGCCCACGGAATTATAAACGCCCCCTCGCCCATCCGGTCAACATCAGATGACGTGTAGTAACTTCTAGAAGTACGTCTAGTTGGAATTTTTTATATCGCGCTGATTGCCATCAAACTGTATTTCATCATCAATATAATGCATTTGGGGCTATATATCACGTTCTGGAGAAAGCTGCAGAAAGAGATGAAAACATACTTATACATTAGACCATACTTTACTATGAATATGTGAATGAAAAAGTTTAACGTTGCTACACAATGAACAATACATATAGGACTTTGAATGGGCCCTAATAATGGCAATGTAGCAATAGAATTTAAAAAGTTATAGCCCTGCAAAGAAGGGGACTTTCTCCATAGACAAATAGCGCTGGCAATCTATGGTATATCATTAATTTAACCTTAGGCAACCAAAGTGTTAAGATGTCATGTTAAGATAGATGTGTACTATATGTACTCTACGTACTATTATAGGGCAGCGCATACAGTATCTACTATCTCCTAATGAAACAAGTCATTAGAATAAGTGGAGTGGATTTGAGCCACAGCTCCACTGTTCACATGACCAGGCCCCCACTCCGGCCCCCACAGCTACACTGTTCACATGACCAGGCCCCCACTCCGGCCCCCACAGCTCCACTGTTCACATGACCAGGCCCCCACTCCGGCCCCCACAGCTCCACTGTTCACATGACCAGGCCCCCACTCCGGCCCCCACAGCTCCACTGTTCACATGACCAGGCCCCCACTCCGGCCCCCACAGCTCCACTGTTCACATGACCAGGCCCCCACTCCGGCCCCCCACAGCTCCACTGTTCACATGACCAGGCCCCCACTCCGGCCCCCACAGCTCCACTGTTCACATGACCAGGCCCCCACTCCGGCCCCCACAGCTCCACTGTTCACATGACCAGGCCCCCACTCCGGCCCCCCACAGCTCCACTGTTCACATGACCAGGCCCCCACTCCAGCTCTCCTCAACACTCAACCTCAACAACACATCTCATTACATTAATGACATTATTCTGGACCATACATTTGACTTCATGTGCCTTGTTGAGACATGCAGATACCAAATGAGTTCTTAACCAGGGACGCACCGATCCGACTTTTTCAGTCCCGATACCGATACCTGGTTTTGTGTATCAGCCAATACCGATCCGATACCCATTGTCCAAATCTCCCCCCCCCCCCCCCCCCCCCCCAAAAAGTAAAAAGAAAATTTGTTTTATCCACGTTTTTTTTTTTTTTTTTATTAAAATATATTTAGTTTTTAAGAATTGTAAAGGATGGCAGCTGGGTGGCGCAGCGGACATTGCGCTTGTCACCAACGCAAGAGACACCGGGTTCGACTCCGGCTGTCGGTGTTGCCTCCGGCTTGGGCCGGCCGTCATACTGACTCAATTGGCAGAGTCAGCGGGTGGAAGTCGATGGGTGGTAATCTGGACGTTGTGGACGGCGACTCCTACAGGTCGGTTGGGGGACGCCTGCACAGCAGAGACAGGAAATGGCGAGGGTAGTGTGAGCCTCCCACACGTTACACCTCGCCAATGAGAGTCCACGCTGGCAGGTGAAAAGATGAGACAGGCTGCCTCCTCGTGTACCGGGACACGTGATGCAAGGCTTCTATCCTCCCTACGACCGGCCAGTGGGGGGCATATGCGAGCAACGTTCAAGACAGGGGAGGGAGAATTGGCACAGTGGAATTGGGATGGGAAAAAAATAGAAAAAGAGGAGAAAAAGTGGATAAAACTAATTTTGTAAAGGATCACAAGTGTGTTTTTGATTTGTTGTAAACAAAGACAGAAAATAAACTTCATTCATTCAATTAATAAACGGTATGCCTCACTGTCACTGTGTGGAAGAGACTGGGATCATTCTTTTGTGCAAGAGACAACATCAGGCTTGACTTAAAACATTACTTTCCTAACTTAGTGAAACTAAATGTAACAAATTAACACATAGATATAAAATGTACTGAATGGTTATTTCTTATTTTATTTATTATATTTTATTTTATTTTTTAAGTCGTTTTTATTTTTTATTTTTACCGATACCCGATCCAGCTATTTTACTGATATCGGCGGCCGATACCAATATCGGATCGGTGCATCCCTATTCTTACACACACATACCTACAACAACCCCGTGTTGGAAGGCGGGGTGGTGGTCTTGCTGTTCTCCATCGTACCTGTTTCAAGGTTAAGGCTGTCCCCCTCCCTCCTGCTACATCATCTGAGTGCCTTGCCTTCAAACTGCTCGGCCCCCAGCCTGTGCTTGTCATCCTGATTTACCGCCCCCCCCCCCCCTCCCCCGTGTTTATTTCAGAACTATCTGACCTACTCACCTCCGTCAGCTCTGTCCTCTCATGGTAGACATCATTAACTCATCCCTGTCCACTGGCTCCGTCCCTGCTGACTTGAAGGTGGCAGCAGTCACCCCAATTCTCAAAAAACCCGGTCTGGACCCCGATAACCTCAACAACTTCCGCCCCATTTCCAACCCCCCCTTCCTCAGCAAGGTCCTCGAGCGCGCAGTAGCCGCCCAGCTACAGAGTCACATGGCCCACCATGACCTGTTTGAACCACTCCAGTCTGGGTTCAGGGCTAAACACAGCACCGAGACCGCCCTGATCAAGGTAACTAATGACCTCCTCATGGCTGCTGCTGCTGGCTACATCAACATCCTCATCCTGGACCTCTCAGCTGCCTTCGACACCATCTCACACTCAATCCTCCTAGACCGCCTGGAAAGTGTCCTTGGCATCACTGGTACCCCCTTGTCCTGGTTCACATCCTACCTGACCAACAGGTGGCAGTATGTTTCCCTCGGGGGGTCCAGGTCAGCTCCGGCACCTGTTAAACAGGGTGTTCCCCAGGGTTCGGTGTTAGGTCCGCTCCTTTTTATGGTCTACCTCCTCCCACTTGGTGATATCATAAGGAAACATGGCCTCTACTTCCACTCGTACGCAGACGACACGCAGCTTTACCTCCACACCAAACCCTCGGCTCCCCTTCCTCCCCCCTCCCTCACTGCCTGCCTCCAGGACATAAAAACATGGATGACCACCAACTTCCTCAAACTCAACAGCAAGAAGACCGAATTAATAGTTGTAGCCTCGCCAGCCCTCCTCCAAAAGATCGACCACCTAGTTCTCTCCGTGGATGGCTACTCCATCTGCCCCTCCACGGAGGTAAGGAACCTGGGCGTAATACTGGTCTCAACCCTCTCATTTCACCCTCACGTCAAGTCTGTCACCTCAGAACCATCTCCCGCCTCCGCCCCTCACTCTCCGACACCTCAGCGGAAACACTCATTCACGCCTTCATCACTTCATGCCTCGACTACTGTAACGGAATCCTTCTTGGTGCTTCCAAGAAGGTTCTGGATGACTCTTTTCTTTGTTTGTTTTTGTTTTCTGTTTTTGTTAACGGTCTTGTTACCACTTCATCCAATTGGACAGCACCTTGCTTTTTTTTTTATCTTATTTGTTTTTCCCTGTTGTTACTACAGTGTTTCCCACAGGATTTTCAGAGACTGTGGTGGGTGAACCTCCCACCCTCTAGGGGGGTCCGGGGGCATGCCCCCCCCGAAATGTATTTTTTTGTACATTTTAAAGTTAAATGCATCAATCTGGTGCACTTTGAGAGCAAAATAAAGAGGCTAGATCTATGATGAACTTTGTGCTCAAAACACAAAATCGACTAGACTAGTGCTTCCCAATCCTCTCCTCGAAGCACCCCAGCCGTTCAATGTTGTTAAATTCCACCACCAGCACACCTGATTCAACTTAACTAGCCCTCTATTAGTTGAATCAGGTGTGCTGGTGGTGGAATTTAACAAATACATGGAACGGCTGGGGTGTCTCGAGGAGAGGTTTGGGAACCACTGGACTAGAGCGGACATTTGAGCCATCAAAGAAATGAAGCAAAAGTGTTTTGAACAGGTTTATTTTTTAGAAAATAAAAAAAATATAGTGGATTACTATTACGACTACTACCACTGCCAATACTACTGATACATCCCTATTGGCAAACTTTATATTTAAAAGAAATAGTTAAAAAAAATATATATTATTACATTTTATTTTTTGGTTCATTATACAACTGGCGGGACTAATTAGCATGCCGCCACAGTCTAGGTAATTAATGGGAAACCCTGTACTATACACATATATTCATCATTCTTTTATATAGCTTCTCTCTCCTTGTACAGTGTCCTTGAGTCTGAGAAAGGCGCTTCTCTCTTCAAATCCAATTTATTATTATTATTCCACTATAGATATATCCACACGATTAGCTTTCGTTCTTATTTATTTATCCACTGTAATTTGCAGTGTTGGTGTAGTGTTTTTATTTATTTTCTGACATCACGATGCCTCTTAACACTTTGAGTGCCACGGACGCTTTATGTCGTTAGTTCATGCCGACTGTTGAATGCCAGCAACGCTATATAGCGTTTGTTTGTATAATTTTTATTTGAATTCATATTTCATCAATCGAGCCTCACGCTAGTGCAGCAACCTCTCTCTGAGCTCCATTGGGAAAATACCGCCCCCTATCGTCTCTCCCTGTGTAACTGCACCCCATTGGATTAGACTGGTGGGGGGGGGGGGTCCAGTTTCCTCATTTTACTTATCCGGCAAGCCATCTGAAGGATCCAAGTGATTGCTGAGCCGGAAAACACCGTGGAATACATATTTACAGTACCCAGCGCTGAATCAATAAACGCAATCGATATTTGGAATGGCGATCAGGAATTGGAATAATCTTTTTGGAGAACATCTCATCTGAGGTAAGGAATCTATTTTACCAGTCTTGGGATAATCGGATCTGTTTTCACAGAGATATCAGCGTTCGCCCTGTGTGTGTGTGTGTGTGTGTGTGCGCGCTGATCAGGAAATGAGAGAATAGACTTTTCAGCTCGCTTCTCTAGCGTGCATAAGTACACATATACTATCGATAATCTAGCGTTTATTTGAAAACGATTCATAAATAGGCCGAAAAATGACAGTTTTTGTGTATTCCAGTAAATGTCATTTATCACTGAATCTTTATATTTTCCTGAAACTTTCAAGAAAACAAGTGCTTTTCAAAATGCTATAAAACGGAAATGAACCGATTAAAAAAAACTATCCGTCTCGACAATGTTGACTGCAAACAAGTCATTGATAAGTGACGGGCAGATTAGACACATCATTTAAGACATAGATTATGCGTTCACAACGCTATCATTGAAGTGGGTGCTGGCATTCAACCATGTTTTACCATGTTAACCAGTGGCACTGATAGTGTTAAGGCATGACTGTAAATCTAAAACCGAATTTTTTTATCATACAAATATTGTCATATTTGTTATTATGATTATTTATTATTTAAGGATGTCTGTATAGTTGACATGAACGCAATCACCATGATTCCTCCCAAATAAAGCCCTTAAGAACACGGCGCTCTTCAGCGCTCCTAAATCCTGCTCTTAGTTAAGACCGAATCCAGGAGAAGGGACCCAAAATCGTCCCGAAAATGTCTTAAGAGGAGCTAGGACTAAATGTTGTCTAATCTTTTGTCTTAAGTTCGTTGGTGAATGAGACCCCATGTCTTTTTATGAAGCATAAAGTCCCCTTATTGGTTGTGATGCTGTTGCTCTGTGCAGATGGACAAAAGGAAAGAGCCGTGGTCAGTGGACATCAAAGGCGTCCTGCTGGACATGAGGAGGTACCGCATGGGTCTGATCCAGACCCCAGACCAGCTGCGCTTCTCCTACAGGGCCGTGCTGGAGGGGGCCAAGTGCATCATGGGAGACTTGTCTGTACAGGTACCTGCAGCTGTGGAATTCTCTCCACATGTTGAAGAAAATAAGTTGTTGTGCAGTTTGCAGTATTATGGTCTGGCTACATTGATCTGTTGTCTGTCTAAGTCTGTTTTTAACCACTTAACGTTCCGACGGGCAGGCCGTCGCACATCGCAACACATTTTACAGCCTTCTGTCGGCGTCACGCTGTGTTATTGTCCCTCAACCAACACATTTTTTTTTTATCTACTTTTTCTCCCCCTTTTTTTATTTTTCTCCCATCCCAATCTCGTATTATCCAATTCTGCCCTCCCCTGTCTCGAACGTTGTTAGACCATGCCTCCCACTGGTCGGCTGCAATGTGGACGAAGCCTTGCATCACGTGTCCCCTCCGCGTCTGTCGAATCTTTTCACCTGCACAGCGCGATCTCTCAGTGGCGAGGAGTAGCGCGTGGGAGGCTCACGCTGCCCCCGATACTTCCTGATTCTGCTGTACAGGCGCACCAACCGACCTGTAGGAGTCGCCGTCCACAACGTCCGATCCCCACCCACCGGCTTTCCCACCCTCTAACACTGCCAATTGTATTAGTATGACAACCGGCCAAGAGCTGGGCTCGAACCCAGCATCTCCTGCGTTAGTGGCGAGTGCCTTGCCCACTGCGCCACTTAGCCGCCCCCCAACCAACACATTTGAAAGCTAATATGGCCGCCGTTTGATTGACACACCGCTTCACCTATTACGTGCTTCCAATCTCGGGTTATAAGACCAAACAGCCAACGAGCGTCCGTTTAGAAAAAGTTACCACCTCCGGTTTCGCCTCTCAATGACCGGACAAATCACCACTGACGCTGAAAATGATTGACAGTTTGTGTAGCCAATAAAGTTCTGAAGAGAATGACATCTTACTTGAGTTGGTTTTCTGAGACCGAGAAGTGGTAAAATCGGTAAAGCGCACCGTATGCAACAGAATGAACGTGTGCCTCCCTCTAAACTGTTGTTGTGTGAGGAGTGGGTGAAAGGGGGGGGGGGGGATGTGACAAGAGATTAGTGGGGGAGGGGTGTTTGCTAAATAATTCAGACGGGGAAAAAAAGTGTACGGAAGATAACGTAATGGAAGATTGCTCCACTTCTACAAGGTCCATTTGTTGAACATTTGCATGTTCTTGGTATCTAGGGACATCTATGGATCTCAGGGAATGTATTCCCAGTGTCAGAAATATTGTGTCTGTTACTATGCTTGAGTAAATTGTAATGAACCAAAGTAGAATATAAATTATTATTACATTTATTTCCATCTTTGACGGTGAATAACACCATGGTAACAATGACCAAAAGTGAGAAGGTGCCACTGAGCTCGTTCAGCACCTTCTTGAGATCAAGTGTACTAAGTAAAAATCTAAGCAAATGAATAAAGGGCAGATGATTTACAGGGTTTTTTGTAGATACAGATTTTATTTCAGTGTTCAAACTAGGGGTGCACCGATATATCGGTCGGGTATCGGTATCGGCCGATAAGTGCCTTGTTGACTGCCATCGGCCTATCGGCCGATAAGGTCAAATGTGCCGATGGCAGTAGCCGATAAATATCCATCAATTTGTGTCGCGTCAATCTGGTCCACACGTTCAAACTTTGAAAAAGGTTTCAGTCAAGCGACCTGCACAACACCGCCCCCACACACACACGCTACTGCATCAAAGTTACTACTCATGATTAACAAAGGCATTCGTTTTGTGGCATTAACGTTATATAGTTACACGTTCAATAACGTCAGCATATTTACGACCATAGCAAGGCAAGCATTACTCAATTCATATCTCAGTTCCTTCCTTTGCTCAGAGCGTGCTGAGTTGTGCCCATTCTGCGGTCTGTTAATAAAGTTTTCAATCAGACAAGTGTATAGAACGAAGGGCTTTTATTATAACATTCGTTGCAGTAAAATCATTATGCCTCGTTTAGTACTCCTGTGGAGCGCTGGTAGTCTACTTGTGGCCGGCGGGGAGCCAACGTTATTAGCTTTGTTGTTGATCTCGTGAAAATCAATGGAGGACATCCAGGAAGTAAAAAACGAATATGCGCTTGCCGATTGGTGGTAACAGCAGAGGCGGGTGCAAGCGGTGTGACGTAATTGGCAGAATCGACTGTCAATCAAAATTGTTCTGTTGCATTGCTTTGGTTGAGAGCTCTGGTTGAGACAATAGTATCCAGCTGCAGCCCGGCAGACCATACTGGGAGAGAGATAGTGCTACATGGCATGGTGGAATTAATACCATAAACATATTTCTTGATGTTTCCTTTTTTTAAGTAAGTAAAGAGGCCTATGTTCATATCGGTGAGCACAATTTGTAACACAAAAAGAGACGTGTAGCCTATTTATTTAATATTTTATTTATTCATTTTATTATTATTTTATTTGTTGCCATGGCTAAAATAATAGTCAAGCATAGGGCTAAAACATTTTCATAAACAATAATATAATCTTTTGTTATTTGGTTATAATAAGGGCTTTTCTATGCATTTGTCTGATTGATTGATTGAAAGCTTTATTGACAGATTGCAGAATGGGTACAATACAGTACAGCTCAATACAACAACAGTGCTAAGACTGGAGGATGAAGACCAGAAAAAGACTTTCGGCTTTTTTTACATAAGGGTCCTCCATTTTCAATTCATCAAAACATTTAGAGACATACATACATACAGTAGTTTCATAAAAAAAAATTTAAAAAATCTGTGGCAAATTTTCACATCGGTGCATCCCTAGTTCAAACCTCTAACTACATGACAATAGTGTTTCCTTTCAAAAGAAGTCAGACTTGTGTATCTGCTACAAATGGTTCCAGAATAGTGTCCAATTTACTTCGACAGGTGTTTTATGCTAGATTTGCAGGACTGTTAACCCCTTAACAGGCGGGCACATTTTGCTTGCATACCCAAAGTAATTTGCGATTTATTATACTTTATACTTATAGCACATGCATGAGTCTGGTCTCTTTTGAAAGGTAACATCCTGCGGTTTCTTACACAATAAAGAGAAATCACTTTGAGTGCTAATGAAATAGCCAAAACGGCCGTCTACTCCCATTCATTCAGAGGCTCATCAAAACAATGGACGTCTTCTTGTGTCACCTTCCCCCACTCTCAGCGCTTGTCTGGGGTCGCTTTCGGAGCACACGCTCCTGGGCTACAACGGTGGTCAATCATTTTCTCCATCAGCGGTGACCGGTCAGTTCAGGACCCGCCAAACCGGACGTGGTCACTCGTCCGAACAGCTGGTCAAATTCAACTTTCCAACAATGTATTGAATGATCGGGAGAATCGCAGCCGGCAGACGAGCGCAAAGTGCTGTGAAGTGTGCCGAATACAGGCCGCCGGACGTTAAAACAGGTTAAGAGGTTAATAATCTTTCAATGACGAATATCCGTTTCTTGGACAAGGCTGATGATGAGTCTGTCTCCACTAGATTTCTATTCACTTTGACGGACGGAAAGGTTGCTAACCAATCTGTTAGCAAAGTTGTTGTTTCAATTACATTAGGTCCTAATTCAAAAGACAAACCAATGGACAGTATTAGACTAAAATGTCTAAGCAGCACCCCCTCACCTGCCAGACCTGGGTCAAACAGTCCTGTCTAAGCAGCACCCCATCACCTGCCAGACCTGGGTCAACCAGTCCTGTCTAAGCAGCACCCCATCACCTGCCAGACCTGGGTCAAACAGTCCTGTCTAAGCAGCACCCCATCACCTGCCAGACCTGGGTCAAACAGTCCTGTCTAAGCAGCACCCCATCACCTGCCAGACCTGGGTCAAACAGTCCTGTCTAAGCAGCACCCCATCACCTGCCAGACCTGGGTCAAACAGTCCTGTCTAAGCAGACCTGGGTCAAACAGTCCTGTCTAAGCAGACCTGGGTCAAACAGTCCTGTCTAAGCAGACCTGGGTCAAACAGTCCTGTCTAAGCAGCACCCCATCACCTGCCAGACCTGGGTCAAACAGTCCTGTCTAGTGTTAGTACCACACAGGTGGGTGTAAACTCTTCAGGACCAGTGTTGTACTTTTACCGGTAACAAGTAGCTTAACACCTCAATTTCAGCAATAATATTACAGTTACCCCATCACAAAACAACTCGTTACTCCATTACTTTGATTTTGAGACCAAAGTTGACAAGAACTTGATTGATTGATTTGTAATCAAAACTGTGTTCAAAGCTTAGCTCTGCATTGTAGGAAAATCCAACAAATTACTGCTCCCAGAGAGTAATACGTAAAATGTGTAATATTGAAATGAGGAATACATAACTTTTTTTTTGTAATGAGCCCAACACTATTCAGGACATGTCAGACGGTGCCCGTTAACGTGTAAGCAGAACATTGACCTGACCTGGTCGGTGAATCAGCTGCTTTCTTAGAGATAATGAACTGGTGCTAAGCTACTTTTGTTGAAAGGTTATCATACAGAAATCCATCACATGGACCCTACAAACAATGTGGCACCACGAATCACAATCAGAGTTATCTTTTGTCATGATATACAATTTGTGGTGTGATGACGTCACGTGACTGAGAGGAATGGCGTGTTGAGTGCTCTACACAGCTCTGTCCTTAAAATATAGTATTTTGCTTCTAAATGATCATCTATTTAAACTGAAGAACTGGATTATTTTGTTCAAACATAGTTGCCTGTCTGCGTGTCTATTTCTGGCTCTTGCCGAGAAACCCGAACCCAGACAAAGAAAGGTGAACGGCGTGCAGCAATCAAACAAATCATGTCAAGCGAGGACACACCTGCCTGGGCGCAGCTACTCCTAACGGAGGTGAGCGACTTTAAATTATCGGTTGAAAGAAGACTGGATGAACTTGGCAATTCAATGAAAGACCTAAAAAAAGAGACACAGGCTATTCTGAACAGAGTCTCTAATGCAGAAAAAAGAATCTGAGATCTAGAAGACCAGTGTTCGGCCAATAGTAAAACCCTGCAAGTCCAAGCCAAAGAGCTGAACACGCTACAAACAAAGTTTAGTAACTTGGAAGCACAAAATCTGAGAAATAATCTGATCTTTGTTGTCCTGGCAGAAGGACTGGAGACAGGCAACCCAGACAAGATGATGGGCGACATATTAAAATATATTCTGGATGGTAAAGAAGACGAGCCAACACCAGACATTGAAAGGCAGCACCGCAGCCCACGTCCCCGCCCGGCTCCAGGTGATCCACCGCGGCCGTATCTGGTGCTGCTGCACACGGAGATGGAGCGACAGACAGAGGATCCTCCAGGCCGTGGAGGAGAAAAGGCAACTATCCTGGCAAGGACAACCACTGAGAGTCTTCCAGGATCTACCAACGGAGATTAAAAGAAAGCGCGCAGAATATGATGACATCAGAGGGAAACTCCGCAGAGAAACGTCCCTGCGCTGTGGAATACTTTACCCAGCGAGGCTCATCATCACCATTGATGAGGTGAAATATATATTACACAATGAACAAGTGAAAAATGAACTAATCACACTCGCTCCCTCATAAACATAACGCTGGTGCCCGCAATTGCGTATTTTTAAATCGCGCAAGTTGATTGAACTTTGAGAACGGAGCTGTGTAGGATGCAGCACGGCCGCGCCTGCTCTGCTCGCGGACAAGGGATGGACATTAAGTCTATCTCTGTTTTGTTTACTGTTTTTCCTTTGCCTAATGGCTTATTTTATGTATGTGTATGTCTTGTACTTTTTATGTCTTTGTCTATCCATACATGTTGTTGCTGAGTTACAAGGAGGAAGCTGTAAAGTTGCTTGATAAAAATAATGGGACCTAATAATGTAAATTTGATTAGCTGGAATGTGAAAGGTATTTCAAACTAAACGAAAAGATATAAAATTATTACATATTTGAAATCCCTATCATGTGATTTGGCAATGCTCCAGGAGACCCATCTAAATGAAATAGAATCAGTTAAATTGAAACAAAGATGGGCAGGTCAAGTGTTCTCTGCACCAGGCAGTGGAGCCTCCAGAGGGGGAAGCATCCTCATTTCAAAGAAAATATCATTTAAACTTTCAAAACAAATAGTTGATAAAGATGGTAGATATATAATTTTGTCAGGCATTTTACAAAATAAAAAATGTACTTTAGTAAATGTATATGCCCTTAACACTTTGATAGCCACTCACGGCTAATCTCGTGTTTACGATAGTTACGTTGAAAGCCACTCACGAGATTTCTCTGAATTATTATTATTTTTTTTTTAGCGATCTGAAATCATATTGCGTCACGCGAGCCTACCCTAGCCTACCCAAGGGCCGCCGGCGATCAGATGTGAAAAAAGCGCCCCCTATCGTCTCCCAGATGGTAAATCACCCTTTTGGAATAGACTCAATGAAAATGGATGGGGGAAAAAAATATTCCAGTCCACATTTCACTTCTCACCCATGCAGCCGGAGTACCAGAGTTCATTCAGGGGGCTCTGAGCCCCGCGGATCATGAGTTCTACTGTATACACGTTAGATCTATACACTTATCGATTTTTTTCGAATGGTGATCAGGAATTGGAATATACCAGTTGGATACCATCTGATGTCCGGTAAGGAATCTATGTTATCAGTGTTAGGATAATCAGACTCGTTTTGATGAAGATATAAGCTTTTTTGTGATATGTGCTCCAGCGGTTTCACTGTAAAATCGACGAGGAAATGAAAGCAGCTATTATCAGCGCGCGCCTCGAACGTGCGTGCGTGCACGTATACTATTGATCATCTAGCGTTTATTTGAAAACTATTCATAAATAGGCCGACAAATATCAACGTTCTGGAATATTCCAGTAAAAGGCGATTATCACAGAATGGGCTGTTTTTCACCTCAAAACGGGTGCTTTTCAAAATGCTCTCAAACGGAAATGAAGCGATAAAAAACCAATCTGCCTTGACAACACTGACTGGAAAATGATTCTTTGATAAGCGACGGGCAGATTAGACACATAGCCATAATTTAAAACATAGATTAGGCGATATTAACGTTAACATTGGCGCCGATGGTGGCATTCAAGCACTAAGTTGTGCGCCCCCTGGTGGCACTGAAAGTGTTAATATGGGACGGAATACTTTTTGAATCTGGTGCTGGCAGAATTAGCAGATTATCCCATTCTGATGGGTGGGGACCTAAATTTGGTTAGCAATGCCTCGATTGATAGGTCTGGGCGCCCCCTCCCACTAAAGAAATGCAAAACTCACTTGCATTAACCGATATTTGGCGTGTTGTCAACCCTGACACACGTGAATATACTTTTTACTCCCACGCTCATAATTCATATTCCAGGATTGACTATTTTCTCTTCTCACAATCCTTGGTGGGTAATGTAATTGTTTGCAAAATTCATAACATACTTTTATCAGACCATGCGCCCCTGTCAGTCCTTTTGACTCCTGCTGTAATTAACAATAACACCAAACAATGGAGATTTAATAACTCCTTATTGAAAGATCAAGTTTTTGTGTCTATGATTGAGGAGAAAACACAGGAGTACATTAGTATTAATCTTACATCAGTCCAGTCAGTGCAGACTGTATGGGAGGCTTATAAGGCTTATAAGGCAACCTGTAGGGGCTGGATTATAAGATACTCAACAGCTAAGAAAAATGAAAAAATGGCAAAATGGTCTGATTACTGAACTTAAGTCCTTGGAATCTAGTCATATGTTGGACCCTGACAATTTAGAACTGAAAAACGCAGTGTTGGTTATAAAAACATAATTACAAGCAATTCTACATGAGGAAAATGTATTTGCCCTCTTTCAGTTGCATCGAAAAAATTCATAATCTGGTGATAAGGCTGGTAAAATGCTTGCTCTGACTGAAGCGGCAAGAAAATCGTCAATCAATCTCTACCATATGATGAAGATGGCTCTTTGATCTGTGATCAACTTCAAATCAATCAAGCATTCACTAAATTTTATAGCACACTGTATAAATCAGAATGTTGTACGAGTGAAGAGGAAATGGAAAACATTTTCAGAGATATAAATCTCCCAACCCAAAATGAAATTAAATCGGCTATCAAATCCCTCTCAACCGGTAAAACGCCGGGTGATGATGGCTATACAAGTGAATTTCTTAAGTGTTTCCATCCAAGTCACTCTTACACCACTTCTAATATTGCTATTTAATGATATAGTGGCCAATCAATCCATGTCGCTAACCATGCGGCAAGCTACTATTTCATTGATTCCAAAACCTGGCAAGGATCACTCAGACCTTTGAGTATTTTAAATAATGATTATAAGTTGTTTGCGAAGGTCCTTGCAGGGCGATTGGAAAACGTTATAGCCTCATTGATTCATATTGATCAGGCTGGCTTTGTACAGGGTCGCCTAGCTTCAAATAACATGAGGAGGCTAATGCATGTTATGTCAAGGGCGGGGGCCTCCCAGCATCCAGCGATGGCAATATCGCTGGATGCTGAGAAAGCCTTTGATCGAGTGGAGTGGAAATATCTGTTTTATGTACTTCCTAAATACGGATTTGGACCGGTTCTCATGAACTGGATGAAGGCACTTTACCATGAACCGGTTACGTCAGTCAGAACAAATGGTATAAGGTCTAATCCATTCCATCTCTATCGATCTACCCGCCAAGGATGTCCGGTTTCACCGCACATTTTTATTCTTTCCCTCGAACCACTTTAATTAATTTCTTTAATGACCACCCAGCCAGGCTGGTGGAATTTGGTTTCAGTGCATAGCATAGCAACTTGCCTGTGTATACGTGCTCATAAGGAAATCAGTGGTATTCATATTGGTAGTTGTGAGTATAAGGCCAGCCTGTTTGCTGATGACATATTATTAACACTAACAAATCCTAGCCATTCCATCTCTCAAGTGCTAAAGCTTATAGATACATTTGGTAAATGTTCGGGCTATGAAGTGAATTATAGTAAAAGTGAAGCTATTCCACTTAACAACCTAACTTTTCAATCACATCTGGGTTCTGCTCCTTTCAATTGGAAGCCAAAAGGAATTAAATACCTGGGAATTAAAATCCGATCTCCCATTGAAAAAATGGTTGAGGTAAATACATCGGACCTTTTAAAGAATATAAAGGAGGACATCAAAAGATGGACAGTCTTGCCTTTATCCCTATGGGGCAGATCTGATATTATAAAAATGAATTTGTTACCAAGGCTAGCTTTTTTGATGTCCTCTATACCGTTAAAGTTCCCTCCTAGTTGGTTCAAAGAAATAAACAAATTATTTTCTGGCTTCCTATGGAACAACAGAAAACCTAGAATCAGCCATAAAAAAACTTATAAAACCAAGAAGTAGTGGAGGAATAGGACTACCAGATATCCACCAGTATTACATGGCATATAACTCAAGATACCCCTTGCAGTGGGCTTACAATAGTGTGAGACAGATTGGCAGCTGGGAATGGCTTGAAGAACAAATGATAGAAGAACATAACAAAGATCTATCTAAATGTAAATGTAAAATCTATCTCTTTCAATGTTGTGGTATAACCCAAAAATCACTCCCAGACTGGACAATCCGCTTTTAGAATTTGAAATAGTGAAAATCTTACATAAACGCCTGACCTTTAGTGGATATTCCTTACGATCATGTCCATTATGGAAAAACCCTTTGCTCTCTGCAGGAGGTAAAATCCTTAAAAATAATGTATGGCAACAACATAATATAACACAGGTGGGCCAAGTGATCGAAAGGGGAAATATGATACCTTTTAATGAACTTAAAACACAGTTTGGGCTGAAAGACACAGAATTTGTATCTTATTTACAAATACAATCAGTTATTAAATCATTGTTGTCTAAAGGCATAGTTATAGGAACAAACAGAGTCTTGGAAGAGACATTAAGGGGAATTACAGGCAGGAAAGGCATTGTTTCTGCAATGTATAAACTATCATGTTCAACCACCCCTGATACCAATACCCAAACTAAAGTCCAGTGGGAGCGAGACATGGGTATACCCATATCTGAAACACAATGGGAAGCAGCACTTAGGAATAGTACTAAAATATCAAAATGTGTTAGATATAAAATTATACAATTAAAGATACTACACAGGGTAACACCCTGTACACTGAATAAAATGAATCACACCCTACCCAAATTGTGCTGGCATGGGTGTGGAGTAGAGGGTACGCTCATGCACTTGCTGTGGCACTGCCCGCTTGTTAGGACATTTTGGTTGGACATCGCTGAGGACCCGTCAGTTACTCTCCAAATTGACATTAATCCTTGCCCTATAACGTGTATATTGGGTGTAAAAATTGGACACTGCTCAAGCAAAGATTGTAAATAATATTGTAGCACTGGCTTTTCTAGCATGCAAACGGATTATTTTAATGAACTGGAAAGAACGCAAACCGAACTGCTTCAGTTTGGAGAACTGGCGCAAGGACTTCATGGACTTGATATCAATGGAACCGGCTGCTCTGTCTCTTCAAGAGAGTGATCGGCCCGATGGCCTTCAAGGTCCCCTGAACTTTATTAGATCACTATCTGGAATATGTTTGTGTACTGAACCTTTGTAACACTCTGCAACCCCCTTCACCCCCTTGTTGTTATTATTATTATTATTATTATTATTATTATTATTATTATTATTATTATTATTATTATTATTATTATTATTATTATTATTATTATTATTATTATTATTATTATTATTATTATTATTATTATTATTTTTGTCTTCGTTTGTCTTGTCATGTATGTATTGTCTTGCTTGTGAAAAATAAAAAACTTTAAATATGAAAAAAATTATATACAATTTGTTGTCTGAATGAATGATTACAACAAATACTCAGAAAGTCCCTCTAAATGTGTGATATATATATATATATATATTCAACTAGGGCTGGGTGGATATGGATGAAATATATAATATATATATATATAGATTTTTCACCCATATCACAAGTCCTATTTGAACCAAGTCACCTTCCTGTAGACGCAGTGGAGGGAGTTGTCCAGGGAGGACCAGGAGCCCGTCACGGACTCTCCGCCCCCGGCCCAGGCCACGCCCCCGGCCCAGGCCACGCCCCCGGCCCAGGCCACGCCCCCGGCCCAGGCCACACCCCCGGCCAGGCAGCCCTCAGACAGGTACAACGGCAGCCAGCGAGCAGCAGCGCCCCCACAGGCAGAGGAAGGAGAGGTCGACAGGCAGGATGTGAAAACGGCAACACAGTCTCCCTGCAGAGAGCCGGAGCTGGACTGCAGCTCAGCACAGTCAGTACCTTTGTTACGCTCCCTAACCCTAACCCTACACTCTGTTTGTTACGCTCCCTAACCCTCACCCTACACTCTGTTTGTTACGCTCCCTAACCCTCACCCTAACACTGTTTGTTACGCTCCCTAACCCTCACCCTACACTCTGTTTGTTACGCTCCCTAACCCTCACCCTACACTCTGTTTGTTACGCTCCCTAACCCTCACCCTAACACTGTTTGTTACGCTCCCTAACCCTCACCCTCACCCTACACTCTGTTTGTTACGCTCCCTAACCCTCACCCTACACTCTGTTTTTTTACGCTCCCTAACCCTCACCCTACACTCTGTTTGTTACGCTCCCTAACCCTCACCCTAACACTGTTTGTTACGCTCCCTAACCCTAACACTCTGTTTGTTACGCTCCCTAACCCTCACCCTAACACTGTTTGTTACGCTCCCTAACCCTACACTCTGTTTGTTACGCTCCCTAACCCTCACCCTACACTCTGTTTGTTACGCTCCCTAACCCTAACACTCTGTTTGTTACGCTCCCTAACCCTCACCCTAACACTGTTTGTTACGCTCCCTAACCCTAACCCAGTCCACTCTGTTTGTTACGCTCCCTAACCCACTACACTCTGTTTGTTACGCTCCCTAACCCTAACCCTACACTTGTTACGCTCCCTAACCCTAAGGTCGCTTTCACATATAGTTTTGGTGGACTCGGTGCGGTTCTGGGGGTGAAGTTGCAACATTGTTGCATTCTTCATTTGGTTCGCCTGCGTTCACATAGAAATCTGTGAGGCGGACCCGAACCTTCTGAACAATGTCACGCGGTCGAAAAGGGCGCTTGTCTATTGGACAGTGGAAATGTGTGTGTGGCTGCGAGCCTGTGTGTACGCGCGCGTGTGTGTGTCTGTGTGTGGACTGTCTGCGAGCCCTCCACACGCGAGTTTTGACATGGCATTGATCCATTGTTCTATTGAAGCACATTACCACCATCCTCTCGCTAAACAACTTGTAGACCACAGTGTTTTTATGAGTGCCCACAAGTAGCTGTTTTATTAATAATATAATAAGCCGCGTTTTTTCTTCCTTCTTCCCAAGATGCACAGATAGATAGATAGATAGATAGATAGATAGATAGATAGATAGATAGATAGATAGATAGATAGATAGATAGATAGATGCAGTGTGCTTGTTTTGCAGTGAATGAATGCTGCGAGCAGTGGTAAGGTAATAATAGTATTGACGTGGCATTGATCCATTGATCCAATGTTGTGCGCCTCGGTAATAATAATAAGCCGCGTTTTTTCTTCCTTCTTCCCAAGATGCAGAGTTAGATAGATAGATAGATAGATAGATAGAGAGATAGATGCAGTGTGCTTGTTTTGCAGTGAGTGCTGCGAGCAGTGGTAATAATAATCACTTCCTATATTTGGTTCGCGTTTGGTTCGATGAAGCCGAACCGAGACCGACGTTTTCAGGCGGACCAGAGTTCGCCTGTTTGGTCCGCGAACCGAGTTCGACACGCATTCACACAAACCCGAAAAACCGGACTATCGAATTCTGGTCCGAAAGTCCGGACCAAACAGCCCCTGTGTGAAAGCGACCTAACCCTAACACTCTGTTACGCTCCCTAACCCAGTACACCCTGTTTGTTACGCTCCCTAACCCTAACACAGTACACTCTGTTTGTTACGCTCCCTCACCCTACACTCTGTTTGTTACGCTCCCTAACCCTACACTCTGTTTGTTACGCTCCCTAACCCTAACCCAGTACACTCTGTTTGTTACGCTCCCTAACCCTAACCTTGTCCTTGATTTCCTATCCTTTCGCGGACCGAATGTCCCCACATTGAAATTAAAACATTTAATATCTATTCAATTGTTATTTATTTCTTTAAGCAGATCTATTCAATTACCATTGAACTAGTTTTATTAACTCTAATATACTTGAATTGTGCAGCGTCTGTAGTGTTCTGGTTCTAACAGCGTCTGTAGTGTGATAGTAAAGGTTCTGGTTCTAACAGCGTCTGTAGTGTGATAGTAAAGGTTCTGGTTCTAACAGCGTCTGTAGTGTGATAGTAAAGGTTCTGGTTCTAACAGCGTCTGTAGTGTGATAGTAAAGGTTCTGGTTCTAACAGCGTCTGTAGTGTGATAGTAAAGGTTCTGGTTCTAACAGCGTCTGTAGTGTGATAGTAAAGGTTCTGTTTCTAACAGCGTCTGTAGTGTGATAGTAAAGGTTCTGTTTCTAACAGCGTCTGTAGTGTGATAGTAAAGGTTCTGGTTCTAACAGCGTCTGTAGTGTGATAGTAAAGGTTCTGGTTCTAACAGCGTCTGTAGTGTGATAGTAAAGGTTCTGTTTCTAACAGCGTCTGTAGTGTGATAGTAAAGGTTCTGTTTCTAACAGCGTCTGTAGTGTGATAGTAAAGGTTCTGGTTCTAACAGCGTCTGTAGTGTGATAGTAAAGGTTCTGGTTCTAACAGCGTCTGTAGTGTGATAGTAAAGGTTCTGGTTCTAACAGCGTCTGTAGTGTGATAGTAAAGGGTTCTGGTTCTAACAGCGTCTGTAGTGTGATAGTAAAGGTTCTGGTTCTAACAGCGTCTGTAGTGTGATAGTAAAGAGTTCTGGTTCTAACAGCGTCTGTAGTGTGATAGTAAAGGTTCTGGTTCTAACAGCGTCTGTAGTGTGATAGTAAAGGTTCTGGTTCTAACAGCGTCTGTAGTGTGATAGTAAAGGTTGTGGTTCTAACAGCGTCTGTAGTGTGATAGTAAAGGTTCTGGTTCTAACAGGGTCTGTAGTGTGATAGTAAAGGTTCTGGTTCTAACAGCGTCTGTAGTGTGATAGTAAAGGTTCTGTTTCTAACAGCGTCTGTAGTGTGATAGTAAAGGTTCTGGTTCTAACAGCGTCTGTAGTGTGATAGTAAAGGTTCTGGTTCTAACAGCGTCTGTAGTGTGATAGTAAAGGTTCTGTTTCTAACAGCGTCTGTAGTGTGATAGTAAAGGTTCTGGTTCTAACAGCGTCTGTAGTGTGATAGTAAAGGTTCTGGTTCTAACTGCGTCTGTAGTGTGATAGTAAAGGTTCTGTTTCTAACAGCGTCTGTAGTGTGATAGTAAAGGTTCTGGTTCTAACAGCGTCTGTAGTGTGATAGTAAAGGTTCTGTTTCTAACAGCGTCTGTAGTGTGATAGTAAAGGTTCTGGTTCTAACAGCGTCTGTAGTGTGATAGTAAAGGTTCTGGTTCTAACAGCGTCTGTAGTGTGATAGTAAAGGTTCTGGTTCTAACAGCGTCTGTAGTGTGATAGTAAAGGTTCTGGTTCTAACAGCGTCTGTAGTGTGATAGTAAAGGTTCTGTTTCTAACAGCATCTGTAGTGTGATAGTAAAGGGTTCTGGTTCTAACAGCGTCTGTAGTGTGATAGTAAAGGTTCTGGTTCTAACAGCGTCTGTAGTGTGATAGTAAAGGTTCTGGTTCTAACAGCGTCTGTAGTGTGATAGTAAAGGGTTCTGGTTCTAACAGCGTCTGTAGTGTGATAGTAAAGGTTCTGGTTCTAACAGCGTCTGTAGTGTGATAGTAAAGGTTGTGGTTCTAACCGCGTCTGTAGTGTGATAGTAAAGGTTCTGGTTCTAACAGCATCTGTAGTGTGATAGTAAAGGGTTGTGGTTCTAACAGCGTCTGTAGTGTGATAGTAAAGGTTCTGGTTCTAACAGTGTCTGTAGTGTGATAGTAAAGGTTCTGGTTCTAACAGTGTCTGTAGTGTGATAGTAAATGTTCTGGTTCTAACGGCATCTGTAGTGTGATAGTAAAGGTTCTGTTTCTAACGGTGTCTGTAGTGTGATAGTAAAGGTTCTGGTTCTAACAGCGTCTGTAGTGTGATAGTAAAGGTTCTGGTTCTAACTGCGTCTGTAGTGTGATAGTAAAGGTTCTGGTTCTAACAGCGTCTGTAGTGTGATAGTAAAGGTTCTGGTTCTAACTGCGTCTGTAGTGTGATAGTAAAGGTTCTGGTTCTAACAGCGTCTGTAGTGTGATAGTAAAGGTTCTGGTTCTAACTGCGTCTGTAGTGTGATAGTAAAGGTTCTGGTTCTAACAGCGTCTGTAGTGTGATAGTAAAGGTTCTGGTTCTAACAGCGTCTGTAGTGTGATATTAAAGGTTCTGGTTCTAACAGCGTCTGTAGTGTGATAGTAAAGGTTCTGTTTCTAACAGTGTCTGTAGTGTGATAGTAAAGGTTCTGTTTCTAACCGCGTCTGTAGTGTGATAGTAAAGGTTCTGGTTCTAACAGCGTCTGTAGTGTGATAGTAAAGGTTCTGGTTCTAACAGTGTCTGTAGTGTGATAGTAAAGGGTTCTAGTTCTAACAGCGTCTGTAGTGTGATAGTAAAGGTTCTGGTTCTAACAGCGTCTGTAGTGTGATAGTAAAGGTTCTGGTTCTAACAGCGTCTGTAGTGTGATAGTAAAGGTTCTGGTTCTAACAGCGTCTGTAGTGTGATAGTAAAGGTTCTGGTTCTAACAGCGTCTGTAGTGTGATAGTAAAGGTTCTGGTTCTAACAGCGTCTGTAGTGTGATAGTAAAGGTTCTGGTTCTGTTTCCAACAGCAAGAGACGCAGAGAAGACAAGCGGTCCAACGCCACCAAGACGCCCCAGCAAGGCAAACCCAGGAGGAACGACACAGAGAAGAAGAGGAAAAGGTGAATATCTCACCATACTGTACACCACATGCTTTAACCTCTTAACCCTTTCACTGCCACACGACAGAAGGTTAACCCTTTACTATCACACAACCGACGGCTGTTGTGTAATAGTAAAGGGTTAACCGTCTGTGAATTGTCGCAGTGAAAGGGTTAACCGTTTGGTAGTGCGGCAGTGAAAGGGTTAACAGGTGGGACCACGGACTCTGCCAGGGATGGGTTGAACATGGTGGTGAACACCGGGGCTAGCTGGTTGGCACAGGTCTTAAGTATTCGCCCTGTTATCCCATCTGGGCCTAACAATCCTGATTCGATTAGATTCTTGAACCTATTTCATTCAAAAGGAAGATATTGATGGACATTAGCTATAGTATATAGCTCAGCAGCTGTAACAGAATCATTTTATAATTTTTTATTATTTACGTTTCAACAGCGTCGGCATATTAATGACCGTACCCCCCGCAGACAGTTGAGAAAAGGTAAATTGAGAAAAGGTGTTGCATTTTTCTATTGCAGTTTTGCACAATAAATGTTCTTAAAATACCTCTGTACTATGTGAAGAGTACAGTAACAGCTGCCATGCCAGTGTTTTACCCCTTCAGAAGCATTTATATAGAAATTGAGATAAATTAAATATACCGTGATATATATACCGTTACCGTCTATGCTTCAAATTATACTGTGATATACATTTTAGACCATACCGTCCAGCCCTAGGACCTATTTGTCATCTTCCTCAGAGTCAGACGAGAAGATTGATCTGTGTATCCAGTACAGAGAGAGCGGTGTGTGCCAGCCTAGTTTAGTGTATCCAGTACAGAGGTCCAGGTCTGTGCCAGCCTAGTTTAGTGTATCCAGTACAGAGAGAGAGGTCTGTGCCAGCCTAGTTTAGTGTATCCAGTACAGAGAGAGAGGTGTGTGCCAGCCTAGTTTAGTGTATCCAGTACAGAGAGAGGTGTGTGCCAGCCTAGTTTAGTGTATCCAGTACAGAGAGAGGTGTGTGCCAGCCTAGTTTAGTGTATCCAGTACAGAGAGAGAGGTGTGCCAGCCTAGTTTAGTGTATCCAGTACAGAGGTCCAGGTCTGTGCCAGCCTAGTTTAGTGTATCCAGTACAGAGAGAGAGGTGTGTGCCAGCCTAGTTTAGTGTATCCAGTACAGAGAGAGAGGTGTGCCAGCCTAGTTTAGTGTATCCAGTACAGAGAGAGAGGTGTGCCAGCCTAGTTTAGTGTATCCAGTACAGAGAGAGAGGTGTGTGCCAGCCTAGTTTAGTGTATCCAGTACAGAGGTCCAGGTCTGTGCCAGCCTAGTTTAGTGTATCCAGTACAGAGGTCCAGGTCTGTGCCAGCCTAGTTTAGTGTATCCAGTACAGAGCGGTCCAGGTCTGTGCCAGCCTAGTTTAGTGTATCCAGTACAGAGAGAGAGGTGTGCCAGCCTAGTTTAGTGTATCCAGTACAGAGGTCCAGGTCTGTGCCAGCCTAGTTTAGTGTATCCAGTACAGAGCGGTCCAGGTCTGTGCCAGCCTAGTTTAGTGTATCCAGTACAGAGCGGTCCAGGTCTGTGCCAGCCTAGTTTAGTGTATCCAGTACAGAGCGGTCCAGGTCTGTGCCAGCCTAGTTTAGTGTATCCAGTACAGAGAGAGAGGTGTGCCAGCCTAGTTTAGTGTATCCAGTACAGAGCGGTCCAGGTCTGTGCCAGCCTAGTTTAGTGTATCCAGTACAGAGGTCCAGGTCTGTGCCAGCCTAGTTTAGTGTATCCAGTACAGAGGTCCAGGTCTGTGCCAGCCTAGTTTAGTGTATCCAGTACAGAGGTCCAGGTCTGTGCCAGCCTAGTTTAGTGTATCCAGTACAGAGAGAGAGGTGTGTGCCAGCTAGGGATGGGTACCTTTCACATTTGAACCGATACGGTACCGGTACCTGTGAATCGATACCGGTACCCAACGGTACCTTTTTTCGGTACTTTAGTCTAAAAAAATGTATTTACCTACCTCAGTCGTGAAAAAAAATCCTAACTTCAAATAACTACAATTTCGACCGTTTTCGGCTTGCCATTGCTCCGACTGCTTTGTTGTTGAATCAAGTCAAATCCTAGGTAAGCGTGTGTTGTGCGTGTGAACGTTGACATGAAAAGAAAAAAGGTAAAAATTTTTTTTTTTTTTTTTTTTTTTTTTTAATCTCACTTGAATCAATACTCGGTAGTACCGACGTGTTTCGGTTCGGTACCTCAAAAGAACCGAATTCGGTACCCATCCCTAGTGCCAGCCTAGTTTAGTGTATCCAGTACAGAGAGGGGTCCAGGTGTGTGCCAGCCTAGTTTAGTGGGAATCACTCCAAAGTTGACCTTTCTTTACCTTGACACCTTCAATCTTTAAAACATGAATATAAGGTGACCCCACTTATTGTATTGTAATTTATAGCAAAAAAACAACTGATAATAACTGATGCAATGTTGGAACGCTATCCTGTTTAGTTTACTCAGTTTATTTGATATGGGACAGTGCATATCAATCAACAGTTTTCAGTTGTAGTCCCTGGGCTAGATGTTTAAGCCAGAAAATAAACAGAAAAATAGAAGGCTATTAAAGCTAATATAAAAACAGTTTAAAACATATTCTGTACATTCACTCACTAGGCATTCGTGCATCTATACATCTATGTACAGGGACAAATCAAAGCCCATACATGTATAAACACACTGTATAGGCAGGCACACATATACATAATCATAAATCACATAAGGACAGTCAGGCTAGTAGGAAAGCATACAGGGGCTGGGCAGTGGGCAGCTGGACTGGGACGTGACTTGCTAATGGTCACAGACCTGATTTTGTAACAGCCATGATTTGAGTGTGTGTGTGAAGGACCTGAGTGTATCAGTGCTGCGGATGTGTGATGGGATGGTGTTCCAGAACTCTGCAGCTCTGATCCAGAAGGACCTGAGTGTATCAGTGCTGCGGATGTGTGATGGGATGGTGTTCCAGAACTCTGCAGCTCTGATCCAGAAGGACCTGAGTGTATCAGTGCTGCGGATGTGTGATGGGATGGTGTTCCAGAACTCTGCAGCTCTGATCCAGAAGGACCTGAGTGTATCAGTGCTGCGGATGTGTGATGGGATGGTGTTCCAGAACTCTGCAGCTCTGATCCAGAAGGACCTGAGTGTATCAGTGCTGCGGATGTGTGATGGGATGGTGTTCCAGAACCTCTGCAGCTCTGATCCAGAAGGACCTGAGTGTATCAGTGCTGCGGATGTGTGATGGGATGGTGTTCCAGAACTCTGCAGCTCTGATCCAGAAGGCTGATTTACTGAATGCGCTTTTTCTCCCTGGGATGATGAAATGTCCCTCTAGCACTGTTCTGGTGAACCTGCTGCTTTCTGTGAAGAACTGTGAGAGACAAGTGTAACCAGTTCGGTTATCGTGTGGCTTGAATGTGATCTGAAGCTCTGAGGTTTACTGTGTAGCTCCTTAATTTAGGACCGATCGCCCCACTTCCCGCATCTTTCCATATTAGTAATGCTACTGTATGTAACACAGCACCAACGCACAGACACTGCTATTCTACAAGCTAGCAAATGGCCTATTTTGATAGAACAGCATCACAGCCCAGGCTGCTGTCACTGTTCCTCTTCTATTGGAGTTTCACTACAGTGGACAGTGTGCTGTGTTGGTTCTTGTCACTCTATCGCCATCCTGTGGTAGTCATAGGACGAGGCAGCAAGCTGATCACCTGACCACAAAGGTTGACATGACAGCCGACATTGCCGCTCTTAGAGCCCCTGGCTATCTTTCATGGCTAAAAGGTATCATGCTAGTTTTACCTATTGTATAAATAATGACTCCTGTGGTACTGTCATTCTGTCGCTTTACACCAGCTGTAACGTCTGCAGTTCTGATCCTATGTGGATGAAACATAGCACACAACAGGCCAAGGACCTTGATTCTATTTTTCAAATTGGTCAACAGCAAGTATTTAATTGTATTTGGCCCGTAGGAATTAATGGCAGAATGTTGAGCTGCTTGTCTCCTGAACTGTGCATGTTTCCACTAAACCGCAACCACCATGCCCTATAGGTTTTCACTCAATCTCTGACTTTTCTGGTTTAAAATTATCACACACTTCAAGGCGCTCACAACTTTGTTTATGCCACACCCCTATTCACAAGCCACGCCCCATTTTGTATCTCCATAACCGTCATAGAGACTTGCAGCCGGCGACGCTGGACTCGGTGGGGAGATCCGCTTTGTTTGCCCCGCCCCCTTCACTTAAGCCGCACCCCTTTCGTATCTTGTGAACCGTTTGTCGTACAGTAACATGATACTTACTTACATAATACTGTTCATTTTTATGTGTTTTCTTGGGTTAATAGTACACATTGCATTGTGTGTAGCAAGGTGTTAACAAATTCACCAAACTCATATGTGTACCTACAATTATCTGTGGAATGGCAATCAACTGCATAAATATCAGGAATTTCTATTTCAGTATTATAAAATATGTGCTCATTTTGATGTGAAAAGTTGCCAAATAGCTAGCCTAGCTTACCCTTGTTGTCTTTACATTGTCAAAAAAGGTGAGAGGTTTCTAATACCCTAAAAATTGCAACGCTGTAGTTCAGTGAAATAATACTCTGAGTGGTGTTGTACTTTTACTGGTTCAAGTTATTTTACTTCCCACTCCATTTATCTCGAGGCTCTCGGGTCTATTTGTCCAGAGCTGATGACTGAAGCAGCAACGTCTGGCTTCTTTCTGTCACCGGTGTTAATCTGTTGTTGTTGGTTCTCCTCGGACAGTTTGGGCTGCGTTTGCTGTACATGACAAGAACTGGCCTGTCCAGTGGGGGGCACTGTAACTTTGTCCCCCTCTGTGACAGCAACAGCCACGAAGACGACTTTTAGAGGAGGACGTTTACCGGCAGCTTTTAAAAAGCATCCCCAGACCTGTACGTGAAGTGTGTAGTTGTGTGTGTCTGTGTGTGTCTGTGTGTAGTTGTGTGTGTGTCTGTGTGTGGTCTCGGTCTGCTGTTTCTTCTGAGGTTCTGTTGCTTCTGTGTGATTTGGCTTGTTTCTGGCAGGTTTGTTGTGTCGATGTTAGGCTGCTCTGTGGCATGTTTGTGTTTGCAGTTGTCTTTTGAAGCTACTATAGGACTCAACTTAAGGTGCAATATACACGCTCTTATGCCTGCGCTGTTCAGTGATGAGGAGGGACAATGTTGGTCAGCATGGCATATTGCTGTCTTACACATTGCTGCATAGGTCAAATGATTCAGAGCAAGCAAGTGGTTGTGAGTGGGTAACCTAACTGTACGACGTTCCTTCAGAATCCAAACATGGTTGATTTGCTTGTTTTTCTGAGTTAATTTTGCCAAAAGTAGAATGTTTTTTATGTGTATACTATTCGGTGAAAATAGCTAATGTTTAAATGTAAAAAATATAAATTACAATATATTGATACCTTCCTCCCTGACATTATTGTAATGATGTGTGATTTTTTACTATAGCCCTACTATTTCCAACATTTTAATCAAAGACCATATAATGAAGTTATTGTTCTTGAAAATGGGGAGGGAAAAAACCCAATCAAGTGTAATTGATTTTGACATTGTATTTCCCTATTGGGATATTATCAGCCTTTTACTGTGTAGAATCAAATAAAAACTGTGATAAGTTGCAATATATCACAGTTCAATCAAATTGCAATACTTTAGGTAGAGACCAATACGAACCTGGAAGTATTGATATCATTTAAGCAGAATAATTTCATTTATAAACTAATATATATTATTAACAAACTAAAGTTGTACAGCCAGGCAGAATCATTTAATATATATTAACAAACTAAACTAATATATATTATTAACAAACTAAAGTTGTACAGCCAGGCAGAATCCTTTAATATATATTAACAAACTAAACTAATATATATTATTAACAAACTAAAGTTGTACAGCCAGGCAGAATCCTTTAATATATATTAACAAACTAAACTAATATATATTATTAACAAACTAAAGTTGTACAGCCAGGCAGAATCATTTCATATATTAACAAACTAAACTAATATATATTATTAACAAACTAAAGTTGTACAGCCAGGCAGAATCCTTTAATATATTAACAAACTAAACTAATATATATTATTAACAAACTAAAGTTGTACAGCCAGGCAGAATCCTTTAATATACCGGTATATTAACAAACTAAACTAATATATATTATTAACAAACTAAAGTTGTACAGCCAGGCAGAATCAGCCGAATCTGTCTGACAGCGCACTGGAGTAGATGTATGAAACTATATGAAATATAGAAATAGATGCGTTCATTAGAGAACATTTCAATAATATATACCTTATTCTGCGCACTGACAGCCAGCCTTTATGAGATACACTTAACATTTTTACGAAGAGAAGATAATCTCCCCATTCAGATACAATTTAACACAAACGGTTCCAAAGATATTGAATGTTTGTAGGGATATTTTCACACCACCAACAAAGTACTGGGTCCATTGTCTCTTATTTGGAATGGATTTGGTGCCAACTGTCATTTCTGCCTGTCTCCTCTCCGACACTTGAGACCAAACGAAAAATAACAATAGGTACATACTAGAAATAAGCTTTATATCCCTCTATATATAGTATAAGTATATATAAAACGTTATACACTGTTATCTTCATTTGAAGGGTAACTAGGTTTTGCGGCTCCAGAGGCAGGAGGGGGCAGAGTGGCTCTTTTGATACTAAAGGTTGCCGACTCCTGGCCTAGAGAAAGGGTTAGGGTTAGGGTTAAAGAGTGGCTCTTTTGATACTAAAGGTTGCCAACTCCTGGCCTAGAGAAAGCTTGTCTAACTTCATCATCATAAGGTATGAATGTCAAATTGATGTAAATATTCTTCATGTGTGTTATGGATCTTGAGACTTATTTCTGAAGCGCTGCGGCTGTCCATCAATGCTGCAGATCAGTTCTATCAGGCTTTGCGCCTCCTGGTGGCATATAACAGAACAGCAATCAACCTCAAAATCAACCCTGTCGGCACCAGGGTAGAATGGTAGACCGGCCTAATGGCTGTAACTGTACACGGAGGGCATGGAAGGTGTCATCTGTAGCTAACGTGTTTATACATGGAGGACAGAGGAGGAATGATTGGTAGAGCAGATGAACACAAACAGTCAGAAGAATGGCACGTTTTGTTACCAAAGAGAGAAAGACCGAAACCTTCACCAGAACAAGCCTTTTCTGTTGTGAAAAATGTTGAGCACTCTAATATAAATCAGCCTAAAGCACTTATCATATCCCATGTCATAGGTTATTCACAAACTCCCTAACAATCTTCCTATAGGTGTCTGGCATATGAATGTCCAGTTCAGTGGACATTTGCTTATAACACAACGTTTTGATTGGAATTCATATTGCACAACTTGCAAACTCCTTTTTTTTTTTAAGTGTCTTTTATTGCAGCTTTGGGACATGCTTTTATTCTTTCCATCTCCATCACCTTGATGTGGTTTGATCCAATGGTTCAGTGTCCTCCGCTTGACAAGACCGCAGAGGACAATCTCACACTGTTTACAGTTTGATATATATTTAATTGAATTTTCATATCAAACCTTCATTCAAATAACTGAGGTTTCCCTCATGTACAGTCACGTCGAGTGTACAGTACATACAGAAATAAGCAAAAGGCATATAAAGTCACAACATATAAAATCATAACAATAAGACAACAAGTCTAGACAAAAATAAGGATCACAAATCAATTAAAACACATACAACTTGATTGACAAAGGTTGGAGATCAAGGTTTTAAACTCTGTAACAGAGGGGAGAATCTAAAGCTTTAAGGACTGTTGGAGTTTATTTTATTCTACTCTACCGTATTTTATTCTACCGTAATTGTCTTTCCGTTAATGTCACACCTAACAACCAAATCAAATTCCTTCTATGTGTAAACTACTTGGCAATAAGACACTTCTGATTCCATGAGCTAGGGGCATCATAGAAAAATGCAGATTTACCCTGTTCCAAGCAAACTCGAGGAACCTTAAGCACCAGCCAGTCACTAGAATGGGTTCCATAGGTTCCATTACAATAATGTAGTATAAGGAGATAGCTTACCAATAAGGGCCTTAAAATTAACTAATACCAGTGTTTGTTGCGCCTCTCCATCAGCGAAGACCAACCTTCTCATAAAGGACAGTGATGAGTGTCGTATCTATCATTAGTGATGAATCTGAGGGCAGAGTGACGGACAGAGTCCAGGGATTTAAGGGCTGAGGCAGCAGCCTATACATTACATCACCACAGTCCAAGACTGATGAGAAAACTGCTTCGACTCTCTTCCCACTAATCAAAGGAAAGCCGGTTCTGTTTCTGCACATGAAGCCACTTTTCTCTCGCAACTTTGAGGCAAGCTTGTCCACATGGAATTTAAATGCATGCAATAATATCCGTTTTGTCTTTTTGGTGAAATGTCCCTTTTAACTTCTACCAAGAGCATCTGAACAGTGCTTTATTAAAATATGACTGCTGTTGCTGCTGCTATGACATTAAGCATGAGTGTAATGTGATCCAAGGACACTGGACTGTGTCGACTAGGCTAGCTCATGCAGGCTAGGTGAGCTCATGGTAATTATTCCCACTGTTAGCAGTGAAGTGTGTCCTCCAAAGCTGTCATGGAGGTCGTGATGAAGATTATTTGTTAAACGGCACTAGGAGTTCCTTTGATCACATTTGGGACACTTTTTTTTTGTGGACAGGAATCCATTGTTGGTTCTTCTCACCTTTTGTGTCTCATGACAGGGCGAGGACTGCCAGCGACACCTGACCACAGAACCACACCTCTGGCAGCAGAAGCCAACATCGGCAGGGATCCAACCACCTTCTCCAGTCCCATGGCGACCCCGAAAACCACTCTTCCTCCTGTCCTCTGTTCTCTTTATAGCTCTTCAGCCTCTGCTCACCAAGCACCACAATGTCCCCACATCTCCTCAGTCCTGTCCCCCCCCTCTCTTGTCAACCAGTCACTCCCACATAACCCGTCTCTCTCCCCCGGCGTTCACTCTTGTCCGTCCCATCTCTCTTATAACTGTTTACAGTAAAACACTTCCAACATTCTTTCCAAGAACGTTTGAAAAATACTTAACACACCAGCTTTGTTTTGTTTTTTACAGCCAAAACCACGCTCCCGCCCCCCAATGCGTTATCACACACTTACTATATTATTAGCGTCTTTGTCATTTTTTTCCCCTCCATTCACTGAATTGAGGCTGAACAAAATGAAGTGAAAACAGGGGCTATGCATTGGCAATCTGTAACGCTGTTCATATATATGTGTATTTTTAGAGAACCTTTTTTCAGAGGCAAAAATGAATGTTCTATTTTTTATAAGAGATTACTTGAACTTTTCCACCGGTGTGGAGAGGGGGTTGAGATGAAGGCACCTCCTCCCTCAGGTGAGACATTGAGTGGCATGTTGATGTGTTTCCACCATGTACATAGCGTTCTTTTTAAAATGTGTAAAAATTAATATTTTTTTCCCTTGTACAAAACAAACCAAAAAAAGACAGAAAATATTGTATTTGTTTTTGAAAAATAGAAAACCCTGATTTCATGACCTGTTCTCCTTTTTGAATGGATGTGTCTAAAGTCTTACATTTCCCCTCCACTCCTATTGAAAGAATAAACTGGTATTATCTAGTTTCCTTAATGAGGCCATTCTCTGTGTGGTTTTTTTATTATCTAGTTTCCTTAATAACAAGGCTGTTCTGTGTTTTTTTATTATACAAGATACAAGATACTTTAATGCCACACAACGATGGTTGGTGGTAATTGTACAGATTGTTAAACACTGCATGAAACAAACATCAAACGTCCCCCTCCCAATCCCCACAATAAATACATATATACATACATGATGATGGACTCATGGTGACCTTTAACCCTAACACCACAGCATCATGATGGACTCATGGTGACCTTTAACCCTAACACCACAGCATCATGATGGACTCATGGTGACCTTTAACCCTAACACCACAGCATCATGATGGACTCATGGTGACCTTTAACCCTAACACCACAGCATCATGATGGACTCATGGTGACCTTTAACCCTAACACAGCATCCCACATGTTGGACTCAACTGTATCCCAGTCTCACCTCAGTTGACGGTCTCTTGTTGGAGTTCTGATTCTCTTCCAACTCCCTCTCCTAGTTCAGATTAGAGGTCTGCACGGGCCCCGGCCCCTAGCCTGACTAAAGCCTGAGGCCCGGCCCCTAGCCTGACTAAAGCCTGAGGCCCCTAGCCTGACTAAAGCATGAGGCCCCTAGTCTGACTAAAGCCTGAGGCCCCTAGCCTGACTAAAGCCTGAGGCCCCTAGCCTGACTAAAGCCTGAGGCCCGGCCCCTAGCCTGACTAAAGCCTGAGGCCCCTAGCCTGACTAAAGCCTGAGGCCCCTAGCCTGACTAAAGCCTGAGGCCCCTAGCCTGACTAAAGCCTGAGGCCCCTAGCCTGACTAAAGCCTGAGGCCCCTAGCCTGACTAAAGCCTGAGGCCCCTAGTCTGACTAAAGCCTGAGGCCCGGCCCCTAGCCTGACTAAAGCCTGAGGCCCCTAGCCTGACTAAAGCCTGAGGCCCCTAGCCTGACTAAAGCCTGAGGCCCCTAGTCTGACTAAAGCCTGAGGCCCGGCCCCTAGCCTGACTAAAGCCTGAGGCCCCTAGCTTGTCTAAAGCCTGAGGCCCCTAGCCTGACTAAAGCCTGAGGCCCCTAGCCTGACTAAAGCCTGAGGCCCCTAGCCTGACTAAAGCCTGAGGCCCCTAGCCTGACTAAAGCATGAGGCCCCTAGTCTGACTAAAGCCTGAGGTCCCTAGCCTGACTAAAGCCTGAGGCCCCTAGCCTGACTAAAGCCTGAGGCCCGGCCCCTAGCCTGACTAAAGCCTGAGGCCCCTAGCCTGACTAAAGACTGAGGCCCCTAGCCTGACTAAAGACTGAGGCCCCTAGCCTGACTAAAGCCTGAGGCCCCTAGCCTGACTAAAGCCTGAGGCCCCTAGCCTGACTAAAGCCTGAGGCCCCTAGCCTGACTAAAGCCTGAGGCCCCTAGCCTTGACTAAAGCCTGAGGCACCTAGCCTGACTAAAGCCTGAGGCCCCTAGCCTGACTAAAGCCAGAGGCCCCTAGCCTGACTAAAGCCAGAGGCCCCTAGCCTGACTAAAGCATGAGGCCCCTAGCCTGACTAAAGCATGAGGCCCCTAGCCTGACTAAAGCATGCGGCCCCTAGCCTGACTAAAGCATGAGGCCCCTAGCCTGACTAAAGCCTGAGGCCCCTAGCCTGACTAAAGCATGAGGCCAACAGACTCATGTCTCACACACGGAACTGCTCGTCTGCCATTTCAGCACCAGGCAGGCGCTGTCCAGCGCACCTCTCTGCCTATATCTGTTATTCTCTCTCTCTCACACGCTACATTACGACTAAAAATGCACAATGCAATAACGACATAGCTCCGCGGCTAACAACAGCTGACCAGCAAAAATACACTGCAGACAGACTAAAACATTAATGTCATGATACAAAAGCATAACTAAAACAATCAGAAACCAGCAGCCAATTCATTTGAGTAAATCAGGACTCGCCGCTTCCGCAACAAAAACCTCTTGCGTTGAACATCTGAGGTTTCTCATCTGCATAATAACGCCCGCCCGTCTTGTAGCCAACTGCTACCTACATGGCAACATTCCGGGACCACTCGCAGCACCTCTCTCTCTCTCATCGCATTCCCAGTATGGGCGGAGCCCAGCCTCAAAACGGCTTGAAATATTGAGGTAGAAAAATGCTGTTTTTGAGTACTTGATAAAAAATACAAAACAATGAATTAAAAAAAAAAAAAAACTTCCAGATGTGTTCCATAAACTCACAGGAATTGTGTAAAATTGCCCAAATAGTGAAAGAAAGTCAAATAGTTCCCCTTTAAAATGCTTCCAAAATGCAGCTTTCCCAGACACATTGGGAACTTTCAAAAGCTCTCCCTTTACTATCTTATCTTTATTTTTTTATCCACTTTTTCTCCCCATTTTCTATTTTTCTCCCATCCCAATTTCGTGTATCCAATTCTCCCCTCCCCTGTCTTGAACGTTGCTAGACTATGCCCCCCACTGGTCGGCTGTAGTGAGGATAGAAGCCTTGCATCACGTGTCCCCTCCGGTACACGAGGAGGCAGCCTGTCGCATCTTTTCACCAGACAGCGCAGACTCTCAGTGGCGAGGAGTAACGCGTGGGAGGCTCACGCTGCCCCCGATACTTCCTGTCTCTGCTGTACAGGCGTCACCCAACCGACCTGTAGGAGTCGCTGTCCACAACGTCCAATCCCCACCCATCGACTTCCACCCGCTACCTCTGCCAAATGAGCCAGTACGACGGCCGGCCCAAGCCGAAGGCAATGCTGAGACTGGGATTCGATACCGGAGTCTCTTGCATTGGTGACGAGCGCAATCTCTGCTACGCCACCCAGCCGCCTCCCTTTACTATCTTATCTGTTAGCTTATCCATCTTGACTCAGACACAAGATCTCTCTGATCTGATGACAGCACTACGTTGCGTGACGGCGCTTGTGTGCTTTTCCCCCCTGACGCACGACTCTCTTATGCGCGTGTGTAAAATTAACGAGACAAATCAAAGGAGCCCGAGCCGAACCCCATCTAATCTGTCCATGGTGTCGGGCCCCTCAGGCTTGCAGACCTCTAGTTCAAATTGTCATTTTAGACATTGACTCATTTTTTTATTCTCCATATAAGTAGCACCTCCTTTTTATTGTCATCATAAGAACAAAGGGAACCGCTCCCGCCTACCTCCGGTCAATGGTCTCTAACTACACACCCTCAAGACCCCTACGCTCTGCTTTTTCTGGCCGCCTCAGACCTACTCCTATCCGAGCTCCGGGAGGGTCATCAAGGAGAAGCCGCCTATTCTCAGTCCTTGCCCCACAATGGTGGAATGAACTATCCACCCCAGTTAGGACAGCCGAAACACGTCCAATCTTTTGCCGTCGACTAAAGACGCACTTCTTCAACCATTATCTGATATAAAATAAAAAAATATATATATAAATCTAACCCTGACTAACCTTACCGTCATGCACTTGTCCTAATAAACTAACCTACACTGTAGCACTCAACACTTTGATGAACATTGTTACTCAGCTGATAGAGTTGTGCCCTTCCTGATGACTTGTTGTACAGAACTTGGATAACAGCGTTCAGATAAATGACAAAATGTAAACCCTGAATCCATAACTGGTTGCAACATGTTTTTTGGAAGGAATCAAATGACATGTATTTGGAGGCAGGCCTTCCAAGAAAACTGCGTGGCAACTGGCCAGCCACGGTCAGCTGACTGGCACGAGGTCAGCTGACTGGCCAGCCACGGTCAGCTGACTGGCACGAGGCAGCTGGACTCACCTGTATTTATTCATTTGTTTCCCTAAGGAATCACTGTTGAAAAATAAACATTCACAATGGATTTAGTCACCTTTTATTAAAATTATACAAGTGCCCTTTAACATTTACCCATGGGTTGCAACAATCATGGAAAACCTAGAATAGTCATAGAATTAGAAAATGGTGTCCAAATAGTTAGATTTGTTGAAAATGTTTTCTTTTCTTTGGGAGGGGGGGGGGGTTAGAACAGTGCAGGGGGGATGCCGCTACCAAACAACAGCCTCCAGGAAGCAGGGATCCTCCATTTGTTGGGTCCTTGGCTCTGGAGGACAGGAGACACAGACAAGACACTTAGATCACAGTTCATTCAGACTCTTTAAAACCACCTCCCTGTGAGCACTATACTGTTTAAAACCACCTCCCTGTGAACACTATACTGTTTAAAACCACCTCCCTGTGAGCACTATACTGTTTAAAACCACCTCCCTGTGAACACTATACTGTTTAAAACCACCTCCCTGTGAACACTATACTGTTTAAAACCACCTCCCTGTGAACACTATACTGTTTAAAACCACCTCCCTGTGAACACTATACTGTTTAAAACCACCTCCCTGTGAACACTATACTGTTTAAAACCACCTCCCTGTGAACACTATACTGTTTAAAACCACCTCCCTGTGAGCACTATACTGTTTAAAACCACCTCCCTGTGAACACTATACTGTTTAAAACCACCTCCCTGTGAACACTATACTGTTTAAAACCACCTCCCTGTGAACACTATACTGTTTAAAACCACCTCCCTGTGAGCACTATACTGTTTAAAACCACCTCCCTGTGAACACTATACTGTTTAAAACCACCTCCCTGTGAACACTATACTGTTTAAAACCACCTCCCTGTGAACACTATACTGTTTAAAACCACCTCCCTGTGAACACTATACTGTTTAAAACCACCTCCCTGTGAGCACTATACTGTTTAAAACCACCTCCCTGTGAACACTATACTGTTTAAAACCACCTCCCTGTGAGCACTATACTGTTTAAAACCACCTCCCTGTGAACACTATACTGTTTAAAACCACCTCCCTGTGAACACTATACTGTTTAAAACCACCTCCCTGTGAGCACTATACTGTTTAAAACCACCTCCCTGTGAACACTATACTGTTTAAAACCACCTCCCTGTGAACACTATACTGTTTAAAACCACCTCCCTGTGAACACTATACTGTTTAAAACCACCTCCCTGTGAACACTATACTGTTTAAAACCACCTCCCTGTGAGCACTATACTGTTTAAAACCACCTCCCTGTGAACACTATACTGTTTAAAACCACCTCCCTGTGAACACTATACTGTTTAAAACCACCTCCCTGTGAACACTATACTGTTTAAAACCACCTCCCTGTGAACACTATACTGTTTAAAACCACCTCCCTGTGAGCACTATACTCTTTAAAACCACCTCCCTGTGAACACTATACTGTTTAAAACCACCTCCCTGTGAACACTATACTGTTTAAAACCACCTCCCTGTGAACACTATACTCTTTAAAACCACCTCCCTGTGAACACTATACTCTTTAAAACCACCTCCCTGTGAACACTATACTGTTTAAAACCACCTCCCTGTGAACACTATACTGTTTAAAACCACCTCCCTGTGAACACTATACTGTTTAAAACCACCTCCCTGTGAACACTATACTGTTTAAAACCACCTCCCTGTGAGCACTATACTGTTTAAAACCACCTCCCTGTGAACACTATACTGTTTAAAACCACCTCCCTGTGAGCACTATACTGTTTAAAACCACCTCCCTGTGAACACTATACTGTTTAAAACCACCTCCCTGTGAACACGACTCTTCTGCTTTAAACTCCCCCAAGGACATGTGGGTTGGTGTCGGAAAAGAGTAGAACATTTTGAAATGAAATAGGATCATCACATTGTAATTGTACTGGAAAACGATACCAATCTAAACTCATAAAGATATGATATGTTAGCCCTAGCGTTTATATGGTTACATCAAAATTAAACAGGGCAATTCTAATTTGGCATATTATGTGCTGGTTGCTGTGGAGGTGTGACTCACTGGAGTGTCCACCAGGTGGAGCCAGTCGTTGAGGTGGTTGAGCAGCGTGAAGGCATCTGGGATGTTGTCGCCCTCGGAGCAGAAGATGAGCAGCACGGCCAGAGTCAGGTCCTCAGCACAACTACAACACAGACAGATCAGCTGTTCAGATCAACTACAACACAGACAGATCAGCTGATCAACTACAATACAGACAGATCAGCTGAACAACTACAATACAGACAGATCAGCTGTTCAGCACAACTACAATACAAACAGATCAGCTGTTCAACTACAACAGACAGATCAGCTGATCAACTACAATACAGACAGATCAGCTGTTCAACTACAACACAGACAGATCAGCTGATCAACTACAATACAGACAGATCAGCTGTTCAACTACAACACAGACAGATCAGCTGATCAACTACAACACAGACAGATCAGCTGAACAACTACAATACAGAGATCAGCTGTTCAACTACAATACAATTCAAAGTCATAACATGTTTCAAGTTTCTTTATTAGTTGTCATACAAAAACACAGAATACTTTTATATGAAATGCTTCTTCCTGTTCTGCTCCTGAGAGTGTGCTAGATAAGAAATAGATAAAATATAAAATAGAAAGTCAAAAATACGTAAACAAGTGTAAACAAAAGTGTTCAATATATATATACAATGTCACCTAACTAGTGTGCCATTATGAATGAATCACGTTAAAAAATATAAATAACTTCTCTTAAACCACTGTTTGTGATTCTGCCTGAAGCCAGGACTCCATGTTTCATTCACATTTGACACGTTTGGTAAGATTTGAAATATTCAAAAATAATTGTGTCTGCTTTAAGCTATTCTCCCTCTCTTTTGTGTGTGTGTATTTACTATAGGCTACTCTTTTTTACATGGATTAGGCTAATTAGCTTTAACAATCCCAATTCCTGAGACTATTTTATTTAAAAGGAAGATATTGATTTACATGTATACGTATATATATCATATTATTTTATAATCGTATCTCCTGTGCTCGCACAAGCACTACCATAGCGTGGAGTGGAGAGATAACACATAATACATATAATAATAACACATGGAGATATACTAAAAAGTTATTTCTCTTTTTGTTCCCCGTTTTTCAGCATTTAGCTACAGGCATAGATAAATTGCATGTAATGATAAACAATGTCGTAGTAACGGCCGGGTGTTATATTATTTCAAGATAATAAAGTAGCTATAATGAGTCAATAGATAAAAAGCAGTAATGGCATGTAGGTTACTCACCCTACTCATGTACAGTAGCATCCACACTACACAGCATTTACAGACATAAATACACTTCATGGCTCATCTCCTACTCTGGGTATTCAGTAGGTGGTGTCAAAGAGGCAACTACCCATGTGACCTGAGGATACTAGTACCGCACATGTCAATCATTTTGAAATGTTCAATTGCAAATGTAATCAATTGTTAATTAAGGTTAGTTGCAGCCCTGTAGTGAACAGGGTGTGTCTGTAGGAGAGGTGCTTCATCAAACCTACTTGTTAATGAAGGTTAGTTGCAGCCCTGTAGTGAACAGGGTGTGTAGGAGAGGTGCTTCATCAAACCTACTTGTTAATGAAGGTTAGCTGCAGCCCTGTAGTGAACAGGGTGTGTCTGTAGGAGAGGTGCTTCATCAAACCTACTTGTTAATGAAGGTTAGCTGCAGCCCTGTAGTGAACAGGGTGTGTCTGTAGGAGAGGTGCTTCATCAAACCTACTTGTTAATGAAGGTTAGCTGCAGCCCTGTAGTGAACAGGGTGTGTCTGTAGGAGAGGTGCTTCATCAAACCTACTTGTTAATGAAGGTTAGTTGCAGCCCTGTAGTGAACAGGGTGTGTCTGTAGGAGAGGTGCTTCATCAAACCTACTTGTTAATGAAGGTTAGTTGCAGCCCTGTAGTGAACAGGGTGTGTAGGAGAGGTGCTTCATCAAACCTACTTGTTAATGAAGGTTAGCTGCAGCCCTGTAGTGAACAGGGTGTGTAGGAGAGGCGCTTCATCAAACCTACTTGTTAATGAAGGTTAGTTGCAGCCCTGTAGTGAACAGGGTGTGTCTGTAGGAGAGGTGCTTCATCAAACCTACTTGTTAATGAAGGTTAGCTGCAGCCCTGTAGTGAACAGGGTGTGTCTGTAGGAGAGGCGCTTCATCAAACCTACTTGTTAATGAAGGTTAGTTGCAGCCCTGTAGTGAACAGGGTGTGTAGGAGAGGTGCTTCATCAAACCTACTTGTTAATGAAGGTTAGTTGCAGCCCTGTAGTGAACAGGGTGTGTCTGTAGGAGAGGTGCTTCATCAAACCTACTTGTTAATGAAGGTTAGCTGCAGCCCTGTAGTGAACAGGGTGTGTCTGTAGGAGAGGTGCTTCATCAAACCTACTTGTTAATGAAGGTTAGTTGCAGCCCTGTAGTGAACAGGGTGTGTAGGAGAGGTGCTTCATCAAACCTACTTGTTAATGAAGGTTAGTTGCAGCCCTGTAGTGAACAGGGTGTGTCTGTAGGAGAGGTGCTTCATCAAACCTACTTGTTAATGAAGGTTAGTTGCAGCCCTGTAGTGAACAGGGTGTGTCTGTAGGAGAGGTGCTTCATCAAACCTACTTGTTAATGAAGGTTAGTTGCAGCCCTGTAGTGAACAGGGTGTGTCTGTAGGAGAGGCGCTTCATCAAACCTACTTGTTAATGAAGGTTAGTTGCAGCCCTGTAGTGAACAGGGTGTGTCTGTAGGAGAGGTGCTTCATCAAACCTACTTGTTAATGAAGGTTAGTTGCAGCCCTGTAGTGAACAGGGTCTGTAGGAGAGGTGCTTCATCAAACCTACTTGTTAATGAAGGTTAGTTGCAGCCCTGTAGTGAACAGGGTGTGTCTGTAGGAGAGGTGCTTCATCAAACCTACTTGTTAATGAAGGTTAGCTGCAGCCCTGTAGTGAACAGGGTGTGTGTGTAGGAGAGGTGCTTCATCAAACCTACTTGTTAATGAAGGTTAGCTGCAGCCCTGTAGTGAACAGGGTGTGTAGGAGAGGTGCTTCATCAAACCTACTTGTTAATGAAGGTTAGTTGCAGCCCTGTAGTGAACAGGGTGTGTCTGTAGGAGAGGTGCTTCATCAAACCTACTTGTTAATGAAGGTTAGCTGCAGCCCTGTAGTGAACAGGGTGTGTAGGAGAGGTGCTTCATCAAACCTACTTGTTAATGAAGGTTAGTTGCAGCCCTGTAGTGAACAGGGTGTGTCTGTAGGAGAGGTGCTTCATCAAACCTACTTGTTAATGAAGGTTAGCTGCAGCCCTGTAGTGAACAGGGTGTGTAGGAGAGGTGCTTCATCAAACCTACTTGTTAATGAAGGTTAGTTGCAGCCCTGTAGTGAACAGGGTGTGTCTGTAGGAGAGGTGCTTCATCAAACCTACTTGTTAATGAAGGTTAGCTGCAGCCCTGTAGTGAACAGGGTGTGTAGGAGAGGTGCTTCATCAAACCTACTTGTTAATGAAGGTTAGTTGCAGCCCTGTAGTGAACAGGGTGTGTCTGTAGGAGAGGTGCTTCATCAAACCTACTTGTTAATGAAGGTTAGTTGCAGCCCTGTAGTGAACAGGGTGTGTCTGTAGGAGAGGTGCTTCATCAAACCTACTTGTTAATGAAGGTTAGCTGCAGCCCTGTAGTGAACAGGGTGTGTCTGTAGGAGAGGTGCTTCATCAAACCTACTTGTTAATGAAGGTTAGTTGCAGCCCTGTAGTGAACAGGGTGTGTCTGTAGGAGAGGTGCTTCATCAAACCTACTTGTTAATGAAGGTTAGTTGCAGCCCTGTAGTGAACAGGGTGTGTCTGTAGGAGAGGTGCTTCATCAAACCTACTTGTTAATGAAGGTTAGTTGCAGCCCTGTAGTGAACAGGGTGTGTCTGTAGGAGAGGCGCTTCATCAAACCTACTTGTTAATGAAGGTTAGTTGCAGCCCTGTAGTGAACAGGGTGTGTCTGTAGGAGAGGTGCTTCATCAAACCTACTTGTTAATGAAGGTTAGCTGCAGCCCTGTAGTGAACAGGGTGTGTAGGAGAGGTGCTTCATCAAACCTACTTGTTAATGAAGGTTAGTTGCAGCCCTGTAGTGAACAGGGTGTGTCTGTAGGAGAGGTGCTTCATCAAACCTACTTGTTAATGAAGGTTAGTTGCAGCCCTGTAGTGAACAGGGTGTGTCTGTAGGAGAGGTGCTTCATCAAACCTACTTGTTAATGAAGGTTAGCTGCAGCCCTGTAGTGAACAGGGTGTGTCTGTAGGAGAGGTGCTTCATCAAACCTACTTGTTAATGAAGGTTAGCTGCAGCCCTGTAGTGAACAGGGTGTGTCTGTAGGAGAGGCGCTTCATCAAACCTACTTGTTAATGAAGGTTAGTTGCAGCCCTGTAGTGAACAGGGTGTGTCTGTAGGAGAGGTGCTTCATCAAACCTACTTGTTAATGAAGGTTAGTTGCAGCCCTGTAGTGAACAGGGTGTGTCTGTAGGAGAGGTGCTTCATCAAACCTACTTGTTAATGAAGGTTAGCTGCAGCCCTGTAGTGAACAGGGTGTGTCTGTAGGAGAGGTGCTTCATCAAACCTACTTGTTAATGAAGGTTAGTTGCAGCCCTGTAGTGAACAGGGTGTGTCTGTAGGAGAGGTGCTTCATCAAACCTACTTGTTAATGAAGGTTAGCTGCAGCCCTGTAGTGAACAGGGTGTGTAGGAGAGGTGCTTCATCAAACCTACTTGTTAATGAAGGTTAGTTGCAGCCCTGTAGTGAACAGGGTGTGTCTGTAGGAGAGGTGCTTCATCAAACCTACTTGTTAATGAAGGTTAGTTGCAGCCCTGTAGTGAACAGGGTGTGTCTGTAGGAGAGGTGCTTCATCAAACCTACTTGTTAATGAAGGTTAGTTGCAGCCCTGTAGTGAACAGGGTCTGTAGGAGAGGTGCTTCATCAAACCTACTTGTTAATGAAGGTTAGTTGCAGCCCTGTAGTGAACAGGGTGTGTCTGTAGGAGAGGTGCTTCATCAAACCTACTTGTTAATGAAGGTTAGTTGCAGCCCTGTAGTGAACAGGGTGTGTCTGTAGGAGAGGTGCTTCATCAAACCTACTTGTTAATGAAGGTTAGTTGCAGCCCTGTAGTGAACAGGGTGTGTCTGTAGGAGAGGTGCTTCATCAAACCTACTTGTTAATGAAGGTTAGCTGCAGCCCTGTAGTGAACAGGGTGTGTAGGAGAGGTGCTTCATCAAACCTACTTGTTAATGAAGGTTAGTTGCAGCCCTGTAGTGAACAGGGTGTGTCTGTAGGAGAGGTGCTTCATCAAACCTACTTGTTAATGAAGGTTAGCTGCAGCCCTGTAGTGAACAGGGTGTGTCTGTAGGAGAGGTGCTTCATCAAACCTACTTGATAATGAAGGTTAGTTGCAGCCCTGTAGTGAACAGGGTGTGTAGGAGAGGTGCTTCATCAAACCTACTTGTTAATGAAGGTTAGCTGCAGCCCTGTAGTGAACAGGGTGTGTCTGTAGGAGAGGTGCTTCATCAAACCTACTTGTTAATGAAGGTTAGTTGCAGCCCTGTAGTGAACAGGGTGTGTCTGTAGGAGAGGTGCTTCATCAAACCTACTTGTTAATGAAGGTTAGTTGCAGCCCTGTAGTGAACAGGGTGTGTCTGTAGGAGAGGTGCTTCATCAAACCTACTTGTTAATGAAGGTTAGCTGCAGCCCTGTAGTGAACAGGGTGTGTCTGTAGGAGAGGTGCTTCATCAAACCTACTTGTTAATGAAGGTTAGTTGCAGCCCTGTAGTGAACAGGGTGTGTCTGTAGGAGAGGTGCTTCATCAAACCTACTTGTTAATGAAGGTTAGCTGCAGCCCTGTAGTGAACAGGGTGTGTAGGAGAGGTGCTTCATCAAACCTACTTGTTAATGAAGGTTAGTTGCAGCCCTGTAGTGAACAGGGTGTGTCTGTAGGAGAGGTGCTTCATCAAACCTACTTGTTAATGAAGGTTAGTTGCAGCCCTGTAGTGAACAGGGTGTGTAGGAGAGGTGCTTCATCAAACCTACTTGTTAATGAAGGTACAAACATTAAAACTAGGGATGTCCGATATTATCGGCCGATATTGGCATTAAAATGTGATATGGGAAAATATCGGTATCGGTTTTCACATTTTTTTTTTTTTTTTTACATTTCTATAACCTTTATTTACCCAGGCAAGCAAGTAAGAACAAATTCAGATTTTATTTATTGTCAAAAGTATGCATAATGTTGTGTTCATTCCACAACAAGAGATATGTATGTTAATTACCTGAAATTATTCAGTTTTTTTGGGGGGGGGGACCCTGCATATATCGGTATCGGAAATTAAGAGTTGGACAATATCGGTATAGGTAAAAAAGCCAATATCGGACTTCCGGTATGAGAGCAGACGGGTAGCACACGTGCGGTAGAGCTCCTGGTCAAATGAGCGAAAAAACGGATAAATAAAGACCCGAAAAGTGATTAAAAATAAAAGATGCACACGAGAAGTAAGGAGGAGATAACGATTGTGAAGGAAAGAGAAATGGAGGACTCACGAGAAGAGGAGAATTTGAAGGAACAGAGCCCCCGAAGCGAGGCCGAGAAGGGACAGGCGGAGGAAGGGGGAGGTTCCGCTGAGACAGACACGGGAATGCCAGGATGGGCCGTGGTCATGCAGGCCGGAATATTGGAGACCATACAAATTAACACGGACACGATGCAGGCGACCATACAAATGAACACGGACACGATAAGGAACGATATTGGGAAGCTACGGGAGGAATTGAGGAAGGAACAGGAGGACTTCAGAGGCGAAATAAATACAGAACTCAAAATGGTGGATGAGAAGATGGCGGAGCAGGATAGGAACGTAACCGAGCTAGAAACAAGAGTGGCGCAAGCAGAAGAATGGAATACAGAGATACACGAGGTATTAACAAAAGCGATTCAACAACAAGAAAAGATGGAGTCAAAGATGTCGGACATGGAGGGGAGGTCACGGAGAAATAACATCAGAATATGGGGATTGAAAGAAGGGGTCGAAGGGGAATCGGTGACCCTATATGTGGAAAAGCTTATCAAAGAAGAATTGAAGGAGACGGGACTGGAAAAAATGGAGATACAGAGGGCCCACAGGGCGCTGGCTCCGAGACCGAAACCGGACAGACCTCCGAGGGCGGTGATTATTAACTTTCTGAGGTTCGAGGTGAAAGAATTGATACTTAGAACCGCGTGGACCAAGAAGATAGAAATCGAGGAGAAAAGGCTGTCGTTTGACCACGATTACTCGACAGCGGTGGCAATAACACGCAGGTCTTACGCGGGACTGAAGAGAATTCTGAAAGAAAACGGAATGAAATTCCAATCACCCATGACCTCGCTAAGGATCCACTGGAAGGAAGGGACGGTGACATACGCGGTGCGGGAGGCGGCGGGGGAGATGAGGCGACGGGGGATGCAGACGGCGGAGGACAGAGACGGAAGGAGACAGGAGGACCAGACGCTGAGCCTGCAACAGAGACTGGAGAAAGCACGCAGGTGGATCAGAGTAGGAGACCGGAACCCGGGAGAGGAGAGAGGAGAGAGAAGAAGGCCGAGGTGAGACGTGACGGACCGAAGGCGGAGACAGACGAGGAGGCCAGAAACGGAGAAGGAGGGGAGAGGAGGCGGGAGGAGACGAACGGATGAGTACACGCACAAGGGATGAAAAAAACTATCCAAATAGTGACAAAATATAGGAACTGAAATAACATATACATAAACACACATTCCCAGGTAGAGACAAGGTATAGGAACAGACGTGACATATACATGGACACGCAGTACAAACGCTGATGGAGGAAATAAATGTAAATATAATTAGGTATAATAGACGGAACACAAAACATATTGAAACAAATACATAGGCACACGCTGCGAGTAACAAAGTTGGAAGTAATTAAGGGGATAAATAAGCATCACATAGAAAATAGAGGGGGGGGGGGAAGAAAGTAAGAGATAGGAAGAGGGGTACACAGTGGACACCACACACTTGTTTGGGAGGAAGGAGGGACATTGGAACATGTGAGCCACATTGAGAGAGACCTAGGAAATGGGGATCTTTGAACAGAAAGAAAGACACAGAGCGCTTTTGACCAGGAGCTCGACAGCACTAAAAACAGCAAGAAGGCTGGACAATAATGACGAGCGGTTGGGGGCAAGGGTTTCAGACCCCCAAGCCGACAGGAGGAGGCCTCTCACTAGGAGAGCAGTTACTCCTCACCCACCAGCAGGGGACAGGGGGGGACACAGGGACCCCCTGAACGCCTTGGGAGCACTTTATGTAGAGTTTGTTTTTTATTTATGTTAATCATTATATGTATTCGGTGAAGAGAGCGGAGGCTACAACCGGAGGGGGAAATATGTGTGACATGGGGAGACTGACAGACGAACGAAGAAGAAAGATGACAAAGGTTAAATGTATAAAAATGATGTCGTTAAACGTTAATGGAATGAATAATCTGATAAAGAGGGGCAAAGTGATGTTGAAATGTAGAAAAAGTGAGATGCAAGTGTTTTTTTTGCAGGAGACACATTTGATAGCACAGGAACATGAGAAACTGAAAAGATTTGGATATGAAAATGCATACTATAGTTCCTTTAAACAGACCCGGAGGAGAGGAGTAGCCACGTTAATCAAGAACACAGTAAAGTTTGAATTGATCAAAGAAGTAAGAGACAAGGAGGGGAGATTTGTTCTGGTGAAGGGGAAAATGGAGGGTCAAATGGTTACGTTAGTGAATGTTTATGCACCCCCAGAGAGTGAGAGGGATTTATATGAGACCATTTTTGATATGATAGTGATGGAACTAGACTGGGATATTGATATGGGGCGACAGTGGCTCGGGAGGTAGAGCAGTCGTCTGGCAATCTGGAGGTTCCCGGTTCGATTCCCGCTCCTCCCGGGCAGTGTGTCGATGTGTCCTTGAGCAAGACACTTAACTCCTAATTGCTCCCGATGAGCAGGTTGGCACCTTGCATGGTTGCCTCCGCCGTCGGTTTGTGAATGTGTGAGTGAATGGGTAAAATGTGAGTAACAAATTGTAAAGCGCTTTGGATAAAAGCGCTATATATATAAAAAAGCAGCCATTATATGCGAGGGAGATTTTAATGTGGTATTGAATCACTTAGACACCACGAGTACTAGGAAAGCGCGGCCGCAAATCAGCAGATATATGAATATTCAAATGACGGAAATGGGAATTACAGACGTTTGGAGGGGGATGCACGCCATGGACAGGGAATACACACATTACTCACACCCACACGTGACATATGCAAGAATAGACTATTTTTTGATGACGACGGGGGACAGTTACAGGGTACGGGAGAGCAGAATAGGAGTAGCGGACATATCGGATCACAGTGCCATATATCTGACAGTAGATCTGGAGGGAAGACGGAGGAACACGATCTGGAGACTAAATGTAGGAATACTAAATAACAAGGGGGTGGTGAGTCAGATCAAGGAGGAGATAGCCAGGTATAAGGAGGAAAATGACAATGGGGAGGTCGACCCGAACATTCTATGGGACACAATGAAGGTGGTGATAAGGGGGAAATTGATGGAGAAAACAGCAATGCTGAAGAAAGCCAGAACGGAGACATATCACAATCTGATAGGGAAGCTGAAGGATCTAGAGGGGAGACACCAGATATCAAAAGAACAGGAAACGCTCGGAGAAATCAAAGAAGTAAAGGCCAGGATAAATAGGGAATTATTGACGGAAATAGAAAAGAAAGTGAGGTTTATGAAACAAACGTACTATGAAGGGGGACCAAAAGCGACCAGACTGTTGGCTAGGAGAATCAGGACGCAACAGAAGTTAAACACGATACACACAATAAGGGATACAAAGACTAATGAAATATTGAGGGACCCAGCTGAAATAGAGAGGACATTTAGAGAATACTATGAGAAACTATACACACAGCCAAAGGCAGCGGGAGAAGAGGAAATAGAAGCTTATCTGGAGAAGCTAGAGTTACCAATACCATAGTCCCCTCCAAACTCATAGCCAAGCTCAGGGACCTGGGCTTGAACTATGACCTCTGCCAGTGGGTCTTGGACTTCCTGACGGGCAGACCCCAGGTGGTAAGAGCAGGCAACTGCACCTCCTCATCCATCACGCTCAACATAGGGGCCCCCCAGGGCTGTGTTCTGAGCCCCCTCCTCTACTCCCTGTACACACATGACTGCGTGGCACAGCGGAACAACAACACAATCATCAAATTTGCTGATGACACAGTAGTGGTGGGCCTGATCTCTGCCAACGACGAGAGGGCCTACCTGGAAGAGGTAGAGAATCTGTCACAGTGGTGTCAGGAGAACTGCCTCTCCCTGAACGTCAGCAAAACAAAAGAGATGATTGTGGACTTCAGGAGGTCGGGGGTCAAGGACTACAGCCCCCTCAGCATCGACGGGGCACCGGTTGAGAGAGTGAACAGTTTCAAGTACCTCGGAGCCCACATATCCGAGGACTTGACATGGACCACACACATTGACAGTGTTGTGAAGAAGGCACGACAACGCCTCTACTTCCTCAGGCGCCTAAGGAAGTTCCAAGTCAGTCAGAAGATCCTCAGGAACTTCTACTCATGTACAATCGAGAGCATCCTGACTGGCAACATCACCTCCTGGTTTGGGAATAGCACTGCACAAGACCGTAGCAGACTACAAAGAGTGACACGTTCAGCCGAACGCACAATTGGAGGGGGGCTTCCCACCCTCCAGAACATTTACAACAAGCGGTGCAGGGGGAAGGCTAAGAGAATCATCAAGGACTCCAGCCACCCGAACAACTGCCTCTTTGAACTGCTGCGGTCAGGCAAGTGATACCGGAGTCTTAAAGGGGAACTCCAACATTTTGGGAAATTAGCTTATTTAACATCTTCCCTGGAGTTAGACAAGAAGATACATAGCTTTTTTGTCTCTGTGCGTGCATTTAGCTTTGGGAATAGACGCTCCGTTAGCATAGCTTAGCTTCATCACTGGAAGTGAGGCAGATCCGTAGCCTTACAGTGCCTTACAGTGTATTGTAAGGTCTGACATTGACCAAATTGTCGACATCCATAATATTCTGGGGTCCTGCACCGAATTCGCATTTATCCGTAGGAATACCGTAAGAGCTTCTTTGATTTGTGTAATGAATTCCTTGTTATTAAGCAGCATCGTGTTAAATCGCCATCTTGGGGCTCGGGATGATAGTATACCAAATGTTCCTTTTAAGAGTAAATAACAGTGATCAGACAATGCACTGGGTATCATTTCCACATCGTAGTTATCAAATAGTCTCGGGGTTGTGAAAACGTAATCTATTCTGGATAATGTATTATGTCTCGCAGATCGACAAGAGTACTTCCGGGTCATGGGGTTGAGTGATCGCCATAAGTCATTTACACCTGTAATCTTCGACCAATCCTTTAATGCATTAGATGTATTTTTTTGTTCGTTGGAAAAGGAGGGGTTTGATTTGTCCATCCTTGGATTCCAAATGGCATTCAAATCCGCACCGATTATAAATGAGTATTCGGGAAGGTCTAACATTGCTCTGGTAAGTGTAGTGAAGAAACTAACTTCGTATAAATTTGGGGCGTATACCGCTACCAACGCTATTTTTCTGTTCTTGTGTAAAATCTTAGCTATAGTTATCCGACCATCTGCATCAGACCATACTCCCTTCAATTCAATATTCAACTTCCGTCTAACGACTATGGCTACTCCCCGAGTTCTCGTTCCAAAGGAAGAGTGACTGATGTTATGATATGTGTTGTAGTATATAGTACCTGTTAGAGTCTCTTTAATATTCAATAGTACCTGTTAGAGTCCCTGTAATATTCCAATAGTACCTGTCAGTGAAGAGTCCCTGTAATATTCCAATAGTACCAGTCAGTGAAGAGTCCCTGTAATATTCCAATAGTACCTGTCAGTGAAGAGTCCCTGTAATATTCCAATAGTACCTGTCAGTGAAGAGTCCCTTGGTGATGCCTCCACCAGGGATGTAGAGTCGCTGCTCCGCGGGGCCCCCCACCCCCCCCACCCCGGGGAACAGGGCCACTCTCTCCAGCTCAGTCCAGCCCAGCTCCTCCAGGAGAGCACCACACACCTTCTGCAGTGCAGGGGTGGCCAGGTACCTCAGGGGGGCGCTAGCGTGCAACAACAGAGACAGGAGAACAATATGTTAAAGGATAACTGAAAAGGCCTGTTCAGCCAGTAATTTAAGAGTTTGAATTGCTGTCTGAATGCCATGACATCATCTACATAGAGCTTAGGGCTGGGCGATATGGAAAAAAATCATATCACGATAACGATATGATAATGTTATCATATTTCTCTATATCGATAATTATCGAAATTGTTATAAGTATAATTTTTTTTTTTAACAACAGATGTATGTTTATTTTGCAGCAATTCTTTGTCGTTGCCGCCATCTTTAGTGTTACATCCCCTCACACTCCAGTTCTCAGGCTGCAGCTGGTTTGAAAGCGAAAGTAAACTGGCTTCTCTGCTGGCTGTGGCTCCAGGGGAGTTGAACAGTTCTGGCTCTGCTAGTTTATTTTCTGTCTTTTGGTGCTTTTTTGGTGGACAAACCACCGCACATGTGCACCGTGACTCGTGACTGGAGACTAGCTCTGCTAGCACACATAGCCTACTGTGTACAGACGGTTTCAAACTGCATTTTAAATTAGAAAGCAAACAAAATAAATGGACAAGAGAAAAATAAATCTCAATTTGGTCAGTATTGTCATTTGGACAAGCAAAGCCATTACTTTAAGTTGCAGGCGAGAAAGACAAGTCTGTCCACTGTCTCTGGTTTTAAAGCTGCCCTGTTGCAGGTCACAAAAAAATAAAAACGATTTTTCGATTTCTTTTTATTTCAATATTCGATATCGATTATTAAAATATATTGCGATATTTATCGTTATCGTTATATCGCCCAGCCCTAATAGAGCTACACACATAGACCATGCCATGACATTATCTACATAGAGCTACACACATTAGACCATGCCATGACATCATCTACATAGAGCTACACACATAGACCATGCCACAGCCCTGATCTACATAGAGCTACACACATAGACCATGCCACAGCCCTGATCTACATAGAGCTACACACATAGACCATGCCACAGCCCTTATCTACATAGAGCTACACACATAGACCATGCCACAGCCCTGATCTACATAGAGCTACACACATAGACCATGCCACAGCCCTGATCTACATAGAGCTACACACATAGACCATGCCACAGCCCTGATCTACATAGAGCTACACACATAGACCATGCCACAGCCCTTATCTACATAGAGCTACACACATAGACCATGCCACAGCCCTGATCTACATAGAGCTACACACATAGACCATGCCACAGCCCTGATCTACATAGAGCTACACACATAGACCATGCCACAGCCCTGATCTACATAGAGCTACACACATAGACCATGCCACAGCCCTTATCTACATAGAGCTACACACATAGACCATGCCACAGCCCTGATCTACATAGAGCTACACACATAGACCATGCCACAGCCCTGATCTACATAGAGCTACACACATAGACCATGCCACAGCCCTGATCTACATAGAGCTACACACATAGACCATGCCATGACATCATCTACATAGAGCTACACACATAGACCATGCCATGACATCATCTACATAGAGCTACACACATAGACCATGCCATGACATCATCTACATAGAGCTACACACATAGACCATGCCACAGCCCTGATCTACATAGAGCTACACACATAGACCATGCCATGACATCATCTACATAGAGCTACACACAGACCATGCCATGACATCATCTACATAGAGCTACACACATAGACCATGCCACAGCCCTGATCTACATAGAGCTACACACATAGACCATGCCACAGCCCTGATCTACATAGAGCTACACACATAGACCATGCCACAGCCCTTATCTACATAGAGCTACACACATAGACCATGCCACAGCCCTGATCTACATAGAGCTACACACATAGACCATGCCACAGCCCTGATCTACATAGAGCTACACACATAGACCATGCCACAGCCCTGATCTACATAGAGCTACACACATAGACCATGCCACAGCACCCCCACACAACAGCTCACAGCAGCACCTAGCCGGTCGTCTTAATAATCTAAATACACAGTATACTGTGGCTATGAGCACTCGTGGATATCTCTCATCCAATCACAATGTGTGTTTTAAACTAAATATCCATATCTCTCATCCAATCACAATGTGTGTTTTAAACTAAATATCCATATCTCTCATCCAATCACAATGTGTGTTTTAAACTAAATATCCATATCTCTCATCCAATCACAATGTGTGTTTTAAACTCTCATCCAATCACAATGTGTGTTTTAAACTCTCATCCAATCACAATGTGTGTTTTGCCAATCACAATGTGTGTTTAATCTCTCATCCAATCACAATGTGTGTTTTAAACTATCATCCAATCACAATGTGTGTTTTATCTCTCATCCAATCACAATGTGTGTTTTATCTCTCATCCAATCACAATGTGTGTTTTAAACTCTCATCCAATCACAATGTGTGTTTTAAAGTCTCATCCAATCACAATGTGTGTTTTAAAGTCTCATCCAATCACAATGTGTGTTTTAAAGTCTCACCCAATCACAATGTGTGTTTTAAACTCTCATCCAATCACAATGTGTGTTTTAAAGTCTCACCCAATCACAATGTGTGTTTTAAAGTCTCACCCCTGCAGCTGCTGGTCGTCCCTCTGGTGGGCGTGGCTAGAGGACACAACCACCGTCCTGCAGAACTGGCTGCTGCGGATCCAAGACAGCAGCTGCTTCCGGAAGCTTCTGGACTTTGTCTGGATGGAGGGTGACGCCCACAATATAAACACTTGAACATAATGTCCACAATATAAACACTTGAACATAATGTCCACAATATAAACACTACTTGAACATAATGTCCACAATATAAACACTTGAACATAATGTCCACAATATAAACACTTGAACATAATGTCCACAATATAAACACTTGTACATGATGTCCACAATATAAACACTACTTGAACATAATGTTCACAATATAAACACTACTTGAACATAATGTTCACAATATAAACACTACTTGAACATAATGTTCACAATATAAACACTACTTGAACATAATGTTCACAATATAAACACTACTTGAACATAATGTTCACAATATAAACACTTCTTGAACATAATGTTCACAATATAAACACTACTTGAACATAATGTTCACAATATAAACACTACTTGAACATAATGTTCACAATATAAACACTACTTGAACATAATGTTCACAATATAAACACTACTTGAACATAATGTTCACAATATAAACACTTCTTGAACATAATGTTCACAATATAAACACTACTTGAACATAATGTTCACAATATAAACACTACTTGAACATAATGTTCACAATATAAACACTTGAACATAATGTCCACAATATAAACACTTGAACATAATGTTCACAATATAAACACTACTTGAACATAATGTTCACAATATAAACACTACTTGAACATAATGTCCACAATATAAACACTACTTGAACATAATGTCCACAATATAAACACTACTTGAACATAATGTCCACAATATAAACACTACTTGAACATAATGTCCACAATATAAACACTACTTGAACATAATGTCCACAATATAAACACTACTTGAACACAATGATCACAATATAAACACTTGAACACAATGATCACAATATAAACACTACTTGAACATAATGTCCACAATATAAACACTACTTGAACATAATGTCCACAATATAAACACTACTTGAACATAATGTCCACAATATAAACACTACTTGAACACAATGATCACAATATAAACACTACTTGAACACAATGATCACAATATAAACACTACTTGAACATAATGTCCACAATATAAACACTACTTGAACATAATGTCCACAATATAAACACTACTTGAACATAATGTTCACAATATAAACACTACTTGAACATAATGTTCACAATATAAACACTACTTGAACATAATGTTCACAATATAAACACTACTTGTACATAATGTCCACAATATAAACACTACTTGAACATAATGTTCACAATATAAACACTACTTGAACATAATGTTCACAATATAAACACTTTAATAACACATGTACCTGGTTTAATAACACATTTACCTGGTTTAATAACACATTTACCTGGTTTAATAACACATTTACCTGGTTTAATAACTGGTTTAATAACACATGTACCTGGTTTAATAACACATTTACCTGGTTTAATAACTGGTTTAATAACACATTTACCTGGTTTAATAACTGGTTTAATAACACATTTACCTGGTTTAATAACTGGTTTAATAACACATTTACCTGGTTTAATAACACATTTACCTGGTTTAATAACTGGTTTAATAACGCATTTACCTGGTTTAATAACACATTTACCTGGTTTAATAACTGGTTTAATAACACATTTACCGGGTTTAATAACACATTTACATGGTTTAATAACTGGTTTAATAACACATTTACCTGGTTTAATAACTGGTTTAATAACACATTTACCTGGTTTAATAACACATTTACATGGTTTAATAACTGGTTTAATAACACATTTACCTGGTTTAATAACTGGTTTAATAACACATTTACCTGGTTTAATAACTGGTTTAATAACACATTTACCCGCTTTAATAACTGGTTTAATAACACATTTACCTGGTTTAATAACTGGTTTAATAACACATTTACCTGGTTTAATAACACATTTACCTGGTTTAATAACACATTTACCTGGTTTAATAACACATTTACCTGGTTTAATAACTGGTTTAATAACACATTTACCTGGTTTAATAACACATTTACCTGGTTTAATAACTGGTTTAATAACACATTTACATGGTTTAATAACTGGTTTAATAACACATTTACCTGCTTTAATAACTGGTTTAATAACACATTTACCTGGTTTAATAACTGGTTTAATAACACATTTACCTGGTTTAATAACTGGTTTAATAACACATTTACATGGTTTAATAACTGGTTTAATAACACATTTACCTGGTTTAATAACTGGTTTAATAACACATTTACCTGCTTTAATAACTGGTTTAATAACACATGGTTTAATAACACATTTACCTGGTTTAATAACTGGTTTAATAACACATTTACCTGGTTTAATAACACATGGTTTAATAACACATTTACCTGGTTTAATAACTGGTTTAATAACACATTTACCTGGTTTAATAACTGGTTTAATAACACATTTACCTGGTTTAATAACTGGTTTAATAACACATTTACCTGCTTTAATAACTAGTTTAATAACACATTTACCTGGTTTATTAACACATTTACCTGGTTTAATAACACATTTACCTGGTTTAATAACATTTACATTTTACATTTAGTCATTTAGCTGACGCTTTTATCCAAAGCGACTTACAAGTTCTGTACGACAAGCCATCAGGAAGAGCACAACTCTATCAGCTGAGTAACAATGTTCATCAAAGTGTTGAGTGCTACAGTGTAGGTTAGTTTATTAGGACAAGTGCATGACAGTATGGTTAGTTAGGGTTAGATTTTTTTTTTTTTTTTTTTTTTTTTTTTTTTCAGATAATGGTTGAAGAAGTGAGTCTTTAGTCGACGGCGAAAGATTGGACGTGTTTCGGCTGTCCTAACTGGGGTGGGTAGTTCATTCCACCATTGTGGGGCAAGGACTGAGAATAGGCGACTTCTCTTTGATGACCCTCCCGGAGCTTGGATAGGAGTAGGTCTGAGGCGGCCAGAAGATGCAGAGCGTAGGGGTCTTGAGGGTGTGTAGTTAGAGACCATTGACCGGAGGTAGGCGGGAGCAGTTCCCTTTGCCGCACGGTATGCTAGGTCAAGGGCCTTGAAGCGGATTCGTGCAGCAATGGGGAGCCAGTGCAGGTCCCTAAGAAGTGGGGTGACATGGGCCGACTTCGGTAGGTTTGAGATCAGGCGGGCCGCTGCGTTCTGAATGAGTTGAAGAGGCTTAGTGGCAGTGGCCGGGAGGCCAGCGAGCAGTGCGTTGCAGTAGTCGAGGCGGGAGATGACTGTTGATTGGACGAGGAGTTGGGTGGCTTCTTTTGTCAGGAAGGGGCGAATCCTTCTGACGTTGCTCAGGAGGAATCGGCAGGTTCTGGCCGAAACACATTTACATGGTTTAATAACTGGTTTAATAACACATTTACATGGTTTAATAACTGGTTTAATAACACATTTACCTGGTTTAATAACACATTTACCTGGTTTAATAACACATTTACCTGGTTTAATAACTGGTTTAATAACACATTTACCTGGTTTAATAACTGGTTTAATAACACATTTACCTGGTTTAATAACTGGTTTAATAACACATGTACCTGGTTTAATAACTGGTTTAATAACACATTTACCTGGTTTAATAACTGGTTTAATAACACATTTACCTGGTTTAATAACTGGTTTAATAACACATTTACCTGGTTTAATAACTGGTTTAATAACACATTTACCTGGTTTAATAACTGGTTTAATAACACATTTACATGGTTTAATAACTGGTTTAATAACACATTTACCTGGTTTAATAACACATTTACCTGGTTTAATAACACATTTACCTGGTTTAATAACTGGTTTAATAACACATTTACCTGGTTTAATAACACATGGTTTAATAACACATTTACTTGGTTTAATAACTGGTTTAATAACACATTTACATGGTTTAATAACTGGTTTAATAACTGGTTTAATAACACATTTACCTGGTTTAATAACACATTTACCTGGTTTAATAACACATTTACATGGTTTAATAACTGGTTTAATAACACATTTACCTGGTTTAATAACACATTTACCTGGTTTAATAACTGGTTTAATAACACATTTACCTGGTTTAATAACACATTTACCTGGTTTAATAACTGGTTTAATAACACATTTACCTGGTTTAATAACTGGTTTAATAACACATTTACCTGGTTTAATAACTGTTTTAATAACACATGTACCTGGTTTAATAACTGGTTTAATAACACATTTACATGGTTTAATAACTGGTTTAATAACACATTTACCTGGTTTAATAACTGGTTTAATAACACATTTACCTGCTTTAATAACTGGTTTAATAACACATTTACCTGGTTTAATAACTGGTTTAATAACACATTTACCTGGTTTAATAACTGGTTTAATAACACATTTACCTGGTTTAATAACTGGTTTAATAACACATTTACCTGGTTTAATAACTGGTTTAATAACACATGGTTTAATAACACATTTACCTGGTTTAATAACACATTTACCTGGTTTAATAACACATGGTTTAATAACACATTTACCTGGTTTAATAACTGGTTTAATAACACATTTACCTGGTTTAATAACTGGTTTAATAACACATTTACCTGGTTTAATAACTGGTTTAATAACACATTTACCTGCTTTAATAACTAGTTTAATAACACATTTACCTGCTTTATTAACACATTTACATGGTTTAATAACTGGTTTAATAACACATTTACCTGGTTTAATAACACATTTACCTGGTTTAATAACTGGTTTAATAACACATTTACCTGGTTTAATAACACATTTACCTGGTTTAATAACTGGTTTAATAACACATGTACCTGGTTTAATAACTGGTTTAATAACTGGTTTAATAACACATTTACCTGGTTTAATAACTGGTTTAATAACACATTTACCTGGTTTAATAACACATTTACCTGGTTTAATAACACATTTAAATGGTTTAATAACTGGTTTAATAACACATTTACCTGGTTTAATAACACATTTACCTGGTTTAATAACTGGTTTAATAACACATTTACCTGGTTTAATAACTGGTTTAATAACTGGTTTAATAACACATTTACCTGGTTTAATAACTGGTTTAATAACACATTTACCTGGTTTAATAACTGGTTTAATAACACATTTACCTGGTTTAATAACACATTTACCTGGTTTAATAACACATGGTTTAATAACACATTTACCTGGTTTAATAACACATTTACCTGGTTTAATAACTGGTTTAATAACACATTTGCCTGGTTTAATAACACATGGTTTAATAACACATTTACCTGGTTTAATAACACATTTACCTGGTTTAATAACACATTTACATGGTTTAATAACACATGTACCTGGTTTAATAACTGGTTTAATAACACATTTACCTGGTTTAATAACACATTTACATGGTTTAATAACTGGTTTAATAACACATTTACCTGGTTTAATAACACATTTACATGGTTTAATAACTGGTTTAATAACACATTTACCTGGTTTAATAACACATTTACATGGTTTAATAACTGGTTTAATAACACATTTACCTGGTTTAATAACACATTTACCTGGTTTAATAACACATTTACCTGGTTTAATAACACATTTACATGGTTTAATAACTGGTTTAATAACACATTTACATGGTTTAATAACTGGTTTAATAACACATTTACCTGGTTTAATAACTGGTTTAATAACACATTTACCTGGTTTAATAACTGGTTTAATAACTGGTTTAATAACACATTTACCTGGTTTAATAACTGGTTTAATAACACATGTACCTGGTTTAATAACACATGGTTTAATAACACATGTACCTGGTTTAATAACACATGGTTTAATAACACATGGTTTAATAACACATGTACCTGGTTTAATAACACATGTACCTGGTTTAATAACACATGGTTTAATAACACATGTACCTGGTTTAATAACACATGTACCTGGTTTAATAACACATGGTTTAATAACACATGTACCTGGTTTAATAATGCGTGGTTTAATAACACATTTACCTGGTTTAATAACACATGGTTTAATAACACATGTACCTGGTTTAATAACACATGGTTTAATAACACATGTACCTGGTTTAATAACACATGGTTTAATAACACATGTACCTGGTTTAATAACACATGCACCTGGTTTAATAACACATGGTTTAATAACACATGTACCTGGTTTAATAACACATGGTTTAATAACACATGTACCTGGTTTAATAACACATGGTTTAATAACACATGTACCTGGTTTAATAACTGGTTTAATAACACATGTACCTGGTTTAATAACACATGGTTTAATAACACATGTACCTGGTTTAATAACTGGTTTAATAACACATGTACCTGGTTTAATAACTGGTTCTGGTTTAATAACACATGGTTTAATAACACATTAATAGTATATTTCCATGTTAAAATAATACGGCTGCAGATTTACCTGAACTATTGGCGTTCTGATTTGAAGCACGACCAGCCTCCGCTCTGCTGCTGTGTACACTGTTAAAGAGAAGTGTGCTGCTGTTACTGTTAAAGAGAAGTGTGCTGCTGTTACTGTTAAAGAGAAGTGTGTTGCTGTTACTGTTAAAGAGAAGTGTGTTGCTGTTACTGTTAAAGAGAAGTGTGTTACTGTTACTGTTAAAGAGAAGTGTGTTGCTGTTACTGTTAAAGAGAAGTGTGCTGCTGTTACTGTTAAAGAGAAGTGTGTTACTGTTACTGTTAAAGAGAAGTGTGTTGCTGTTACTGTTAAAGAGAAGTGTGCTGCTGTTACTGTTAAAGAGAAGTGTGCTGCTGTTACTGTTAAAGAGAAGTGTGTTACTGTTACTGTTAAAGAGAAGTGTGTTGCTGTTACTGTTAACACTTTGGGTGCCGGGAGCCGTCTTTAGACGTCTTTGCTGGCCATGCTAAAGTTGCCGGGGGACGCTGTACGTCGTCTTTATATCAATATTTCAAAAATCTGCGATCGGATTCATAATGTCCCTCCGCTGGCCTGAGATTCACCAGCAGGACCCACTGAGCTCTCTGGCGGTTCAGGAGCGCCATCTGGTGGCCGATCGGCGCAAGCGCTTAACAGGAAGCGCACTAGAGGTTTTGCTAGACGTCCGTATTGCTTCCGGCCACTCGGTACATGTCCCGTGACTCTAGCTCGTCACTCTACATAGCGATCGATTGCCAATAACTCGATAAACAACATGATTTGGACGTATATACCATTATACAAGCTGGAGATGGACCGGGTAATAATATATCCCATAATGATAAAATTTCTACTCGACGATGATCGCCCAACGGCGCGCGGAGACTGGGGTGAGTTTCAGCGTGTAACGTTACCGTCTTCGATAATAACTGATATTATCAACATTTGACCCACATTAGATGATTGGTATAACGCTGCCCACGGAATTATAAACGCCCCCTCGCCCATCCGGTCAACATCAGATGACGTGTAGTAACTTCTAGAAGTACGTCTAGTTGGAATTTTTTATATCGCGCTGATTGCCATCAAACTGTATTTCATCATCAATATAATGCATTTGGGGCTATATATCACGTTCTGGAGAAAGCTGCAGAAAGAGATGAAAACATACTTATACATTAGACCATACTTTACTATGAATATGTGAATGAAAAAGTTTAACGTTGCTACACAATGAACAATACATATAGGACTTTGAATGGGCCCTAATAATGGCAATGTAGCAATAGAATTTAAAAAGTTATAGCCCTGCAAAGAAGGGGACTTTCTCCATAGACAAATAGCGCTGGCAATCTATGGTATATCATTAATTTAACCTTAGGCAACCAAAGTGTTAAAGAGAAGTGTGTTACTGTTACTGTTAAAGAGAAGTGTGTTGCTGTTACTGTTAGAGAAGTGTGTTACTGTTACTGTTAAAGAGAAGTGTGTTGCTGTTACTGTTAAAGAGAAGTGTGTTGCTGTTACTGTTAAAGAGAAGTGTGTTGCTGTTACTGTTAAAGAGAAGTGTGTTGCTGTTACTGTTAAAGAGAAGTGTGTTACTGTTACTGTTAAAGAGAAGTGTGTTGCTGTTACTGTTAAAGAGAAGTGTGTTACTGTTACTGTTAAAGAGAAGTGTGTTGCTGTTACTGTTAAAGAGAAGTGTGTTGCTGTTACTGTTAAAGAGAAGTGTGTTGCTGTTACTGTTAAAGAGAAGTGTGTTGCTGTTACTGTTAAAGAGAAGTGTGTTACTGTTACTGTTAAAGAGAAGTGTGTTACTGTTACTGTTAAAGAGAAGTGTGTTACTGTTAAAGAGAAGTGTGTTACTGTTACTGTTAAAGAGAAGTGTGTTACTGTTACTGTTAAAGAGAAGTGTGTTACTGTTACTGTTAAAGAGAAGTGTGTTGCTGTTACTGTTAAAGAGAAGTGTGTTACTGTTACTGTTAAAGAGAAGTGTGTTGCTGTTACTGTTAAAGAGAAGTGTGCTGCTGTTACTGTTAAAGAGAAGTGTGTTACTGTTACTGTTAAAGAGAAGTGTGTTGCTGTTACTGTTAAAGAGAAGTGTGTTACTGTTACTGTTAAAGAGAAGTGTGTTGCTGTTACTGTTAAAGAGAAGTGTGTTGCTGTTACTGTTAAAGAGAAGTGTGTTGCTGTTACTGTTAAAGAGAAGTGTGTTACTGTTACTGTTAAAGAGAAGTGTGTTACTGTTACTGTTAAAGAGAAGTGTGTTGCTGTTACTGTTAAAGAGAAGTGTGCCGCTGTTACTGTTAAAGAGAAGTGTGTTGCTGTTACTGTTAAAGAGAAGTGTGTTACTGTTACAGAGAAGTGTGTTACTGTTAAAGAGAAGTGTGCTGCTGTTACTGTTAAAGAGAAGTGTGTTGCTGTTACTGTTAAAGAGAAGTGTGTTACTGTTACTGTTAAAGAGAAGTGTGTTACTGTTAAAGAGAAGTGTGTTACTGTTACTGTTAAAGAGAAGTGTGTTACTGTTACTGTTAAAGAGAAGTGTGCTGCTGTTACTGTTAAAGAGAAGTGTGCTGCTGTTACTGTTAAAGAGAAGTGTGCTGCTGTTACTGTTAAAGAGAAGTGTGTTGCTGTTACTGTTAAAGAGAAGTGTGTTGCTGTTACTGTTAAAGAGAAGTGTGTTACTGTTACTGTTAAAGAGAAGTGTGCTGCTGTTAAAGAGAAGTGTGCTGCTGTTAAAGAGAAGTGTGTTGCTGTTAAAGAGAAGTGTGTTGCTGTTGCTGTTAAAGAGAAGTGTGTTGCTGTTACTGTTAAAGAGAAGTGTGTTGCTGTTACTGTTAAAGAGAAGTGTGTTGCTGTTACTGTTAAAGAGAAGTGTGTTCAGAATATATAAATATTTGATCGGCTCAGAGGCAAAACAAACCATTTGACATCACTAATAATTCTGCAGCTTGCTCACTGTACAGCTTATGACATCACTAATAATTCTGCAGCTTGCTCACTGTACAGCTTATGACTAAAGTTACATATTCCACTAGGTGTTGGTGTTAACCCTTTCACTGCCACACGACAGAAGGTTAACCCTTTACTATCACACAACCGACGGCGATGCTCCATCATTAGCATCATAAGTCCGCGGATGCTAATGATGGAGCATCGCCGTCGGTTGTGTGATAGTAAAGGGCTAACCGGCTGTATTGTCACAGTGAAAGGGTTAACCGGCTGTCGTGTGGCAGTGAAAGGGTTAACGGGGCAGCCGCACCTTCTGCTGCGGTGTGGAGCTCCTGGTGGTCCGAGGTGCAGTAGGGGTTGTTCCCCACCAGGGGCAGCAGACAGTCTGTGTGCAGGTAGCCGACCAGACGCATGTTGAGGGTGGACACCAGGAGGTCCGCTGCCAGCTGGCCCACGTTGCCCACCGCCACCGCGGGCTGGCAGGACGTCCACAAACACACATGTTATTCATGAACACCTCCCTCTCTGGGACCCAAGTACTGCAGACAATACTGTGAGTTATTATTATGCATTATCGCCCGATTCTATTAACACCAAATTTTTTTTTAACTCACGATTAACTTTAAAAATAACTTTTTTACTAGACTTCACTCCGGTGTATTATTGATGCTCTCATTGATACTGTGTGTGTGTGTGTGTGTGTGTGTGTGTGTGTGTGTGTGTGTGTGTGTGTGTGTGTGTGTGTGTGTGTGTGTGTGTGTGTGTGTGTGTGTGTGTGTGTGTGTGTGTGTGTGTGTGTGTGTGTGTGTGTGTGTGTGTGTGTGTGTGTGTGTGTGTGTGTGTGTGTGTGTGTGTGTGTGTGTGTGTGTGTGTGTGTGTGTGTGTGTGTGTGTGTGTGTGTGTGTGTGTGTGTGTGTGTGTGTGTGTGTGTGTGTGTGTGTGTGTGTGTGTGTGTGTGTGTGTGTGTGTGTGTGTGTGTGTGTGTGTGTGTGTGTGTGTGTGTGTGTGTGTGTGTGTGTGTGTGTGTGTGTGTGTGTGTGTGTGTGTGTGTGTGTGTGTGTGTGTGTGTGTGTGTGTGTGTGTGTGTGTGTGTGTGTGTGTGTGTGTGTGTGTGTGTGTGTGTGTGTGTGTGTGTGTGTGTGTGTGTGTGTGTGTGTGTGTGTGTGTGTGTGTGTGTGTGTGTGTGTGTGTGTGTGTGTGTGTGTGTGTGTGTGTGTGTGTGTGTGTGTGTGTGTGTGTGTGTGTGATATATATAGAGAGAGGGGGGTGAGAGAGATGAGGAAGGGGCCAGAGAGAAAGAGAGCTGGGAGAGTGTGTGTGTGAGAGAGAGAGGGGGGGGTGTGATTACTCAGCCCTTGTGTGGGTGAATGTAACAAGTTCCTAACGTTTTCTTTCCCCTATTATTTCATGCACACTTTATTCATTTTTTTTAAATATTTTAATCGATTGACAGCACTAGTAATAATATAATGATCATATGTAATAATAGCATATGTAATATAATTCTCATGTGTAATATAATTATCTAGTCAGATGCAGAGAGTGGCTCGTTCAGAGGAGGGCTTCCCACTGTCCAGGACATTTACACCAGGCGTTGCAGTGCCAAGGCTAAGAGAATAATCAAAGACGCTAGTCACCCAAAACTGCCTCTTTATTTATTAAAAAGATTTGCACCCATACCTAATTTTTGCATTTAGCATTTTTTTTAAGTTTGCATTTTTGTACCTCAATGTCTGCATTTTTATTTTGTTGTACTTTAGTTTGTATAGTGTTGGGACTGTATTCCTCTTTACAATTGTATTGTATGAAGCACATTCTCAAGGGCTCATACAGAACCAAGCATTTCACTGTAATGTACAAAACAAACTTGAACTTGATGGGGATTGGTTTTTATTAGGGGTGTAACAATGCATCGCAATGCATCGATCCTAAGGTGACGATTCAACTGCATCGATTTGAAAATTTTAAGAATCGATTATTACATTTTATTTTTTTGTGTCGATTTTTTTTACCTATACTTCATTGATGCCGAGTGAATCAGTTCCCCCAGCCACATTTGTGTATACATTTTTGGGGGGGAATTAACTGATCAAAAATAGGGATGCCCCGATCACGTTTTTTGCCACCGATACCAATCACCGATCGTCGTGAGCCATATCGGCCGATACCGATCGTTTTTGATAAAAAAATTCTTTTAAATTATTTTATATAATTTTTTTTTATTATATAAAATATATATATTATATAATTAGACTTGTACTTGTATTATCTGCGAGACATCGCCACCACGCAACAAGCTCCACTGTCTGTGTGTACTCTAGTAGCCTCCAGCTACGGCCAGGATTCTCCGGAGCTGCAGCTAGACCCTATACTCGAGTAGCCTGCAGCTACGGCCAGGATTCTCCGGAGCTGCAGCTAGACCCTATTGATCATATTCAACAACATGCCCTCAGCTCGAATACGCATCGAATCAGTGTTATAAAACATTGATATCAGGAGCTATCTGTGGCTACTGCTGGCCGGCTATATAACGTTGATACAGCGCCTCTGTGAACTATTTAGTTCAGTGGGACATTTCGTTTTGAACAGTGAGCTGGCGTCAGCTAACATGAGCTAGCTGAGGTATCATACACATCTCTACTAGACTTGCTGGAGCGTTTGTTGATGTCAGGAGCTATCGGTAGCTGGCCGGCTAGATACCGTTCGGTTAGACAATGTCTCATCATGTATTGGAGTGAATGGTTGACTCACTGGGTCATTTTGTAACGGTAGCTAACGTTAGCTAAGGGAGACGCCGTCCTCCCGTCCCACTAGACTAGACTACTAGACCCGTGTTTACATGCGCGCGGGAGGGGCTGGAGGGAGGAGCAGACGCCGCACAGCTCCCGGTGTCTGAGACAGAACTCAGCGAGACGAGCGAGTGAGATCGGTTTTGACGATCGGCGAAAATAAAGCATTATCACCGATCGCATATTTATACTGATTATCGGCCGATAACGATCGGTAAATCAAAAATGTATCGAATCGTGGTCAAATGAAGATATTTCATGATGCATTGAATCGTTGCCTGAAGAATCGTAATCGAATCGAATCGTAATCTAATCAAATCGTTGTGGGGTCGAAATGTTACACCCCTAGTTTTTATGCATAGCTTTATGTAATTTTATGTAATTTATGCAAATGATTAAACCCTCAGCTCTGAACTCGGCAGAATCTGCACATGGCTCGCTGATAACAAACTATCATTACACCTGGGCAAAACAGAGTCCATTCTCTTTGGATCAAATAACAAACTCAGCAAGACCGACGGCTTCTCAGTTACAGTGGGTGACAATATTGTCACAAAGAAAGATGAAATTACATACCTGAATGAATGAATGAATGAAAACTTTATTTAACAGATTGCAGAATGGGTACAATACAGTACGGCTCAATACATACAATTGTTAAGGGGATGCAGACCTGAGAAAGACGTTTGTCTTGTTTCCATCAGGGTCCCCCATTTTCAATTCATATAGACATTTATGACATACACAACATACATGACATTTATGGCATAGGGACATATAGGTATTTAGTACTGATACATTTGTGACATAGGCGGTATTCAAATATACAGTACTGTTACCCCTAGATCCTGACAGAGTATATACATATGATGGGGAGGGGACTGTACATTAGGAGGGGGTGGGTGGGTGGGAGGGAAATATACATACGGCGGGGAGGGAATATATACATGCGGTGGGGAGGAGACTGTCTATTAGGAGGTGGTGGGGGTTTTGGGCATTTACGGTGGCCAGTTTCGAATTGCAGCCTCCCGTAGGTGCTCTTTAAGGGCGGTTTTGAATGTGGGAAGGGATTCACATTCCTTTACAGCTTTGGGTAGGGCGTTCCACATTGTTGTGGCATAATTGCGAAACGTGTTTAGTCCCTTGTTTGAGCCGAATCTGGGTTTAACATGATTTGTTGAGCTTCCTCTGGTGTAGTGGTTGTGGTATTCACTGACCTTTGGGAAGTATTTTGACATGTACATGGGCACCCCGGTCGTATAGTGTATCTTGTAGACCAGGCCCATTGCAAGTTGCTGTACTCTGTCGTCTACTCTAAGCCATCCTAGGTTGGCAAAGTGGGCAGGGGTGAGGTGGGTTCTGGGGTTCAGGTCAAGTAGTAGTCTGACCAGTTTGTTTTGTGAGTATTGTAATTTTGTTTTAAGCGCCTTTGAGGTGCTTTGGTACCATGAGGTGCACGCATAGTCATAGTACCCTTGAATGAGTGCTCCTGCCAGAGTCTTCAGGGTATTCTTGTTTACCAGAGAGGAGATCCGGTACAAGAATCTAGTTCGTTGGTTGACTTTTTTTATTACATTGGATGCCATTTTGTCACAGGAAAGATTTGCCTCTAGGATGGAACCCAGGTAGGTAATTTCGTCTTTCCTTGTGACAATATTGTCACCCACTGTAACTGAGAATCCGTCGGTCTTGCTGAGTTTGTTATTTGAACCGAAGAGAATGGACTCTGTTTTGCCCATGTGTAATGATAGTTTGTTATCAGCGAGCCATATGCAGATTTTGCCTAGTTCTGTGCTGAGGGTTTTTTCAACCTGCAATTTGTTCTTGTCAGAGACCAGCAGGGCTGAGTCGTCCGCAAACAGGAACAGGTTGCAGTCACAGGCTGACGACATGTCATTTGCATAAATTAGGAAGAGTAGCGGTCCTAGTATGCTTCCTTGTGGAACACCACAGCTCACTGTGAGGGGGGGGGATAGAGTACCGTTTACCTCTACCATCTGTTCTCTCCCCTCCAGGTAGGATTGCATCCAGCTCACTCAAAACCAATTGCTTTTAGCTTGTCCATTAGAATGGAGTGATTGACAGTGTCGAAGGCCTTTTGTAGGTCCAGCATGACCATGCCGCAGTATTTGCCAGCGTCCACCTCTTGTTTGATGTGGTCGTTCAAATAGAGGAGGCATGTGTCAGTGGAGTGGGACGTTCTGAAGCCAGATTGGAATTCGTAGATTAGGTTTTTTTCCGCCAGGTACTTTTCGACCTGTTCGTAGACTATTTTCTCCATGACTTTCGAGATGGAGGTAAGAATAGAAACAGGGCGGTAGTTGCCTGGGTCTAATTTGCTGCCCTTTTTGTGTAGAGGGGTCACTCTCGCAATTTTGAAGTCCTTGGGGACGTGCCCCTGTCTTATAGAGAGGTTTATTATGTGTGTGATGACTGGGGTGATGGCGGCTGGGTTCCATCCTAGAAGCAAATCTTTCCTGTGACAAAATGGCATCCAATGTAATAAAAAAAAGTCAACCAACGAACTAGATTCTTGTACCGGATCTCCTCTCTGGTAAACAAGAATACCCTGAAGACTCTGGCAGGAGCACTCATTCAAGGGTACTATGACTATGCTTGCACCTCATGGTACCAAAGCACCTCAAAGGTACTAAAAACTAAATTACAAACATCTCAAAACAAACTGGTCAGACTACTACTTGACCTTACTCCTAGAACCCACCTCACCCCTGCCCACTTTGACAACCTAGGATGGCTTAGAGTAGAGGACAGAGTACAGCAACTTGCAATGGGCCTGTTCTACAAGATACACTACACAACTACGTACCCATGTACATGTCAAAATACTTCCCAAAAGGTCAGTGAATACCACGACCACGACACCAGAGGGAGCTCCACAAATCATGTTAAACCCAGATTCGGCTCAAACAAGGGACTAAACACGTTTCGCAATTATGCCACATCAATGTGGAACGCCCTACCCACAGCTGTAAAGGAATGTGAATCACTACCCACATTCAAAACCACTCTCTCACGGGAGACTGCAATTCGAAACTGGCCCCTGTAAATGTCCTAATCCAACCCCCTCCAATGTACAGTCCCCCCCCCCCACCCCACCTACCCAACCTCCTCCAATGTACAGTTTCTTCGTCAAATATACTCTTTTTAGACTCTTTTTGTATCATAAACAGTACTATATTTGTACATCTGGTATGTCATAAATGTCTAGATGTAGCAGTACTGTCTATCTGTATGTCATGTATGTCATACATGTTATGATTAATTGAAAATGGGGGACCCTGATGTAAACAAGACGAAAGTCTTTCTCTGGTCTGCATCCCCTTAACAAGTGTGTGTATTGAGCTGTACTGTATTGGAAGTGAGTGAGTAACATTGACGTTATTGCACGTTCCGATTCACAGTGTAGGGTCCACTGCAACAGGACATTATTATTAACTTGGGTCTGTTTAGAATGTTTATGTGGTCAAGAATCATACCGTTGTTGTGTATAATAACTTGTAAATGTAAGAGGAGTTAGCATTGCAGCTGTGGCATTGTGCCATATTGTTGACAAAGCATGGCATGAGAATAATAACTATGAACTGCGGCTGAATGTTCCCCAGGTCATCACTCTGACCACAGACAGCAAACACCACTGACTGGGTGGTAAGTTGATATGGTAAGCACCAGGGTTCGAATTATCATCTGAGAGCTATGGGGGCCCCCTGAATATTTTTTTTTTTACTATTATTTTCCTGAAATTGTGGCTGTTTTCGAAGTCATATTTAGAGGAATATCTCATTAGAATTTGTCTAATACTAAGTAATAATGACATCACACAACAGTCTAATCATTAGACTATTGTGTGATGTCATTATTCAGTCTCATTCTTAACCATCAATATTTGTTCATTTTCTTACTCACCTCTGATATATAATGCCATATTTACTTATTTGCATTTTGCATCTGATAAAATACAACAATTTAATTTGAAAAATGAGACAAAATGTATGAACTTGAATTAACATTTATTTGTCTCTGCACTTATAAATCAAAAACTAACAAAATAATCGAATGGAAAAAAACAGCAGCATTCATCAGGATACAGTAAGTAACATTATCATCTGATAATAAAATGAACATAAAAGCTGCCCTCTAGTGGCCGGCGATAAACTCTTCATACTTGTATAAATCAAAATAAATAATGTTATAAAAAATTTGCACAGGTAATCAAGCAACTCTGCATCTGTGCCCTTATCAAGTTCAACAAGGTCAAGAAAAACATTGTCCACATCTCCATCCCCAGTGACATCACATCTGACATAAATTATCATGTAAGCTTTTCCATGAATTGTGCTTTCATCCAGTGTTATACTGATACGTGAATCCTGCGATTTGACATGAGAAACAATTTTTTTTTCATCTCTGTGGCAATGTGCTCTATGATCTGTGCACAAGAATGATCGGATTGGTGAGCTGGCCCGACTGTCGCACCGTTCAACTCATTAAGTGTCATAAGGGGGTTCAATTTGGTATAAGGCAACCTTTCTTTAGCGACAGTATATGCTGCCCTGAATGAACTGGCTGTCTCCTTGAGCAAAGCAGATGTGATTTCGCTCACTTTTCTTGGAAGCACTTCCTTCCGGGTTTGACATTCTATAGCTTGCTTATGAGCAACGCTATCACTGTGCAAGTATATTTTCTTCCTCAACTTCTTGCTCTGAGAGCTAGTCACAGTCCCATTCATCCACTGCTCTGCCAAATGGGCTCCAAATGATTTATTTAACAATATCTTGGCGTTTTTACATGGAAGGCAGCCAATGCATCCCTCCTTGGCAAATAACCAGCTATATTTATTTTTCCAAAAGTTCCACTGACTCGGACCCCAGCATTGTGGTGGTTGAGTAGCAGCGCAGTCCAGGTCTAGTGGTGGAGACTCGGGTCTGGCAGTGGCAACCGGCGCGGTAACAATAACAGGTGCAGCAGAGCCAGTGGTGCAGTGGCAAATTGACAGTAGGTCAAACGCTCCACGCGCGTGCGCGTGCGCGCGCATGCACAGTTTTTTTTGTTGGCTGCTCTCGTCCTGCAGCTGGATACTATTGCCTCACAGCGCGGCCGTCAGCGCGCGGCCCAGAGAGCGCCGCTGGCTCTGCGGCTCTGCAGCTGCATGCTTCTCCGGGAGTCCGGTTGGATAATGCCATGTAAAAAGCGATTGCGCGTACTTCAGCCTCAGTGACCGAGGTATAACGCCGTTATACCGAGTTATACCAGCACTGCACCACTGAGCAGAGCTAACACTAGTACTAGCACTAGCAGTGTCAACTTCAGTGACAGTAGCGCTGCTAGCTGCTACACTAACAGCGTCAGACTTTGGCCTTTTTATAAAACCAAAGCTGTCCAGCTTTGTACAGCCTTGCGGCGGGTTGAGCCTTTTTTTTGGCGGCATGTGGCGTACTGTTTAGTGTTTATGTTTTCAGTTGCAGCCTGCAGGACACAGCCGGACCGGCAGCCTTCTGTTTACATTAGCTGCTTCTTCTTCACTAGGTTGGAGTAGCGTTAAACTTATGGGGCGACGCTCATGGGCGACACATAGCGGCTTGGCGGTGAAATGCAGCCTATTCCACAACATTAATTACTCTGTTCTTTTAAAAACTGAAAAGAAAAATATGATCTATTAACAATTTATTTAGGTAGCATAAATAATACTAATTCGTACATAAAAAAAAAAAAAAAAAAAAAAAGATTAGGGGGTCTTGACTATGGGGGCTCAGACTATAGCTATGGGGGCTGAGCCCCCATTGGTCCCCTCATAATTCGAACACTGGTAAGCACACCAGAATCTTACCACACAACATTACATGTGTACCGGTATGCGCACAATGTGCTTACCATATCAACAGGTGTGACCAGTGCTATTCAGAAAGAAATGGCTCGATTGGATTGATTGATTGATTGATTGATTGATTGATTGAAAGTTTATTAACAGATTGCAGAATGGGTACAGTACAGTACAGCTCAATACACACAATTGTTAAGGGGATGCAGACCAGAGAAAGACTTTCGTCTTGTTTACATCAGGGTCCCCCATTTTCAATTCATCATAACATATATGACACACACGACATACAGATAGACAGTACTGTTACATGATCTATACATTTATGACATACCAGATTTACAAATACAGTACTGTTTGTGATACAAGAAGAGTACACGAGATGTAACTATACTCACCATGACCAGGGTACAGTCCTTAAAGCAGGGGGCGGTGTTTTCTTTGGAGACAAACATGATATTATTGACTATATGAAAACGTTTATACAACTAGCTATAATAATAATAATAACACATGTGTGTGTTTGCGGCTTTGCTTTCACTAGTGTTGTTGTCGCGGAGCAACGGGGGCCTACAGCATTCACCCTGCGTCGAGTTCTGATGAGTCACCTTTCTTTGGTACAAGTTCAGATGCCTGAATGAAATAAAAAAATACTAATACAGATAAATAATTAGGGTTTCGGTAAGGATAAAAAGATCTACGTATTTGCATTCATGTCGCCAATATTTGCATTGTGTCGACAGAATGCCGTTTGAAAAAAAGAATCATGAACCAGGTTTTTTGTTGTTGTCCAGGAACAGGAATACGAAACGGCTACTTGCGGCATAGCAAAGATTTTGTTGAATGAATGAATGAATGAAAACTTTATTAACAGATTGCAGAATGGGTACAGTGCAGTACAGCTCAATACATACAATTGTTAAGGGGATGCAGACCAGAGAAAGACTTTCGTCTTGTTTACACCAGGGTCCCCCATTTCCAATTCATCGTAACATATATGACATACATGACATACAGATAGACAGTACTGCTACATCTATACATTTATGACATACCAGATTTGCAATTACAGTACTGTATTTGTGATACAAAAAGAGTCCAGAAAGAAACGAGTATATACATTAGGCGTAGAAACTGTACATTGGATTGGGTAGGTGGGGGTGGGACTGTACATTGGAGGTGGTTGGGGGGGGTGGGTAGGAGTGGGGGGGGGGGGGGGTTGGGTAGGAGGGGTGGGTGGGGGACACTGTACAACTGTACAAACAACACTGTACATTGGATTATTGACAAGACCATACTTGGTAATTTACTGTACATTGGAGGGGGTTGTGTTCGGACATTTACAGGGGCCAGTTTCGAGTTGCAGTCTCCCTTAGGTGTTTTTTGAGAGTGTTTTTGAAAGTGGGTAGTGATTCACATTCCTTTACAGCTTTGGGTAGGGCGTTCCACATTGATGTGGCATAATTGCGAAACGTGTTTAGTCCCTTGTTTGAGCCGAATCTGGGTTTAACATGATTTGTGGAGCTCCCTCTGGTGTTGTGATCGTGGTATTCACTGACCTTTGGGAAGTATTTAGTCATGTACATGGGTACCTTGGTCGTGTAGTGTATCTTGTAGACCAGGCCCATTGCAAGTTGCTGTACTCTGTCGTCTACTCTAAGCCATCCTAGGTTGTCAAAGTGGGCAGGGGTGAGGTGGGTTCTAGGAGTAAGGTCAAGCAGTAGTCTGACCAGTTTGTTTTGAGATGTTTGTAATTTTGTTTTTAGCGCCTTTGAGGTGCTTTGGTACCATGAGGTGCAAGCATAGTCGTAGTACCCTTGAATGAGTGCTCCTGCTAGAGTCTTCAGGGTATTCTTGTTTACCAGTGAGGAGATCCGGTACAAGAAACGAGTTCGTTGGTTGACTTTTTTTATTACATTGGATGCCATTTTGTCACAGGAAAGATTTGCCTCTAGGATGGAACCCAGGTAGGTAATATCTTCTTTCCTTGTGACAATATTGTCACCCACTGTAACTGAGAAGCCGTCGGTCTTGCTGAGTTTGTTATTTGAACCGAAGAGAATGGACTCTGTTTTGCCCATGTGTAATGATAGTTTGTTATCAGCGAGCCATATGCAGATTTTGCTTAGTTCTGAGCTGAGGGTTTTTTCAACCTGTAATTTGTTCTTGTCAGAGACCAGCAGGGCTGAGTCGTCCGCAAACAGGAACAAGTTGCAGTCACAAGCTGACGACATGTCATTTGCATAAATTAGGAACAGTAGCGGACCTAGTATGCTTCCTTGTGGAACACCACAGTTTACTGTGAGGGGGGGGGATAGGGTACCGTTTACCTCCACCATCTGCTCTCTCCCCTCCAGGTAGGATTGCATCCAGCTCACTGATAGACTATCAAAACCAATTGCTTTTAGCTTGTCAATCAGAATGGTGTGATTGACAGTGTCGAAGGCCTTTTGTAGGTCCAGCATGACCATGCCGCAGTATTTGCCCGCGTCCACCTCTTGTTTGATGTGGTCGTTTAAATAGAGAAGGCATGTGTCAGTGGAGTGGGATGTTCTGAAGCCAGATTGGAATTCGTAGATTAGATTTTTTTCCGCAAGGTATTTTTCGACCTGTTCGTATACAATTTTTTCCATGACTTTCGAGATGGAGGTAAGGATAGAAACAGGGCGGTAGTTGCCTGGGTCTAATTTACTGCCTTTTTTGTGCAGAGGGGTCACTCTCGCAATTTTGAAGTCCTTGGGGACGTGTCCCTGTTTTATAGAGAGGTTTATTATGTGTGTTAAAGGCGTAGTTCAGTCATTATGTGCTTTTTAACTCAATGTGAGCCTATATATTTCCTGTCATGCTGTTGGAATCAGGGACGTGCACAGGACTTTAGAGGGGCAGGTGCTCAAAGGCTGAAAAGGGCACTGGGCCTGTGCTATTTTTGGGGGCCCTTTTTGGGTGGGAGGGGCCTTTTTATGCTTTTGGGGGGGGTTTGGTGATCAAATATTGAATATTGAACTATGTGATACTAAGCACAACTAAGCACAACAACAGCCTGCTCCTGAACATTGGGACATTGAACATTTTTGGGTGGGAGGGGCCTTTTTATGCTTTTGGGGGGGGGTTTGGTGATCAAATATTGAATATTGAACTATGTGATACTAAGCACAACTAAGCACAACAACAGCCTGCTCCTGAACATTGGTAAAACCAAGGAGCTGATCGTGGATTATAGGAGAGGACAGCAGGAGACACACACACCACTGAGGATAAACGGGGCCACCGGGGACAGGGTGAGCAGCTTTAAGTACCTGGGGGTCCACATCTCAGAGGACCTGACATGGACAACACACATAGACTCAGTCGTAAAGAAGGCGAAGCAGCGCCTCTACCACCTGAGACAGTTAAGGAAGTTCAGAGTATCTGGGAAGATACTCCAGTCCTAATAATCAGTGCAGGAGCTCACTTATCCTTGAAAGACACTTTTACCACTGACTTAAAAGGCCCATACATCTCCATAAATGTTCAGGGCGGAGGGAATAAGTGCTTACCCTACAGACCCCAAGTCTGTTAGGACAGCAGACTCGGTTGGCACTGCTCAAAACGTACCTCTTTAAAATAGCTTTTAAATGAATTATTATCTTTATTTCATTGTCTTATTTTTCTTTATTTCTATACATTTTACTTAAATATTTTATTATAATGTGTATCATTGTTTTATGTAGTTTCTTTTTCCATTTTATTTGTTCTTTTTTTAATGTCAACATATTATTTAAATTATTCAAATGGTACTCAAACATGTTCCGTTGTGATGTCACCAGTGTTGGGCAAGTTACTTTTAAAAAGTAACTAGTTACAGTTACTAGTTACTTCTTCCAAAAAGTAACTAAATTACTTACTCAGTTACAAATTATAAAAGTAACTAGTTACTTCAGAAAGTAACTATTGTGTTACTTTCAAGTACAATTTTTACATAAACAACATACACAAATCTAAACTATTTGAATGTTGCTGTGGGACAAAGTGAGACTAGCCTCCAATCAAATGTCATGTATGTAGATATTATAATTACTATGTTTATATAGTGGATCATACAAATACAAACACAATAGATGTTTTGGAACTTTTGATATGTATTGCCCCTCAACAGGCCAAAACTGGGCAACATTAAATTATGCTTGTTAAGCACTATACCAAAAATAAATAACAAATATATACTGATTGATTGAACATTTTAATGAACAGATTGCAGAATGGGTACAGTACAGTACAGCTCAATACACACAATTGTTAAGGGGATGCAGACCAGAGAGACTTTCGTCTTGTTTACATCAGGGTCCCTCATTTTCAATTCATGACATTTATGACATACACAACATACAGATATAAGAATCTAATCTAATCATCTAAACTAATCTAATCGTGACATTTAAGACATGCATGACACGTGACTACGGCGGTATGGCACGGTAGTTCGCTCTCGTAAGTGACAGACCAATTAAGTTATTATTTCACCTCTAAAGAAAGAAAAATCCGCGCAACTTCAGGAAAAGGTTTCAATACACTAGATGTGTGAATGACACGTCCTGGCAACCGTGCAGAGACAAGACTGTTGTCTAAGAAACGTGAAATCGATTGGCGTTCTGCCAAACAAATTATGTCAGACAAAGACACCCCTGCTTGGGCGTCGCACCTAATTGCGGAGGTATCTATCATCAAAGATTCATTCCAGCTAAGGTTTGATGAGCTCAGTGAATCGATCAACGGAGTAAAGAAGGACACACGGGCTATTCTGCAAAGAATATCCAACGCGGAGAACCGTATCGGAGCGGTAGAAGACCAGATGGCCGTAGACGGCAAAACTTTGAAAGACCTGACGGGAGACGTGGACTACTTGAAAACCAAATTAACCTACATGGAAGCGCAGAGCAAGAGAAATAACATCGTATTGGTCGGCCTGAAAGAGGGAGAGGAAGCCGGTGACCCGAATAATATGATTAATGGCATTCTGAGATACATCCTGGATTTAAAGGACACTGACCAGGTACCAGAGGTAGAAAGGCACCATCGGACTCTCCGACCCAGACCAGACCCATCGGCACCTCCTCGCCCGTACATTATACGGCTGCTGAGATGGAACGACAGGCAGGACATCTTGAGAGCCGCGGGGAAGAAAAAGAAGCTGACATGGGGAGGAAGGCCGCTTCACGCATTCCAGGATCTACCCGTGGAAATTAAAAAGCAGCGCGCCGGTTATACCGACATCAAGAAGAAATTGTGGGACGCGGATGTCCGTAATGGTATACTGTACCCTGCGAGGCTGATAGTCACCATCGACGGCGAAACATCCATCTATAATAACCCCACGGATGCAGCGAAAGGATTGAAGATCAAGCTTCCTAATATTTTTGGCTAATGGACAGAGCATAGAGGTATGACACGCCCACCACTCACTGACAGTTGACAGTTGACAGCAGACATGACAACTGAGTTATTTAGTGTGGGTGATGACTTGAGCAAGATCCCGTGCAAGGTATGCAATGAACATTAAGGGCAGCCTCTTTCATTATACTGTTTATTATTATAATAAATTTTTTGGTTTGTGTGTATGTATGTATATGTATATATATATATATATATATATGTATATATATGTATATGTATGTGTATATGTAGGTATATATATATTATTTTGTTTTCTGAGGTTATGTATTGCACTGCCCCTATAGTAATAATTTCGGATGCACGGATCATGCATTTAATTAAGGACATGGTCTGATCACTGCGTGCGGATAACTGTGTTTATCAGTTTGTTCACGGACAGGGGATGGACACAGGTTCTATCTCCCTTATATTATGTGTGTGCCCTTTTATTGGCACTTCTTGTATGGTTTGTTATGTGTTTTGTGTGTATTTCCCCTTGTTGGTGCAGACCATTGATAACTTCAACATATATTCAGTATTTTCCTTTTTATCCAACCTTTTCAACAAGCTAAAGCGCAATATAATTTTTGATGGCCACAATTAACATGATTAGTTGGAATGTAAACGGGGTTTCAAATAAAACAAAGAGATATAAAGTCATTAGTCATTTGAAATCCCTGGACTGTGATGTTGCGATGTTGCAGGAGACACATTTGAAGGATGAGGACTCTATTAAGTTGAGACAGAGATGGGTAGGCCAGGCCTACTCAGCACCAGGTACCGGGGCATCTAGGGGCGTCAGTATTTTAATAGCAAAACGACTGACGTTTAGACTATCTCAAAAAATTATTGACAAGGATGGCAGGTTTATCATTCTATCAGGTTTTTTACAAAATACTAAATGCACGTTAGTAAATGTCTATGCACCCAATATTGGTCAGGCCGAATTTCTATCCAAATTGAGTGTGGCATTATCTCATTTTGCGGCAGACCATATTTATTTAGGAGGTGATCTCAACCTAGTTAGTGACCCGGCAGTGGATAGATCGGGCCACCCACTCATATCAGATGGTGCATTGTCAGCAGCGCTCAATGAGTTGCAGGTATCTCTGGCTTTGACAGACATATGGCGGGTAGTAAACTCTCTTGCCCGAGAATATACTTTCTATTCACACGCTCATAATTCGTACTCAAGGATTGATTACTTTCTTTTTTCACAATGTACAGTTGAGAATGTGATAGAGTGCAACATCCATAATATTATAATCTCAGATCATGCCCCCATGTCAGTGCGCTTAGCTCTCTCTGTAAACAATCACAAAAGTAAACAATGGAGATTTAACAACTCTTTGCTAAAAGATCAAGAGTTTGTATCTTTGATAAATGAGAGAATAACTGAATTTATAAATATTAATCTAAAATCTGTCCCTTCAATACAAATGGTGTGGGAAGCATTCAAAGCAACTTGCAGAGGGTGGATTATTAGCTATTCTACAGCCAGAAAGAAGAAAATGATAATGAAGAAAAACAACTTAATATTAGAACTTAAGGCTGTAGAAACACAACACATGCTTAACCATGGAAATATACAACTGAAAAATACTATGTTGATTCTTAAGACAGAGTTGCAATCAATTATACATGAGGAGACAGCGTTTGCTCTTTTCAGACTCAGTAGGAAATATTTTGAATCAGGAGATAAAGCCGGTAAGATGCTAGCACTAAGATTAAAACAATTAGAAAATCGCCAATCAATACCATTTATATGTGATAGTACAGGTGCAGTTATTTATGAACAAACAGAAATTAATAAAGCTTTCAGTGATTTTTATAGTAAACTCTATCAGTCAGAAGGATCTAAAAAACAGGAAGACATGGATATATTTTTTAAGGACATATCCTTACCCACATTACAAGAGGTAGAAAGGGAGCATTTAGAGGGTCCTATCAGAGAATCAGAAATCATATCTGCCATGAACCTCCTTTCAACAGGGAAAGCACCAGGGAATGATGGATACACCTTAGAGTTTTACAAACAGTTTCAACACAGGCTAACCCCACTGCTTACACTAGTATTCAATGACATAATAGTTCATCAATCCATGCCTCAGAGTATGTGCCAGGCTACTATCTCTTTGTTACCTAAACCTGATAAAGATCACTCACAAATGGGTAATTATCGTCCCTTAAGTTTATTGAACAGCGATTATAAGCTATTTGCTAAGATCCTGGCCATGCGCATAGAGACAGTCATGCCTTCACTGATCCACCTTGATCAAGTAGGGTTTATTAAAGGCTGCCACGTTTCTAATAATATGAGGAGACTATTTCATGTCATGTCAAAAGCGGGCAACCTACAACAACCAGCGGTAGCTTTATCCTTGGATGCTGAGAAAGCTTTCGACAGAATAGAATGGCACTATCTGTTTTATGTTCTTACCAGATTCGGTTTTGGACCCACGGTCATACATTGGGTGATGGCGCTCTACAACAAACCACTAGCTTCAATTAAAACAAATGGCATTATATCTCAACCGTTTCAGCTATTCAGGTCCAACCGACAGGGTTGTCCGGTTTCTCCATCACTCTTCATCCTCGCCCTCGAACCGCTGGCATGTGCCATACGAGCAGAGGAGAAAATCACGGGCATCAATATTGGGGGGCATGACTTTAAAGCTAATCTGTATGCAGATGATGTACTATTAACACTAACACAACCCTGTCAATCAATCCCACAGGTGATGAAGCTGATTAAAGCATTTGGGGAGTTTTCAGGATATAAGGTGAACTTTAATAAGAGTGAAGCTATTCCTCTGAATAACCTGACCCATCCTTCACATATTGGTTCTGCCCCCTTACAGTGGAGATCACAAGGTATGAGATACCTCGGAATAAACATCCGGACACCTATAGACACGATTTTTGATTCTAATGGTCCACACCTCTTGAAGACAATTAGGGAGGATATTAAGAGATGGACAGTGTTACCCATTTCATTATGGGGTAGAGCAGAGATAATAAAAATGAATATTTTACCTAGAATATCATTTCTAATATCAGCTGTTCCACTCAAATTCCCCTCGTATTGGTTTAAAGAGATAAATAAGCTATTTACAGGTTTCTTATGGAGGGAGAAGACACCTAGAATCAGCTACAAGAAATTGATGAGACCAAGAAATAGCGGTGGACTTAGTATTCCGGATGTTTACTCATACTATCTCTCTTATAATGCCAGATTCCCCTTGTCATGGGGTTACATATGCAAGACCGAAATAGGCAGTTGGAAATGGATTGAGGAGAATATTTTATCAGAACTTAGTAAAACGGTATCCTTGGTATCATTATGGTTTCACCCCAAACCTAACTTTAAAATGGATAACCCGATAATAAGATTTTCATGTGAGATAATCAAAACCCTACAGAAACGGCTAGCCTTCAAAGGGATCTCTTTACCTTCATGCCCCATATGGTCTAACCCCCTGTTAATGGCTGGGGGCAGCACACTAGTAAATACTTCATGGCAGGGTAAAGGAATACATCAACTAGGACAGATTGTGAAGGATGGAGAGACGATACCTTTTAATGAATTGAAAGATCTGTATAATTTAAGAGATAGTGAATTCATGTTGTACTTTCAGTTGAGATCTGTAGTAAGATCAGTATCCATGAAAAATAGAGATATGGGGATACATAAGGATTTGGATGACAGACTAAGAAGGATCGCTTCAAAAAGGAGGTCAGTATCTAAGATCTATAGGTTACTGTCACTTAGCTCATCAGATGGCCTGGCCTCCATTAAACAGCAGTGGGAGAGGGATTTGAAGGTCTCCTTGACTGCTCCACAATGGGAGACGGTTTTAAAAAATACAACAACATCATCAAAATGTGTAAGATATAAAATGATGCAATTAAAGGTAGTTCATCGAGCTTATATTACACCATGTAAAATAAAAAAAATTGATCAAGCCATCTCAGATTTGTGCTGGCATGGATGTGGGGAGGTAGGAACACTCATCCACATGTTGTGGCATTGCCCCACAGTGAAGAGTTTTTGGCACAAGGTCATTTTAAGACTATCCTCTATTCTCAGTGTTAAGATACCCTTATGTCCAAAAGTCTGCCTCTTGGGCATAGGGGTAGTTGGTATACAATCAGCACTTACGCAACGCATCATTACACTAGCACATATGTCAGTTAAGCGTACTATCATGATGAACTGGAAGATCCAAACGCCAAATTGTTTCTGCATGGACACCTGGATGAGGGATTTCATGGACCTATTGACAATGGAACGAGCAGCCTCAACGCTCGCTGAACATGACCATGGAGAGGACGGTCCCTGGATCTATATAAGGACATATTTGGAGAATACTTATGACTGAAAGCAGGAGTGTTTGATCTGCACCCCCCCCACCCCCCCATTTTGTTAGTATGTTTTGTCTGTATTGTACCGTTTGTGAGTTTTGTTTTGTCTGTATTGTACTGTATTGTATTGTTTATTGTTTGTGAGTTTAGTTTTGTCTGTATGGTACTGTATTTATGTTGAGCTGTTTTGTGTTTCAAACTATTAATAAAAAAAAAAAAAAATACATGCATGACATACATATATATATCTGAGCACCTGAAGACTGTGCTATTAAACCAGGAAGTGCAGCACTGTTGATAAGGCTGTAGCCTCCACTACTGTAGTGCCCTGCGCTGCAACACAACTAACACAAGAGTGAACAAAAAATGCTCATGGACTGTCTGTCGTTGACTGCTCGCTTGTGTTGTTCGTTGGATTAGTTTTGGATTATTTGGGCTCGCCAAACAAACTATCAAAACGTACACGGAACCGCGGTCTGTCGTTGACTGAGTCGCTTGTGTTGTCGCTGTGTGTCAGCCTCTGGATTATTTCGAACACCCGCCCACCTCTACCTCTGATTGGCTTACCATGACATTTTACTCAACCTCAGCCAATCGTGCACTGCCCACTAACCAAGGAAAAAAGTATTGCTTCTCAGCGCAGAGATCTGTCTGATCTGAAAAAAACAGCTTCAATCATAGTAACGCACCGCATTTTTTGGCAGTAACGGTAACAGCGTTATTAAGATTGGAAGAGTAATCCGTTTACTCGTTACTGAAAAATATTCCCATCACTGGATGTCACAGTATGATGTCATAATAGAACATTCTAGAACATTTGTGATGTCATAATAGAACATTCTAGAACATTTGTGATGTCACAGTATGATGTCATAATCAAACATTCTAGAACATTCGTGATGGCACCGTATGATGTCATAATAGAACATTCTAGAACATTTGTGATGTCACAGTATGATGTCATAATCAAACATTCTAGAACATTTGTGTAGAGTATATATTCAACAATTCTCTGATCTCAGAAGACAAGTGAAGATCTCACTTGTTGTTCCTGGCTATTTGTCTGTAAGCTTGAATATAATCTGTAGATACAATTTAAAATCCCCACATGGAAAAGGAAACAATGTCCTGTACAATCCTTAATGAGCTGCGTCTGGAGGGAAGGCTCTGTGATGTGGTTATTAAAGTCAACAGCACTGAGTTGAATGCCCACAAGGCCCTCCTGTGTGACTGCAGCGACTATTTCAGGTAAGCTTGGTTCAGGTTAGCTTGTTCAGCTTAGCTTGTTTCAGGTTAGCTTGGTTCAGGTTAGCTTGGTTCAGCTTAGCTTGGTTTAGGTTAGCTTGGTTCAGGTTAGCTTGGTTCAGGTTAGCTTGGTTCAGTTTAGCTTGGTTCAGGTTAGCTTGCTTCAGCTTAGCTTGGTTTAGGTTAGCTTGGTTCAGGTTAGCTTGGTTAGTAAACAGATACCATACTGTACTTTTTACTGTACACAGATAATATACAGTACTTCTACTGTAAACATATACTATACTGTACTTCTACTGTAAACAGATAATATACTGTATATACTGTAAAAAGATAATATACTGTACTTATACTGTAAAAATATACTATACTGTACGTATACTGTAAAAATATAATATACTGTACTTCTACTGTAAACAGATAATATACTGTACTTCTACTGTAAACAAATACTATACTGTACTTCTACTGTAAACATATACTATACTGCACTTCTACTGTAAACAGATACTATACTGTACTTCTAATGTAAATATATACAATACTGTACTTATACTGTAAACATATATTATACTGTACTTCTACTGTAAACATATAATATACTGTACTTATACTGTAAACATATACTATACTGCACTTCTACTGTAAAATATACAATACTGTACTTATACTGTAAACATATATTATACTGTACTTTGACTGTAAACATATAATATACTGTACTTATACTGTAAACATATACTATACTGTACTTATACTGTAACATATAATATACTGCACTTCTACTGTAAACAGATATGATACTGTACTTCTACTGTAAACATATACTATACTGTATTTCTACTGTAAACATATAATATACTGTACTTCTACTGTAAACATATACTATACTGTACTTCTACTGTAAACAGATACTATACTGTACTTCTACCCTAAAAAGATACTATACTTCTACTGTGCTAAGACCCTATACTTCTACAGTGAAAATATATTACTACACAGGACAGAATGTTGCTTACTGTTTACTCATCAGATATCTCTATACTCTGCGTCCCACAGAGCCCTCTTCACTCGCTGGAGCGACTCAGAGAAAGCAGTCCACACTATCCCTGGGGTGTCCCCGGGTATGATGCAGCTCATCATAGAGTACTCCTACACACGCGTTGTGCTGGTGACAGCAGAGAACGTGGAAGAGCTTCTGGTGGCTGCAGACCAGCTTCGCGTCACTGGCATAGTAGGAGCATGCTCTGACTTCCTAGAGGGCCAGCTGTCTCTGGAAAACTGTGTCGGCATCTGGAGGTTCACGGACATCTACTGCTGCCCTGACCTGAGGCGCAAGGCCCATCTCTGCATCGTGTGCCACTTTGAGGAGATGTTGCACGTCTCACAGGAGTTTGTGGAGCTGTCCCTGCAGCAACTGGTGGACATCATCGAGAGGGATGAACTGAATGTGAAGAGCGAGGAGACGGTGTTCGAGGCCGTCCTCCGTTGGATCGACCACTCCCGTGAGGAGCGTAAAGCAGACATCCCTTTGCTGCTGCCCAAGGTAACTAATTGTATTATGGATACGCAAACATGGTTGCTATTGCCTGAGCCACATTTATTTTATTTATTTTTTTATTATTTTACTTTTCCTTGTTTGTCTGTCTCTTGCCAAGGTCATTATGATTCATGTTACTGTTATTATTGTTGTCGTCGCTGTTGTCATTGTTATTATTATTATTATTATTATTATTATTATTATTATTATTATTATTATTATTATTATTATTATTATTATTATTATTATTATTGTACTGTTATGTTCTGTTTTATGTATGAAAATTAAATAAAAACATTTATAAAAAAATTAAAAAAAAAACGAATTGTATTACTGTGCATTACATTAAAACAACACTAGGTTCCCTAGTACAGTGGTTGTCAAACATTTGGGTCCAAACTGTTCCCTAGCAACAGAAACCGTCTACAACCGATGTCTAAGTTGTACCCGCTGTCTGCTTGTCTCTTCCCAGGTTCGCATGGGCTTGATGAGGCCTGACTACTTCAGGAACAACGTCCAGAACAACCCTGTGGTGAGGGACAGCCACGACTGCAGGCCCCTCATCCTCAGCGTCCTGAACCCCTCTGGCTCCGACAGGCTCCCAAACCCCCTGACCCGCCCACGCCTGCCCCAGGAGGTCCTATTGGCCATCGGAGGCCGGGGTGGCATGGAGGCTTACGATATCCGAGCCGGTGGATGGATGGACGTGAGCGTTGAGGGGGAGAGTCTCCGGTGGGGCCATGGCACCGTTTATCTCCACGGTTTGGTCTACTGCGTCGGCGGCCGGGACAACTGGGAGTGTCTCAGCAGTGTGCGCAGGTTCAACCCCGTCACTCGCAGCTGGCTGCAGGCGGCTCCCATGCACTCAGGCCGCAGTTACCTCAGCGTGGTCGTGTTGGACGGCTGTATCTACGCCATGGGAGGGAACAACGGACACGTGTTACTGAACACCGCCGAGCGCTACGAGCCTGAAACCGACCAGTGGACACTGATCTCACCCATGCTGGAGCACAGGAGCGGCACCGGGGCAGCAGCCCTCCAGGGCAAGGTGGGTGGAACTGAGGGACACAGGGTGCTAGATGAACACAAGGAACGTTAGATCAGAAATCAGAAATGTCTTTAAATTAGAATATTCTTTCTTATTACAGGTTTACATCTGTGGTGGCTGGAACAGGGGGGGGGGTCTGCTCACAGCTGAGTGCTACAGCCCAGACACCGACCAGTGGACTCTGATCGCCCCCATGAGCACCAGGCGTTACGGAGCGGGAGTCGCAGCATACAGAGGACACATCTATGCAGTAGGTGCACACGGAGACAAATGCTTTATACTAGATATTTGTATAGATATATCATTTGACTTTCAATGCTTCTGTGATGCCCTCATTTCCCTAAATTGATTAATACAGTGTCTGCCTGCCTTAACCACACACTAAAACATTCCTCTCATGTGTCCTGTCCTCAGGTGGGAGGGTGGGACGGTAGAAACTACCTGCGTAGCGCAGAGGCCTACAGCCCCTTGACTGACTCCTGGAGCGCCCTGCCCGCCATGCTCACCCCCCGCAGAAGCTTTGGCATCGCGGTGCTGGACGACCTGCTCTTCGTAGTCGGAGGCTACACTGATGACTTCAGCACCATCTCCAACGTGGAGCGCTACGACCAGAGCAGCAACAAGTGGACTGTAGCCGAGGACATGAAGACCAGGCGCTGGGGCCTAAGCTGCTGCATAATGCATGGCCTGCCATTTTACATGAGCCAGTACGCTGCTCCCCGTGGAGGAGGAGGAGGAGGAGGAGGAGGAGGAGGAGGAGGAGGAGGAGGAGGAGGAGGAGGAAGAGACGGATGAGGAGGAGGAGCAGGAGGATGAGGAGGAGCAGGAGGATGAGGAGGAGCAGGAGGAGGAGGAGGAGGAGGAGGAGGAGGAGGAGCTGGATGAGCAGGAGGAGGAGGAGCAGGAGGAGGAGGAGCAGGAGGAGGAGGAGGAGGAAGAGGAGGAGGAAGAGGATGAGGAGAATGAGGAAGAGGAGGAGGAGGATGAGGAGGAGGATTAGGAATATGAGGATTAGGAGGATGAGGAGGAGGATGAGGAGGAGGACGAGGAGGAGGAGGAGGAAGAGCAGGATTATGAAGAGGAGGATTAGGAGCAGGAAGAGGAGGATTAGGAGCAGGAGGAGGAGGAGGAGGAAGAGGAGGATTAGGAGGAGGAGGAAGAGGGAGAGGAGGAAGAGTAGGAGGAGGAAGATGAGGATGAGAAGGAGGAGGAAGAGGAGGAGGAGGCAGCAGGGGATCCATCTAAGAACCTTAAACATGTATTAGACCAAAATAAATCCTAAGAAATTAATAAATTACTATCAGCCATAATAGATAATAATATAATAGAAATAGTATATGCAAATAAATTCCTAGGAGTGATTTTAGACAATAAACTCGGCTGGAAACCCCATATAGAATATGTGAGGGCTAAGATGGCAAAGAGCATCTCAATTATTAGTAAGGTGAGACATGTACTCAATCCCAACTCATTGCACACTCTGTACTGTGCAATGATCTTGCCTTACCTGCATTACTGCACAGAGGTACGGGGTAACACATACAAAACAACCATAAATACATTGACTATCCTACAAAAAAGAGCAATACGAGTAATAAACAATGCAGGATATCGGGACCACACACACACTGTTTCTACAGTCACACATTTTGAGGTTCATTGATATGGTAAACTTTAAAACTCTGCAAGTTATGTACAAAGCAAGAAATAATCAATTACCGGTAAATGTAAGAAGCACATTTCTGGATAAAGAGGGGGGATACAACCTCAGAGGACCATTGAACTTCAAAAAACCTGTGATGAAAACCAACCTGAAAATAATGTGTATCTCCTCTTACGGAGCCACCCTGTGGAATGGGCTACAGGATGAGCAAAAATACTGTGAAAACATAAATCAATTCAAATCTAGACTAAAAAAATCTATTACAGAAGGGAAGAAGAGCTTTAATGGCATATTTAAAACAATTAATAATAATAATAAATACGTATGATACTGTATTGTGCGCTATATCATATCACATTATATAATCATATTATAATTCATTTGTATATTATATTGAACTATATTTGCAGTATGTACTATTATATTATGGTACTATATTGTATTGTATATATCATGTACTTTATATCTCACATCAAATTATATATGTGCTGTATACACTATTATGTACTATATACTATTATATATACTATTATATACTGCAGGTATACTATACTGTAATGTGTACTGTAATGTGTACTATATGTGTGCAGTGAAATGTGTACTATATGTATCTACTATGTATGTATGTAAAAAAAAAAGTATTATTTTTTTTAAGCGTAAGTCTTCAGGGGTAGGGCCCGACAAGCCTAGTGCTTCTCCCTAGCCCTTTTCGGACAATTGGACAATGCTGCAATAGCAGCTGGTAAAAGTGTGGTGATTTATGGAATGACCGTTGTTATGTGTCGAAAGCACGAAATAAAAAATTACTGAACTGAACTATCAGCCAAAGGTGGTGCATTAGTTTGTGTAATGTAATGTAATATCTGTTTGTAGTTTGTGTAATGTAATGTAATATCTGTTTTTAGTTTGTGTAATGTAATGTAATATATGTTTGTAGTTTGTGTAATGTAATATCTGTTTTTAGTTTGCACATAATATGGGAACTTTTATCCATATGGTTGAGCCTGTTAGGAATTGCACCCCCAACCCAAGCAGATTGCAGATCACTCTCTCTATATGGAGGTAAAAAAGAAAATATGGTAAAAATAATTGGCATAAAAAGGGCACTTTTTTATGAGGCACAAAAGGGCAGGTGCTTGTGCACCCATTGGGCTCTATGTGTGCACGTGCCTGCTAGCTGTGCCCTTGAGCAAGGCACCTCAGCTTTAACCGCTCCAGTGTTAGCTGCTCAGGGGCCAGTAGTAGAGTGCCTGACCATATGTCTTTATAATAATAATAATAATAATAATAATAATAATAATAATAATAATAATAATACATTTTATTTATAAGGCGCCTTTCAAGACACTCAAGGTCGCCGTACAACAATTAAAAGGCTGAAGGCTCTTGACCCCATGGGGACAGACGGGCTGGAGGAGGCAGACCTGAGGGACTGGGTGGGAATGTTGATGTGGAGGAGGTCGGACAGGTATGGAGGGGCAAGGTTGTGGATGGCCTTGAATGTATGGAGGAGGATCTTGTAGTCTATGCTGTGTTTAATGGGAAGCCAGTGTAGTTGGCGTAGGACGCAGGGACGTGCACAGGACTTTAGAGGGGCAGGTGCTCAAAGGCTGAAAAGGGCACTGGGCCTGTGCTATTTTTGAGGGGCCTTTTTGGGTGGGAGGGGCCTTTTTATGCTTTTGGGGGGGGTTTGGTGATCAAATATTGAATATTGAACTATGTGATACTAAGCACAACTAAGCACAACAACAGCCTGCTCCTGAACATTGGGACATTGAAAATTTTTGGGTGGGAGGGGCCTTTTTATGCTTTTGGGGGGGGTTTGGTGATCAAATATTGAATATTGAACTATGTGATACTAAGCACAACTAAGCACAACAACAGCCTGCTCCTGAACATTGGTAAAACCAAGGAGCTGATCGTGGATTATAGGAGAGGACAGCAGGAGACACACACACCACTGAGGATAAACGGGGCTACCGGGGACAGGGTGAGCAGCTTTAAGTACCTGGGGGTCCACATCTCAGAGGACCTGACATGGACAACACACATAGACTCAGTCGTAAAGAAGGCGAAGCAGCGCCTCTACCACCTGAGACAGTTAAGGAAGTTCAGAGTATCTGGGAAGATACTCCAGTCCTTCTACTCTGGAGCTGTAGAGAGCATCTTGACTGGAAACATCACTGCCTGGTATGGAAACAGCACGGCACAGGACAAGAAGGCCCTACAGAGAGTGGTGCGCTCAGCCGAGCGTACCACGGGTATTGCACTACCACCCCTGCAATATGAAATAAGAAATACAAATAGAGACTTTTGACTAGAGCAATAGAGACGTTTTTACTCTTTTAACTAGAGGAAATATAAATATTAAATTCTACACATTTTGTGGTTGTCAGAGGTTTGTGTACATTGGACCTCATGCTCGAACAGACTACAAGAAAGTTACAAATTAATGTCTTCGTAGGCGGCTGGGTGGCGCAGCGGACATTGCGCTCGTCCCAAACGCAAGAGACACCGGGTTCGACTCCGGCTGTTGGCGTTGCCTCTGGCTTGGGCCGACCGCCATACTAACTCAATTGGCAGAGTCAGCGGGTGGAAGTCGATGGGTGGTAATCTGGACGTTGTGGACAGCGACTCCTACAGGTCGGTTGGGGGACGCCTGCACAGCAGAGACAGGAAGTGGCGGGGGTAGTGTGAGCCTCCCACACGTTACACCTCGCCAATGAGAGTCCGCGCTCCTCGTGTATCGGAGGGGACACGTGATGCAAGGCTTCTATCCTCCCTACAACCGGCCAGTGGGGGGCATATGCGAGCAACGTTCAAGACAGGGGAGGGAAGAATTGGCACAGTGGAATTGGGATGGGAGAAAAATAGAACAAAAGGAGAAAAAGTGGATAAAAAAAAAGAATAATAATAATATATATAACAATATTTGGGGGGGGGGGGATTTATTGGGACCTGGCGGAGGTCTTTAGCAAGACTCGTGCTAAAGCACTACTGCCTCATAGACCCTATGACTGCACCATAGATCTTCTACCTGGTACCTCTCCACCCCGCGGTCGTATGTTTTCTCTCTCTCGCCCTGAGACGCTGTCTATGAACACCTATATTCAGGAAGCACTGGCCGCGGGCCACATACGTCCTTCCACCTCCCCTGCAGGCGCTGTTTTTTTTTTGTAGCGAAGAAGGATGGTAGTCAGCAGCCGTGCATAGATTATAGGGGATTGAACGACGTTTCCATCAAGAACCGTTACCCCCTGCCTCTCATGGTCGTTATCTTTCCTTTATTACATGGCATTTTCACATTCGCCGAAATGCTTGCTTGTGATTGGTCAATAGCGCTCGTCAGAAGTCCGATATTACTCGATAACGGACCTCTGTGGAACAATAATGACCGCTGTGCACAGCTGTTCGCAATCAAGGCCACTGACACACTGCATCAGTGCAGCCAATCAGACACACCTGCCGGCTGCACTGACAGCGGAGTGTGTGTGACGATGACAGAGGGCATTAGGCCCTGTGTGCCAGAGAGAAGCAGAGGGCATTAGGCCCTGTGTGCCAGAGAGAAGCAGAGGGCATTAGGCCCTGTGTGCCAGAGAGAAGCAGAGGGCATTAGGCCCTGTGTGCCAGAGAGAAGCAGAGGGCATTAGGCCCTGTGTGCCAGAGAGAAGCAGAGGGCATTAGGCCCTGTGTGCCAGAGAGAAGCAGAGGGCATTAGGCCCTGTGTGCCAGAGAGAAGCAGAGGGCATTAGGCCCTGTGTGCCAGAGAGAAGCAGAGGGCATTAGGCCCTGTGTGCCAGAGAGAAGCAGAGGGCATTAGGCCCTGTGTGCCAGAGAGAAGCAGAGGGCATTAGGCCCTGTGTGCCAGAGAGAAGCAGAGGGCATTAGGCCCTGTGTGCCAGAGAGAAGCAGAGGGCATTAGGCCCTGTGTGCCAGAGAGAAGCAGAGGGCATTAGGCCCTGTGTGCCAGAGAGAAGCAGAGGGCATGAGCTTAACTGTTGCATCACCACTGACCACACCTTCCCCCACGCACCTGAGCTTATCTACTCCTCCTTCTACCTCTCCATCCCTCCTTCTACCTCTCCATCCCTCCTTCTACCTCTCCATCCCTCCCTCCCTCCCCCTCCCCTCTCCCTCCCTCCCTCCCTCCCTCCCTCCCTCTACCTCTCCCTCCCTCCCTCCCTCCCTCCCTCCCTCCCTCCCTCCCCCTTCCTTCCTCCCTCCCTCCCTCCCCCTCCCTCCCTCCCTCCCTCCCTCCCTCCCCCTTCCTCCCTCCCTTCCTTCCTCCCTCCCTCCCTCCCTCCCTCCCTCCCTCCCTCCCTCCCTCCCTCCCTCCCTCCCTCCTCCCTCCCCCTTCCTTCCTCCCTCCCTCCCTCCCTCCCCCTTCCTCCCTCCCTCCCTCCCTCCCTCCCTCCCTCCCTCCCTCCCTCCCTCCCTCCCTCCCTCCCTCCCTTCCTCCCTCCCCCTTCCTCCCTCCCTCCCTCCCTCCCTCCCTCCCTCCCTCCCTCCCTCCCTCCCTCCCTCCCTCCCTCCCTCCCTTTACCTCTCCCTCCCTCCCTCCCTGGTACTGTATCACATGACCTCTGGTACTGGATGGTATTACCAGTGTTGCCGTGGCACCAGCCATTGTTTGAATAAGATACCATGATACAGCGCATGATAAAAGTTATGGCACTTATATTGAACTTGACTTAATACCATAATACAAGTTTACCTCTCACCACCTCTTTTCCTACAAGGCATGCCCTCTCCTCATCCCTCCTCTCCTCATCCCTCCCCTGCTGTTTCTCCTCCTCTCCTCCTCCTCTCCTCCTCCTCCTCCTCCTCTCATCCCTCCCCTGCTGTCTCTCCTCCTCTCCTCCTCTCCTCTTCTCCTCCTCTCCAACCCTCTGGTATCCCCCCTGTCTCCCCGTCTCTCTAAACATCCTCTCTCTCTCTCTCCCTCCAGGCTGTGTGGCTTTTCTCTAAGCCTTTCAGACCAGTATAGCCAAACTTAGAGAGAGCTTAGAAGGCTCTGGCCAGCAGTGAGTTGCACTGAGTCATCTGTTGGAGATGGCCTGACTTTGTGTGAGCAGCGGACACTGAGCGCCCTGCCCAGCCCACACACCCTCCACCCACCTGCACCATGTGACTAGAAATGTCCAATCACTTCAAACCACCTAGGAGAGAGGTAACACCACAATACCACTATTGCCCTATTTCCCTGCTATGTAAACAGAAAGTCAAAATTAAATTGATTTATTTAGTTTTGTTATCGTAACAGCTGTTTGGTGAATGAAAAGAAGAGGCTCATGATGTATACGAGGTGGTTTCACAATCACTACGACTGAAATGAAGAAAATGCAGTATCATTCGGTCATTTACAAAGGTCAGTTCAACACAGCTATTGTTGTTTTCAGTGAGAAGGAGCTGCACCCCCCTCCCTCATGCAACTGTCATTTGTGTTCTATTCTCATTGTGATTTCACAGTGAAATATGGAATTCTTCCCCATCATTATTACCCACTTCCTTGCACAGGTAGAATCCGTTATGCCATAAGGGCTCTTCAAGGTCTTCTAATGGTGATTTCCCTCTCTGCTAAGGCAGGGAATTTAGAATATTCAACGTGGCAGTTCAAAAAAAGGACCTGACCTGATTGCAGGTCAGGTCACCGTCACCAACTCCTGTATCTTTTCATAGAGGGGGCATAACGAATCTGCAACATTCTGTCATATAGTGTGAGCGATGTGGCTCTTAGAATTAGGCTAGTTAGCAAAACATAACGTATAATCCTCCTGTAAAATCTCACTTTACTCTCACCTGAAATGCAATATAAAGAACAAAATTACTGGTAAACGGAAAGGAATAATTTTCGCCCTAGACAGAAAAAGGACCCAGAGTCTATTGACCTCTGACCCAAGAGTTGGGGTGACTGATATCGACTGGGTATTTATCACCTCAGGTTGGCTAGCAGGTGAGGGATTGTGAGCAGCCATTGCACAATAGGACAGAGGAGACACGAATGCCCTCAGGTCAACTCACTTACCATAATGCACTGCTGACGTGAGTCTGACGGCCGGGCGGGCGGGTCAGCTGCTTAGTGGCTCTGGAGTCAGCCTCCTGTTCTACCTTACCTTACCTTACCTTACCTTACCTTACCTTACCTTACCTTACCTTACCTTATCTTACCTTACCTTACCTTACCTTACCTTACCTTACCTTATCTTATCTTACCTTACCTTACCTTGCCTCACCTTATCTTGCCTCACCTCACCTCACCTCACCTCACCTCACCTTATCTTACCTTACCTCACCTCACCTTATCTTACCTCACAGGAGAGAAGACCATGTGATATTATGTACAGTCAGTGCTTTAAAACACCACGCTGCTCACACTAGTATGTGATATTATGTACAGTGTGATATTATGTACAGTGTGATATTATGTACAGTCAGTGCTTTAAAACACCACGCTGCTCACACTAGTATGTGATATTATGTACAGTGTGATATTATGTACAGTGCTTTAAAACACCACGCTGCTCACACTAGTATGTGATATTATGTACAGTCAGTGCTTTAAAACACCACGCTGCTCACACTAGTATGTGGTCCCGTCTACACTGCATCTTGTCTGCACCACAGAAATAATACTTGGTAATATTGCCTCAATAACATTCTCATGATCTCCATTATAACTTTGGGTTGGTTTTGTTTGAAGAATTGAAACGCACACAATGTTCAGAGTATAATATACTATATAATATATTATGGTAATGTTCAGAGTATAATATACTATATAATATATTATGGTAATGTTCAGAGTATAATATACTATATAATATATGATGGTAATGTTCAGAGTATAATATACTATATAATATATTATGGTAATGTTCAGAGTATAATATACGATTTAATATATTATGGTAATGTTCAGAGTATAATATACTATTTAATATATTATGGTAATGTTCAGAGTATAATATACTATATAATATATTATGGTAGAGCAGTGTGTAGCCTGCAGGGAAGTGGGGTAGCCTGTACTATATAATAAATGATACATTGTTCAGAACAATATGGAAGGACTTGAATATCATTTGGGAAAGATGGACTGAGGTCACAGGTCAGGGTTGTGTGAGGGTCAGAGGTCAGATAGGGTTATTAAAAATGGCGAAGTGTCCTTTTAAGTGCATCATGGGTAACCAGTCAAAAAGGTAGGGCTCAGGAGGTAGAGCGCTTGTCTGCTCATCTACGTATAGATTCCCGGTTCTATTCCAGCTCCTCCTGGCAGCATGTCAAGTGTCCTTGAGCAAGTCACTTAACCCATAACTGCTGCCGATGAGCAGGTTGGCACCTTGCAGGCTCGTCTCCGCCATTGGTGTGTGAATGTGTGAGTGAAACCAACCCTAGAACCCACCTCACCCCTGCCCACTTTGACAACCTAGGATGGCTTAGAGTAGACGACAGAGTACGGCAACTTGCAATGGGCCTGTTCTACAAGATACACTACACGACCAAGGTACCCATGTACATGTCAAAATACTTCCCAAAGGTCAGTGAATACCACAATCACAACACCAGAGGGAGCTCCACAAATCATGTTAAACCCAGATTCGGCTCAAACAAGGGACTAAACACGTTTCGCAATTATGCCACATCAATGTGGAACGCCCTACCCAAAGCTGTAAAGGAATGTGAATCACTACCCACTTTCAAAAACACTCTCAAAGAACACCTACGGGAGACTGCAATTCGAAACTGGCCCCTTCAAATGTCCTAACCCAGTTGTACAGTAAATGACCAAGTATGGCTTTGTCAGTATTCCAATGTACAGTGTGTGTGTCCCCCTACCCCCCCCCCCCCCCCCACCTCCAATGTACAGCCCCCCCCCCCAACCCCCCCCCCCAATGTACAGTTTCTACGTCAAATGTATATACACTCTTTTTCTGGACACTTTTTGTATCACAAACAGTATTGGCAAATCTGATATGTCATAAATGTATAGATGTAGCAGTACTGTCTATCTGTATGTCATGTATGTCATGTATGATGATGAATTGAAAATGGGGGACCCTGATGTAAACAAGACGAAAGTCTGTCTCAGGTCTGCATCCCCTTAACAATTGTATGTATTGAGCTGTACTGTACTGTACCCATTCTGAAATCTGTTAATAAACTTTTCAATCAATCAATCAATCAATCAATCAATCAAACCGTCATAGATAACTATCGCCCTCTCTCTCCACTCTCCTTCCTTTCTAAAACACTTGAACACGCTGTATCCAACCAGCTCACTGCTTATCTCTTACAGAACGACCTCTTAGACCCTAATCCGCCAGGCTTCAGGACCGGTCACTCCACAGAGACGGCCCTCACAGCGGTCACAGAGGCTCAGCACTCAGCCTCTCCTCTGTCCTGATTCTGCTGGACCTGTCGGCAGTCGACACTTCTGTAGACATTTACTCTTTTATTTGATCTTACCTCTTTTTGATATTTTATTTTATTTATCGTACTACTGCTACTTATTGTTTTGGGGACACACACACACACACACACACACACACACACACACACACACACACACACACACACACACACACACACACACACACACACACACACACACACCAGGGGCGGAGCTAGGGGGTGGCTACCTGGGCTCAAGCCCCGGATGTATTCTGAAAAGCCCCGAATCTATTTAAATTTTTTATTTTTTTTTTTACAATTCATCATTGTTACATGAAAATATGTTTGCACCAGATTTAGCAGAAGCTAATTTCCATCTGTGGTCTATCCAGCTGCTAACTGTATTTGAGTGAGTTAAGTCTTGGTGTTATGGTAGACTCAGACCTAAGCTTTAAATCACAATCAACAAGTTGACAAAAACTTAATTCTTCCACCTTAGAAACATAGCTAAAGTACGGCCATTTATAAATCAAAAGGACGCTGAAAACCAGATCCATGCCTTTATCTCAAGCCAACTCGACTACTGTAATGCACTCCTTACCGGCCTCCCGAAAAAATACGATGATAACTATTTTATTGCAATGCACTATTGCATTATTTTATTCTATTTTACTAACTATTTTATTGCACTGCACTATTTTACTTTGTATCAGTGAATCATAGACGCCTGGCCATAAGAGCATTCGGAGCATCTCTGCTCTCCCACTATTGAACTTGGGGGAGCAAAGGTATGATCTTGCTCCACCACTTTTTGATTATATGAAAAATATTATATATCCCCCCCCAATATATAAATCTAACCATAACTACGTTATGGTTAACTGAGTTTTATAGTGAAAAGAGCAGCTTTATTGGTCAAGATTGAAGGCTCTATATTGCTGGAAATTGCACGTACAGGTTCATTAAATTCAAAAAAAATCTGTCGTGGAGGGAGTCGGGCCTGACCCCCTCCAAACCACCCCTTGCCTGCCCAAAAAATACAAAAACAATAAAAAAAATTAAATAAAAGAAATTAAATTAAAAAAAAATTAAAAAAAAAAAAAAAAAAAAGGGGGCCCATCTGGGCTAAGCCCCGGATCTCCTACAATCCTAAATCCGCCCCTGACACACACCCGCACTGCACCTCATCATGCACATACATACATACACACACACACACACACACACACACACACACACACACACACACACACACACACACACACACACACACACACACACACACACACACACACACACACACCCGCACTGCACCTCATCATGCACATACACTACACGCAAGACACTTTCTCTACATAATTTTATCTGACCTCTTTTTATATTTTATTTAATTTTACTACTACCACCTATTGTTACCATTCTTGTATGCATTGATGTTTCTAAATTGTGCACTGTTTGAGCATGAGCTCGAAACACAAGGGTTTCATTGCCTGAAACACAAGTTGTAAAGCACTGTGGATAAAAGCGCTTATATGAATAATACAGGCCATTCACCAGTTCAAAGCAGCCAATATTGAAGTTGTGTGCTATAGCTCCTATAGCTGCCCTCTGGTGGTCATCTCTGGTGTAACTCACTCATCTCTGGTGTAACTCACTCATCTCTGGTGTAACTCATCTCTGGTGTAACTCACTCATCTCTGGTGTAACTCATCTCTGGTGTAACTCACTCATCTCTGGTGTAACTCATCTCTGGTGTAACTCACTCATCTCTGATGTAACTCAGTCATCTCTGGTGTAACTCAGTCATCTCTGGTGTAACTCAGTCATCTCTGGTGTAACTCAGTCATCTCTGGTGTAACTCACTCATCTCTGGTGTAACTCATTATGTAACTCCTCCCTGGTGTAACTCATTATGTAACTCCTCCCTGGTGTAACTCATTATGTAACTCCTCCCTGGTGTCACTCACTCATCTCTGGTGTAACTCAGTCATCTCTGGTGTAACTCATCATCTCTGGTGTAACTCACTCATCTCTGGTGTAACTCACTCATCTCTGGTGTAACTCATCTCTGGTGTAACTCAGTCATCTCTGGTGTAACTCACTCATCTCTGGTGTCACTCACTCATCTCTGGTGTAACTCATTATGTAACTCATCTCTGGTGTAACTCACTCATCTCTGGTGTAACTCATTATGTAACTCATCTCTGGTGTAACTCATTATGTAACTCATCTCTGGTGTAACTCATTATGTAACTCATCTCTGGTGTAACTCATTATGTAACTCATCTCTGGTGTAACTCATTATGTAACTCATCTCTGGTGTAACTCATTATGTAACTCATCTCTGGTGTAACTCCTCCCTGGTGTAACTCATTATGTAACTCATCTCTGGTGTAACTCCTCCCTGGTGTAACTCATTATGTAACTCATCTCTGGTGTAACTCCTCCCTGGTGTAACTCATTATGTAACTCATCTCTGGTGTAACTCCTCCCTGGTGTAACTCATTATGTAACTCATCTCTGGTGTAACTCCTCCCTGGTGTAACTCATTATGTAACTCATCTCTGGTGTAACTCCTCCCTGGTGTAACTCATTATGTATGGGGGGGGGGGGCATCATAATGAAGCATTACAAACAAACGTTGGAGTCTCTTCTGTCGGAGTGGGACATGTGGGCTGGTTTGCTGACTCAGCAGGAGACAACGGTGTTCAGTACTAAGCACTAAGCATATCTAAGGCCATTAAGAGCACGCTCTCTGGAACACAGGCTGAATAAGCCCTGCGTGCGGCTTAAGCACCTGCAGCACAGCATGTCTCTCTCTCTCTCTGTGCAGGAGACACCGGCCTGCTCACAGCTCAGACGTGGCTTGTTGTGAACGACCGTGATCAGTAAAACACTGAACTCGTGATGAATAAAGGTTCAACTCCAAGCGATAGACAGGCCCGTAGATTGTTATAAGATGCATGAGCCTCAGCCTAATCAAGAATGTGCACACATAGGCCTAGAGCTGTTTTCTTTATGAATATCTGTGCAGGCTGATACTAGATTGTAGCCAGTTTAATATAGCTCATTGTCAGTTCTGTGTTGTTTGTTTGTTTGTTTGTTTGTTTTGTTTGTTTGTTTCTGCAGTCCTGGGACAGGCAACCTATCGTCCAAGTGCTGGGGTCTCGTTGCCAGGGCAACGCAGGCTTCCATTGGCTTCTGTGGCACCATGTGACCAGGGGCTCTGACGTCACGGTTCTGAGAGTCGGGTTTTAGCAGAGAGTTGTGCAGAGAGGATCTAGATAGAGGAGCGGTGTGTTTATATATTATTATTATTATTATTATTATTATTATTATCATTATTAACATATTATCCACCACAGCCTGGGGAGCGCTGCTAATAAATGGACTAAGACACTGAAAGCAGCAGAGCAGCAACTTAACGAGCAGGTAAGTCATGTCGTCCCGTGCTCTGCTTCCTGTTACACTCCCGCTCCCGTCTTCAGGTGAAGCTGCTCCTTATGATCCCGTTACTGCAGGTAACACGATCTGTGTATATATATATATATTATAACTCTGTAGACCGCTTACCTTTCTCTCAGAATACAAAGAGAGAGTGTCTTTAATCTGGCTTCAGAACATCCCACTCCACTGAATGAATGAATGAATGAATGAATGACCTGGCTTTATATAGCACCCTTCACAGCACGAATGCACAGGGTGCTTTACACTACAGCTTAATATAAAAACACAATAAAACAAAATCAGAAATAAATGACAACAACAACAAACGGCTGTTAAAAACAGTGAAACCAGATAGAAAAAGTAGAATAAAAGAATTTGGATAAAATCATGAGTCACTAATTAAAACAAAACTATAGAACAGTGAGAGTGAGGACAAGAAAAAGTGCCTATGTATGACCAAAGGCCTGTCAGAACAAATGTGTTTTTAGTTGTTTTTTAAAAGAGTTCTCAGAGGGGGCAATTCGCAGGTCCAGGGGGAGAGCGTTCCAGAGCCTTGGTGCCGTCACCTGGAAGGCTCGATCACCCCTTGTTTTAAGCCTGGACCTGGGGACCACCAGGAGGTGCTGATCGGCAGATCTGAGTGAGCGGGTGTTGGTGTAGGGATGGATGAGTTCAGTGATGTAGATAGGGGCCTGACCGTGGAGTGCTCTGAAAGTGAAAGTGAGGACTTTGAAGTGAATTCTATAGTTCAAGTTTTCAAGTTTCTTTAATATTTGTCATACAGAAGTACAGAATACTTTTATACAAAATGCTTCTTACTGTTGCGCTCCAGAGACTGTGCAAGACAAGATAAGTATGAAATAAAATAACATAGTAAAATTAGAAGTAAAAAAATTAGGTCACAGTGTTCAGTTTAGACATATGTACAATGTTCGATGCAGAATAGACGTAGTTACCATACAATACTGTGCAGTGTACTAATATACAATACTATATAGTGCAAGGCAGAAATGGAGAAATGGGACAAGGTGCAATTTAGGTACAATTCACAGTAGGTGTACGAGTTGTAGTGCAAATCCTTTATCAATAAATATAAAGTGTAAGTGTGTTTGTGTGATCTAAAGTGTGGAGAGTGGGTGCTGCAGTGTGTTGTTTGTTTGAGTGAGTGTGTGCGTGTGGGTGTGTGTGCTGTGTGCATTTGATGGTTGTTGCATAGTGATTATTGTTCGTTTAGCAGCCTGATGGCCTGGGGATAGAAGCTTCTTCTGAGTCTTTCTGTGCTCGCCTTAAGACTCCGGTATCGCTTGCCTGACCGCAGCAGTTCAAAGAGGCAGTTGTTCGGGTGGCTCGAGTCCTTAATAATTCTCTTAGCCTTCCCCTTGCACCGCTTGTTGTAAATGTTCTGGAGGGTGGGAAGCCCCCCTCCAATTGTGCGTTCGGCTGAACGTGTCACTCTTTGTAGTCTGCTACGGTCTTGTGCAGTGCTATTCCCAAACCAGGAGGTGATGTTGCCGGTCAGGATGCTCTCTATTGTACATGAGTAGAAGTTCCTAAGGATCTTCTGACTGACTTGGAACTTCCTTAGGCGCCTGAGGAAGTAGAGGCGTTGTCGTGCCTTCTTCACAACACTGTCAATGTGTGTGGTCCATGTCAAGTCCTCGGATATGTGGGCTCCGAGATACTTGAAACTGTTCACTCTCTCAACCGGTGCCCCGTCGATGCTGAGGGGGCTGTAGTCCTTGACCCCCGACCTCCTGAAGTCCACAATCATCTCTTTTGTTTTGCTGACGTTCAGGGAGAGGCAGTTCTCCTGACACCACTGTGACAGGTTCTCTACCTCTTCCAGGTAGGCCCTTTCGTCGTTGGCAGAGATCAGGCCCACCACTACTGTGTCATCAGCAAATTTGATGATGGTGTTGTTGTTCCGCTGTGCTACGCAGTCATGTGTGTACAGGGAGTAGAGGAGGGGGCTCAGAACACAGCCCTGGGGGGCCCCTATGTTGAGCGTGATGGATGAGGAGGTGCAGTTGCCGGCTCTTACCACCTGGGGTCTGCCCGTCAGGAAGTCCAAGACCCACTGGCAGAGGTCATAGTTCAAGCCCAGGTCCCTGAGCTTGGCTATGAGTTTGGAGGGGACTATGGTATTGAATGCTGAGCTGTAGTCGATGAACAGCATTCTCACATAGTTCCCCTGCCTCTTGTCCAGGTGTGATGCTGCTGTGTGCAGCACATGGGCTATGGCGTCCTCCGTGGACCTGTTGGGGCGATATGCAAATTGCAGAGGGTCCAGGTTGATGGGGAGGGAGGAACAGATGTAGCCCTTCACTAGCTTCTCAAAGCACTTCATGGCTATGGAGGTGAGGGCTACAGGGCGGTAGTCGTTGAGGCAAGCGGGCGTAGATTTTTTGGGGTACAGTGTACCGGGAGCCAGTGCAGGGATACCAGAATGGGAGTGATGTGACATGATTTTTTTTACCTTGTGAGTAGCCTGGCTGCAGCATTTTGGACCATTTGTAGTTTGTCTGTGGATGATTTGGTGAGACAGGTGGAAAGTGAGTTGCAGTAGTCAAGCCTAGAGGAAATAAAAGCATGCACGGACAGTTCTAGTTCAGAGTTTCTTCCCCTCAGCAGCTCGCCTGGTAAATGAGTCAGGTGTCCCCCTGCTCCCCCCCCCCCCCTCGATGGCGAGCTGCTAGGGCTGGACTTCTGGACTTGAACTTTGTGCTGCACTGTATCCATGTCCCCAACCACCGCACTTTCACAGTCTTATTGTTGTCTCACTGTTCTGTCCTGTCTTGCACTTTACTTACAATTATTTATTTACTGTTGTATTGTTCTTAACACTTTGGTTGCCTAAGGTTAAATTCATGATATACCATAGATTGCCAGCGCTATTTGTCTATGGAGAAAGTCCCCTTCTTTGCAGGGCTATAACTTTTTAAATTCCATTGCTACATTGCCATTATTAGGGCCCATTCAAAGTCCTATATGTATTGTTCATTGTGTAGCAACGTTAAACTTTTTCATTCACATATTCATAGTAAAGTATGGTCTAATGTATAAGTATGTTTTCATCTCTTTCTGCAGCTTTCTCCAGAACGTGATCTATAGCCCCAAATACATTATATTGATGATGCAATACAGTTTTATGGCAATCAGCGCGATATAAAAAATTACAACTAGACGTACTTCTAGAAGTTACTACACGTCATCTGATGTTGACCGGATGGGCTAGGGGCCGTTTATAATTCCGTGGGCAGCGTTATACCAATCATCTAATGTGGGTCAAATGTTGATAATAGCAGTTAGTATCGAAGACGGTAACGTTACACGCTGAAACTCACCCCAGTCTCCGCGCGCCGTTGGGCGATCATCGTAGAGTTGAAATCTTATCATTATGGGATGTAAATTTACCCGGTCCATCTCCAGCTTGTATAATGGTATATACGTCCAAATCATGTTGTTTATCGAGTTATTGGCAATCGATCACTGTGTAGCGTGACGAGCCAGAGTCCCGGGACCTATAGCGAGCGCCCGGAAGTAATACGGACGTCTAGCACAACCTCTATGGCACATCCTGTTAAGCGATTGCGCCGATCGGCCACCAGATGGCGCTCCTGAACCGCCAGAGAGCTCAGTGGGTCCTGCTGGTGGATCTCAGGCCAGCGGAGGGGACATATGAATCCGATCGCAGATTTTTGAAATATTGATATAAGGACGCTGTACAGCGTCCCCCGGCAACTTGAGCATGGCCAGCAATGACGTCAAAACACGTTTCATGGCAGTCAAAGTGTTAATTGTGAAAAAGTATGCACTGCAATCACCAAATTCATAATTACCCCACACATAGTTCCTGTTTGCTTAGACCACCCTTTTCCCGCACTTCCCAATCTCAGTTTTGTTTGCTCTACCGAGGGTCAAAGTTGTGGAACTCTTTGCCTCCACATATTTTGGAATTTTCTTTTCTGAAATTCAAAAGAGCACTGAAATCTCATCTCCTAGATCACCAATATTTCCCATATGGACTTCCTTTACAAACTGTAGTCTGATGGCTTGATGTATTTTGTTATTGTATTTTCGTTTTATTATATATTCTTACTGTCAGTGATTGTTTTCTCTATACCAGAAATCGTATGGCATGGGGTGCCTACTTCGGTGTCTATGTAGGCCTGCTTGTGTGTGTTTGTTTGTTCGGGGGGGGGGGGGGGGGGCAGGATAGGGCGGGACATGCCACTCCAGCTCCGCAAATCAGGAAGTAAAAAAATCAAAACACAGACCACTGAATGAATGAATGAACCAGTCCGCGCAAAATGGCAGAGGGATTCGATGTTTCCAGGGCTGATGGCATTGATGAAGATGATGTCAATAACAACAATGCCTCTCCATGGCCCTATCTGGAAAAATGTATGAGTTTGACTGAAAAAACGCCTAAAACATATGTGTTTAGGTGTTTATTGTGTCAGCCAAAAACTAAGCTGCTCTCAACTTCCCACACGTCCAGCACTAACTTGAGAACACATATTCAGGTGAGCTGATGAAAATCTTTACATAAACATTGTCAACTGTTCCCAAACAGCACACAAGTCAGTGCACTTTTTGTCAACAGCTTTAACTAACAGATAGCTGCTATCATGTTTCACTGTAGGCAGAAAATGAACAATATTATGGGGGTGGATCCTCCCTGAGAGGGCGTAGCGTGTGGAAGGATCACACTAGGGCTGGGCGATATGGAAAAAAATCATATCGCGATAACGATATGATAATTTTATTTTATTTCTCGATATCGATAATTATCGAATTGTTATAAGTATAACAATTTTTTTTTTATTTTTTTTTTATTTATTTTTTAACAACAGAGGTATGTTTATTTTGCAGCAATTCTTTGTCATTGCCACCATCTTTAGTGTTACATCCCCTCACACTCCAGTTCTCAGGCTGCAGCTGGTTTAAAAGCTAAAGTAAACCGGCTTCTCTGCTGGCTGTGGCTCCAGAGGAGTTGAACAGTTCTGGCTCTGCTAGTTTATTTTCAATCTTTTGGCGCTTTTTTGGTGGACAAACCACCGCACATGTGCACTGTGACTCGAGTCGTGACTGGAGTCTAGTTCTGCTAGCACACATAGCCTACTGTGTACAGACGGTTTCAAAATGTATTTTAAATTAGAAAGCAAACAAAATAAATGGACGAGAAAAAGAAATCTGAATTTGGTCAGTATTGTCATTTGGACAAGCAAAGCCATTACTTTAAGTTGCAGGCAAGAAAGACAAGTCTGTCCACTGTCTCTGGTTTTAAAACTGCCCTGTTGCAGGTAAAAGAAAAAAAAAAAAAACGATTTTTCGATTTTTTTTAAATTTCGATATTCGATATCGATTATTAAAATATATCGCGATATTTATCGTTATCGTTATATCGCCCAGCCCTAGATCACACTATCCCTCTCAGGTCCTATCCGCGCTTAGCAGGCGCCCCGACCGAACTGTAGGAGTCGCTGTTTACAACGACCCGGACCCACCCCGCCAGCTTCTCGCACCCTCTAATACAGCCAATTGTATTAGTGTGAACGGCCAGCCAAGCTGGTGACAACCCCGGAGCTGTGAGCTGGATTCGAACAGGCGAATCCAGCTCACAGCTCCGGGGTTGGTGACGAACGCAATCTCCGCTACGCCACCTAACCGCCCTCAGAGTGGCCCTCTTGATGATATCTGCTATCCTGTCCTTGATGAGACGCTAGCCAGAGACCTAGCCAGCGATCCATCTCTACAGACTATGAATTTCAAATGTGACCCGGCACAGGGGGGCTGGAGACGGGGACAGGGGCCCGGTGAGGGGGGCTGGAGACAGGGACAGGGGCCCGGTGAGGGGCGATGGAGACGGGGACAGAGGACCGGTGAGGGGGGCTGGAGACAGGGACAGGGGCCCGGTGAGGGGCGATGGGGACAGGGGCCCGGTGAGGGGCGATGGAGACGGGGACAGGGGCCCGGTGAGGGGCGATGGGGACAGGGGCCCGGTGAGGGGCGATGGAGACGGGGACAGAGGACCGGTGAGGGGGGCTGGAGACAGGGGCCCGGTGAGGGGGGCTGGAGACGGGGACAGGGGCCCGGTGAGGGGGGCTGGAGACGGGGACAGGGGCCCGGTGAGGGGCGATGGAGACGGGGACAGAGGACCGGTGAGGGGGGCTGGAGACAGGGACAGGGGCCCGGTGAGGGGCGATGGAGACGGGGACAGAGGACCGGTGAGGGGGGCTGGAGACAGGGACAGGGGCCCGGTGAGGGGGGCTGGAGACAGGGACAGGGGCCCGGTGAGGGGGGCTGGAGACAGGGACAGGGGCCCGGTGAGGGGGGCTGGAGACAGGGACAGGGGCCCGGTGAGGGGGGCTGGAGACAGGGACAGGGGCCCGGTGAGGGGCGATGGAGACGGGGACAGAGGACCGGTGAGGGGGGCTGGAGACGGGGACAGGGGCCCGGTGAGGGGGGCTGGAGACGGGGACAGGGGCCCGGTGAGGGGGGCTGGAGACGGGCACAGAGGCAGGGCTCGAGACTAACGATGTCCCGTCGTCCCGGGGACGATCAAATATTGATTTGGGACGAACAGAAATCTTTGCTGGGACGCAACCGGGACGGAGAGGATTTTTTTTCACAGGAAATATCAATTGGCCGACTGTCAGTGTGTAACTGGTCTAAGGCCACCCTCTTTAATGTCGTCGTGTATGGGAAGTGAAGAGACAGGCCGTGATCCATTTCAGCATTTAATTCTGGGAGCAAAACAAACAAGAAGAATATGGCATTACTTCTTGTCCACTAGATGGCTCCAGTTTACAGGCTCTTCCTCATTCAGGTCAGACTGCACACCATTTTTAATCAAACATTGAAATAACACATTTATAATGAAACAATACAATAAGATAATACAAAATAAACAATAGGATTCATTAATTTACCTGGGAGCAAAACAAACAAGAAGAATATGGCATTACTTCTTGTCCACTAGATGGCTCCAGTTCACAGGCTGCAATGAGGGAAATCACTGTCAGGACGAGGCCTACAACGCATTGCTCAGCCATTACTACTAGCTCAGTCAGCATGTGTCATACAAGAGTTCGCCACCACAGCTAAACCACATTACAAAAAGTGCAGAATTGTTCATCATTAACACAGTTACCACTATATACAACTCCGGTTCATTGCCCGGCAACTTATTTACACAATGTAAACCATTAATACGTTCTTTTAAACCAAAGATATGTTTTAGAGGCACGGAACAGCTCTTACCTCTTCCTCATTCAGGTCAGACTGAACGGGAAGAGGCGCGCGACAAAGTAAATACGTCACTTCGGCAGGAAGTGACGATTTCAAAATAAAAGACTTTGAGAATAAAAATAATAATAAACAAATTAAAATAAAACGTTAGGGAGGGATTCTTTGTGGAATACAACATATTAGTATATTCTATATATACCTGCTACCAGGGGAGGAAACTAACTTTTTGGCTTACCAGCCAACTGGCGGGTATCTGATTTTTTTTACCAGCCAAATAGATTTTTTACCAGACAAAAAAAATCGCTAATTGTGATAATTACTTCTTTGTACGTCTTCGTCTAAATTGATTTTCAATCATAGTAAATTAATCACACTGTCTCTACTCTTCAAAATATTACATCATTAAATCACATATTAACATGAAAGAGGGAACTATTCTGGACTGGGTTGGGCTGAACTGGGCAGTGAAAGATGCTGGGTTGGGCTGGTCTAGGTTATACTGAATGATGAATTGAAAATGAATTGAAAATGGGGGACCCTGATGTAAACAAGACTAAAGTCTTTCTCTGGTCTGCATCCCCTTAACAATTGCATGTATTGAGCCGTACTGTACTGTACCCATTCTGCAATCTGTTAAATAAAGTTTTTCATCACAGCTCAACTACTAGGAATGTGTGTCTGACTCTTAAGTGCAGGAAATATTCATCAGAAAGGGGGGACATGATGGAGGGAATGGAAAGAGCAGGTTTGACAGGAGCAGGGTTGAAGGGATTGATTGATTGAAAAGTGTATTAACAGATTGCAGAATGGGTACAGTACAGTTCAATACATACAATTGTTAAGGGGATGCAGACCAGAGAAAGACTTTCGTCTTGTTTACATCAGGGTCCCCCATTTTCAATTCATCATAACATATTGGAGTGTGGAGGAAGTGGACAAGGCATTAAGCAAACAGGACTGAAATGGGGGACCCTGATGTAAACAAGACTAAAGTCCTTCTCTGGTCTGCATCCCCTTAACAATTGTGTGTATTGAGCTGTACTGTATTGTACCCATTCTGCAATCTGTTAATAAAGTTTTCAATCAATACTGGGTTGGGCAGTGAAAGAACCAAGCATTTCACTGTAATGTAATAGCTAAATAAAACAACTTGAACTTGACTTGTTACATTTGCACTCTGGTTGTATGCCAAATGTATTCTGGTTGTACTGTACTTGTGCTGTAAGATGACAATACATTGGAACCGAATCGACAACGCTAGGGGTTCAGCGGGTGTATTCTGAATGCCAAATATGACAACATCACCGTTGTGAAGGGCATATGGGCGAGTGGTGATATGCTGGGAAACCCGGTAATAATAAAATGTCACTCGGCTGCATTTAAGCAAAGCCGCTCAGTATAGTCCACTATGTTGAATGCGCGTTATGGTAGCTTGTTACATGCTAGGTAGCTAGCCGGCTAATGTTGTTGACTTGTCATTCTCATCCGACTCGAAGGAGACGCGTCGCGTGCTGTTGTTCGCCCCCATGTCAGACCGCACCGATATCCGAAAGCGACGACTCTACATGCAATTATTTTCATCCACTCATGTGTTTTTGTAAGTTTGTCTACGTTGTCAAGCCGGCTGCCGGTGGCAGGAGTTTGTAGGTCTGCGCGCAGTGGTCTGTCCACTTCCCCTAGATGGGCGGCATCTTCTAGAAAACGAGTGTTCATTGGAGGAGCTTAGAGCGCATCTGTACAACGATGATGTTCATTGGTTATGGTCTGATTATTATGTGGCGCAAATGGGAGGAATCAAGGGGGGAGTCAGAGTTCGGTTTGTGTCAGTGAGCGAATCAGCAGATTGCAGAATGATTTTTTTGTTTTGTTTTGTAATTACTAGTACTCGCCAGACTGGCGAGTGCTCTTCATGAATTACTCGCCAAACGTAAAAAATACTCGCAATTGGCGAGTAAAGTGGCCTAATTTCCTCCCCTGCCTGCTACATACTCCCACCCTGAATTCCGCTAAAATCCCGAACCTACAGGACACACTAACTGGGACCTCCAACACTACGTCAGAACCGGTACGGGTTTACATGAAGAAACGTATCTTCAGAATCAGCTAGAAGCTACCTGTCAAACAGGTTCAGAGAAAACAAAAGGTTGATCAGGCCTCTGTTCCTCCTAGAATCGCTTGGTGCCTTATACACCAAACCTACACCCGGCCTATACAAGTCCCCTATCCTACCTGTGAGCACATGCAGTAACACTACTTACAGTGACACATTGCAAGACTAAAGTGTACACAGACTAAACAAATATGCACTAACTACAGCAACTACAGTATACTGCCCATTGACCTAGACAACGTCGGTTTCTACGGTGTGAGCTAACTACAGCCGCTACAGTACACTGCCCTGCAAAGGCTAACCGCAGTCACTATAGTATACTGCCCCTTGACCACACGGTGTGAGCCAACTGCAGCAACTACGGCAACCTGCCCTCCAACCTAAACACTTAGATACAAACACAGGACGTGGAAATCAAGGAGCGCGAAATCAAAAAAAAATAATTGGCCTCTGCACAAAGCACAGAGTTCCTGTGACATGACAGAGAGTTCCCGACTCTGTATACTGCAGGGCACCAGCTCTGCCCCAAGCAGAGAGTTCCAATGGTTCCACAATAAAATTCCAGGCTCTGCACGCTGCCATTTCACCACACCACCGCAACTGTTGTCAAACAGCTAACCAAATAACAATCAACAATCCCACATCCCCAATTATACTATTTACATGTATCCAAATCACCATCAAAAAAAATTTATGAACTCCCCTCTACGACATAGGGATCCATCTTCCTTCTCTCACTACAAAACGAGCTATCAGGAAAGAAGGGAAAAAAATTATACATATTCCATTAATCACAAAAAAAATTCTCCAAATGCTTCAGCACCTTTAACAAAACAGAAAAACAAAAACGGACCACCAGTCCTTTTCAACAACTCAACTGTCCTCTTTTTTCAAAAAGAACACGATGTCCTCTTTTCTAGAAAGAACACGATGTCCTCCTTTTTTAGAAAGAACACGGTGTCCTCCTTTTTTAGAAAGAACACGATGTCCTCTTTTCTCTCTTTTTTAGAAAGAACACGTGTCCTCTCAACTGTGACACAGTCACTTCGACAAAAATACAGCCATCTCAATGGAACCTTTTTTTTTCTTCTTCCTCTTCCTCCTCCGACCTCTGATGATCAAGCTGGCCTTGACCCACATTGCAAAAAAAATGTAGTGATCACAGCATTTTTTTCCTTCTGTTCTTCTGTAGTTCTGTTCGACGACCTCCCGGTGACCAAGCTGGTGTTGGTACTTGCGTATCCGGTCACTGGCACCACTGTAACTGGTCTAAGGCCACCCTCTTTAATGTCGTCGTGTATGGGAAGTGAAGAGACAGGCCGTGATCCATTTCAGCATTTAATTCTGGGAGCAAAACAAACAAGAAGAATATGGCATTACTTCTTGTCCACTAGATGGCTCCAGTTCACAGGCTCTTCCTCATTCAGGTCAGACTGCACACCATTTTTAATCAAACATTGAAATAACACATTTATAATGAAACAATACAATAAGATAATACAAAATAAACAATAGGATTCATTAATTTACCTGGGAGCAAAACAAACAAGAAGAATATGGCATTACTTCTTGTCCACTAGATGGCTCCAGTTCACAGGCTGCAATGAGGGAAATCACTGTCAGGACGAGGCCTACAACGCATTGCTCAGCCATTACTACTAGCTCAGTCAGCATGTGTCATACAAGAGTTCGCCACCACAGCTAAACCACATTACAAAAAGTGCAGAATTGTTCATCATTAACACAGTTACCACTATATACAACTCCGGTTCATTGCCCGGCAACTTATTTACACAATGTAAACCATTAATACGTTCTTTTAAACCAAAGATATGTTTTAGAGGCACGGAACAGCTCTTACCTCTTCCTCATTCAGGTCAGACTGAACGGGAAGAGGCGCGCGACAAAGTAAATACGTCACTTCGGCAGGAAGTGACGATTTCAAAATAAAAGACTTTGAGAATAAAAATAATAATAAACAAATTAAAATAAAACGTTAGGGAGGGATTCTTTGTGGAATACAACATATTAGTATATTCTATATATACCTGCTACAAGTGCGCGCATTATTGCTGTCAAATGGTGAATGTCTCATGCTGACTAAGTTCACTGAAGTCTAAACGTAGCGTGATTTGCCAAATCCAATGACTATCTCCGCCTCCCAATGCAGCCATACGCTAATCCAGCATCAAACTCCTACCCACCTCTCATCAGCCAGTCGCGTTGCAGCAGCGTCACACCCCAAATGAATCTCTCATCAAAAAAGAAAAACGTGATTAACAGGTGAGGGAAATCTCTCCTACCTAGGCTTTCTCCACTGGTATTTAACCCTGGTTGACACAAGTGAATGACAGCTGGTAATTGACAGTCGCACGGCACGAGACCACTGTACAAGAACCGCGGAAAGATCAGAATGTTATAAAAAAAATAAAAACGCGCGCTATACTGTGGCATCCTCTCAGTGACGAGAGCACCGCAAACATGCTGCGCTATTTGAAGAGGATAAACACAGACCCAAAATGACCAACAGGGAACTGCATCCAGAAAATGCAATACTACCCCTGAGTCTAAGGTGAGGACACATTTAAATCACAGAAGTGTAATGTTAGTCTATTGCAGGGGTCAGCAACCTTTTTGACATGGAGTGCCTGTTTGAAATATAGTTGTAACTAGTGTGCCTCAACAATATTCCATGCATCGTAATTTTTTTTTCTCATAATCAGGTCTTTTTAATGATAATTTTTACATTATTACATCATTATTGTTATTGTTATTATTAACAATATTATTATGATGGTTGTATCAACCCTAAATCTGAGTTGGGGGGGGGGGGGAATGCAATGCAGACAAACAGCTGCATACAGTGCGACCATTTCACTCACATTTGCCCATTCATTTTTGGACACATCACACACCATCGGTGTGTGTACTGTACGTGTGCTGTCATAGCTCCACCTACAGGCCTAATGGAGAACACCAGGAGAACACCAGGATGTGAATGGAGGGTGAATGTGAGGTATATCGTGTAAATAAGTTTTGATTGATCGCAAGACTACACTGTAAAAAAATAAATATTAGTTACCAGAACTTAAAAAGTTCAGTTACTGTGCATTAAGGTTTTCAGTTTTCAATCCATAATAACAGAAAAATAAGTACACAACCACATTATTTCAACCTAATAAAACTATGTTTATTGTCATTGTTTTAAGAACACAAGTTGACTTGGTAATACTCACATTTTGAGTAAAAAAATGGCTTTTAACATGTGCAATGTTCAATGAAATAGAAAAATAAATAATACAATTTGTTGATTAATCCCACTGGTCACAATGGTGACCGTAATAATGTTTTTGTTATAAGGCTCTGCAAATGTTACTGAATGATGTAGCAATGTATTTCCAGCTAAATTGAAATAATAAACAAATAAAGGGTCTCAATTAAATATGTGGAAGTAAAAATAACCTGTGGGAGGATTTCAACAAGATAAATGCGACAACAGTGCAAAATAGTTCACTATAATATTTCAAAGCAAAAAAAAAAAATTAAATAATTTTTTTTTTTTTTTTTTTTTGTGCTGCCCCCTGTGTCTATGCAAATGCCCCCGCGTGCCTATGCAGGCACGCGTGCCTAGGGTTGCCTACCCCTGGTCTATTGGAACTGTATACAGTTATCGACGCGTTCTATAGCTGCTTATTGCTAGCTAACGTTACTGACTAACGTGCCACTGATTATTAAAGGATTTCTATGCGATTCTATACTAACACGTAATGTTACTACCATTGCGAGTTAATTGGCATAACGTTACATTTATCTAAACGAACGCGGAGAAATAGACGACAGGCTATAGGCAAACTTCACTCTGCAGCTACACAATGAATCCATATTCAGTGAGGAGGGCCCGCTGGAATTTAGCAGCAGTTATCAATATCGACCAGGACTCAGGAGGACAGCGCGATCTAAGGGACATGTTTCATTACTAGTCAAGTGTCATTACTTTAGTTATCAAAGGTGGAATCTCTGGACGCAATGACATTATATAGTTTAAAGCTAAACTACGTTTTTCTTTCTTGTTAGAAGAGGGATAACTTATTCAGTTAGATTTGATTCTTTATTTATCTCTAACATTTTCAACCATAAACACACATTTGTAATAACAAAAAAAACTAAAACGAAATAAAATACAAATACATTTAAATATATTTTCCTATGGAAGGAATAATCAAGATGGCTCCAATTGGTTGACTATAACAGCACCATGACCAAATATCCCTATACTAGCACCTTGTTAAACACTTTTTTTTTACATTTATTGTTAATCATAATTATTCTTGTGAAATCTTTCCACCATGGGAGCCTTTTGACTAAATCAATTTATTCTCCCCTTCTCTGAATGGTGTTTCTTATGGCAATAACCACTATAGACGACAAAACCAAAGTAAAGAAACTACATTTGATTTTTGGGACGGTTACATTCACTTTGGGACGGTTAAAATTGTATTTCGGGACGGTTCTGGGACGGTGGTGAAAAAAGTTAGTCTGGAGCCCTGCACAGAGGACCGGTGAGGGGGGCTGGAGACGGGGACAGGGCCCCGGTGAGGGGGGCTGGAGACGGGGACAGGGGCCCGGTGAGGGGGGCTGGAGACGGGGACAGAGGACCGGTGAGGGGGGCTGGAGACGGGGACAGAGGACCGGTGAGGGGGCCCGGAACAAAGGGGCGAGGGCGACAACCCCAGAGCAGGACCCCGGACGGGGCCACTCCAGGTGCCGATCCCGGGACCGGGCGCAGGACCCCAGACGGGGGTCCCTCCCGGCGTAGACCTTGGTGCAGACCTCAGCGTTGACCACGGCGCAGACCACAGCGTAGACCACGGCGCAGGGCTGGGCCAGACGAGGAGCCGGGACCAGACGAGGAGCCGGGATCAGACGCGGAGCCGGGACCAGACGAGGAGCCGGGACCAGACGAGGAGCCGGGACCAGACGAGGGGCCGGGACCAGACGAAGAGCCGGGACCAGACGAGGAGCCGGAACCAGACGAGGAGTCGGGACAGGACGAGGAGCCGGAACCAGACGAGCGAGGAGCCGGGACCAGACGAGGAGCCGGAACCAGACGAGGAGTCGGGACCAGACGAGGAGCCGGGACCAGACGAGGAGCCGGGACCAGACGAGGAGCCGGGACCAGACGAGGAGCCGGGACCAGACGAGGAGTCGGGACCAGACGAGGGGCCGGGACCAGACGAGGAGGAAGGGCCAGGACCAGACGAGGAGGAAGGCCCGGGCGTGGAGGCCGGACCGGACGTAGAGACGAGACCCGATGTGGGAGCCGGACCAGACGACGAGGAAGGGCCGGGGTGCGGAGGCCGGGCCGGACGTTGAGACGGGACCAGGCGAGAAGCCGGAGGCAGGCGACTCCCCGGGGACAGGAGCAGGAGCACGACCCGGACTAGACGTCGGGGTCTCCCCGGGAGGAGGAACAGGGGCCATAGAGAACGAGCTAGCTGACGGGGCAGTCCTAGCTGTGGGAGCCTGGCAAACTGCAGGGGCTGAGCTAGCAGACGGGGCTGTACTAGCTGTTGGGGCCTGGTTATCTGCAGGGGCTAAGCTAGCAGACGGGCTGGACTAGCTCTGGAAGCCTGGTTAGCTGCAGGGGCTAAGCTAGCAGACGGGGCTGTACTAGTTCAAGTTCAAGTTCTTTAATAGTTGTCATACAGAAGTACAGAATACTTTCATACAAAATGCTTCTTACTGTTACGCTCCAGAGACTGTGCTAGACAAGATAGTATCAAATAACATAATAACATAATATAGCATGAATTTAGAAGAAGAAAATGAGGTCACAGTGTTCGGTATAGACATATGTACAATGTTCTGAGTTACCATATAATATACAATACACAATACTATGCAGTGTACTAATGTACAGTACTATCTAGTGCAAAGCAGAAATGGGATGAGGTACAATTTTAGGTACAATTTACAGTAAGGTGTACGAGTTGTAGTGCAATCCTTCATCCATAAATATAAAGTGTGGGGAGTGGGTGCTACAGTGTGTTTGTTTAAAGTGGGTGTGTGCTATAAGTGTGTGGAGTGGGTGCTACAGTGTGTTTGTTTAAAGTGAGTGTGTGCGTGTGGATGTGTGTGCTATGTGCGTTTGGTGGTTGTTGTTGTGTAGTGTTCATTCATTGTTCGTTTAGCAGCCTGATGGCCTGGGGATAGAAGCTTCTTCTGAGTCTTTCTGTGCTCGCCTTGAGACTCCTGTATCGCTTGCCTGACCGCAGCAGTTCAAAGAGGCAGTTGTTCGGGTGACTGGAGTCTTTAATGATTCTCTTAGCCTTGCCCTTGCAACGCTTGTAGTAAATGTTCTGGAGGGTGGGGAGCCCCCCTCCAATTGTGCGTTCGGCTGAACGTGTCACTCTTTGTAGTCTGCTTTGGTCTTGTGCAGTGCTATTCCCAAACCAGGAGGTGATGTTGCCGGTCAAGATGCTCTCTATTGTACATGAGTAGAAGTTCTTAAGGATCTTCTGGCTGACTTGGAACTTCCTTAGGCGCCTGAGGAAGTAGAGGCGTTGTCGTGCCTTCTTCACAACACTGTTAATGTGTGTGGTCCATGTCAAGTCCTCGGATATGTAGGCTCCGAGGTACTTAAAGCTGTTGACTCTCTCAACCGGTGCCCCGTCGATGCTGAGGGGGCTGTAGTCCTTGACCCCCGACCTCCTGAAGTCCACAATCATCTCCTTTGTTTTGCTGACGTTCAGGGAGAGGCTGTTTTCCTGGCACCATCCCGCCAGGACCTTGACCTCTTCCAGGTAGGCCCTCTCGTCGTTGGCAGAGATCAGGCCCACCACCACTGTGTCGTCAGCAAATTTGACGATTGTATTGCTACTCCGCTGAGCCACACAGTCGTGTGTGTACAGGGAGTAGAGGAGGGGACTCAGAACACAGCCCTGGGGGGCCCCTATGTTGAGGGTGATGGATGAGGAGGTGCAGTTGCCTGCTCTCACCACCTGGGGTCTGCCAGTCAGGAAGTCCAAGACCCACTGGCAGAGGTCATAGCCCAAGCCCAGGTCCCTGAGCTTGGCTATGAGTATGGAGGGGACTATGGTATTGAATGCCGAGCTGTAGTCGATGAATAGCATTCTCACATAGTTCCCCTGCCTCTTGTCCAGGTGTGATGCTGCTGTGTGCAGCACATGGGATATGGCGTCCTCCGTGGACCTGTTGGGGCGGTATGCAAATTGCAGGGGGTCCATGTTGATGGGGAGGGAGGAGCAGATGTAGCCCTTTACTAGCTTCTCAAAGCACTTCATGGCTATGGAGGTGAGAGCTACAGGGCGGTAGTCGTTGAGGCAAGCAGGCTTGGATTTTTTGGGTACAGGGATAATAGTGGACTTCTTCAGGCAGGTGGGGATGACAGCCTGTTCTAAGGACAGGTTAAATATGTCAGTGAATACTGGGGCCAGTTGGTCGGCACAGACTTTTAGGACGCGGCCGGGGATGCCGTCTGGACCTGCTGCCTTCCTGATATTCACTTTTTTAAAGGTCCGCCTCACCTCATGCTCTGTTACCCTGAACACTGCGCCTCCATCAGCAGCCGACCCCCCCCCCCCCATTGCCGAGGCTTGTGAGCTGGTGTTGTTATTACCAGCATCAAACCTTGCATAGAAGGTATTGAGGTCATTTGCTAAGGAGATGTCACTGTTCAGTTTGAGGGAGGCGCCTTTGTAGTCTGTCATCGTTTTGAGCCCCTGCCACATAGCTCTAGAGTCAGCTTGTTCAAACTGGAGTTCAATTTTATCCCTGTAGCGTCGTTTGGCCTCTGACACTGTCCTCCTTACGTTGTATCGCGCCACCTTGTGGTCATTCATGTTGCCTGCCTCTAGGCCGTCGTTGTATGCTTTGGTGCGCTCTCTCAGAGCTTCACGGACGGATTTGTCTACCCAGGGTTTTTGATTTGGGTAAACTTTCATTTTGGTAGTGGGGATTGTTTCTTTCACCCTAGTACAAACATAGTCCAGCACTGTCTCCGTGTAGACATTAATGTTATCTGTGTCGCGGAACACATTCCAGTCTGTGTGGTGAAACACTGACCGGATCGTCTCCTCTGACGTCACATCCCATTTCTGCACCTCTCGCGAGACTACGGGAGTACTTTTAATTCTCTGTCTGTACTTTGGTGAAAGAAAGATTGACGCGTGATCTGACTTACCAAAGCCACTATCAGAATGAGCCTTGTAGCCACCTTTAAATTGCGTGTAACAGTGATCTAGGATGTTACCGCCTCTGGTGTTGCAAGTCACATGCTGATAGAAGTCAGGCAATACCTTTCTCAGATTGGCGCTATTGAAATCTCCCAGAACTAAAATGGCGGCGTTAACATTCGCCACTTGGATTCTATTTACCTCGTCGTGTAGTCTGGAGAGCGCAACCTTGTTGCTGGCTTGCGGTGGAATATACACTCCGACCAGGACGATCGCCGTTAACTCCCTCGGGAGGAAGAAAGGACGACACTTGATGGTTATATATTCCAGTTCTGGGGAGCAGTGGTTGGATAATTCCTTCACGTTAGTTGGATCACTCCAATTTTTGTTAAACATGAAGGCAATACCTCCTCCACGTTGTTTACCGGACTCTGCTGATGACCGATCCTTGCGATGGATAAAGAAGTGATCAGCCGGTTGAATTGCGTGGTCTGGGACGTCCGGCGTCAACCACGTCTCGGTGAAGCAGAGGACGTTGCAGTCCCTAACGTCTCTTTGATATTGAATCCTTGCTCGGATGTCATCCAGTTTATTGTCGATTGATTGTACATTGGCTAGCAATATACTGGGCAGTGGTGTACGGTGGCGTCTGGATCTCAGCCTGTTACGGATCCCAGCCCTCTTCCCTCGCCGTCTGGTTCCTCTGTTCCTGGGGTCTAGGAACAAAGGATCTGGTCCTGATCTCCGGAGAATTTCTTCAGGCCATTGATGCGGTTCGGAAAGCTGATCCAGTGAGTAATCCAGTTGGTAAGTTTCCCGTAATCCAATGTCTATGAGTGACTGACGGTCATATACATTAAATGCACCAACAGTTGGTACGAACAAAACTCTAAAAACTATAAATATTAACAAAAGTAAACACAGTCTCGACGGAGCGAACAGAGAGGCAGCCGGTCGGAGCAGCGCCATCATCAAAAAGCTGTGGAAGCCTGGTCAGCTGCAGGGGCTAAGCTAGCAGACAGGGCTGTACTAGCTGTTGAGACCATGGGGTTAGCCAACGGGGCGGCTCCAGGTAAACTGACCTTGCTAGTTGATGGGGCAGTCCTAGCAGTGGGAGACAAGCTAGCTGGATGAGCTACACACACAGTGGGGCTAGCTGTAGGAACCATGGGGTTAGCCGATGGGGCGGCTCCAGGGAGACTGACCTCGCTAGCTGAAGGGGCAGTCCTAGCAGTGGGAGACAAGCTAGCTGAATGAGCTACACACAGTGGGGCTAGCAGGCAGAGCTGAGGTGTTAGCAGTAGGTACTCTGGCAGGTGAGGCTATGCTAGCTTTCCTAGACTTACTAGTTCTCAGAGACTTGCTAGCAGTACGAACTACGCTAGCAGATTGGGCTAAGGTGCTAGCAGTAGCTATGCTAACAACTGGGGCCATGCTGGCAGTAGAGGCTTCACCAGCAGAGGAGGCCATGCTAGCTGTGGAAACTATGCTAGCAGTAGGGACTGGACTAGTTACCTGGGTAGTGCTAGCTGCAGGACCTGTGCTAGCTGCAAGGGCTACACTAGCGGGGGCTAGGTTAGCTGCCTGGGCAGTGCTAGCTGCAGGGCCTGTGCTAGCTGTAGAGGGTACACTAGCCGAGCGGGTTCGGGTGCTAGCTGTAGGTGCTACACTAGCGGGGAAAACTGAGGTGCCAGCTGCAGTACCTACACTAGCAGGCAGGGCTGGGTCATTGACGGATAAGACTTTTGAATAGGCCAATTTTAAAATACAAAAAATAAGGATATATTTGGCCATTTTTCAAACATTTGGAATGTAGTGTATACATGCATTCAGGGGTGGGACAATACATCGTATTATCAATGATCAAATAGGATCGATGCAACGTAAAAAGATCGATTCATATTGCGATACTCTTATTTTGAAAATCCCCTGGTGAGCATATCCGCCCGGCCGGAACAACAGTAGCTCAGTAGCAGCGTGTATAGACGTTAGACAGCATTGCTTCAGAGTCCGCCTATTTTGTGACCCCAAATAAGTGCCTGTTGTTTTTTCCCCACAACGGGTCAAATGCATCTAACATGCTTTCCATCCTCGCCATTCCTTTATGCCCACGTCGCGTTAAATACCGAAATTAACGTTGCGTTAGCGTAAGCTAACTAAGCTAAGATGATAAGAGCCATAGAGAGAACAGCAGAGGTCCATTAGGGACTGGGAAGGACTGCATTCTTGAGACAGCGCCACTACCAGGATCTGGCCGGTACTGCACCTTCGGACTCCCAATATGCATTTTCCAGCCAAAATACAGCTCTGTGACAGTGAATAGGATATTAATATCGAAAAAAATTAAAAACGAACCAAAAACAGTGAACAGGAGGTCTATTTGTATAGAAACAATAGATTGTTTTTCATTTAAATGTCTGGAAGAGCTCAAAAATTGCCTTTTTTTTGTTGATTTAAATGTTACTGATTGTGTTAAATGGGCATATAATATCGTCTCATATCGATCGCAGGCACCTGAATCGTATCGTATCGTGGCAGACTTTGTGATATCGGAAAATATCGTATCGTTGTCCAAAGAATCGATATCGTATCGTATCGTGATGAAACTGGTGATTGACAAAAAACCCAAATTAAGAGATTTTAGTGTTTTTAAAGTTGAATTAATAGGACACAGCCTTAAAAAAAGTCATTTGGGGCGACCGTAATTTATCTCAAAATGTATATATTTCCTTAACATTACTAATATTTTAACCAGTATCAGTAATTAAATATACAGCTTAAGAAAGACAGGCTTGTGTGCGCAAAAATTATTTGTAAACCATGATTTTACAAGTTTATTCTATAATGGGAGTGTCTCCCTCGTAATGCAGTTACAATACCCATTTTTGCTCTAAAACCCATAAAACTGATGTGTACAGATAGTATCCACTTAAGCATTGTATACCAGTGATTAATATTTGAGCCAAAACTGATGGATATTCTATTTTGAATTTAGTACAGTTATTGACAATCATTGGTTACCCCAAATGATGAGAGTAGTTAAAAGTATATTTAAAATGTTACACAATGCAGTTCAGACAAAAGAAAACAGAACAATGTTTTTATTACAATATTTTCAAGTGGTCAACAAAAATATTCTTCAATTCATTCAAATATCACAAAAGTAAAACATGTTAAAAAAAACTCTTAACATGCGAGGGCCCACATGTACATGCGAGGGCCCACTCTAGCGGCTCGGGTGTGCATGTTTTTTAATACAATATATCGAATTAAAGCCCTATTTGTTGCCTGTCGATAGCCGTTTCAGGTGGTTCTCGAGTTACATGCCGATATGTGAGGCGTGCGCCGAAGTACAGTGTTGTACAAATACAACACCGACTCCCGGGGCTCTAGCTCCGTCAATCATTTGGCACGGTAGGTTACAAGCTTCGTCAGGAACATTCAAATATCACAAATGTTAAAAACATTAAACATTAAAAAAGTTTAAGTGCAATACACATTACATGCTTCAGGAACTTGAACATTTCACAAATGTCCATTTTTATGTCCTTGTCATATCATCATTGGTTTTGTCAATGTATGAGAACGAGAAGGAGGGTTAAGTAGCATCACTTTTGTGATGGTAGTCACATTGGACAGGGATTAACAATTTAAGTCAATAATAAAAGGTAAACAGAGTTGTATGTATGAAATAAATCACCAACACAATTCTATAGTGTCAATAAACAATAACCACCAACATAGTTGCATGGATGAAATCAACGCTAAACAACTACAACACAGTTGTATCAGTTCCTTTTAGGGATGGCACAATACCACTTATTCATGTCCGATACCGATATCACAGCCTTGAGTATCTGCCAATACCGATACCCATCCAATACTCCCTTAAAAAACGAAAACCTGTGTTTAACCTAGCCATCTATAAAACATCAAAAACTCCCCTAAAGGAAGAAATACATACCACACATGACTCAGTTATGCAATAGTGCTGCTGCTTTTTATTTTGTTCAAATTATTTAGTTACTACGTTAATAAGACTACAGTGATTTCATGACTGCTTCCTGTCCTCACGTCTAAAACGTCTGTTTACCGGTACAATGCGTGGAGATTTTCAAATCATTGGTAAACAAACGTAGTGCTGAAAATATACACTTTGACTGCTGTTTTGATTAGGTTAGGGTCTTTACTCTTGTGGTCGTCCAGCACAATAAATGTGGTTATTTTCTCGGTTTTCTTCAGCTTTGCTTTGTTACTGTCTGCAGGGAGTTTCTCGCGCTTCTGAATGGTTTCCAGCTACGTTAGCTGCTGCGGCAAAACTTTTCCTCTTGGCATTCGTTGCACTGAACTCGGCATACTCCCTTTCCATGATTAATCTGCAAGTGTTGTGTGGTGTTGAAGTTTCCAGTGCCACCCCTAGAAATACTTGCGTCGCAGATATTACACTCGGCTGTGTCATGTTATTCCACAAGTATACACGGAGTCCTCTGTATTTGTTTGTGAGTGTCTTCATTGTTAGCTCTGTAGCTCCACCCTACAGGTCCGTTATTATCCGCTCCTAGTCTACTCTGCCCTGCGTACCTGTCTGTGACCCCAGTACGGTGGCCTGTACTCTGTGTCGTATTAATGCACACTGCACACACATTAACATAACACCACAGGCTGTTTTGCCTTTTTCTTCTTTGAGCTTAAAATAACTCCACACAGCTGACATGATCGCGCCGCGCTGCTAACAAGTTGACTCACGTTTAGCTAATGCTAACGTTCTTGTCACGCTACTACTGTTCACGTGATGGCACGCTTTACGGCCTGTATCGGATCGGAAAATACTTCCTGTTTTTCCGATATCCAATCGTGTGAATTTGGCCAGTATCGGGACCAATACCGATACTGAGTATCGGATTGGTGCCATCCCTAGTTCCTTTTATATTATCTCATGGTAAACTGCAGGCATTTTAAATTGAGGTACATGTGCATGGGTAGGTAGTGACTCAAACCCCACATATGGGAGAGAAATTGAAATATTCAATGCCATGCAAATCATGTTTTAACAAATCATGTTATCAATGGCGTAAAAAAAACTGTGAAAAACAAGTGCATTTTTTTTGTGTTGAAACAAACAATTTCCCCTGAAAACGTTAGGTTATGACTATAACCAAGTTCTGTTAGTTAGGGGCGATGCTTGGCATCACTACTGCACTATCTCGCGTACGTGCACGCGTACTGAATAAACCACAAATGTACCTCTAATACCAGTATTAGTCTGACCACACCCCTCATCAGCTTACCTTCATAAGCAGGTGTGTGGTCACCTGCTCTCCTCCTTCCCAAGCTTTCACCACAAGGTGAGGACAAGGGCTGCAGCGGCCGTCTGATGCCAAGCATCGCCCCTAACTAACAGAACTTGGTTATAGTCATAACCTAACGTTCTGTATCGTTAGTGGCTTAGCTTGGCATCACTACTGCACAAGGGAGGCCAAGCGGAGCCACTTGGCTGACAAATACACCCCGCTGACAGCCCCCCAAAACCATCAGAACAGGGAGGGCCGAGCCCCCCCGACCCCCCCTAATGGAGGGTAGCCCCCCTATTAGGGACGTCACGGGAGGGCGACGGACCCGACCGTGCGAAGAGGCACTCAAGCAACTCAACGCACAGGGTGAGCAGACCGTGGCTTGACCCCACGACTACACACACGCACAACCCGCATGCCACCCGGGAACGAACGGAGGAACAACCTCGTTACTGCCCCCAGAATCACGGGGTCAAGGGCAAACCCAACCCCGTGGCAAGGCCGTAGCAGCGGAGCACGAAGGAAGACCCAGACCCACCAAAAGGACTGGACTCCCTAGAATGGGGGCCCGGAGAAGTCCATGATGCCAGCATCAAGACCCCACCAGGTGGGCACGTAGTGCCCCGCCCCCCACATCGCCAGCGTATTCGGACAAAGGCCCCTCAGTTACTGCACCTGGTATTCCCAGGCGGAACCAACCAGGCCAGAACCTGCCCAGCTTCCGAGATCGGACGAGATCGGGCGTGTTCAGGTCGGCATGGCCGTAAGCTGAGCGGGCCCCGTCCCCCCAACAGTACACCGCCTGGCACACTGACCCTGCAGAACAGGCAGTCAGCATGGCCGTAAGCACACAAAAAAGGTTAACCAACGGAAGCAGGCAGCGCACCGGGGAAAAACCAGGCAACAGGCTGTTAACCCTAGCCTGGAGACTGCGGACGAGACAGGCGCCAGAGGGGACAGCTGAACACAGCCGCCCCCGCGGAAGGAGCGTAAGCTGGCGGTGTTGCATGACCAAGCCTCCATTTAACAACCCCCACCCAGAGGGGTCGAGGCAGAGAAGGCTGACACGATTGGCAGACGTCATGAACGTGCAGGGGCACCCTCAAACGGTGAACCCGGGAGTTGACACTGCTCCAACACACCAGGGAATCAACCACCTCGGTGTTACCCAATGCAGTGGTTGTTCCTATAACCCCTCAAGAAAAAACTCCAAAACACACCTGCGGGTATACACCGGCTATACCGCAGTACAAGTGTTCCAGTTTCCAAAAAGGGTTAACCCAGGCCTACGGGTCGCAAACATCACTTCGGACCGGGCCTGGCGGTACGGGAAGCACAGGGTCACCAGAGGAGGTCAAAAAACCACCCCCACAGGCCCCTCTTCGCCATGCGTGAGAGAGGAGCGAAAAATAATGGAGAACCAGCCCCTAAGCACACCGTACCTGGTATTCCCCGGCGGTCTCCCAACCAAGTACTAACCAGGACCAACCTGTGTAGCGGCCGAGATCCGACGAGATCGAGCGCGTACAGAATGGCATGGCTGTAAGCCATGACGACAGTGCTGAGTAAAAACATACCCAACCAGGGTCTCCATAGCGCTTAACCCTGTGACACCCAGACCGACCTGGCATTTTTCCCCCTGAAAAAAGCCCAAGTCCCTCAGGGTACCAGAACAGCAGATCTGCATCCCCGGCGGACAACGGGTTCAACTGATCTGGACCAGCGTGACCAGAACCAGTCCCGTGCCCTAACCACGCCGACATGCCTACTCCAGGAGAAGGGCAGATATGCGTGTTGATCTTAACATGAAAAGAAGGCGCCACCCAGACGTTCGGACGAACCGCGCCTGGTGGCCCACCCCAAGGGCGTGAGATCCCACTACATATGTTCAGATCCATCCCGTCATCATCCCCCAGACATGAACGAGAATCCGTCGACAACCCACCCAGGTCATGGGATGTGGTCGTCGGAAGAGGAAAAACCCCCATCTCAGTTGCTTTATAAAAACGCTGTTTCAACCACAAGCAACCAAGGCGTGCCAGTCAATCGCCTGTTTACAGCGAGCTAGCACTATACGTGCGTCGGGACACACCCCCATCAATGAACAGGCTATTTAGACCTGTCATTGAATCCCCAAGGCGCCCAGGGGAACGACAAGAGGGGTGTGACACTCCCTAACTCCAACACTTCTGGAATAGAAAGAAGGAAGCATCAACAGTATGTATCCCAGTCTACACAGCCGGGGTAAAAAATGTTCACATTTTTACATCCCACCACCCTCCCATAGGAAAGAGACGGGGATCCCCAGAGAGACTTCCCACGCGAGCTGTACAGATTGAAAAGAATATATTGCACCTTGAGCCATGTAAAAAACTGGTTTTAGGGCCTCCGGGGAAGAGGCACTGAACCCATACACACTCAATAAACGAATTGAATCGAATATACATACAATAGAAAAGGACCCTTCTAGAGGGTCCACTCACTTTGACAATCTGAGGAGGAAGGCTCTGTACTCTGACGGAGGCTTCCTCACATGGAAGAAGGAGTCCGAACTCACAGAAGGCCTGAATAGGCGCTTGGTGAGGAGGAGCCCTGACCACCCCCCCTGAAAACAGATCCATCACATGGACCTGAACAGCACACGGAAGTCCTACCAACAGAGACGCGCACGGTGACGTACTCTATGGCGGGGGAATTCCTGCGGTGCACACGCCCAATATACCAGGCCGTGGGACCAGGAACCCCCCCCCCCCCCCGTAACGTGCCGAACCGCCACGTGACGGGAACCTTGAAGGACAGGGGGTGTACCCCTGACCGACAGAACAATGGGGAGAGGAAAGGTTACCAGTTCACCCCTTTACGACCCCACACCCATGATACGACGTAACGACAAAAAGAGAATATGACACAGTCATAGTCAGCTCTATGAAGCGTTTCACAGCTCCACACAGCGCATGAGCTAACCTGCTATCTGATTTTTACTAAGGAAAAACACAGAATAGAGAGGGCTCTAAGAACCCCGGTCCAACATACACATGTGCTTCTGTGGCCAGTACAACCCAGTTGTAGGTCACATGACACACACAACCCATCATCACCTACAAAAAATGGCAAAAACACTCAACAGAGGAACGCCGTTTTTTTCACAATGAGAGAATACATCATTCTTGATTAGTATCGACCACAGGCCTTGCTAAGCACACATGACAGCAACCAAACCAATTTCCCTTTAGGAAATAAGTTTCTCCAGCAGATTTAGCACAACCTCAGCAATCAAGCTAAGAGTTACATCGTATCCCTACCACACAAAAGACACAATTAATGCACAACATGTCTGATAGGAGGTGATAAAGTCCCCAGGGAACCGGGGGGGAAAAACACAATCCTCCTATTTTACCCTCAATACGGCCAGTTAAAAACAGGAAAACCTGTTAATGTGTGAACTCACTGTTCATTGTCATTACAGTCTGAGAAAGAACATTCTTTTACTCACTTGTCACCAAGCATAGCTTCATAGGTTAGTTGCCTTAGTAGTGAGTACACGGTACACATAAACACCATGATGTTTCTCACACAACAACCAGATCAATACATCACGATCTGCACGGAGAAGCTAACTGCCAGTGACAAAAACAGCTCACACATAACCCGCAACGTATCCCAAATGCATTGCAACAACACACGTTTTGGGAAAAAACACCGTTATTCACAATACATTTAGCAAAGTAAAACCAGAAGACGTGTTATGAGGTCTGGCCAACCCCGTACCTACCCGGAACGCAGATCAGCGAAGTGCAGTCACAAGACACCGTAGAACACAGCCGTCCTGTGTTGTTCGATCCGGGCAGCGTCGCCGCTCCAACCAGTCGCTACAGTCCTCTTTGTTGACGCAATCCCCGTCCAGGCCCAGGGCAGGGTCGACGAACATCCCCTGTCAAGGATGACGTCGTGGTCAAGAGTGTAAAACATGTTAAAATCAAAGCACGTTCAACAGAATAGCATCAAGCTAACGGCTGCTCCAACCGTTCGGGTGCTATTGCTTCCGCTCGCGAGACGCCGATCTAACGACGCACGCAATCAGAAGCGAGCTCCCGGCGGCGCGCGAGAAGCTAAGCTACCCCGCGCCAGGCCACTGACCGGCTAACCGTAAGCTATGAACATGTAAACAATGACATAACACTCACCCAGACAGGCCGCCGTTCTGAACCTCTCCTCACTTTTTAAGAGAAAAGAGAAAACAAGACGTCAACACCGCTTCACAACGGTGACATTACCACGTCCGGCGGAATCAGCACAGTACCAACTGGCCTGTATAGCTGACTTTGAACATGAATCTGCCGCTATCGCACATTACATGCACATATCCCCTCGTGAAGGAATACTCTCATTTGGATATGAAAGATGGGGTCTTAACACGGTGACAGAGAGAATCCACTCGTCCAGAACACACAGGGATCACCAGTGTCAATGGTCGCGGCCCACTAGTTAAAACTATAATGGTCTTCAGACCAAGGTCTCCTGTCACCTAGGTGGCTGAACAAAGGACCCTAGCCTGGGGCCGGTTTCCATAAACTTTGTCAAGTAGCCCCCATAGCACTAACAGACAAGTGGAGCCCGCCAGCAAACACTACTCACCCAACCTGGAACGCACCGCTCCTCACAACAGCGGCATGTCCGACAGTTCAGCTGTGGCCTGACAGGTTTCACCCCAACAAACACAGCAAGGAACTGCAGTTGAGAAGCATGCAGCGGCGTGCTCCCAATACGAAAACCGGTGGAGGGTTTTTAGAATGATCATCATCTTCTAGACACTCCAGTACGAAGACAATATCGCCGTATTTTCTCGAAAATAGTGAGAGAGAAAATAAAGATATGATGTCAACGTATCCTTGTTTCCCAAGCTGTTCCTAATCCAATTTCTTCCATCATGGTGTCAAGTGTGGGGATCTACCGAGGCACCTCTTCCTTGTGGTGAAAGCGAGAAGGAGGAGAGCAGGTGACCACACACCTGCTTATGAAGGTAAGCTGATGAGGGGTGTGGTCAGACTAATACTGGTATTAGAGGTACATTTGTGGTTTATTCAGTACGCGTGCACGTACGCGAGATAGTGCAGTAGTGATGCCAAGCTAAGCCACTAACGATACAGAACCTAGAATAAGAAGCACACCAAAAAACAAAACACTGATATTTTTTCAACATTCCGCAAAGTATTTCAAACACGAAACAAACTTTGATCAGATTATAATGCAGATGTTGCACAGTGCAATCCACTGAAAATGTATTGTTGAAATATGTCACTGTTGATCATGAGCTGTACCTACTATGGTTTCAATGGATGATAAACCTACTGTAGAATCAAAGTAAATTTTAGGGATTCAAATCCTCATTTAGAGGTAGGGGATCCACCACAGCTTGCCCTGCTGCTCTTCTCTACTTCTACACCAGCCAGAACTGGTGGAGTGTTCTCCATGGATGGTGGTGTCTGGTCCAGCATTGCTGACTTCATCTGACTTCACATGGAATCTTGCCCTGTTGTTTTCTTCTCTGGTAGCTGAAACAATGGTGTATAATGTGATACTGATTCTGGTGGGCTAAATTGCATACAAACTTAAGTTCAAGATATTACAGAAAAGGTCATTCCTAATCCTACTAACATGACAGTTTGAAATACACCAGAGAAAGATATACTGCATGTTACCTACCTATAGTTTTTTTTACCTCTCTCTTTTCCTGGCAAGATAGTCGTCTGTAGGGTCTGCATTTACCCGCTGTCTGTAGTGAGCAGTCTTCTGTTTGCTTGTTTGTGCCATCTAGAAAATAGGTTAAACTAGTTAAACATGACTAATACATGTACAATTACCTAAATGGAATGTCATGCTATACCGTTTAAAAAAATTCTTGTAAGATTGTACAATACTAAAAAAGAAACGTTAATTCCTAAATAGGAATGAAAAATGACAGAAATGTTAAAAAATATATGTTAAAGTATACAAAGAGTTATGCTAGGGGCGGTTAGGTGGCGTAGCGGAGATTGCGTTCGTCACCAACCCCGGAGACGCTAGGATTCGCCTGTTCGAATCCAGCTCACAGCTCCGGGGTTGTCACCAGCTTGGCTGGCCGTTCACACTAATACAATTGGCAGTATTAGAGGGTGGGAGAAGCTGGCGGGGTGGGTCCGGGTCGTTGTAAACAGCGACTCCTACAGTTCGGTCGGGGCGCCTGCTAAGCGCGGATAGGACTTGAGTGGGATAGTGTGATCCTTCCACACGCTACGCCCTCTCAATGAGAATCCGCGCTGCCAGGTGAAAAGAAGCGGTTGATTGGCTGGACGTGTGTCGGAGGAAGCACGTGATAGCCTCCACTCTCCCAGACCGACTGTGGGGGGTAAGTGCGCAGCGACCAGGAAGGGGATTGGGAATCGGCATAACGACTAACATTGGGATGGGAGAAAAATATGAGGAAAATGGAGGGGGAAAAAGATAAAAAAAAAAAGAAAAAAAAAATAGTTATGCTAAAACAAAGAACTTTATGTATATAAATCATGAATGAAATATAAATATACAGAAACTACAAATACAGGACATATATCTATCATGTAAAACACTCCGCAGTGGTCGCCCCACATGATACTCGGTCGCCCAGATGATGTTTTTAAGGTCAGTCAAATATTACAGGCTAACCATTAGCTACAGAAACCAAACTAGCTAGCTCTTACCACATGTCACTATCAAATTCATCATCAAAATATAGATTTTCAGATCAAATGTATTATTCACAGTTTTGGGGCGGTCGTCTCACAAGACATCCAAAAGTGGCAACTACATTACAGCAGTTAAAAAAGAAATGTATTTGCCAATATGAAAGAGACTTACTAACCTGCTAGTTGTTTCTCTGGGTCCCTCACATGTGACTGGCTGATGCAACATCCTGTCCTTGAGGTGGTTTCAAAATAAAAGTCCCACAATTGTGTTTTCTTGATGGTCGCCCCAGATGATATTTCATAAAATTAACATATGTGGACAACATTCGTTTGTATATTATGATGGAAGTATATGTGCAAATGCTTCATAATATTGTCAATGAATGCAAAACATGTTTGAAATTATGCCAAATAGGGCAAGGGAATATTTAAATAGATTTAAAGTGATTTTAAGCTGGTTGTCCAAATAGTAGTCATTGATGGACGGTCGCCCCACATGGACTTTTGACACTTCAGATAGCAGACAAATTACCAATAACTCAAATATTTGGAGGAGTTAGAGTGGGTCTGTATATGGGGAAGGTATTAGAGATACATGTAATCTTTTTATGAATTTTAATGTATTTTTTAAGGTAGAAAATTCAGTTGGACAGAAAAAATAGGCGTCACGTCATTGACCTGGCTACACTAGTAGGTGAAGTCAGGGGGGAAGCTGCAGAAGCTACAGGGGCTGAACCAGCTCTAGGGGCTATGCTAGCAGCAGACGCTAAACTAGCAGTTGAGTCCTGGTTCGCTGTAGAGGCTAAGCTACCTGCAAAGGGCCTGACACTGATATTTTTTCAACATTCCGCAAAGATATATCAAACACGAAACAAACTTTGATCAGATTATAATGCAGATGTTGCACAGTGCAATCCACTGAAAATGTATTGTTGAAATATGTCACTGTTGATCATGAGCTGTACCTACTATGGTTTCAATGGATGATAAACCTACTGTAGAATCAAAGTAAATTTTAGGGATTCAAATCCTCATTTAGAGGTAGGGGATCCACCACAGCTTGCCCTGCTGCTCTTCTCTACTTCTACACCAGCCAGAACTGGTGGAGTGTTCTCCATGGATGGTGGTGTCAGGTCCAGCATTGCTGACTTCATCTGACTTCACATGGAATCTTGCCCTGTTGTTTTCTTCTCTGGTAGCTGAAACAATGGTGTATAATGTGATACTGATTCTGGTGGGCTAAATTGCATACAAACTTAAGTTCAAGATATTACAGAAAAGGTCATTCCTAATCCTACTAACATGACAGTTTGAAATACACCAGAGAAAGATATACTGCATGTTACCTACCTATAGTTTTTTTTTACCTCTCTCTTTTCCTGGCAAGATAGTCGTCTGTAGGGTCTGCATTGACCCGCTGTCTGTAGTGAGCAGTCTTCTGTTTGCTTGTTTGTGCCATCTAGAAAATAGGTTAAACTAGTTAAACATGACTAATACATGTACAATTACCTAAATGGAATGTCATGCTATACCGTTTAAAAAAATTCTTGTAAGATTGTACAATACTAAAAAAGAAACGTTAATTCCTAAATAGGAATGAAAAATGACAGAAATGTTAAAAAATATATGTTAAAGTATACAAAGAGTTATGCTAGGGGCGGTTAGGTGGCGTAGCGGAGATTGCGTTCGTCACCAACCCCGGAGACGCTAGGATTCGCCTGTTCGAATCCAGCTCACAGCTCCGGGGTTGTCACCAGCTTGGCTGGCCGTTTCACACTAATACAATTGGCAGTATTAGAGGGTGGGAGAAGCTGGCGGGGTGGGTCCGGGTCGTTGTAAACAGCGACTCCTACAGTTCGGTCGGGGCGCCTGCTAAGCGCGGATAGGACTTGAGTGGGATAGTGTGATCCTTCCACACGCTACGCCCTCTCAATGAGAATCCGCGCTGCCAGGTGAAAAGAAGCGGTTGATTGGCTGGACGTGTGTCGGAGGAAGCACGTGATAGCCTCCACTCTCCCAGACGACTGTGGGGGGTAAGTGCGCAGCGACCAGGAAGGGGATTGGGAATCGGCATAACAACTAACATTGGGATGGGAGAAAAATCTGAGGAAAATGGAGGGGGAAAAAGATAAAAAAAAAAGAAAAAAAAAATAGTTATGCTAAAACAAAGAACTTTATGTATATAAATCATGAATGAAATATAAATATACAGAAACTACAAATACAGGACATATATCTATCATGTAAAACACTCAGCAGTGGTCGCCCCACATGATACTCGGTCGCCCAGATGATGTTTTTAAGGTCAGTCAAATATTACAGGCTAACCATTAGCTACAGAAACCAAACTAGCTAGCTCTTACCACATGTCACTATCAAATTCATCATCAAAATATAGATTTTCAGATAAAACGTATTATTCACAGTTTTGGGGCGGTCGTCTCACAAGACATCCAAAAGTGGCAACTACATTACAGCAGTTAAAAAATAAATGTATTTGCCAATATGAAAGAGACTTACTAACCTGCTAGTTGTTTCTCTGGGTCCCTCACATGTGACTGGCTGATGCAACATCCTGTCCTTGAGGTGGTTTCAAAATAAAAGTCCCACAATTGTGTTTTCTTGATGGTCGCCCCAGATGATATTTCATAAAATTAACATATGTGGACAACATTCGTTTGTATATTATGATGGAAGTATATGTGCAAATGCTTCATAATTTTGTCAATGAATGCAAAACATGTTTGAAATTATGCCAAATAGGGCAAGGGAATATTTAAATAGATTTAAAGTGATTTTAAGCTGGTTGTCCAAATAGAAGTCATTGATGGACGGTCGCCCCACATGGACTTTTGACACTTCAGATAGCAGACAAATTACCAATAACTCAAATATTTGGAGGAGTTAGAGTGGGTCTGTATATGGGGAAGGTATTAGAGATACATGTAATCTTTTTATGAATTTTAATGTATTTTTTAAGGTAGAAAATTCAGTTGGACAGAAAAAATAGGCGTCACGTCATTGACCCGGCTACACTAGTAGGTGAAGTCAGGGGGGAAGCTGCAGAAGCTACAGGGGCTGAACCAGCTCTAGGGGCTATGCTAGCAGCAGACGCTAAGCTAGCAGTTGAGTCCTGGTTCGCTGTAGAGGCTAAGCTACCTGCAAAGGGCCTGACACTGATATTTTTTCAACATTCCGCAAAGATATATCAAACACGAAACAAACTTTGATCAGATTATAATGCAGATGTTGCACAGTGCAATCCACTGAAAATGTATTGTTGAAATATGTCACTGTTGATCATGAGCTGTACCTACTATGGTTTCAATGGATGATAAACCTACTGTAGAATCAAAGTAAATTTTAGGGATTCAAATCCTCATTTAGAGGTAGGGGATCCACCACAGCTTGCCCTGCTGCTCTTCTCTACTTCTACACCAGCCAGAACTGGTGGAGTGTTCTCCATGGATGGTGGTGTCAGGTCCAGCATTGCTGACTTCATCTGACTTCACATGGAATCTTGCCCTGTTGTTTTCTTCTCTGGTAGCTGAAACACTGGTGTATAATGTGATACTGATTCTGGTGGGCTAAATTGCATACAAACTTAAGTTCAAGATATTACAGAAAAGGTCATTCCTAATCCTACTAACATGACAGTTTGAAATACACCAGAGAAAGATATACTGCATGTTACCTACCTATAGTTTTTTTTACCTCTCTCTTTTCCTGGCAAGATAGTCGTCTGTAGGGTCTGCATTGACCCGCTGTCTGTAGTGAGCAGTCTTCTGTTTGCTTGTTTGTGCCATCTAGAAAATAGGTTAAACTAGTTAAACATGACTAATACATGTACATACCTAAATGGAATGTCATGCTATACCGTTTAAAAAAATTCTTGTAAGATTGTACAATACTAAAAAAGAAACGTTAATTCCTAAATAGGAATGAAAAATGACAGAAATGTTAAAAAATATATGTTAAAGTATACAAAGAGTTATGCTAGGGGCGGTTAGGTGGCTTAGCGGAGATTGCGTTCGTCACCAACCCCGGAGACGCTAGGATTCGCCTGTTCGAATCCAGCTCACAGCTCCGGGGTTGTCACCAGCTTGGCTGGCCGTTTCACACTAATACAATTGGCAGTATTAGAGGGTGGGAGAAGCTGGCGGGGTGGGTCCGGGTCGTTGTAAACAGCGACTCCTACAGTTCGGTCGGGGCGCCTGCTAAGCGCGGATAGGACTTGAGTGGGATAGTGTGATCCTTCCACACGCTACGCCCTCTCAATGAGAATCCGCGCTGCCAGGTGAAAAGAAGCGGTTGATTGGCTGGACGTGTGTCGGAGGAAGCATGTGATAGCCTCCACTCTCCCAGACCGACTGTGGGGGGTAAGTGCGCAGCGACCAGGAAGGGGATTGGGAATCGGCATAACTACTAACATTGGGATGGGAGAAAAATCTGAGGAAAATGGAGGGGGAAAAAGATAAAAAAAAATTAAAAATAAAAAAAATAGTTATGCTAAAACAAAGAACTTTATGTATATAAATCATGAATGAAATATAAATATACAGAAACTACAAATACAGGACATATATCTATCATGTAAAACACTCAGCAGTGGTCGCCCCACATGATACTCGGTCGCCCAGATGATGTTTTTAAGGTCAGTCAAATATTACAGGCTAACCATTAGCTACAGAAACCAAACTAGCTAGCTCTTACCACATGTCACTATCAAATTCATCATCAAAATATAGATTTTCAGATAAAACGTATTATTCACAGTTTTGGGGCGGTCGTCTCACAAGACATCCAAAAGTGGCAACTACATTACAGCAGTTAAAAAAGAAATGTATTTGCCAATATGAAAGAGACTTACTAACCTGCTAGTTGTTTCTCTGGGTCCCTCACATGTGACTGGCTGATGCAACATCCTGTCCTTGAGGTGGTTTCAAAATAAAAGTCCCACAATTGTGTTTTCTTGATGGTCGCCCCAGATGATATTTCATAAAATTAACATATGTGGACAACATTCGTTTGTATATTATGATGGAAGTATATGTGCAAATGCTTCATAATTTTGTCAATGAATGCAAAACGTTTGAAATTATGCCAAATAGGGCAAGGGAATATTTAAATAGATTTAAAGTGATTTTAAGCTGGTTGTCCAAATAGAAGTCATTGATGGACGGTCGCCCCACATGGACTTTTGACACTTCAGATAGCAGACAAATTACCAATAACTCAAATATTTGGAGGAGTTAGAGTGGGTCTGTATATGGGGAAGGTATTAGAGATACATGTAATCTTTTTATGAATTTTAATGTATTTTTTAAGGTAGAAAATTCAGTTGGACAGAAAAAATAGGCGTCACGTCATTGACCCGGCTACACTAGTAGGTGAAGTCAGGGGGGAAGCTGCAGAAGCTACAGGGGCTGAACCAGCTCTAGGGGCTATGCTAGCAGCAGACACTAAGCTAGCAGTTGAGTCCTGGTTCGCTGTAGAGGCTAAGCTACCTGCAAAGGGCCTGACAGGGTTAGCAGCCTGGCAGTCGGCTGAGGAGTTGGGGTCCTGGAAGAGCACCCTAAACATGTTCCCGGCCAGTAACCGGAGTTTGCATGCTCTTCCAGGACTCCACTTCATCATGGAGAACACCAGGCGATAAGCGCTCTTTTGCTCCTCCAGACTGCAGGCCGGAGAATAATTGCCCAGGAATTCTTGTAAAAGGGAATGTGCCTCATGAAACCTGTCCCAGAGGGGGGCTACGGGACCATATATACTATACTAGCAGGAAGGGCTAAGGTGCTAGCTGTAGACGCTATACTAGCAGGAAGGGCTAAGGTGCTAGCTGTAGATGCTATACTAGCAGAGAGGGCTATGGTGCTAGCTGTAGATGCTACACTAGCAGGAAGGGCTAAGGTGCTAGCTGTAGATGCTACACTGTAGATCAGGGGTCGGCAATTAGGTTTGCCCACGGGCCAAATTTTCCCCAAGCCATTGTGTGGCGGGCCTATGATAAGTGAACATTTTTTAACTGTAAAAAAAAAAACGACATATACATGTTTGCACTGTCTTTTTTCTATTATAAAGTGCCTCTCACACAGTGCATTACACATGAACAGATCAGTCATTTGATTTTAATGCAGGTGCTCGCATTATAAATCGAGATCAGTAGGGTGCATTTGATTTTAAGCACCACGGCGGGTGTATTATACATCGAATGTATTATTATTATTATTAAAACACAACACTCACCGGCATAATGCAGGCAGCCCTGCCCTGGACTTGATATTGTTTCTGCTTCGGTCCTCCAAAATCCATGTTAATAACATGTTAAATGTCCACTCGCGTTGAATGCCCACCCAACTTGAACACAGTTGCTTGCTCGTGTTGCCATGTCAACAAGCGAGAGTCACCGGTTGCTTATTGCGAGAGTTACCTGTTGCGATAAACCCGTATTTTAAGAATGACTCCTGTTTATTAAAATAAGCTTTATAGGTCGTAGGCTCCTCTTCTGGCTCATCATATTTCCCCGTTGCATTGCAAAGAAGTTATTCAAAGACGTTTGTTTTGTTTTTGCAAACGTTCGCTCGCCGGCATCCCAAACGCGGAAGTGAAAGTGAAATTCCATTGGTTCTCCCAGTCCATGTGACCATTTCTAGCATTTCAATTGGCTATAGTGACAGCCATAGATATGATGAATAGATAGATACAGCTTCAAAAGACACTCTGGCGTCACAACGAGTGAATATTTCCTGCGCGTAAAATAAACATCATATTCTCAAAATAACCTGACGGGCCAGAAATTATTGCTGGCGGGCCCATTTCGGCCCGCGGGCCGCCTATTGCCGATCCCTGCTGTAGATGCTACACTAGCAGGAAGGGCCAAGGAGCTAGCTGTAGATGCTACACTAGCAGGAAGGGCCAAGGAGCTAGCTGTAGAGGCTACACTAGCGGGAGGGGCTAAGGTGCTAGCTGTAGATGCTACACTAGCAGGAAGGGCTAAGGTGCTAGCTGTAGGGGTTACACTAGCAGGAAGGACTATGCTAGTCTTCTTAGCTTTGCTAGCCTTCTGAGACTACGCTAGCAGGCGGGGCTCTAGCGGACTGGACTGAGGCGGTAGCTACCGAGGCTACACTAGCGGCAGGGGCTGTGCTAACCACAGCGGCCATGCCAGCCGAAGGGGCGGTCCCAGCATCTGAGGCTACGTTAGCTATAGGGCCTGTGCACGCGAGGGCAGCTAGGTAGGTAGCTACTGCAGAGGCTGCTCTATCACCAAAGGTTCTGCTAGCTGCAGAAGCCTCGCTAGCAGTAGCAGGAGGGAGTAAGCTAGTGGTAGAGAACGAGTCTCCTAACAGAAGAAACCATAGTCTTAGCTGTGGGGATGGAGGTTCTGCTAGCTGCACTAGCAACGGGAGCTAGGCTAGCGGCTGTGCTAGTAGCCTGGGCTGTGTTGGATACAGGGGCTAAACTAGCCGTTACTTGCGGGGGAGGACGTGCTGGTAGCAATGACTTCGCTGAGGGCAGGGGTCCAGAGCGCCCGAAGCAACCCTATGATCACACGGCCATGTGCCTCCAGCTGAAGCGCCTGCTCCGCGCTGCACTCACTCTCACTCACGGAGGTGAGCAGCGTGTACATGGTCCACCTCTCCTCCGAGGACAAGGAGAGAAAATCCCCCTCGAGGAACATCTCCATAGCGAGCAGCGCGTCGCTCGCACCGTCTCTCTTCTTGTCCGCTGGGCTCAGGCTCGGTCGCGCCATTCTGTTAGGTTTGTGGCTAGGGGAGATGTGTACAACCCAAAAGCTGGACATTGGAGGGTGGAGAGAGACGAGGCACGAGTCGACGTTGTAATTGACAAGCTTTACTGAACGTGGCAAACGATTAACGTTACAGTGCTTGGCAGAAAACAAAAGCAAACTTAAAACTCAAAAACAAACCTCAGCAATGCTGGAAAACGTGGGCAAACAATACATGAACGGACTCACGAGGAAATACAGGATAACAAGGGTTTTCACGAGGGGAAGGTACTGGCACAGGAGACGAAACAATGGCACGACACTAGTAGACAGGGAGTGGCAAGAATATATACAGGTACTAATTAGACAACAAGGAACAGCTGGGCCTGAAGACTAGGACACAAGAATAATAATACAACACTGGGAATACAGGACTAGACGAACATATGAATATGAATACACACACAGGGAACAACAGGGCTAGACTAGGACATAAGAATATACACAGGGAACACAGGGCTAAATAACAAGGGGCTCACTGGAACATAAACATCCCCAGACAGGGGAGGACATTAGTGATTACAGTCAACAGGCTCCAGACAATATGTAACCACAGGGAGGTCGCCTGTGCCTGTAGCAACAGACCGCCAGGGGGCGGCAGAGGATTGTTCAGAGAGTTCAGATTATGACACAGTGAATGTATTCCCAGTGTCAGAAATATTGTGTCTATTACTAGGCTTGCTTAAAGGGGACATGTACTATAAATGTCATTTTTCAGTCTCTAGCATTGTATTATAGTAATAGGAGTTAGTATCAATGTGTTTTAGTCTCTAAATACCATATTGGCGGATTGCTCTGATTCAGCTCAGATAATTTCCTGCTCCAGTAAATTAGTCCATCCTGATTTGAAGGCCTGAGTCACGTCATTCAGGCTCTGGGTAGAAGACAGTGATGTGATTGGCTCTGTGGTTGTAGCTAATGCCCGCCCACTTCCTCATACTGCGAGGCAGATTGAAACCCGACACCTCTGCATACTCTGGAGGGAGAGAGAGAGAGATAGAGAGGGAGAGAGAGAGAGATAGAGAGGGAGAGAGAGGGAGAGACAGAGAGAGAGAGAGAGGGAGACACCCCCCCCTCTCTCTCTCTCTCTCTCTCTCTCTGTCTACCAGTCGCAGACTGTGTGGACTGACTGTCACTCAAAGTGCTTATGGGCAGAGCCAGGCCATAACAGCCTGAAATCTTGGAGCTGAAAAATTATGGTTTTGAGTACTTGATTAGAAATATAAAACAATGCATTTAAAAAAAAAAAAAACCTTACAGATGTCTTCAATAGACTAACAGGAATTGTGTAAAGTTGCCCAAATAGTGCTAGGAATAGCAGTACATGTCCCCTTTAAATTGTGATGAAACAAAGGAGAATATGAATTATGCTTTTTCTTTGCATCTTTGACAGTGAATAACACCATGCTAAAAATTACCAGACATGAAAACATGATCACGTGTACAAAAAATCTAAGGAAATGAATAAAGGGAAGATGATTAAACAGAAGGTTTTGTAGATACAGTACTGAATTCTCCCATCGGGACCAATGCAATTTGAAATATTATTATAGAATATAGAATAGCAAGCTTATAAATTACCTTATTGTTAAGAGCCGATGGGCTTGTCTCTAATTATCTCAGATCACTTACTTGAGATATAACCCTTTGGCCGCTCGATATCCCCCAGCGAGGTGCTAAACTCGCCAAGTTCTCGAGTCAATTACTATTTCTGTCAAGATTACTTCAAAATCACTGCTCTAGTTATATCCAGTTGATATGAAATGTAAGCATGAAGAGTTGTTAATCTCTTCTTGTTTGTAATAAACCGAATGTATGTCTAGGAGAACTCTTATTGCCTATAATAACAATAATATTATTATTATCATTATCATCACCGTCCTCATTTGTGAGGGAAGGCATGTAGTACTGATCATTTGAAAAGCTTGGTTGTATTACTACTCTTTTAATAAGTATTACCACTGTTAATAATATAACATTAGCGTACTAACACGTAATCATTGTTTGCACGCCCCAGCACCTCCTGTCAATCCGACAGGCCCGTCCGCCAGCGGGACCGACCATCCAATCCTGCAGTGATTTAGACAATCGATTTCCCACAGACCTGACAGCCCCTCGAACCGAGATACCGGAACCCGCAAACAACAAACATTGCCATGTATAGTATTTATACAGTACATAGCATATATATATATAATATATAACTTTTAGCTGAAAAGCATTAACCAGTCAATTGATTCAATCTGTATTACATGCTGCCAGTACATATAGTCACCTTCAATAGGAAATCAGGGCGGCGGCCGGCATCGTGGCACATTGCCGGCAGGAATCAGTCCACGAAGTCAATGGATAATTATAGGAAGTCATCTTTATTTAAGGAAGTTACAAAAAAAGACTGTTTTGGAAATGTCCATTACAGTTTAAAACTTTGACCAGACAGCTGGTTCTTTTAGCGTTTATCGCTTTTTCTGGTCAAGCATGACCGACAGAAACAGGTTGAATGGGGTATAGATCGGGGGGAAGACACTCTGAGAAAATACGGCGAGTCCGGGAGTCGAACTCGTGTACCCCAGATTGTCCCCGACGCCGAAATAGCGCCGAGATACGCGGTGAGCTACTGGAGCTCCCCTTCCATTACAGTTTAAAAGATTATATAAAACAAAACATCTCCTCTCTAGGATAGCAAAAGCCTAACACGGCTGTTGCCTGCAAGCAAAATCTGTAAATCAAAAAAATCTGGCTGTGTTCTGGCGAGTTGGCCCTTATAAAGGAAAAAAATATCTCTTTGCCATTGGTTTAAATACAGTGATGTAATTTCACTAGCCAATCAACGTCTCACACATCAGGACTGACTCTCCTCCCCTCCTAGTTGTCATTGGCTGCCGTCTATTCCACTGGATTGTAACTTGAAAAAGTACTTGTAACGTTTTTGCTGGAACAGAATACGATATTGTGGAAAGTCCCTCTGGAGCAGAGGCCCCGTACATTCCTCTGGGCAGTATTGAGAGGGAAGAACTGGCCTGTGTAGTGTACAATACATGAATACACTTCTTGCATGAGTATACAGTATATATAGTATATATAGCATATATAGTACATACAGTATATATATATATAGTACACATAGTATATACATATATATACATATACCTGTACTAATCATTGGTTACATGTTTACTCTATGCAGGCAGGACAGGCAAGGGTTAACATGTGCCAACCTGCTCTTAGCTCGGGCTGGAGCTGTCTCCAAGGCCACATTCTTAGCTCCACTAACGTTAGGTTATAGCTATAACCAAGTTCTGTTAATTAGGGGTGACGCTTGGCATCACTCTGCACTCCCTCGCGTACGTGCACGCGCACTGAATAAATTCCACAAATGTACCTTTAATACCCGTATTAGTCTGACCACACCCCTCATCAGCTTACCTTCATAAGCAGGTGTGTGGTCACCTGCTCTCCTCCTTCCCAAGCTTTCACCACAAGGTGAGGTCAAGGGCTGCAGCGGCCGTCGGATGCCAAGCGTCACCCCTAATTAACAGAACTTGGTTATAGCTATAACCTAACGTTCTGTTCCATTAGGGGCTCTGCTTGGCATCACTCTGCACAAAGGGAGGCCAAGCGGAGCCACTGGCCGACAAATACACCCCGCTGACAGCCCCCCACAACCATCAGAACAGGGAGGGCCGAGCCCCCCCGACCCACCCTAATGGAGGGCACCCCCCCTATTAGGGGCTTCACGGGAGGGCGACGGACCCGACCGCGCGAAGAGGCACTCCAACGAACGGAGGAACAACCTCGTTACTAGGGGTGGGAATCATCAGTTTCATCACGATACGATACGATATCGATTCTTTGGACAACGATACGATATTTGCCGATATCACAAAGTCTGCCACGATACGATACGATACGATTCAATTCAGGTGTCTGCGATCGATATGAGGCGATATTATGTGCCCATTTAACACAATCAGTCACATTTAGATCAACTAAAAAAAGGCTACGGAAATATCAATTGATGTATGTATTTTTGAGCTCTTCCAGACATTTAAATGAAAAACAATCTATTGTTTTTAATACAAATAGACCTCCTGTTCACTTTTGTTTTTATATATTGAGCTTTAACACACACACAGACACACACAGACACACACACACACACACACACACACACACAGTCCCCCACAGCCCCCACCCCTCCTCCTTCCAAGTCCCCTTTCCACTCTCCTGTTCTCTCTCACGGTTAGCTGCTTAGCTTTTAGCAGCCAACGCGACGTTCATTTGGATATTTAACGCGACGTTGGCATAAAGGAATGGCGACGATGCAACGCCTGTTATATGCATTTGACCCGTTGCGGGGAAAAAACTGCACAGACTTATATCGGCTCGCAAAATAGACGCTCTGTAGTGCTTTACAGCAGACGCAAACACTGCTGTAATTTCTACACGGAGTTTCACAATACTGGGCGCCGGCGGATATGACTTGCGGGGATTTTCAAAATAAGAGTATCGCAATATGAATCGATCTTTTTACGTTGCGTCGATCCTATTTGATTATTGATAATAGATCGATATATCGATCTGGATCGATGTATTGTCCCACCCCTACTCGTTACTGCCCCCAGAATCACGGGGTCAAGGGCAAACCCAACCCCGTGGCAAGGCCATAGCAGCGGAGCGCGAAGGAAGACCCAGACCCACCAAAAGGACTGGACTCCCTGGAATGGGGGCCCGGAGAAGTCCATGATGCCAGCATCAAGACCCCACCAGGTGGGCACGTAGTGCCCCGCCCCCCACATCGCCAGCGTATTCGGACAAAGGCCCCTCAGTTACTGCACCTGGTATTCCCAGGCGGTATCCCATCCAAGTACTAACCAGGCCAGAACCTGCTTAGCTTCCGAGATCGGACGAGATCGGGCGTGCTCAGGTTGGTATGGCCGTAAGCCGAGCGGGCCCTGTCCCCCCAATAGTACACCGCCTGGCACACTGACCCTGCAGAACAGGCAGTCAGCATGGCCGTAAGCACACAAAAAAGGTTAACCAACGGAAGCAGGCAGCGCACCGGGGAAAAACCAGGCAACAGGCTGTTAACCCTAGCCTGGAGACTGCGGACGAGACAGGCGCCAGAGGGGACAGCTGAACACAGCCGCCCCGGCGGAAGGGGCGTATGCTGGCGTTGTTGCATGACCAAGCCTCCATTTAAAAACCCCCACCCAGAGGAGTTGAGGCAGAGAAGGCTGACACGATTGGCAGACGTCATGAACGTGCAGGGGCACCCTCAACCGGTGAACCCGAGAGTTGACACTGCTCCAACACACCAGGGAATCAACCACCTTGGCGTTACCCAATGCGGTGGTTGTTCCTATAACCCCTCAAGAAAAAACTCCAAAACACACCTGCGGGTATACACCGGCTATACCGCAGTACAAGTGTCTCAGTTCTCAAAAAAGGGTTAACCCAGGCCTACGGGTCGACGAACATTACCTCGGACCGGGCCTGGCGATACGGGAAGCACAGGGTCACCAGAGGAGGTCAAAGACCACCCCAACAGGCCCCTCTTCGCCATGCGTGAGAGAGGAGCGAAAAAGAATGGAGAACCAGCCCCTAAGCACACCATACTTGGTATTCCCAGGCGGTCTCCCAACCAAGTACTAATCAGGACCAACCTGTGTAGCGGCCGAGATCCGACGAGATCGAGCGTGTACAGGTTGGCATGGCCGTAAGCCATTACGACAGTGCTGAGTAAAAACGTACCCAACCAGGGTCTCCATAGCGCCTAACCCTGTGACACCCGGACCGACCTGGCATTTTTCCCCCTGAAAAAAGCCCAAGTCCCTCAGGGTACCAGAACAGCAGATCTGCATCCCCGGCGGACAACGGGTTCAACTGATCCGGACCAGCGTGACCAGAACCAGTCCCGTGCCCTAACCACGCCGACATGCCTACTCCAGGAGAAAGGGCAGATATGCATGTCGATCCTAACATGAAAAGAAGGCGCCACCCAGACGTTCGGCCGAACCGCGCCTGGTGGCCCACCCCAAGGGCGTGAGACCCCTCTACATATGTTCAGATCCATCCCGTCATCATCCCCCAGACATGAACGAGAATCCGTCGAAAAACCAACCCAGGTCGTGGGATTTGGTCGTCGGAAGAGGAAAAACCCCCATCTCAGTTGCTTTATAAAAACGCCGTTTCAACCACAAGCAACCAAGGCGTGCCAGTCAGTCGCCTGTTTACAGCGAGCTAGCACTATACGTGCGTCGGGACACACCCCCATCAATGAACAGGCTATTTAGACCTGTCATTGAATCCCCAAGGCGCCCAGGGGAACGACAAGAGGGGTGTGACACTTCCTAACTCCAACACTTTTTGAATAGAAAAGAAGGAAGCATCAACAGTATGTATCCCAGTCTACACAGCCAGGGGTAAAAATGTTTCACATTTTTACATCCCACCACCCTCCCATAGGAAGGAGACGGGGATCCCCAGAGAGACTTCCCACGCGAGCTGTACAGATTGAAAAGAATATATTGCACCTTGAGCCATGTAAAAAATTGGTTTTAGGGCTCTCCGGGGAAGAGGCACTGAACCCATACACACTCAACAATCGAATTGAATCGAATACACATACAATAGAATAGGACACCTTCTAGAGGGTCCACTCACTTTGACAATCTGAGGAGGAAGGCTCTGTACTCTGATGGAGGCTCCCTCACATGGAAGAAGGAGTCCGAACTCACAGAAGGCCCGAATAGGCGCTTGGTGAGGAGGAGCCCTGACCACCCCCCTGAAACAGATCCATCACATGGACCTGAACAGCACACGGAAGTCCTACCAACAGAGACGCGCACGGTGACGTACTCTATGGCGGGGGAATTCCTGCGGTGCACACGCCCAATATACCAGGCCGTGGGACCAGGAAACTCCCCCCCCCCCCCCGTAACGTGCCAAACCGCCACGTGACGGGAACCTTGAAGGACAGGGGGTGTACCCCTGACCGACAGAAACAAGGGGGAGAGGAAAGGTTACCAGTTCACCCCTTTACGACCCCACACCCATGATACGATGTAATGACAAAAAGAGAATATGACACAGTCATAGTCAGCTCTATGAAGCGTTTGACAGCTCCACACAGCACATGAGCTAACCTGCTATCTGATTTTTACTAAGGAAAAAACACAGAATAGAGAGGGCTCTAAGAGCCCCGGTCCAACATACACATGTGCTTCTGTGGCCAGTCCAACCCAGTTGTAGGTCACATGACACACACAACCCATCATCACCTACAAAAAATGGCAAAAACACTCTACAGAGGAACGCCGTTTTTCACAATGAGAGAATTACATAATTCTCGATTAGTATCGGCCACAGGCCTTGCTAAGCACACACGACAGCGACCAAACCATCTTTTCTTTTAGGAAAATAAAGTTTCTCCAGCAGTTTTAGCACAACCTCAGCAATCAAGCTAAGGGTTACATCGCATCCCTACCACACAAAAAACACAATTTAGTGCACAACATGTCTGATAGGAGGATGACAAAGTCCCCAGGGAACCGGGGGGAAACACAATCCTCTTATTTTACCCTCAATACGGCCAGTCAAAACAGGAAAACCTGTTAATATGTGAACACACTGTTCATTGTCATCACAGGCTGAGAAAAGAACATTCTTTTACTCACTTGTCACTAAGCATAGCTTCATAGGTTAGTTACCTTAGTTGTGAGTACACGGTACATATAAACACCATGATGTTTCTCACACAACAACCAGATCATTTTCACATCTGTAACAACAACCCGATTTGCACGGAGAAGCTAACTGCCAGTGACAAAAACAGTCCACACATAACTCGCGTCGTATCCTAAATGCATTGCAGCAACACACGTTTTGGGAAAAACATTGTTATTCACAAAACATCTAGAAAAGTAAAACCAGAAGACGTGTTATAAGGTCTGGTCAAACCTTGTCCTACCCGGAACGTAGATCAGCGAAGTGCAGTCTCAAGACCCCGTAGACAACACAGCCGTTCCTGTGTTGTTCGAACTGGCCAGCGGCGCCGCTCCAACCCGCACTACAGTCCTCTTTGTTGACGCAACCTTGCCGTCCAGGCTCAGGGCAGGGTCGACGAACATCCCCTGTCAAGGATGACGTTGTAGTCAAGAGTGTAAAACATGTTAAAATCAAAGCACGTTCAACAGAGCAGCATTAAGCTAACGGCCGCTCCAACCGTTCAGGCGCTACTGCCCCTGCTCGCGAGACGCCGAGCTAACGGCGCACGCGACCAGAAGCGAGCTCGCGGCGGCGCGCGAGGAGCTAAAGCTACCCCGCGCCAGGCCTTGGCCTATAGCAGCAAGCTAACGTTACCTAGTGATCACGACATGCTAGCGCCGCAGCTAACAGCTGACTGGCTAACAGTAGGCCCAACCTAAGCAGGCCATGCAGCGATCCCAGCAGGCTAACGCAGCAGCTAACAGCTGACTGGCTGACCGTAAGCTAAGCAGCTATCACCTGAACATGTAAACAATGACATAACACTCACCCAGACAGGCCGCCGTTCTGAACCTCTCCTCACTTTTTAAGAGAAAAGAGAAACAAGATGTCAACACTGCTTTACAACGGTGATTTTACCAACACCCGACGGAATCAGCACAATACCAACTGGCCTGTGTAGCTGACTTGAACATGGATCTGCCGCTATCGCACATCCATGCACATATCTCCTCGTGAAGGAATACTCTCATTTGGATATGAAAGAAGGGGCTTAAACACGGGACAGAGAGATATCCACTCGTCCAGAACACACAGGGATCACCAGTGTTAATGGTCGCTGCCCACTAGTTAAAACTACAATGGTCTTCAGACCAAGGCCTTCTGTCGCCTAGGTGGCTGAACAAAGGACCCTAGCCTGGGGCCGGTTTCCATAAACATTGTCAAGTAGCCCCCATAGCACTAACAGACAAGTGAAGCCCGCCAGTAACAGTACTCACCCAACCTGAAACCCACCGCTTCTCACAACAGCGGCGCGTCCGACAGTTCAGCTGTGGCCTGACAGGTTTCACCCCAACAAACACAGCAAGGAACTGCAGTTGAGAAGCATGCAGCGGCGTGCTCCCAATACGAAAACCGGTGGAGGGTTTTTAGAATGATCATCATCTTCCAGACACTCCAGTACGAAGACAATATCGCAGTATTTTCTCGAAAATAGTGAGAGAGAAAATAAAGATCTAAAACAGATATATACCATAAACTATGCTTAAACCTTTTACATCCCACAATTGACAGAGAGAACACGATGTCATTATTAACTAGTGTCACTAGTGTGACTCTCAACTAGGGCTGGGCGATATGACCAAAAACGTTATCGCGATAAAATTATAAAATTATTTTCATATAATTCGATATCGATAATTATCGTCGATATAATGTCCGTCAAGTTTAATTAACTTCTTATGCTGCTGCGAATGTCTCAAGTCGAGTTGATGTCGTCATCAGTCCGCGCACGTTACACGTTAAGCAAGCGGAGTATCTCATGACAATAAATATGACACTAAAATACTCTCTTCCGCCACAATATATTGAAACGAACTGTATACCCCACACTACTATAAACGTGGCCTCAGAATTCAAAACACACACATACTCTGCACGTAAATATATAAAACGTCGCCGTGCAAGCTAATTAGCCTAGCAAGCCTGTAGTATCTAAGCGCTGTATTCCATGACAATGTGCTAAATATTACACTAAAATACTCTCTTCCGCCACAATATATTGAAACGACGTCCACTGTATATCCCCACTACTATAAACGTGGCCTCAGAATTCACGTCACACACATACTCGGCACGTAAATATATAAAACATCGGCGTGCAAGCTAATTAGCCTAGCAAGCCTTGTTGAGTGAGTCCTACCTCCTTCCGGGTATATTTCGCTCTCTGCCATCTCCTTCACTGATTGGTTGTTAGCTGTTGTGCGTAAACACGTCATCACGTAACGTTGGTTGTTGTTAGTGAGTGAGCTGAGCCGAGGCTGAACGGAGCCAAGCTTGGAAAATCGATATATCGAAACTTTGCGACCACGTTTCATGTTTATTTCGAGGAAATAATTTATCGCGATAGTTATCGTTATCGTTTTATCGCCCAGCCCTACTCTCAACACTTATTATAGCCAATTTGCACATTTATGGATTGTGCCAAATCTTATCTTTCAAATGCCCAAGTTCAATTTGGATTTAGTATCACCAGGCGTGCATAAGAACAGATAATGAAATCTACTGTATGTACAGTAGGTTTATTATTCTGGCCAGAGTGACACCATTTTGAAACTGATTTCAAATCTGATTGTTGCTAAATGCTCAAAATAGGACAAACTAACTGTGCTCCAATATATGCCAATAACGTTCAGTTTTGTGGTATAATATCCAGAGTAATAAGATATATTAAATTCATACAGAACCCATTTGCTTTTTTTGACCTAGAGGCTCCTCGAAAGCTCTGGATGTCAAAATGGCGGACATTCGCGAACTAAACAGAAAAAGTAAAACTAAAATCTATCTAATAACACTTTAACCTATTGGTAAACTAACGTATTGATGATAATATACATTATAACTGCTGTTGTGACATGGTTATGATGTTTATACTTGAATACGTTTGACAAAAAAAATAAAAAATGGTCAGACAGTCTGGAGAACTTGATTTATGATGTGATGTCATTTGCGCGGGCGGAAAAGGTTAACAAAAAAAACAATATTATTATGTTTTTGGTAATGTTTTATTGGTTTTTCCGGGCAGTCCGGTAGAGAGAGAGAGAGGATAGACGGGGGAAGGCTGAGTCGAACCTGGGTCGGCTCTGTTGCACCGCAGTGCTGTACGTGGTGCGCCACCCTGGCGCCCCCCAAAATGTTGTTTTTAACTTTAATAACAGTACATCTGCAAACAGTGCCAGTGTAGTTCAATGTTCAGTGCCAGTTCAGTTATGAGGTTTCTTTTTTTCAATTCAGTTCAATGTAGTTCAACTGCCAGTGCAGTGCAATAACTAAATAATAATTAAATAGTTAAATAATACAAAATAATAATTAAAAGAAATCAGAATTTTTTTTTTAAATGTAATTTATTTCAAAGAGATGTCCTAAAGGTTCATGCTTCTCCCCATCTCTGGCTGACATCACCATTGTGATACATGGCCTTTGTGTTTTCCTCAGTGAGGGATTCTCTTTTGTCGGTCAGCAGTGTTTTGTACTTGCTGAAGCTTCTCTCTGTATAATTATTTTTTAAGTTTAAATATCAACATTATCTGGCCATCATCAGTAAATAGTTACTATCAAACTTTCCAAAGACCAGAGTTGGGACAGGCACGTGTGCACACACACACACACACACACACACACACACACACACACACAGGGAGAATGGCTTATATCAACTATCCAGTTCATATATCAACTATCCAGTTCATATATCAACTTATATCAACTATCCAGTTCATATATCAACTTATATCAACTATCCAGTTCATATATCAACTTATATCAACTATCCAGTTCATATATCAACTTATATCAACTTACCGTACTTTTCGGACTATAAGCCGCGGCTTTTCCCCCCATTTTTCGACCCTGCGGCTTATATAACGGTGCGGCTAATATATGGATTTTTACAGCTAACTGGGCACACTCCCTCAGCTCTGTGACCGTCAGATCAGACTCCTAAATCTGCTGCAGCAGTGCACGCCTTGCCCCTCCTCCTCCGCCTCACATAACCACGTCAACAAACCATTACGGCAAGAGGAGTGCATGAGCAGCTCAGAGCTCCTCTTTCAACATAACTGAAGCATTAAACAAAATTACCCAGTCATTCACTTTAGTTTATTAATACATGAGGCGTTGTCTAATGTTATCTGATAGCTCCTGATATCATCAGTTTGGCATTCGATTTCGCAGGTGTTGGCTAGCGCTGGCTAACTGGCTCTATCGTTATGAGAGCTAACGTTGCTACCTATATGTACCCGGCGCTGCTAACTGGCTATCGTTATGAGAGCTAACGTTGCTACCTACTGTACCCGGCGCTGCTAACTGGCTCTATCGTTATGAGAGCTAACGTTGCTACCTACTGTACCCGGCGCTGCTAACTGGCTATCGTTATGAGAGCTAACGTTGCTACCTACTGTACCCGGCGCTGCTAACTGGCTCTATCGTTATGAGAGCTAACGTTGCTACCTATATGTACCTGGAGCTGCTAACTGGCTCTATCGTTATGAGAGCTAACGTTGCTACCTATATGTACCTGGAGCTGCTAACTGGCTCTATCGTTATGAGAGCTAACGTTGCTACCTATATGTACCCGGCGCTGTTAACTGGCTCTATCGTTATGAGAGCTAACGTTGCTACCTATATGTACCTGGAGCTGCTAACTGGCTCTATCGTTATGAGAGCTAACGTTGCTACCTATATGTACCCGGCGCTGCTAACTGGCTCTATCGTTATGAGAGCTAACGTTGCTACCTACTGTACCTGGAGCTGCTAACTGGCTCTATCGTTATGAGAGCTAACGTTGCTACCTATATGTACCCGGCGCTGCTAACTGGCTCTATCGTTATGAGAGCTAACGTTGCTACCTATATGTACCTGGAGCTGCTAACTGGCTCTATCGTTATGAGAGCTAACGTTGCTACCTATATGTACCCGGCGCTGCTAACTGGCTCTATCGTTATGAGAGCTAACGTTGCTACGTACCTGGAGCTGCTAACTGGCTCTATCGTTATGAGAGCTAACGTTGCTACCTATATGTACCCGGCGCTGCTAACTGGCTCTATCGTTATGAGAGCTAACGTTGCTACGTACCTGGAGCTGCTAACTGGCTCTATCGTTATGAGAGCTAACGTTGCTACCTATATGTACCCGGCGCTGCTAACTGGCTCTATCGTTATGAGAGCTAACGTTGCTACTTACCTGGAGCTGCTAACTGGCTCTATCGTTATGCGAGCTAACGTTGCTACCTATATGTACCCGGCGCTGCTAACTGGCTCTATCGTTATGAGAGCTAACATTGCTACCTATATGTACCTGGAGCTGCTAACTGGCTCTATCGTTATGAGAGCTAACGTTGTTACCTATATGTACCCGGCGCTGCTAACTGGCTCTATCGTTATGAGAGCTAACGTTGCTACCTACTGTACCCGGCGCTGGCTAACTGGCTATCGTTCCTGTTTAAACAAAAATGTTAATAAATGGGAGCTTCCTCAAACAGCCATCTCTTTCCCGACAATCCCCAAACCCTTACATATGGTAATTAAACATTAAAACACCTGCGGCTTATAGTCCAGTGCGGCTTATATATGTACACATCATTCAATTTAGCTGCTGCGGCTTATATTCAGGTGCGGCTTATAGTGCGAAAAGTACGGTATATCAACTATCCAGTTCATATATCAACTTATATCAACTATCCAGTTCATATATCAACTTATATCAACTATCCAGTTAATATATCAACTTATATCAACTATCCAGTTCATATATCAACTTATATCAACTATCCAGTTCATATATCAACATATATCAACTATCCAGTTCATATATCAACTTATATCAACTATCCAGTTCATATATCAACTTATATCAACTATCCAGTTCATATATCAACTTATATCAACTATCCAGTTCATATATCAACTTATATCAACTATCCAGTTCATATATCAACTTATATCAACTATCCAGTTCATATATCAACTTATATCAACTATCCAGTTCATATATCAACTTATATCAACTATCCAGTTCATATATCAACTTATATCAACTTACCGTACTTTTCGGACTATAAGCCGCGGCTTTTCCCCCCATTTTTCGACCCTGCGGCTTATATAACGGTGCGGCTAATCTATGGATTTTTACAGCTAACTGGGCACACTCCCTCAGCTCTGTGACCGTCAGATCAGACTCCTAAATCTGCTGCAGCAGTGCACGCCTTGCCCCTCCTCCTCCGCCTCACATAACCACATCAACAAACCATTACGGCAAGAGGAGTGCATGAGCAGCTCAGAGCTCCTCTTTCAACATAACTGAAGCATTAAACAAAATTACCCAGTCAACAAACTATTCACTTTAGTTTGTTAATACATGAGGCGTTGTCTAATGTTATCTAGCTGCTGATAGCTCCTGATATCATCAGTTTGGCATTCGATTTCGCAGGTGCTGGCTAGCGCTGGCTAACTGGCTCTATCGTTATGAGAGCTAACGTTGCTACCTATATGTACCCGGCGCTGCTAACTGGCTATCGTTATGAGAGCTAACGTTGCTACCTACTGTACCCGGCGCTGCTAACTGGCTCTATCGTTATGAGAGCTAACGTTGCTACCTACTGTACCCGGCGCTGCTAACTGGCTATCGTTATGAGAGCTAACGTTGCTACCTACTGTACCTGGCGCTGCTAACAGGCTCTATCGTTATGAGAGCTAACGTTGCTACCTACTGTACCCGGCGCTGCTAACTGGCTCTATCGTTATGAGAGCTAACATTGCTACCTATATGTACCTGGAGCTGCTAACTGGCTCTATCGTTATGAGAGCTAACGTTGCTACCTATATGTACCTGGAGCTGCTAACTGGCTCTATCGTTATGAGAGCTAACGTTGCTACCTATATGTACCTGGCGCTGTTAACTGGCTCTATCGTTATGAGAGCTAACGTTGCTACCTACTGTACCCGGCGCTGCTAACTGGCTCTATCGTTATGAGAGCTAACGTTGCTACCTATATGTACCTGGAGCTGCTAACTGGCTCTATCGTTATGAGAGCTAACGTTGCTACCTATATGTACCCGGCGCTGCTAACTGGCTCTATCGTTATGAGAGCTAACGTTGCTACGTACCTGGAGCTGCTAACTGGCTCTATCGTTATGAGAGCTAACGTTGCTACCTATATGTACCCGACGCTGCTAACTGGCTCTATCGTTATGAGAGCTAACGTTGCTACGTACCTGGAGCTGCTAACTGGCTCTATCGTTATGAGAGCTAACGTTGCTACCTATATGTACCCGGCGCTGCTAACTGGCTCTATCGTTATGAGAGCTAACGTTGCTACGTACCTGGAGCTGCTAACTGGCTCTATCGTTATGCAAGCTAACGTTGCTACCTATATGTACCCGGCGCTGCTAACTGGCTCTATCGTTATGAGAGCTAACGTTGCTACCTACTGTACCCGGCGCTGCTAACTGGCTATCGTTATGAGAGCTAACGTTGCTACCTACTGTACCTGGCGCTGCTAACAGGCTCTATCGTTATAAGAGCTAACGTTGCTACCTACTGTACCCGGCGCTGCTAACTGGCTCTATCGTTATGAGAGCTAACATTGCTACCTATATGTACCTGGAGCTGCTAACTGGCTCTATCGTTATGAGAGCTAACGTTGCTACCTATATGTACCTGGAGCTGCTAACTGGCTCTATCGTTATGAGAGCTAACGTTGCTACCTATATGTACCTGGCGCTGTTAACTGGCTCTATCGTTATGAGAGCTAACGTTGCTACCTATATGTACCCGGCGCTGCTAACTGGCTCTATCGTTATGAGAGCTAACGTTGCTACGTACCTGGAGCTGCTAACTGGCTCTATCGTTATGCGAGCTAACGTTGCTACCTATATGTACCCGGCGCTGCTAACTGGCTCTATCGTTATGAGAGCTAACGTTGCTACCTACTGTACCCGGCGCTGGCTAACTGGCTATCGTTCCTGTTTAAACAAAAATGTTAATAAATGGGAGCTTCCTCAAACAGCCATCTCTTTCCCGACAATCCCCAAACCCTTACATATGGTAATTAGACATTAAAACACCTGCGGCTTATAGTCCAGTGCGGCTTATATATGTACACATCATTCAATTTAGCTGCTGCGGCTTATATTCAGGTGCGGCTTATAGTGCGAAAAGTACGGTATATCAACTATCCAGTTCATATATCAACTTATATCAACTATCCAGTTCATATATCAACTTATATCAACTATCCAGTTCATATATCAACTTATATCAACTATCCAGTTCATATATCGTTCATATATCAACTTATATCAACTATCCAGTTCATATATCAACTTATATCAACTATCCAGTTCATATATCAACATATATCAACTATCCAGTTCATATATCAACTTATATCAACTATCCAGTACGTATATCAACTTATATCAACTATCCAGTTCATATATCAACTTATATCAACTATCCCAGTTCATATATCAACATATATCAACTATCCAGTTCATATATCAACTATCCAGTACGTATATCAACTTATATCAACTATCCAGTTCATATATCAACTTATATCAACTATCCAGTTTGTTTTTATAGTGTAACGTTTGGTTACTTGAAGGAGAGAGAGAGAGAGAGAGAGAGAGAGAGAGAGAGAGAGAGAATAGAATATAATAAAAATAGAGAGAGAGAGAGAGAGAGAGAATAGAATATAATAAAAATAGAGAGAGAGGAGAGAGAGAGAGAGAGAGAGAGAGAGAGAGAGAGAGAGAGAGAGAGAGAGAGAGAGAGAGAGAGAGAGAGAGAGAGAGAGAGAGAGAGAGAGAGAGAGAGAGAGAGAGAGAGAGAGAGAGAGAGAGAGAGAGAGAGAGAAGAGTAGAATAGAATACAAATAAAAATAGAGAGAGAGAGAGAGAGAGAGAGAGAGAGAGAGAGAGAGAGAGAGAGAGAGAGAGAGAGAGAGAGAGAGAGAGAGAGAGAGAGAGAGAGAGAGAGAGAATAAAAATAGAGAGAGAGAGAGAGAGAGAGAGAGAGAGAGAGAGAGAGAGGAAATAGAAATAGAAATAGAAAGAGAGAGAGAGAGAGACTGAGACTTGTTACGTGCAACGCTAGTCAGCTAGTCACTCGGAATTGTCTCAGAGTTGTCTCGGAATGGATTTGGTAGCTTTTTTCTGCGTCTCTGTAGACCGTGCTCCGCCACCGTTTTAAAGTCGTAGTGAAGATTGATTTATATGAAAACCGATTTATATATAATTTTAGCTAGATCGCCAAGGTTACTGTGACTAAAGCAAACTTTAATAATAATTAAAAAAAAATATATATATATATATATATATATTTTCTTTTTTATATACATTTTCTTTTATTATAATTTTTTTCAGGAGGGGTGGGGGAGTCCCATTGGCCAAGGCAATGGTAGGAGAAACACTGAGATATTGGCAATTTTGAGTGCTTTGAGATGTTATCTATATGTCTCCTTATTTGCAAAACATAATACGACTTGTAAATATGTTAATTCTTGTTCGATTGTACGGCTGTTTCCCCCTGCAGTCTATTCAAAGAACTACAATGTCGAGGGGCTGGGTTAAATTTTGAGGGGGGGGGGCGCAGTATCGATGGGGAGACGCATCTAAATCCATTCCGAAACAAAGGGCCCAGTACTTTGTTGGCGGTGTGAAAATATGCCGAGAAACATTAATATCTTTTAAACCGTTTGTGTTCAATTGTATCTGAATCGGAAGATGATCTTATGTCCGTCACAATTTAAATTGTATTTAGCAAAAAATGCCATTGCAATCTGATGAAAAAAGGAACAGACATAATAAAAAAGTAACTGTACTTACAGTAGATTTCATTCATGGTTTTTGCTGCACACCTGGTGATACTAAATCCAGATTGAACTCTGCCATTGGAAAGAGGAGATTTGGCCCGATCCATAGATGTGCGACTTGGCTATATAATGGTCATTTATAGGCCTGATATTTTATATTCTATAATCATATTTTAAATTGCATGTGTCCGGATGGCAGAATTCAGTACTGTCTCTACAAAACCTCCTGTTAATCATCTGCCCTTTATTAATTTGCTGATTTTTTGTACACGTGATCTCAAGAAGGTGCTGGATTTTTCATGTCTGGTCAATTCTAGCATGGTGTTATTCACTGTCAAAGATTTAAAAAAAAAATTAAATTTATATTCTCCTTTGGTTCATTACAATTTACTCAAGCCTAGTAACAGACACAATATTTCTGACACTGGGAATACATTCCCTGAGGTCCATAGATGTCCCTAGATACCAAGAACATTCAGACCTTGTAGAAGTGGAGCAATCTTCCATTTACTTAGGTATGTATTTTTAGGCGAATTTTCAGAAAATATGGCTAAGGCTTAACCTCTTGAGCTAGCCCTTTTCAAAAAACATGAAATCACTGCGCCCAGGCAGCAGTGGTTCGGCAAAAAAGATTTCAGAGTATATCTGCGTAGAAAACAAATGTAAATTTTCGGGGGCGGCTGGGTGGTGCAGCGGAGATTGCGCTTGTCACCAAGAGACTCTGGTCTCGAATCCGGGTGTCGGCGTTGCCTCCGGCCTGGGCCGGCCGTCATACTAACTCATTGGCGGGTGGAAGTCGATGGGTGGGGATTTGGACGTTGTGGACAGCGACTCCTACAGGTCGGTTGGGGGACGCCTGCACAGCAGAGACAGGAAGTGGCGGGGGTAGTGTGAGCCTCCCACACGTTACACCTCGCCACTGAGAGTCCGCGCTGTCTGGTGAAAAGATGTGACAGGCTGCCTCCTCGTGTACCGGAGGGGACACGTGATGCAAGGCTTCTATCCTCACTACAGCCGACCAGTGGGAGGCATATGCGAGCAACGTTCAAGACAGGGGAGGGGAGAATTGGAAACACGAAATTGGGATGGGAGAAAAATAGAAAATGAGAAAAAAGTGGATAACATTAAAGAAATAAAATAAAAAATCTCCACGTGGTAAATACACAGGTCACAACATGTTTACAGGAAAGTTTTGGAGTTGTATTTGGAGTGTATTTCATGAATGAATGAATGAATGAAAACTTTATTAACAGATTGCAGAATGGGTACAGTACAGTACAGCTCAATACATACAATTGTTAAGGGGATGCAGACCAGAGAAAGACTTTCGTCTTGTTTACATCAGGGTCCCCCATTTTCAATTCATCGTAACATATATGACATACATGACATACAGATAGACAGTACTGCTACATCTATACATTTATGACATACCAGATTTGCAATTACAGTACTGTTTGTGATACAAAAAGAGTCCAGAAAGAAAAGAGTATATACATTAGGCGTAGAAACTGTACATTGGATTGGGTAGGTGGGGGTGGGGGGGGACTGTACATTGGATGTGGTTGGGGGGGGGGGGGGGGGGGGAGGGGGGGTTGGGTAGGAGTGTGGGGGGGGGGTCATGACTGTTGGGAACTAGGCTACACTTCCAGTGAATGACGCTAAGCTACGCTAACGGTGCGGCTGTTCCCTAAGCTTAATGCAAGCATGCACAGAGAAGAAAATGGTATGTATCTGCTTGTCTAACTCCAGGCTAGGTGTATGTGTTCATTTAAATCCTAATGTTAAGGGCCTAGTCTCAAACATACATGAGAAAATGTATTCTATCCAACCTGAATCTCCAATCCTATCCAATCTTAATAATATCAAAGTTGCTTGGGAGCAGGATCTGGGAGTGGAGCTGACGGACGAGGAGTGGGACACTGCTCTAGAGCTAGTGCACGCCACTTCCTCAATATGTGCGAGGCAATGTAAGATTCGCCACCATGTGCACTACTACACCAATGCTAGACTAGCTAGGATATTACCTGACACAAGCGATGCGTGTAACAGGTGCAAACAATCACCCAGCTAACCTCATTTACATCATAGATATATATAGAACACTAGATAGCTTGCCCGCGCTGCCGGCCAATGGAGAGCGACGTCACTGAACCGCCGCCATCTTGCTCCAGTTAGCCTTGAGTGAGAGTGAGTGAGCTGCACAGACAAAAATACTCATAACTCGCTGAAATATTGACGGATTTACAAACGGTTTGGTTTATTACAAGCATTATTAACGTGGCTATGATTCAAGCGGTTTGTAAAAAAAAACATCTTTAAATTTTTTTTTTATAAGTATGCAGTATAATAACTACATCTTTGATGTTTATAGCAAACTAACCCGTTTGTAAATCCGTCAATATTTCAGCGAGTTATGAGTATTTTTGTCTGTGCAGCTCACTCACTCTCACTCAAGGCTAACTGGAGCAAGATGGCGGCGGTTCAGTGACGCTGGTGACTCCGCCTTAAGCTATCTAGTGTTCTATAGATATCTATGATTTACATGACCTGTCCTCACTTATTTGATTTCTGGTCAGACATATTTAAATCCTTTGGAGATATATCTGGCGTGGACATCCCTCTTACAGCCTTATTTGGAATCCCCCAGACACCAATAGCCCACTCCTTTGTACCTTAATAGAATTATATTTTTTTCCTCTCTTTTGGCAAGACGCCTCATACTTCTCAAATGGAAGCATGAAGGTTAGGGTTTTGTTTTGTTGTGTTTCTTTTTATATAATTCCTTTTGTACTTTACCTGTTGTATTTTCTGATGTAGGGAAGGGATGGTAGGGGGATTGGGAACTGGATTGTCACTGGAAATAATTGGAAAACCCAATAAAGAGATTTACCCCAAAAAATAAATATATATATATATAATTAAAATATACGTATTGTGGTGATTGCGTGGTGATTGCGTGGTGAATGGTACTTGACATTTAGAGTGTCTGAAGTCTCTATCATAATGTATAACTTATCTTTGATCGTATAGTGGATTTTACCCTTCTCTCTGTGTTGTTTGCATTTTAATTGGGTTCGGTTGCAGGAAGGAAGCACGGACGAGATGTTTTTAATAAAGCAAACTGTGTTTATTCATTCCAATAAACACAACTAAATGAATCAAACAAGTACTGGATTTACTTTCTATATCTATAATCATCGTCTTCGGTTTGGCTGTCGGTTCATGTATCTGATCGGCTGGTGCCGCTCAGAACGACTTCTCCGGTTTTGTTGTCTCAGGTCGTCTCGGCAACATGAGGCCCGTCCTTTGTTTGTGCTGGTTGGCAAGGCAACCCTGGTCTTCTGTGATCTTCTTAGCTCAGAGCTGGGAGCGCTCGTTTTGTCTTCTCTCTCCTGATCGTCTCCCCAGCGTCTGTAGATAAAGACAATTCTCCGCCCCTTTCTCCCGCGTCGTCCTGGTGACGATAGCTAGGGGCGTCACTGTTTTCTATTGGCTTAACGTGATCTCGGCCATTTTAGATCATTAAAGGTACAGGTCCTATTTTACATACTGACTATTTTTATCATTTCGTTCCCTTATATGGAAGTTCTACAGTTTCTCGAAGCCTCTCCTCCTTAAACAGAAATAGCATACGTGGCTTCTTGATTTAACAGATACAAAGTACTCTGTCATGGTTTTCTTATCCTTATCATTAAGAGATTTATTCTTTATTTTGACTACTGTTCCTAACAGTCTTTCCTTGAGGTTTGTCCCCATGTAATTAAACCTTTTGTAGTTTGTTAATCATACCATGGTTGTATTTCTATTCTCTAAAGTAACCGTTTACTTTGTTTTAGCTTTATAGAACACTCTAAGTATCTTGTTTAGTTTTAAACTGAATCGATTAGTCTTATAGTTAATTATGTATTGTTCTCTGGTTAACTGTTCTCTAAACTTTTAGGCAATTAGTTTTCTCCTTTTCACCTACCCAGGCATTCTAACTTATTTGCTAATGTGATTCTATCAGTTGTAGCCTGATTTAACTCTTAATAGATCAATATATGTTTTCTTGTTCTAGTACATTCTAACAGTTTCTTCCCTGGTCCTTGCTGACCCCAGATCTGTTTCTCACAGCCCCTTTTCTCAGGATTAAGGATTGTCTCAGCTGCTCTAATACCATAAATCTGACTGTTGGCCATGTGTGTTGCAACGTTTAACCTAAGGCCGTATCCTTGGAGGTAATATACTGACCTCCATCATAGCTGAGTTCAGTTCCGTTTCGTTTCTCTATGGTTTATAACTAGGGATGCTCGATATTGGCTTTTTTACCGATACCGATATTCCGATATTGTCCAACTCTTAATTTCGATACCGATACCGATACCGATATCAACCGATACCGATATATGCAGGGTTTCCCCCCAAAAAAACTGAATAATTTCAGGTAATTAATAATTTCACTGGATGCATTCAAAAGGCTTTCTAAATGTAAGCATTATCTGTGCAAAATATGATAATTAAAAAAGTAAAAATTAACATTACATATCTCTTGTTGTTGAATTAAACCAACATGCATACTTTTGACAATAAATAAAATAAGAATTGGTTCTTACTTGCTTGCCTGGGTAAATAAAGGTTAAATAAATGTAATTTTTTTTTTTTTTTTTTTACCGATACCGATATTTTCCGATATCACATTTTACTGCCGATATCGGCCGATAATATCGGTCGGCCGATATTATCGGACATCCCTATTTATAACTAACCTATCTGACAAAACCATCTGTTCTAAAGCTAATAAAAGACTTGGTATCCTTCTCCTTTTAGAATGTGTGCTTGGGCGGGGGAAGGGTTTTTTACCCCGGTGGCCTTAGGCATTGTGCCAGAGCTGACACCCACTTTACCACTTACAATCAGCATTTCGTCCGGTATAATTGTACATTTCCTTGGGATTTTACACATGTTTTATTTGGACAATCCACGACATGTCCATTTAGATCAATGATTATTACTAATCAAACTGTTGTATGATTGAAGTATGAAAGAGACGCTGATGTGATGGGGCTGGTATGGGAATGAGTACATGTGAGATGGCTCTGGCGGTGTGTTCCTGACTTGTGTCTTGGTATTAGATTACTCAGTGAGGGAGGGAAGTGATTGTGTTGGAGCTGAAAGTAGAACGTGATGATGGCCAGATTACTTGTGTAGTTATGGAAGGTCAGTGCAGCACAATGATGGGTCCGTGGACATTTCAATTTGACATCTTAGCTCTGCTGTGTTTCCTTGCTAGTAGGGCTGGATGCACTGCTCTTTACCTCTCCCTCATGGACCTCTCTCTATCGTCCTTCAGGTCCCCTTGAACACTTCCCACTTTTTGTACACGCTTTTTTCCAGAAGATGGCCCCCCCTCCTCTAACCCTAACCCCTTCACCCTAGCCTTCATCTCCTCCCGCCTTGACTATTACAACTCCCTGCTCACTGGCATCACCTCCCGCTCCCTTCATAAACTGCACATGGTCCAGAACTCAGCCGCCCGCCTCCTCACTAACACCCGGTCCCGTGAACACATCACTCCTGTCCTCCACTCTCTCCACTGGCTCCCGATCAAACAACGCATCAACTTCAAAACACTACTCCTCACCTTTAAAGCCCTCCATAGCCTGGCCCCCCCCCTACCTGACTGATCTCCTTCTTCCCTACCGCCCCACCCGTTCCCTCCGGTCCTCCTCCACTGCCTCCCTCACTGTCCCGACATCCAAACTCAAAAACATTGGTGATCGGGCCTTCTCTCACACTGCACCCCGACTCTGGAACTCCCTCCCCCAGTCCCCCAGTCCATCAGAGACTCCCCTACACTCTCCACCTTCAAATCCCGCCTCAAAACCTACCTGTTCTCCCTATAGCCTTCAACCACCTGATTGATGTCTGTTCCTGTCGCTTTGTCTTTTTTGTGTTATCTCATGCTGCGTTCATCTGTTTCCCCCATGGTCTAATGTTCCTTTTTTGTTTTCACTATGTTCCTATAACTACTAGGGGATGTCCCGATCACATTTGTTTGCTCCCGATCCGATCCCGATCATGTGATTTTGAGTATCTACCGATACCGATCTTTCCCGATCCGATTTTTCACATTAGTAACGCATTTTTGTCAGAAACTGGCGAAGCGAGACTGTTGCCTCAATAGTCCCTCGAGGGCAGGGTTCGAATTATCACCTGAGAGCTATGGGGGCCCCCTGAATTTTATTTATATATATTTTTCTCCTGAAATTGTGGCTGTTTTCGAAGTCATATTTAGAGGAATATCTCATTAGGATTAGTCTAATACTAAGTAATAATGACATCACACAACAGTCTAATCATTAGACTATTGTGTGATGTCATTATTCAGTCTCATTCTTAACCATCAATATTTGTTAATTTTCTTACTCACCTCTGATATATAATGCCATATTTACTTATTTGCATTTTGCATCTGATAAAATACAACAATTTAATTTGAAAAATTAGACAAAATGTATGAACTTGAATTAACATTTATTTGTCTCTGCACTTATAAATCAAAAACTAACAATAATCTAATGGAAAATAAATAGTTGTATGGCACAACAGCAGCATTTATCAGGATACAGTCAGTGTAACATTATCATCTGATGAATGAACATAAAGTAAATACTTAATAATAATACTTAACAAAATAAATAATGTTTTTTTTTTTTATCTCTGTGGCAATGTGCTCTATGATCTGTGCACAAGAATGATGGGATCGGTGAGCTGGCGCGACTGTCGCACCGTTCAACTCATTAAGTGTCATAAGGGGGTTCAGTTTGGTGAACGGCAACCTTTCTTTAGCGACAGTATATGCTGCCCTGAATGAACTGGCTGTCTCCTTGAGCAAAGCAGATGTGATTTCGCTCACTTTTTTTGGAAGCACTTCCTTCTGGTTTTGACTTTCTATTTCTATAGCTTGCTTATGAGCAATGCTATCACTGTGCAAGTATATTTTCTTCCTCAACTTCTTGCTCTGAGAGCTAGTCACAGTCCCATTCATCCACTGCTCTGCCAAATGGGATCCAAAATTATTTATTTAACAATGTCTTGGCGTTTTTACATGGAAGGCAGCCAATGCATCCCTCCGTGGCAAATAACCAGCTATATTTATTTTTCCAAAAGTTCCACTGACTCAGACCCCAGCATTGTGGTGGATGAGTAGCAGCACAGTCCAGGTCTAGTGGTGGAGACTCGGGTCTGGCAGTGGCAACCGGCGCGGTAACAATAACAGGTGCACTGCGCACAGGAGCAGCAGAGCTAACACTAGTACTAGCACTAGCAGTGTCAACTTCAGTGACAGTAGCGCTGCTAGCTGCTGCACTAACCGCGTCAGTCTTTGGCCTTTTTATAAAACCAAAGCTGTCCAGCTTTGGACAGCCTTGCGGCGGGTTGAGCCTTTTTTTTTGGCGGCATGTGGCGTACTGTTTAGTGTTTATGTTTTCAGTTGCAGAACACGGACCGGCAGCCTTCTGTTTACAGCAGCTGCTTGCTGCTTCTTCTTCACTAGGTTGGAGTAGCGTTAAACTTATGGGCGACACATAGCGGCTTGGAGGTGAAATGCAGCCTATTCCACAACATTAATTACTCGTTCTTTTAAAAACTGAAAAGGAAAATATGATCTATTAACAATTTATTTAGGTAACATAAATAATACTAATTCGTACATTAAAAAAAATAAAAGAAATAAAAATAAAGATTATATAAATTTTTTGAGAGACCCCCACAGGGGGTCTTGACTATGGGGGCTCAGACTCTAGCTATGGGGGCTGAGCCCCCATTGGCCCCCTCATAATTAGAACACCGAGTCCCTCGAGGGTCTCGAGGCGGCTCGAGGTGGCTCGGGCGCCGGTGGCTCACATTACATTCACTTCATACGAGAAATATTAAAAGTTTTAATCTGTTTGCACATTAGTATACATTCACAGTGTTCGACTTATGTAATGATTTGCTCCATTTTGGTCTGAAACGCCGACGATAATCCTCAGTCACAAATAGGGGTGGGAATCACCAGTTTCATCATGATACGATACGATATCGATTCTTTGGACAACGATACGATATTTGCCGATATCACAAAGTCTCTCACGATACAATACGATACGATTAGATTCAGGTGCCTGCGATCGATATGAGATGATATCATATGCCCATTTAACACAATCAGTTATGCGACTCGCCACAGGATTTTCAAAATAAGAGTATCGATATGAATCGATCTTATTACATCGCATCGATCCGATTCGATCGTTGATAATTACATCGATGTATCGATCTGGATCGATGTATCGTCCCACCCCTAGTCACAAAGCAAATATTGACGTTATCCAGGTGAAAAGTTAACTTCATTCAAGCGAGGCATTGCAACCAGAGTAATCTAAAAACTCTGCCTCCTTACCTCCCCTCCAACCTGCTGCTTCATGAGATGGTAATAACTAGGGATGGGTATCGTTAGGATTTTATCGATACTACTACTCTTATCGATACTGCTTAACGGTTCGGTACTTTATCGATACTCTTATCGGTTCTTTTAGATTATTATTTAAATATATTTAAATTTAAAAAAAATTTATAAATTATTATTTGAACGGCTTAAGGCTATATCTGTACTTGATATTTGTTTGTTGTGTTGCATATTTGAAATAAACTTCAATCAAATCAAACCCCCGGCCCCCTCTTAAAAAACAAAAACCTGTGTTTAACCTGGCCATCTATAAAACATCATGCTAAAACTGTGAAACAAATGTCCTACTCCCCTAAAGAAAGAAATACATAGCAAACATGACTCAGTTATGCAATAGTGCTGCTGCTTTTTATTTTGTTAAAATCTTTTAGTTAATAAGACTACAAAATGACTACAACGATTTCACGACGTTTTCCTGTCCACGCCGGAAGTGCATCGGATACCTACCTTAACGTTACATTTTCAACAACGGAACAGAGTGTTGCTAATTAAACACTTCATGGAAACGGAGTAACGTTAACGCTATGTCGAGTTCATACGTGTAGTGTAGTATGAACTCGGCGAGTCGGCATAACGTTAACGTTAGTCAGTTTCAGTGTTGCTGGATGGTATACTCTATTAGCTCCGTAGCTAACGTAGCTAGCCACGTTAACGTTAAATGTTCAACAACAGAACAGATTGCTGCTAATTAAACACTTCATGGAAACGGATTAACGTTATCGCTATGTCGAGTTCATAAGTGTAGTGTAGTATGAACTCGGCATAACGTTAACGTTAGAGTGTACCATCCAGCAACACTGAAACTGACTACTAGCTCCGTAGCTAACGTAGCTAGCCACGGACAGGCACCTCCAGTCCCTACCCGTGTATGTGTGAGTGGCTCGCGACAAGTGTGTGTAATGGCTTGCTGCGGCTCGCTTCTCGTGCAGAGACAGAGAGAGGATCGTTCGCAACTTTTAAATAATAATAATAATAATAATAATAATAATAATAATTTCTCTAGAGTATCGATAGCAGTACCGAGGACGTCGGAGCTTATAAATACTCCGGTATTTTCTAATATAGTACCGGTTCCCGTTCAAAACCGGGGTCCGGGGGGCATCCCTAGTAATAACACACATAGAGCAATGGCGCCATCGTCTGTAAAAATCAGGTTTCTGCAACTAGTGGATGTCCCTCATCCTTGACATAAATCATTTGATGTATAATTAAATCAAAGGAAATGCTTTTGTTTTGGCAAATTCTTCTGCTCTGTGTGACAATAAATAAATGAATGATGATATGTAATTTAAAACCAAAACTAAGGCCTCAGTATGAGTTTAAGACGTGAACATGGTCCCGATTTTCTATTTATTTTTTGTATCCCCATCTTCTGAAAATCACGTGATCGGCCCCCGATCCCGATCACGTGATCGGATCGGGACATCCCTAATAACTACTGTCAGCGACTTCGGGTCATTGAGAAGCGCTATATAAATAAAATTTATTATTATTATTATTATTTCTCCTAATGGTTGACTTCAACCTGCCTGGTTCATCTCAGTCAGACACACTGCTATCTCTCCTACAATCCTTTGACCTGATTCCCACTGTCCTGCTTCCCACTCACAAAGTTGGATCTCATATTCTCCCATGACTCCAGCATAATTAACACCACGGTAACTCCCCTTCATGTATCAGACTGCTTCTTTATATCCTTCTCACAAACTCTTGTGCTTAACCCCAAACCATCCACTCCAACCCCAAGTTGTCTCATTCAAACGCAACCTACGCTCCCTGTTATCGTAAAAAGGAATAAGGGTTTTATCTCATAAAACCATCTATCTGACTTACTCTGCGTTGTGTTTCTAACTTCACCTTAAAACCTATTTACTGATAAAACCAACACGGTTTGTAAGACGGCGGCGAAGCAGGAGAAGGAAGGGGATTCTATTTCTCAGATCTGTTTTAATTTTCAGAGTCCAAAAAGTTAACAACAATGATTCTGGTTCAATGAGACTAGGAGTATGTGCAATAATATTTGATGGAAGCAAACTCTATGCCGTTTGTCATCAAATACCAGACTAATCGAACACAATTAAAAAAGAATGGTCTTCAATGTAGGCTCGATGGTCGAGTCGATCTGTTGTTTTTCTCTGTTGTCTGATGACAACAAAAGGATTCTTTTCTCGTTTCAAAGAGCTTCTTCCTCGTCTGTTTCTCGTTTGCCGTCCTCTTCCACTGGTGGGGGTGGTTTGTTTCTTCTGTGTCTCCTTGTGTTTCCCACACCCCCTTTTATCAATGAGCCGAAACTCCTCAATGTGAGGTCATCAGTGACATCACACAAATGGTTTCATCCAATCACCAACATGCACAGTTCAAATCTCAATGAAGGTGGGACTTAGTCCGACTGTTTGATTTTTCATTGTTTCAAATCAAATGGATATTTACTAGTTAAAAATTGACTTAATAATTTTGGTATTAAGTCTCAGTACATTTATGGTTGAATGCTGCTTACTTCCCTAAACACATACTATTTTTGTCTGAAAAGTATTTGATTCTAGATGAAAATCACTGTTTTGTCTCATCAGTCTAGTTTTATAACATTTTAGTCATTCCTTTTAGCTTAAGTTAATATCCCTTATAAGCAGCTAATTTTCAGTATTATGGGTATTCTCCAGATTGGTTCAGAAAGAGTTTAATGGCAAACTTTGGTGATTTCTTTGGTCATGAACACAGCATATTTCATATCATTACGTCCAAGATTCTTAGCACAACATAACAGTAATATTTGCAGTTTAATTTGGAGCTTCATTAAGGATATAAACATACTTTAATTACTGGAGTAGTAAACCTTAACCCCTCCTTAGACATTTTGTCTCTACGTCGTGCTCACAGGAGGTGCCTGCAGCATCTAACAGGCGCATGTGACCTAGAGGTCCATTGTTCCAGCTGCTTGTAACACTTGTATGTAAATTTACTCAGGGAGATAAACACTATGCACTCTTGTGGAACTAGATGTCTTCAACTGTTACACTTTGACTGTTTCTAAAAGACTAGACACATGATTCATTCATTTTGCACATGACTTAATGATTATTACTGAGTTCCTTTCTTATCTTGCAAACACGGGTTCTAGGCAGGATGTCGCCTTGAAGGTTTTACTATTGATCCTTTATGACTTGCAGAGGACAGCTGTCTCTGAACCTCTGTACTTAAACCTTCTTCCTAGGGACATATCCCAACATATGTAGGAGCTATATTTATCAAATTCTACGACACTGTCCCCCTCCACCCTCTCCTCCGACATCTACCTTTGAGTGATACTTTCTCTGCTCTCCCCCCAGATACAGCAACCTCCACCCTCCTCTCAGCCCTCTCGACCTGCTTCGACAAGCTCTGTCCCCTGGCCAAGAGGCCTGCCCGCTGTTCCACACCCAGTCCATGGCTGTCAGATACAGTGGGAGAAGAAAGACGGGTCCTGAGAGCGGCCGAGAGGAAGTATAATTGGTTTTCGGTCAGTATGCACTCTTCTTTCACTCTCTCTGCTAGACTCACTCTGGTTAAACAATTCTTGCCATGCTAGACTATAGAGCCATATGGAATCCGCGATCACGGAATCGCGGACGGAATCGCGGAATTGAGCAATAAAAATGGAATCAACTATAAAAAAAAAAATAATAATTTTTTTTTTTTTTTTTTACTTTTTTTTTTTTTTTTATGTTGTGGGACTTGTACAGCACTTTGTTCAACTTTGTCAGTGCTGTAAAGTTTAAATCTTAGACAAACAAAACACTTTGCTTTCATGAAATATTGTAAGCAGTCATTTGAGGCTTCATAAAAGCAGCACAATGAACACAAATCTGTCAGTGCCGAGTCCGACCTCATCTTAAATAACAAACGGCATTGCTTGTTGTAGTTAACAAAGAGAGGCAGAGTTGATTTTGCAAAAATATATATACCTTTTTATTTTTTTTAATAATCGAATTTTATTTTCATATTCGAATGAAATAAATGAATGAAGCTTCGAAGTATTTAAGACAGCCCTATTAAATGGACTGTTATATCTTATTAAATTGTGGACATTTATTCATTCCCACTTATTAGACACTATTTCTGATGGTAAAATGAGCGTACAAAGCAAAATACAGAATTCTGAAATATTAAAACGGAAAAAACGGAATTTGGAAAAAAATAAAATGGAATTTGGAAAAAAATAAAACGGATTTCATATGGCTCTACTAGACTATGGTGACACTTATGGTGCCCCTTTCGGAAACTCACCACTGCACTTTATGTGACCAGGCGCAGACTTTAGGGTATTGTTGAGGCATCATCGATTATTTTTACATAATATGAAAGTACAGGTTCATACCTTCAAAATAACAAATTGGGCAGATACTTTTCAATCTATGTCTTATTAACCTCTTGAGCCTTAGCCCTATTTTCAGAAAATCCGCCTAAAAATACATACCTAAGTAAATGGAAGATTGCTCCACTTCTACAAGGTCCATTTGCATGTCCTTGGTATCTGATACTAGGGACATCTATGGACCTCAGGGAATGTATTCCCAGTGTCAGAAATATTGTGTCTGTTACTAGGCTTGAGTAAATTGTAATGAGCCAAGGGAGAAAAAAATATGTATTTGCAATTGTCATTTCATTAGACACAGACCAGCGCGGACCTTCATTGACTCACAATTGTCATTTCATAATAGACACTATAGGTCCCTAACGTTAGCCGCTAATGCTAACTAAGCTAAGATAACTAACGTTAGCCGCTAACGCTAAATAAGCGAACTAATGTTAGCCGCTAACGCTAACTAAGCTAACTAACGTTAGTCGCTAACGCTAACTAAGCTAAGCCAACCCTGGAAACGCTCGACACCTGTTTCAGTTTTGAGTTCCATTAGTGACTCATAAGAAACAAGCATTTCATTATAAAGTATTCTGTATTTTGTAAAAAGAAAAAAAAGCCTCTCTCCCTCTCTACGTTCAATGAAGTAGCCAAATGTCAAACGAACAAACTGGATAGTTGATGATAATAAACATTTAATTTCATTAGCTGAAATATTCTAAAATCATGTGTGTGTGTGTGTGTCAGAGCTGTCCCCAAGCCTGTTTTTGGGATTCGAACATTTGCCAGGGTTTTTCTAACGGACGTTTGAACCATCGTTTTTAATCATGCAAAAGATTTGCTCCTAAATACTTTTTCTGGTTCAGTACTGTCGAGTCTTCGCGCACATTTACGCATATAATGTAGCGCATATGCGCACATTGCTGCGATTATTAACACTTTCCGTGCCAGCCGTGCCAGTCCTATATACCCCGTTGAGTGCCGGCGCTGTAGTCAATGACAGAGCGCTCACATTTGTGAACGCATAAACTATATCTTAAATTATGGCTATGTGTCTAATACGACCGTCGCTTATCAATGACTTGTTTGCAGTCAACATTGTCGAAACTGATTGTTTTTTAATCGGTTCATTTCCGTTTTATACCATTTTGAAAAACGCTATTTTTTTTAAACTTTCAGAAAAAAATAAGATTCTGCAGGAATCGCGCTTTACTGTAATACACAAAACACGTTGTAATTTTTCTGCCTATTTATGAATCGTTTTCAAATAAACGCAAGATTATCGATAGTATATGTGTACTTATGCACGCTATAGAAGCGGGCTGAAAAATCTATTATATTATTTCCTGATCAGCTACACACACTCACAGCCACACACACACATATGGGACACGTTGATATATAGGTGAAAACAGCTCTGATTATCCCAATACTGGTAAAATAGATTCCTTACCTCAGATCAGATGTTCTCCAAAAAGATTATTCCAATTCCTGATCGCCATTCCAAATATCGATCGTGTTTATTGATCCAACGCTGGGTGGTCGAAAGACATATTCCACGCTGTTCTGATGGTGGGCGATGACTGGGATCGTCTCCGGTTACATGCCTGACAAGTAAAATGTGGAATCCGGACTCTTTTTTTCCCAATGCGTTTCATTCAGTCTAATCCAATGGGGTGCAGTACCATCCGGAGAGACGATAGGGAGCGGTACTTTCCCTGTTCGAGCTCAGACAGATCCCCACTGGTAACGTGAGGCTAGATTGATGAAATATGAATGGAAATCACTAATAAAAAAATAACGATAAAAAAACGGCATATCTAGTTTCTGGCACTCAACGGTTGGCATGAAATAACGAATGATGCCGTGGCTGGCACTCAAAGTGTTAAGAGTACTGACGGGGCGTCCGGGTAGCACGGCGGACTAAGCGTCTGTCTACCACCACAGAGACAGTGGGATCGAATCCAGCTGTGGTGCTTCCGGGTTGGCCGACCGTTGTAGTATAATCCTATAGAATCCTAACAATAATCTAAGGTTATTGTACAGTACAATGAGATTGTTATCTGGAAGGAGGAGAAAGGATCATAAGTGATAGAATTTTTGGTCTCCTCATCTGACTCCCAATTTAGCCAGCAAGGAATAAATGTGCAGTCCAAACAACAGAGTTCGAATTCAACTCATGGATTTATTTGTCTCGGCGACCAAGAGTGAATAAAAAGGTTGCTTTTCACATACAAGGATTATCAGAATACATTAATCATGTCTGTTTTGTACACAGAATCAACAAGGTTTGCATCTCAAAACCCCAACATGTAGGTACATACAACAGTCATTTGTTAACATCAAATGAACATAGAGAATTTACTGTACACATTACACATGAGTAAATCTGGTTTACAGATCAGGGATCTGTACATTACTCTAATCTAAACAACAATTGGTGTTACACATGATTTACTCACGTAAAATGCAATCAGCTCACAGTAGTCTCTGGGTGGGGAGGGGTGGAGCCGCAGACCTGGGGTGGGGAGGGGTGGAGCCGCAGACCTGGGGTGGGGTCTGGGCTCCTGAACTAACAATATGTTCGCTCTTATATACTATAACTTCCATCCAATCATAATATTCCAGTAATACATTTTGGTCCAATCAGGTGGTCCTCTGTGGGCGGGCTTCTGTGGGGGCTGGCTGCCCCCACCTCTGGGTTTCTCTGTGGGGGCCGGCTGCCCCTACCTCCTCGATCTCCTGTGTGGGTCTTGACTCAATAACCAGAGGGGGCCGCTGATGGCCCCCGTCATTGTCTTCCTTCAGTGAACAGAAGGGGGTCTTGATGGCCCCCCTCCTTGGCTGCCCAAATCTAAATGAATATATAACTTTAACATTCCTTCTATATGGTTATAGACAGGGAGCGAAATTAACTTTTTGACTCACCGGCCAGTGGCGGGTAGATGGGAAGAGTCTACCCGCCAAGCATATTTCTTACCTGCCAAATTTTTTTTGATTAAAAAAAATATATATATATATTTTATATAATTTTTTTTTTAAATAAAATATATATTATATAATCATACTTGTAGTTGTATTATCTGCGAGACATCGCCACCACGCAATAAGTCAAAATGCTTGCTATCTGCAAACAGCTCCACTGTCTGTGTGTATACTTGAGTAGCCTCCAGCTCCAGCAAGGATTCTCCGGCCCTGCAGCTAGACCCTATATTCAGCTAGACCCTACATTCAGCATGCAAGGATTCTCCGGCGATGCAGCTGGACCCATTTATAACGTTACGGTTATGTTGTCAAATCACATTCAACATGCCCTCAGCTAGAATACGCATTCAATCAATGTTATAAGACATTGATATCAGGAGCTATCTGTAGCTACTGCTAGCCCGGTAGATAACGTTAAGACAATTTAGTTTACTGGGACAGATCGATCTAGCGTGAGCTAGCTAACGCGAGCTAGCTAACGAGGGAACGGAGGTTTTATGCACTCGAGTAGACTATTGCTGGAGCATTTGTTTATATCAGTAGCTAGCCAGCTAGATACCGTTAGACAATGCGTTAGCACTAGATGCTGCGGGCGAGCTGCTACCATTCTGGGAGCTTAACGTTAGCACTAGATGCTGCAGGCGAGCTGCTACCATTCTGAGAGCTTAACGTTAGCAGTGGCACTAGAGCTGCGGGCCGCTCTGTGTTGATACGAGCAGAAGCCAATAGTATCCCGCTGCAGGGGGCTGGCCCGGCTGGGCGGATATGACTCGTTGCCACGTTTTTTTTCAAAATAAGAATATCATACGAACCGAATGCTGCTAACTGCCGGAGCCATCGATATTATGACTCTAGCTGCGCTTGGGCCGGAAATGAGACCCGCACAGATCTTCAAAATAAGAGTATCATTATGAACTACATGTCTACACGCCACACGGCGGGCAGGGCTCTCAGTGGCAAGCGCCAAAGGTAAAAACTGAGCGCCCCTGGTGGGCGGCGGGCTTTAATTTCGCCCCCTGGTTATAGATGTCTAATATCATCCCAGTACAGTCAGTGCTTTCTTAGACTGATACCAGACATCATATGAGACCTTTTGACACTAAACAGTTGATTAATAGATTGTCCTGTCTTATAATGTCAGAGCCAGTATCAGGTCTCTGGTTAGACCAGCTGTCCTCTGCTGTAATCTGGTCACAGTAGGTGTGACCTTTGTCTCTTTGTTCCGAGTACTGAGTACATTTGTTAGTGGGGGTTTATTGACTGTTTCTGTAACACCAGTGTCACTTCTTACTTTAGCACTGAAAACACACTCTGCTGTTGAAAGGGTACACCTGGCTTTTTGCATTATGGTTTTCTGATTATACACCCATATTAGTTATGAAATTCAAGGTCAATATTACCACACCGTCCATACTAACACAATTGGCAGAGTCAGCGGGTGGGAAACCCGGCGAGGGTGGGTCCTGGTCGTTGTAAACAGCGACTCCTACAGTTCGGTCAGGGCGCCTGCACCGCGAGGGAAGGATCTAGGAGAGGTAGTGTGACCTTCCACACGTTACACTCTCCCAGTGAGAGTCCGCGCTGCCAGGTGAAAAGAAGCGGTGGGCTGGCTACACATGTGTCGGAGGAAGCATGTGATAGGAAGCAGTGCTTTCCTATACTAGTCACAGGGGTAAACAGTGCTAAACAGGTACTAAATACTATAATCAACAACATAGATTATACCCAATAGGCTACATTATCACTATAAACATACTGGTACATTGCTTCCTAAACAACTGGTAGAATTATAACATTAGTATAAGCCTTAACCATATAAATCACCGACAATAACTAAGCGTCCTCATTATGCACATATTTAACACTTACTTGTGATCAGGGACGCACACACGAACTGAAGGAATCACTAAAGCCCACTAATATATATAGATGCTGACTATCGACTGACATGTCTAGACATGTCTGAGAGGCGTCCAGCTGCAGAACAGCAGAACAGCAGAACAGCACCCCACAGTCTTTATGTCTGCCCAGTCCTTGGGCCTTTTGTACACACGCTGAAAGTCACGGCAGCCTCCTCTTACCGTTGTGCGATGATACTAGAGCAAAAAGATCCCAGTTATTTGATGGGGATCGAGTCGATCCATTTCCGGTTTGTATAATAATAATAACAGCCCAAATCATGTCGATTATTGAGTTATGGCAGCGATCCATATCCACGGCGTGTGTCTACAGTCCCGCAACGATATGCGAGTGGCCGGACGTATTTAGGAGACGCACCGATATCCAACCGGCCATTTCCGGTTTGGCAACTCGCCGATCATCCACCAGGTGGTAGTATTGAAGCGTTGCAGAGTTGTGCCGAGTTCCACTGCATCAGACGAGGCTCCGTGAGGGAAATATGAATAACATGGCGAAAATATGAAATATGATCTCAATAACGTCATACGCCGTGATCTGGCAGAATTAGCATGAACTTGAAACACGTCGTACAACGTGAATGGCGCATGATGTGTTAAGGGGATGCAGACCAGAAAAATACTTTCGTCTTGTTTACATCAGGGACCCCCGTTTGTTACAATCATTTTCATATAACGGTTACATATTTCGGTTACTATGTCCACACGCAACCACTGAAACCGGGATGCGCCAAAAACGTCACCCTGGACTCTAAACTTGAAATGAGCGTGGTTGCAGTGTTCCAAAAACCCGGATGCGTGTGGACGAACAGTGCAACTGCGCACATTAAATCACGGTTACATAAAACCCCGCGTTCGTGTGGACAGGGCCTGTAAATGTAAACAAGCTGTGATTACCGGTTTTCAAGCCAACAATTATGAACCGCAAAATAAGTTCACACATGTGGTTCAGCAGTGTTATCAAACATTCCAAAAGTTCATGTTCCTCCAGTTATCTCACCAGTTACCATCTAATTTACCATCTAATTTACCATCTCACCAGTTACCATCTAATTTACCATCTAATTTACCATCTCACCATTTACCATCTTATGGGAATTTGCAAAAGCATTTCTGAAGGAGAAGATTAAGAACAATAGGGTTTCTGCCCTTCATGCTTGAACTCCTAATGAATGAAATAGCACCATGGTAATACATTACAATGGGAAGTGGCAGATATTACAACATATTGTAATTTATGTCTGTCTGACTGACTCTCTCTCTCTCCCTGTCTGTCTGTCTGTCTGACTCTCTCTCCCTGTCTGTCTGACTCTCTCTCCCTGTCTGTCTGTCTGTCTGTCTGTCTGTCTGTCTGTCTGTCTGTCTGTCTGTCTGTCTGTCTGTCTGTCTGTCTGTCTGTCTGTCTGTCTGTCTGTCTGTCTGTCTGTCTGTCTGTCTGTCTGTCTGTCTGACTCTCTGTCTCTCTGTCTGTCTGTCTGTCTGTCTGTCTCTCTCTCTCTCTCTCTCTCTCTCTCTGTCTCTCTCTCTCTCTCTCTCCCTCTCTCTACAGACATGGTTACCAGTAAACATCAGTAGTATATTGCCTGTCTGTAGTCTTAGTACAGTCGCTGTCATTAGAAACTAAAAGTGACAGACTTGTCTCACTAATACCTGAACACTTCAACCTTTGCCCTTCTGAGACACACTCAAGAGACGTGGAACTTACATAATGGAACCTTGGTTGGTCACCTATCCTGATCTTAAGAGACAGTCGTCTCTGACTGTAAGAGTCTTAAAGGTTAATTGGGAGGCTGTGATCTTGGGAGCCTGCTGAGTGCCAGGAATAAACCCCTAGGCTGTCTTGGTCCTTGGGGATGTTCAGTTGGTGCTCTTATCTCCTGCCCTCCCCTCCCCCGTTCTCCTCTTTCAGATTCAGATTCAGATTCAGATTCAGATGACTTTATTCACCATATTGTGTAAACGTGATTAGACATTTACAGTTTTTTTTCACAAATAAGAATAACATAATAATAAATAAATAAGTGCAAAACAGGACAGAACAGTGAGACAACAATAAGACAGTGAAAGTGCAGTGGTTGGGGACATGGATACAGTGCAGCACAGTTCAAGTCCAGAGGTCCAGCCCTAGCAGCTCGCCATAGAGGGGGGGAGGGGGGGGGGGCAGGGGGACACCTGACTCATTTACCAGGCGAGCTGCTGAGGGGAAGAAACTCAGTCTATGGCGGGACTTTAATGTCTTGGGCAGCCGTAGCCGCCTGCCGTGGGGGAGCATGTTGAAGAGGTCGTGACCCGGGTGGGCGGGGTCTGCCATGATCCTCTTTGCCCTCCTCAAGGCCCTGGTGGAATGTAGGGACTCGAGGGAGGGAAGGGGGCAGCCGATCACCCTCTCCGCCGAGCGAATCACCCGCTGCAGCTTGGCCTTGTCCCAGGTGATGATGGAGAGGGTGAGGATGGACTGGATGATGGCGGTGTAAAACTGTACCATCATGGTCTTCGGCAGCCTGAGCTTCCTCAGCTGACGCAGGAAGAACATCCTCTTCCGGGCCTTTATGTTGAGAGCGATGGTGTTCAGCTCCCATTTCAGGTCCCGGGAGAGTGTCATGCCGAGGAAGCGGCAGGACTCCACAGAGGCCACCGGGGTGCCTCCCAGAATGATCGGGGTGGGGAGGGACGGATATTGCCTTCCGCCTGAAGTCCACCACCATCTCCACTGTTTTCTGGGCGTTGAGGTCCAGGTTGTTGCAGCTGCACCAGCTCAGCAGCCTCTCGATCTCCCTCCTGTAGGCGGACTCGTCCCCCCTGGATATGAGACCCACCAGGGTGGTGTCGTCCGCAAACTTCAGGAGTTTGACCGAGGGGTGCAGAGAGACGCAGCTGTTGGTGTACAGGGAGAATAGTAGTGGGGACAGAACACAGCCCTGTGGGGAGCCAGTGCTGATGGACTTGGGATCGGAGATGTTGATTACCAGCTTCACCCGCTGAGTCCTGTTAGTCAGGAAGTCCGTGATCCACCTGCAGGTAGAGTCCGGCACCTGCAGCAGGGACATCTGGTGCTCCAGGATGTGCGGGAGTATGGTGTTGAAGGCCGAGCTGAAGTCCACCAACAGAATCCTGGCGTAGGTCCCTGCAGTGTCCAGGTGTTCCAGGACATAATGCAGAGCCATGTTCACAGCATCGTCCGTGGAACGGTTGGCTCTGTACGCAAACTGCATGGGGGTCCAGAAGAGGGTCTGTGGTGGACTTCAGGTGGGCCAGGACAAGGCGCTCAAAGACCTTCATGACCACAGACGTCAGGGCGACCGGTCTGTAGTCGTTAAGGCCTGTGACCTCTTATTCTCCTCCCCTGTTCTCCTATCCTATTCTCCTCCCCTGTTCTCCTCCCCTATTCTCCTCCCCTGTTCTCCTCCCCTATTCTCCTCCCCTGTTCTCCTATCCTATTCTCCTCCCCTGTTCTCCTATCCTATTCTCCTCCCCTGTTCTCCTATCCTATTCTCCTCCCCTGTTCTCCTCCCCTGTTCTCCTCCCCTATTCTCCTCCCCTGTTCTCCTATCCTATTCTCCTCCCCTGTTCTCCTATCCTAATCTCCTCCCCTATTCTCCTATCCTAATCTCCTCCCCTGTTCTCCTATCCTAATCTCCTCCCCTGTTCTCCTATCCTAATCTCCTCCCCTGTTCTCCTATCCTATTCTCCTCCCCTGTTCTCCTATCCTATTCTCCTCCCCTGTTCTCCTATCCTATTCTCCTCCCCTGTTCTCCTATCCTATTCTCCTCCCCTGTTCTCCTATCCTATTCTCCTCCCCTGTTCTCCTATCCTATTCTCCTCCCCTGTTCAGGCAATTTTTTTAAAATGATCTTATTACTCTGGATTATATACCACAAAACTGAACGTTATTGGCATATATTGGAGCGCATTTAGTTTGTCTCCCCTATTGTGAGCATTTAGCAGAGTTAACAGAGTTTTAATGGCTGGTGATTTCAACATCCACGTTGATGATAAAACAGATAACTTTGGATGTGGAACCATATAACTAACCATGCTAACCATATAACTATTTATGTTCACTTCATTCTTTCTTATTGTGTTGTTTCATTTTTGTGTAAGTGTTGTTTGTCTATAAATGTTAATAAAACATTTAAGTAAAAACAAAAAAAAAACATAACTTTGCTGTTGATTTTCTAAATCTCACTGAGTCATTACATTTCACCCAGCAGGTGACCGGTCCCACTCACACCCATGGACATACGTTGGACTCTCTGGTCAGCGCATTTAACTCATATTGCTCATCCATATTGGATAAAGTGGCTCCAATAAAGATTATAAAGATAAATAAAGACGCGCCTCAAAACTCCAAGTTCACCGCCTCTACTACAGGGAACTGTTAACCGATTTTAACAATATGGTCAAGGATGCAAGAGTCTCCTATTTCGCCAATCTGATTAGAACCAGTAAGCGGAATCCAACATTTTTATTTGACACCATCACCAATATCGTCACCCCCGCTCCCCCGGTTGTACCCATATTCTCAAACAAGGATTGTAGTGATTTCCTCTCCTTCTTTGTGAGCAAGGTTGAATATGTTAGGGCCAACATCATCCCCTCCCTCACTTTCCCTCCAAGCACCCCCTCCCGCCCATCAATTCTTAATGATCTCCTTCCCATCTCCCTGACGGACCGTATAAAACTAGTGGGATCTATGAAAACCTCCTCAAGCCCATTAGACATCATACCGACATGCATGCACAAAAAGGAAGGCGTACTCACCTCCATTGCTCCGTGCCTGGTTGCCATTATAACCTGCTCACTTCAAACTGGTTGTGTCCCAGTATATTTTAAACAAGCAGTTGTTCAGCCTCTCTTAAAGAAGCTAAACCTTGATCCGTCCCTCCCCAAAAATTATAGGCCCATATCAAAATTGCCATTCATCTAAAAAATCACTGAAAAGGTTGTTGCCATTCAACTCACTGCTGCCTTAAATGCACACTCCATTTTCGACAAATTCCGAACTGGTTTCCGTCAGAAGCACTCTACCGAAACAGCCCTTCTCAGAGTCTCAAATGACATCATGAGATCATCTGACGAGGGAAAATGTTCTGTGCTGGTGCTATTGGACTTAACTGCAGCCTTTGACACAGTCGACCACTGCATTTTGATCGAAAGGCTGAGGCAGTGGGCTGGCATCACTGGGAGTGCGCTGGATTGGTTCTCCTCCTATCTGCAAGATAGGAGTTTTTCTGTGTCTACTGGCACTTTCACATCCGAAACTGCTCCATTGTCCTGTGGCGTGCCCCAGGGTTCTGTGCTGGCTCCTACTCTGTTTGCACTTTACATGCTCCCTCTGGGAGTAATCATTAGTCAATTCAAAGAGGTCTCTTATCATTTCTACGCTGACGATATCCAATTATATGTCTCTTTCAAGCCCGAACAATCTGACAAATTATCTGCCCTCTTTGACTGTCTGACTGCTGTCAAGGATTGGATGGCAAACAACTTCCTTCAGTTAAACGCAGATAAAACTGGAGGTTCTTATTATAGGCTCAGAAAAAGTCACCTCAGAAGTTGCCACATGCACGGGGACCCTCTCAACAACTCCGTTAGGCTGCTGACTAGGTCCAGAAAGTACTGCCACACCACTCCCATCTTAGTTTCTCTTCACTGTCTCCCCATCAAATTCAGAATTCACTTTAAGGTTCTGGTCATCACCTATAGAGCACTCCATGGTCAGGCACCTGCCTACATCTGCGACCTACTGCGTCCTTACACCACCAACAGATGGCTCAGGTCGTCTGATCAGGGCTTGCTGGCTGTCCCCCGGGCTAGATTGAAGAAAAAAGGGGGCTGAGCATTCGAAACCGTGGCCCCCAGGCTATGGAATGCTCTGCCCTTTGACCTTAGATCTGTGGTCTCTGTAAACACTTTTAAAAAGCAGCTAAAGACTGTGCTGTTTAAACAGGCGTTTGGCGAATTACTCTCTGTGTAAATCTTTTATGTCTTTTTTATCTGTTTTGGTTTTCCTGATCTTTCACGTTTTTAATTTTCTTTTACCATGCTGCTATCTTTTGCATTTTATTGATGTTCTTACTATGTGAATAACTTTGTGACCCTGGTCTGTGAAAGGTGCTATATAAATAAACTTTACTTACTTACTTACTTACTTACTTACTTACTTACTTACTTACTTACTTACTTACATACAGTAGATTTAATTCTCTGTTCTTCATGCACGCCTGGTGATACTAAATCCAAATTTAACTCTGCCATTGGAAAGAGTAGATTTGGCCCAATCCATAGTGTACAAGTTGGCTATAATAAGGTCATTTATAGGCCTCATATTCTATATTCTATAATAATATTTCAAATAGCATGGGTCCGGATGGCAGAATTCAGTACTGTATCTACAAAACCTAATCATCTTCCCTTTATTAATTTCCTTAGATTTTTTGTACATGTGATCTCAAGAAGGTACTGAATGAGCCCAGTGGCAGTTTCTTATGTCTGGTAATTTTTTCCATGGTGTTATTCACAGTAAGATAAGATAAGATATTACTTTATTAATCCCCTTGGGGAAATTCCAATGACACACACATACAGCTCAACGTCTCATTAATAATAACAACATCACAATCATTACATTTTTACAGTAACAACGGCACAGCATAAATTCAACAGACATGTACATTTGTTGACACATGTCATCTACAGAAGGCCTGAGACGCCGTATGCAATAGTCGGCAGCAACAACACTAAGTAGTAAAACAAGGTGTCGTCGCGCCAGGTGGCGGGAGGGAGGGAGGGATGGAGGGAGGGGAGGGATGGGGGAGGCTGGGGGACAGGAATTGGGTTATGAAACAGTCTTAGGGCCCCCCCTCCAACGCGCGTAGGAGGCAGCCATCCAGATAAGGCATCAGCGCCAGGCATACTCGCAGGAGGGAGGAATGGGTAGAGAATGGGGGTGGAGGGAGGGGGGGGACGGGGGCCTCATCAATCTTATCACCCCCAGACAGCACAGCTCGTTCCTTCTCGACCCTGGCCTGGCCACTTCCATGAAATCGCTCCCCCACACCGACCTCGACCTTGGTTGGTTTCATAGCAGAATGGGATAGGGGGGGGGGATGATACGTGCAGCTTAAGGCAAATTGCTGCCATATGATCAAAATTGGGTTAATTTAGATTATTCATCATCATCATACCCCCTATTAGCACGGTATGGTGGCATCTTTATTTTCACGTCCCTAATTTCCGTCGTGATGTCCAGAATGGCCTGAGACCGCGACAGTTCCTCTGCGTGGTTAGTAACAAGTCTCTCAAGAATTGGTTTCAAGCACGATTGTTCATCTACGTGGTAGATTTCGCCCCGTTCCAAAATGGTCTTAGAGCTCAATTGTTCATCACCCCGCAGGGTGTTAAGGTCAGCGATCCTTTTATACAGTTCCATTTGGTTGTCTTTGATCCCGGCCATGTCCCTGGCCATAGGATTCAACTTCTTCCGAATTAGATTCAGACAGTACCAGATCCAACAGCTGACGGAGCCCAAGCCGAGCAGCATGACAATTAGAAGATATACGTCTTCAACATCGTTTATCTCCAACGGGAAAAAGCATATCGCAAGCCATTTCCCGTATGAATTTATGGTGTATCCCGCTTGATAGCTCCCAAGAGGGCATAGTGGATCATCCGCATTTTGCCTCCTCGTCGAGAATATGCGATCAATCGCTGTAAAAGCCCAGCTTATTAGATCCATATTACGGTTAAAAGTCGAGTTGATTCTGCTGTAAAAAGAAAAAGAAAAAAAGGTCAATACGGCCGAGCGTCTCCAGGGAGGGGCAGATCCAGGCTTCCAGGGAAAGGAGCTGTAGAAGGCTGGTACGGACGTCTCCGGGCGGATAAGAGAAAGGCCTTGAGGTGTTCTGTGGAGGGTGGGAGAGGAGTAGAGATGCGACTGCTTCTGGGAGAGGTTGGAGAGGAAGTGAAAAAGATGCAAAGAAAAATCATAATTCATATTCTCCTTTGTTTCATCACAGTTTAAGCAAGCCTAGTAATAGACACAATATTTCTGACACTGGGAATACATTCACTGAGGTCCATAGATGTCCCTAGATACCAAGAACATGAAAATGGACCTTGTAGAAGTGGAGCAATATTCCATTTACTTAGGTATGTATTTTAGGCGGATTTTCGGAAAATAGGTGTTACCTTTTTCTGTGTTAACTCGAACCTTAGTAAGAGTACAGGAGAGTGTTATCTTCACTCTAGGGCCGAAGTGGTCATGTACAGTCACGTACTTATTAACGTACTGTCCGGACTTCGGGGTAATTCCCTCTTGATGTGTGGTGGTGACAATAAACCACTGGAAACCGTTATCTTCAGGACTGTGCATTTATTTCCATTGTATTCTTCATATCATGCTGTTGACTAACGTTACATATCTCACAACAAGCTACCTGCTTCTGTTGTTCTTCCTGTTTACACACCGTCTGTCTCATCACATATTCGCTCCTTGCGTAGCTGACCTGTATGCTTGGGTGCCTCCCTCTTAAAGGAACAGACCATAATCTTATAACATAGGGCTCCGGGCTTAAGAGGTTAAGTGCCGTTTTAATATATGAATAATCTGAATCAATATATATATATATATACATTGTGCATTGACTGAATTCAATTTTGTTTTATCAATATATTGATCAAGCTTCACTACAAGATTATCCAACAACCTCTATTCCTCTCATCCCTCTTTTTCACCACCAGGCTAAAGCTCCACCAGACCTCCTGTTAGCAGCAGACCTCCTGTTAGCAGCAGACCTCCTGTTAGCAGCAGACCTCCTGTTAGCAGCAGCAGCAGACCTCCTGTTAGCAGCAGACCTCCTGTTAGCAGAAGACCTCCTGTTAGCAGCAGACCTCCTGTTAGCAGCAGACCTCCTGTTAGCAGCAGCAGCAGACCTCCAGCCAGGTGCACCATGGGTAAACAGAACAGCAAGCTGCGTCCTGAGATCCTGCAGGATCTGATGGAGAACACAGACTTCACGGAACAGGAGATCACTGAGTGGTACAAGGGCTTCCTGAGAGACTGCCCCAGCGGTGCGCTCTCCATGGAGGAGTTCAAGAAGATCTACGGGAACTTCTTCCCGTACGGCGACGCCTCCAAGTTCGCCGAGCACGTGTTCCGCACGTTCGACGCCAACGGGGACGGAACCATCGACTTCCGGGAGTTCATCATCGCGCTGAGCGTGACGTCGCGCGGCCGCCTGGACCAGAAGCTGAAGTGGGCCTTCAGCATGTACGACCTGGACGGCAACGGCTACATCAGCAAGGCCGAGATGCTGGAGATTGTGACGGTGGGTGTTCTGTCCTTGCATTTGCTGGGGGTCGTAAAAATACTTGTTTCGTAAACATTCGAGCCGGGAAAAAAATCTGTATCCAATCGTTTCACTTGAATCTAATCAAATCGATTCTTAACACATTGGGTGCCGTTCACGTAGAACTACGTTTCTGTCGCCCGACGGTTGAGTGCTGGAAACGTAGAACTACGTTTTTCTCACGGTATTTCTTTTAATCGCTATTGCCATTCATAATTCAGCGGGGCACCTTGTGCATGCTGTACTGAATGTGTCCGAGCTGGCAGACGGTCTTATACCAACCTCTAACGCCTTCTGCCGCTATTGCACTCCATTAGAAACCGTGTAGTTTCTTTTCTTTACCGAGCTGCGGTGTGGGGGTGGGTCCTAAACACTCCGGCAAAACACGCGCTTGTAGGGATGGCTTGGACAACTGACCCCGCCTGCCCGTTCATGTGCAATGCCCAATAACGTCGGAGACAGGATCGCTGTGGATAACTGGAATGGCGATCAGATAATTGGATTCTTTTTTTTGCATTACATCAGAGACCAGGTAAGGACTCTATATATAAAACCTTGCGTTGATCTGATTTTTTTTCTACCGCGATTGAAGCTATCTGTGTGTGGATTTTTACCGTTGGGTGCAGGAGGGGAGGGGGGGAGCGCCGCACTCCAGGGCCCATTTCATGTATGCACGAGGAAGGATAATAATGATAATCTAGTGTTGATTTCAGGAAGATTCGATAATCAGGCGGAAAATGACAACGTGTTTATTGAATTACACAAAAACGCTGTTTTCGCGTCTTTTTCCTGGAATTACTCAGAAGCACCCAAACTATATTCATATTCAAAACGGTATAAAACGGAAATGTACGGATGAAAAAATTATCTGTTTTTTGCACGTTGACTGGAAGAAACTCACTGATAATCGACGGCGTTATTAGACCCATAGCTATAATATAAGATATAGGTTTAGCTCTACAAACAAGGTGCGCGTTTACAAGGGGCGTGGCACTCAATGTGTTAAAATCCCAAGATTCATCTTTTAATTTGTGACTTTTTTCAGTGGATGTGTGAATATTTTCACTAAATGTTATTTCTCCCGTCCTGCAGACATCTGTAGTTTGACTTGTGAACTACTACAGGAACTCAAATGACATGTTTTGACGGCAACCCTCCGGAAACCAGCATGGAACTGAATTGAATCAAACAAATTCAAATTGGGACCTTGTGAATCAAAATGTAATCGAATTGCGTTAATCAGTGCCCATACCCAGCTCTCATAAACAGATGATGTTGTATAATAAATAGTGGTGGGACTCTATTCAAATTTGTAATAGAATTAATTCAAGACTTTATAGTTAATTAATTGAAATTAATCGCATTTTAATCGCATATCAATATTTGATGTGAAAAGCTACATCTTTCAATTCAAATGGATTTTGGTATACAAGTGAATCAATTAATATACATTATACATACGTTTAAGAAGCAAAATCTTGTTTATTAGCTACTACACAGACCAACAGATAAATGCTATTTTTAACAAAGTGCAGCACTTTTAGGAATAACATATGATATATATATATATAGTGCAAAGGACCTTTTGTAAACTCAAGCACTTTCGAGGTAAAAGTAAAACGCAGTACTTTCAAGTACATTCCAGAACAGTTGACCATTGGGAAAAAACGTCTTGATTGATCTCAATTTCTCTTATTTTTTCAATATTCTGTATAAACCAACCAGACTAAGATGGTTGTCTCTGCTCTGTAGACTAGAGGACCAGAGCACTGCTAGCCCCTCTTCATCCACTTCATCCTCTTCATCCTCTGACTCAGAGCACTGTTAGCCCTCTTCATCTTCTTCATCCTCTTCATCCTCTTCATCCTCTGACTCAGAGCACTGTTAGCCCTCTTCATCCTCTTCATCCTCTGAACCAGAGCACTGTTAGCCCTCTTCATCCTCTGAACCAGAGCACTGTTAACCCCAATTTCATCCTCTGAACCAGAGCACTGTTAGCCCTCTTCATCCTCTTCATCCTCTTCATCCTCTTCATCCTCTTCATCAGAGTCTGACCCAAACAGCAGGAGGCTCCTCCTCTCTGCTGGCTCCTCTCTGGGTTCTGCATTATTATGCATTATTATTATTATAAAATGTACCGTGGTGTAAAAAAAGTATAAAGTGCGATAAAATGCTTTTTTTTAACATACACATTTTTCTGTAGTTAATTAATGGAAATGAACGTGATAAAGTCCCAGCCCTAATAATAAATCAAGATAAAGTCTCAGCCCTAATAATAAATTAAGATAAAGTCCCAGCCCTAATAATAAATCAAGATAAAGTCTCAGCCCTAATAATAAATCAAGATAAAGTCTCAGCCCTAATAATAAATCAAGATAAAGTCTCAGCCCTAATAATAAATCAAGATAAAGTCTCAGCCCTAATAATAAATCAAGATAAAGTCCCAGCCCTAATAATAAATCAAGATAAAGTCCCAGCCCTAATAATAAATCAAGATAAAGTCCCAGCCCTAATAATAAATCAAGATAAAGTCCCAGCCCTAATAATAAATCAAGATAAAGTCCCAGCCCTAATAATAAATCAAGATAAAGTCCCAGCCCTAATAATAAATCAAGATAAAGTCCCAGCCCTAATAATAAATCAAGATGTTTTTGACGATGCATCTTGGCCAACAAGTGACTCCTCCTACACAGCTCTGACCTCTAGTCCTCTACACAGCTCTGACCTCTAGTCCTCTACACACCATGACCTCTAGTCCTCTACACACCATGACCTCTAGTCCTCTACACACCATGACCTCTGACCTCTAGTAGAAATATGTCTGGGCATAAGAAGTACTACAGTATTACTATAACCAACCCTTAGTGTTCAGACTCTCATGTCAACTGTAACAAGTGCCCCATAACACACGCACACACACACACACACACACACACACACACACACACACACACACACACACACACACACACACACACACACACACACCACCCGCAAATCCCTTCCACATGTTGTTACATCACCTCTAAAGAAGTGCTAAATTGAGTGTCGCTGAGCCTAATCCACCTGATGATCCCCAGGTGGCGCTGTCTGTGGGACACAAGATGTAATGCTGATAATTGCAGATAATGCTACTCGAAAAGCAACTAATGTGTTCCTCATTTACAGTCACGTCGAGTGTACTTACAGAAATGAGCAAAAACAGCATATAAAAGCATAACAATAGACAACAAAGAGCAAGGCTCACAAATCAATTAAAATACATACAACTTGATTGACAAAGGTTGAAGATCAAGGTTTTAAACTCTGCAACAGAGGGAGAATCTCAATCTGTTGGGGTTCATTCTATGAATGAATGAATGAATGAATGAATGAATGAATGAATGAATGAATGAATGAATCTTGAATCTTGAATCTTGGATGAATGAAACCATGATCTAGGAGCATCATAACAAAATGCAGGTTTACGCTCAAACTCGGGGTCACTAGAACGGGTTCCATAGATTCCAAAATTCCATTCTAATAATGATGTAGTATAAGGACGTAGCTTACCAATTAGGGCCTTAACAATTAACAAATGCCAGTGTTTGTTGCACCTCTCCGTGCAAGAGAGGGCCAACCAACCTTCTCACAAAACACACAGTGATGAATCTGAGGGCAGAGTGACGGACAGAGTCCAGGGATTTAAGGGCTGAGGGAGCAGCCTATACATTACATCACCACAGTCCAAGACTGATGAGAAAACTGCTTCGACTCTCTTCCCACTAATCAAAGGAAAGCCTGTTCTGTTTCTGTATAGGAAGCCACTTTTCTCATAACAATAATAATAGCAGTGTTGGGGAAACGACTTTGTAGTTTACAAAGTAAAAGTATGAATCTTAAAGGAACACACCTGTGCGTACTGTCTTCTCCAGAGTCGGACAAGAGGATAGATAAATCAAATCAAATCAAATTTATTTATAAGGCCCGACAACACACGTTAATGTCCCCATGGGCCGTACAGGTCTTCTTTAAACAAGTCAAGAAGAAAACATAACAATAAGTCAAGAACAGAACAAGAACACCATAAGGTCCAAACATTTTTAGATGAATGCAAATAAATGAAAGAATGCAAGCACTCCCAGACATACCCCACGAGAAGGTAAGGAAAAACTCACTAAAACCTAACAATAGGGAAAAAAGCTCCACAGGCAATGTGGAGGAGAGAAACCTTAGAAGGGCCATTCAAGGGGGGATCTCCCTTCTTAGATGTTGGTGATAGTAGTGTTGCAGACGACAGTTGGTAAGCATGCACTCAAGTGTGTAGTGAAACACAGATGAGTGCATGCAATAGCAACTGAACATTTTGAAAGATTAAAGATAGAGCTAATAGCGATAGCAACTGAACATTTTGAAAGATTAAAGATAGAGCTGATAGCGGATCTATTTGAGGCACAGGGGCGGCGCAAAGAGGGTCACGTCCTCCCTGTCTTAGTCACGGGACATTCAACACTCCGGTCATTGCTCAGGGACAGCCGGAGACAGGGAGATAGGGGGCGGCGCAGAGAGGGTCGCGAACTCCCCGACATCATCGCGGGACGTCCGGCACTCCGGTCACCACTACGAGACCTCCGGAGACAGGAGGGCACGCAGAGGGGGTCGCATCCTCCCGGCCTTCATCACGGGACGTCCGACACTCCGGTCACCACTACGAGACCTCCGGAGACAGGGGGGCACGGAGAGGGGGTCGCAACTTCCCGGCCTTCATCACGGGACGTCCGACACTCCGGTCAGCACTCCAGGACAGATACCAGTTCCCCCTGACCACTAGCCTAGCTTAAAGGATAACTCCACTATTTTGGGAAATTAGCTTATTTAACATCTTCCCTGGAGTTAGACAAGAAGATGCATACCTTTTTTGTCTCTGTGCGTGCATTTTAGCTTTGGGAATAGATGCTCCGTTAGCATAGCTTAGCTTCATCACTGGAAGTGAGGCAGGACAGTAGCCTTACAGTGTCTTACAGTGTATTGCAAGGTCTGACATTGACCAAACTTGATATGCATGACCTTGGTGGGCTCTAGGTCAACTCCTGAAAAGGGGGTCAATGTCAGACTTTGCAATCAAAAGTTAGGGGGCTAATAACCCTTGCCATAATTTCAGTGCGCCCCTAACTTTTGATTGCAAGGTCTGACATTGACCCCCTTTTCAGGAGTTGACCTAGAGCCCACCAAGGTCATGCATATCAAGTTTGGTCAATGTCAGACCTTGCAATACACTGTAAGGCACTGTAAGGCTACTGTCCTGCCTCACTTCCAGTGATGAAGCTAAGCTATGCTAACGGAGCATCTATTCCCAAAGCTAAAATGCACGCACAGAGACAAAAAAGGTATGTATCTTCTTGTCTAACTCCAGGGAAGATGTTAAATAAGCTAATTTCCCAAAATAGTGGAGTTATCCTTTAACACTAAGGGAGAGTTTTTTTTTTATTATGTTTTTGTAGATTTTTATTGTTTTTACTACCGGGCAGTCCAGTAGAGAGAGAGGAAGAACGGGAGACATTCGGCAAAGGACGGCGGGTCCGGGAATCGAACCCGGGTCGGCCGCTTCGCGACGCGTTACATGGTTCGCCACTTGGGCTAGCTGGTCCGTATCCGATTCCATTAATTTGTGCTAAGCTAGACTAGCTTGCAGCCAGATAGCTCTCTACTGAGCGCACAGAGAGGAAACTGGTATATTGTCTTCTTGTCTGACTGGAGAAGATGGTAAGCGCATTCCCATAATCAAGTTCAAGTTTTCTAGTTTTCAAGTTTGTTTTATTATGTCACAACAAAATATAGAATACTTTATATGAAATGCTTATTTCTGAAAGAGCCCCTGAGAGTGTGCTACATACAGTAAAAAAATAAAGTGAGAAAAAGGTAATTAAGAAGTAAGTAAAAGTAAGTATAATGAAGTGAAGTTATAATCTGAGGGGAGAACACAATTTAAAGGTGCTAAACGTACGCACTACCATGAGAAAACACTGCATCTCAATATGTGGAGTGAAACTGTGGAACAGTCTTAATGTGGTGTTAAAGCAATGTCCAAACATGAGACAATTCAAACTGATGTATAAGGAAATTATGTTCACAAGGTACAGGGATGAAGAAGGGACTTGATATTCACAGGTGTTTACATTTTTATTTTGTTTCTATTTTATTTTATTTTATACATATATAGTTTTTGTTTTTTGTTTTGCATATATATGTATATATTTTTTTTTTCTTTTCTTTTCTTTTCTTTTTTATGTTTAAAATAGTACACTCATTTGAGTAGTGGAAAAGGGGTAGGATTAAATAAGTGTATACTTCTTCCTACTCCTTTTCGAACATGCAGATTGAGTTGTTTTTCTTTTTTGTTATTGTTTGTTGTATTCATTGCATGTTCGAAATAAAGACTTCAAATCAAATCAAGTAAAGTCAATACAATATACAACACAATAAAATGAGCAACAGTGGGGTACAATGCAGAATTGAGATGTGGTACAAAACTTAGGGTAGGGTGCAAATGAGGTATGAATGTAGTGCAAATCTTTTTAATACTAGATAAATATGAAGTGAGTAAGTGAGTTTGTACATGTGGATGTGTGTGCAGTGTGTGTAGATGGCGCCATCTTGTGTAGATGATGGGTTGTTACATAGTGACATTGGGCATCCTGATGGCCTGGGCCCAGGAGTTCAAAACGTTTAATCCCTATCTGATCCGATCAGATTTTTAAATCCCATTTTTTGTGATCCAGCATCAGCAGTGTTGCGTTGTTATTATGGGCTGAGCCGCCACGCAGGTTAATGACGCCGCGCGCACGCACGCGCGGCCCCGCGCGCATGCGCATATGTTCCCTCGCGCACAATAATACACTTTGTTTGTATAGCCTTTCATACAGAAACTGCAGCTCAAAGTGCTTCACAACAGAATTAAGACAGGCATAAAATGAGCAGACATATAAAATCAGTTTTTCACATTAGGATCTAACATCCCAACAGGCAACCTTGTTTATGGTTTGATTCAGTTTTAATATAAATAATAAAAATAAAGAGAAGATTAATTAATTATCTACTCAGTCCCGAAGTTTGTGATGTAGATATGGAATGTCCCGGGTTGCTGCTGTTTGCAGAGTGTGTTGTTGTCCGGGGGTGAGTGGTGGTGGGTGGGGGGTTGAATCAAAACAGTTGTCAATTCGGAATTGACGGCTGTTTTGATTTGGCCCTTCGTTCGCCGTCGTTCACCTTTGGACGGCGGTGCACTCTGTGGGCAGCGGCAACTTGGGACGTTCCATATTTACATCACAAAGAGTCCCAGACTGGTTGAAGACACCAGCCTATAGCGGCTATTGTTATGATAATGCGAGGTAGCGCCGGGCCCGGGACTCGGCAGGTAAACACGAGCCGAGCCGAGCGCAGCGCGTTCTCGCGAGCGCGTGCATGTGCGTGCACGCGCTTCTGCTCAAATCTTTAATACTCAGTGAGGTACCACTGAGTGGTACCCCGTGCCATGAACAACGCATGCCTGAGCATCAGACAACTCGGCCAGATTTTGTCCCGGTATTTCAAAGCAATCCAGGCTAGGATCACCCTGATCCAGATCCAGACTTTTCAAGATGACTAGATCCTGAATATCAGTGCTTTAATCCTACCGACCTCCATTCTAGTGGATATGGGGGAAAAGGATGACAAGGACCACATCTATAATGTCTAATTATATTGTTAAATACATAAAGGACATAAAATCACAATGGAATTGTAATAAAAAAAAATACTCCCACTAGGGTAACAACAAAAAAACTTGATTCAAAGGCAGCTGATGGTCCAGGCGTGCTTTGAGGAGCTGAATTCTAAGTGAGGTTTCAGTTTGCTGAAGGTGACGACAGATGTATTTCTTTTTGTTGAAGATATTTTTTCTTTAATCTAAATTACATTTGTGATTGACAATCTTTGTTGTGATACTTTTATGAGCATAAACATTTGTGTCATCAGCATTTGGTTGAAAACAAAATAGGCCACCACAAATGTGACCAAAAGAAATATGTTGTTATTGATTTGCCATGAATGCTAAAATTGTGTATTATTTCAGTTAACAAACTTTGCCATCTTATTTATATTGAAACATATTTTTTAATAAATTGTATAGTACATTTTGCTCTGGTAATCCACTGGAAATCCACCCCTCTGGTGGGATCAAGATAATCCATTTTTTTGGGATCAAACTGATCCCAATCCTGTGTTGTCGGTTTCCGTTTTGAAGATTTTATCCAGATTAAAGCTTGGATTTGATTTCCTGATCTGATCGGATATCAAAGTGATCCTAATCCTTTTTTTTTTTTTTGAACTACCCAAAATCCAAATCGGATCCAATCAGATAGGGATCAAAAGTGTTGAACTCCTGGGCCCTGGGGATAGAAGCTCCTTCTGAGTCTCTCTGTGCCGGCCATGAGACTCCGGTAGCGCTTTCATGACCACAGCAGTTCAAAGAGGCAGTTGTTTTGGTGACTAGAGTCTTTGATTATTCTCTTGGCCTTGGCATAATGTTGGCATGTTCCTTTAAAACTACAACTAGAAATTGGTTCTCATTCTCGAACGGGTTTACGAGAAAGTTTACAAGCTAATTTAATCGTAACTCCACTTACAAGCTTTTCGGGACGATTTTGGCATTCTGCAATGGTTCCTTAGGTAGCCTATTTGCTCGTAGCTAAGAGCAGGATTTATGAGTGCAGGAAGGCCGGTCGTAAATCGTTTTTCTGTTGACTTTCTCAACAGAAAGTGGTAAATGGAACAGACTGGTGGGCACCTGTGTTCTTAACACATTGGACGCCGGAGGTCGCTGTGGGCATATGGCCGTTTGTGCCAGCGCTATAATATTAATATTAAATATTATAGCTATGGATCTAATAATAACGTCGATTGTCAGTGAGTTTCTTCCGGTCAACATGCAAAAAAACAGATCGTTTTTTCATCCATACATTTCCGTTTTTATACCGTGGTGAATATATAGAGTATAGTTCTAGAGTGATTCTGTGTAATCCCAGGGAACTCCGCCAAACAGCCCTTTACTGCATTCCACTATAAATCGTGCCACTCCTCGCCTGGATCAATAATCATCCTGAAATCAACGCTAGATTATCGGTATTGTGTTTCATCATCGATGCATGAAGGGGGGGGGGGGGGGGGGGGGGGGGGGGGAGCCGTGCTTTGATCGCAACCAACGGGACACGGCCCACACACCAGGCGCGGAACTTTGTTCCTAGCGGTGGGGGGAACATATTAGGGGGCATGGTCAGTGACCAATACCAGGTGTGCAATACGCATTTTCCCAGGCGGTGGCGCCTCTTGTAAGAAGTGGTCATCGTGGAGCCAGGGCTTGTCCAGCTGCACGTCCGCTAATTTAATATAATGATACTAGTGAATTTTTTTTAACTCTGTCAAAATAAACGAGCTGCATAGGCATAATAAACTGTAAGCGACATATACATGTTTGCACTGTCTTTTTTCTATTATTAAGTGCCTCTCGAGACTCGGGTCCATAACACATAACAGATCAGTCATTTGATTGTAATGCAGGTGCTCGCATTATAAATCGAATGTATGCGAGACAAACAATGTAATCGTTTTGATGCATACATCTCTGCCCAGCCTACCCCACCTGTTGCTGTTGCGCCCCCGCACAGAGAGACCCCCATATCCCCGCACCAGAACGCTACGACGGGGACGTCTCTAAATGTCATGCCTTTATTTTTCAATATTCACTAGTATTCGGACAACAGCCGCACACTTAAAGTGATACATCTAAAATCGCTTACCTTACCTGTCGGGGGTCCAGGACTCCTGCGTTAGAATGAGAATTGAGAGCGTCCCAAAAATGATTCCAGGCCGCTATTTCTTTACCAACGGATTTCCAGTTCCGCGTTGACGCTTCCAACTGGTTCATGCGTCGGCTACACGCTGCTTTAATAACACTGCATTATCGAGACAGCGCCCCTATGTATGACTTTGAGGATCTGGCAATGAATTCCAAGAGTAGGGTAAATCTGCAGTGCCGGCACTGTGTAGTAGCGACTAGCGAGTCACAGTGCTGGCCGCCAGGCCGCGCAGTTGCAGCGGTTTGGGGGTAAAAACATGGGGGGGGGCGAGCTCCCGTAGCTCACTGCGTACCTCGGCGCTATTTCTGCGTCGGGGACAACCGTGCTCGTCACGGATCTGGGGTACACGAGTTCGATTCCCGGACCCACCGTATTTTCTCAGTGTCTTCCCCTACTCTACATCCCATTCAACCTGTTTCTGTCGGTCATGCTTGACCAGAAAAAGCGATAAACGCTAAAAAATAAAAGTTTAAAAAAAAAAAAACATGGGGGGGACAAATACTGCATTCTGAAATCATGCGGGGGACATTTTCCGGGGACCCCCCCCGCAAATTACGCCCCTGCCACACACACACCACAGACACATGCTGCGATCGCGGATCAACGCAAGATTGATAATATATAGTCCTTACCTTGTCTATGATGTACTGCAAAAAGAAGAATCCAATTATCTGATCGCCATTCTAAATACTGATCGCGATCGTCTGTCCAACGTTATCCACCAAAGAAAATGATATTCCAATTGTCTGATCGCGAGTCCCAGTATTGGTGTCCATCGTGCCGCCAACGTAATCCACCACAACAGATGCATCGGGGGCATTTGACGCTTCTCAATGCGATCGGGATAACCGCTCCACTCGCCTGACAAAGAAAAGTGCGCCCGGAGACATTTGAACGTTACACAGGCCAAGATATAAGGTTTCAAAGGGTGCTCGATACTGCCATCTGGGAGGATGCGGCAGGTATTGCACTTTGGCGATCTCAGGATGATTCCCCATGTTAACCCCGAGTCTGTGTGCCTGTAATGAATAGAAATATTGAATAAAAGAAATAACGATGAAAACCCGACTATACTCTGGTTTTCGGGGGTCCTGACGCTCAACGCATGGCGAGATAACCCGACTATCCTCGGGTCTGGTGCTGATTGAGTTAAGAATGAGTGACGTTCTTCATTCAGGAGATCGCAGCTGTGATCATTTTGGCCACTTACCTGCTCACGCGTTCAGGTACCCGGAGGAGGACTATCGTAGGTTTCCTCTTACGAACTTCTTACAAGGTTATTTAAAAGGAAACTCACGAGAATGTTAGTGAATGAGGTCCATTGTCGGATTACAGGCCATGGAAAAGGTCATGGGATCACCAGAATCAATAGGTTTCATCCTTTAAGGGTCATGAATGTGCACATTTGAAAAGATTGGAATGAAAGCTCTTCACGTGGCGGGCTGCATGTTTTAAATCATTCTCGTTGAGGATGGAGAGATTTTCTAAAGCGGCGTTGGTGTGGATCTTTTTAAACAGAGTGGGAAAACATGTGTTTTCATGTCCATATAGTCCCATGTGTCCCCAGCTACTGTGTTATATCACAATGGCAGAACCTTTCAGAAAGCAAGTGACACATCAAATGTTAGCATGGCGTTCTAATCAAATGTGATGACTTCAATGTGGTATAATAATAACAATACATTTAATTTGGTGGCGCCTTTCACGACACCCAAGGTCACCTTACAGATCATAGAAACAAAGCAAGGCAGTTAAATGTCGAGGTTAAAACAAAACAAACAACAGGAAGTATAAAAACAGTGAAGTTAAAATAACAGACAAACAAACAGCAGGGGGTATAGGACAGTGACGGAGGTTACAGTGAATATGTGAATTTGAACAGATGGGTTTTCAGTTGTGATTTGAATGATGAGAGTGAGTCAGACTGTCGGACATGTGGGGGGGCAGGGAGTTCCAGAGTCTGGGAGCCGAGCAGCTGAACGCTCGGGCACCCATGGTGCTGGGGATGGAGAGGAGTCCAGTAGAGGATGAGAGGAGGCAACACCCATGGTGCTGAGGATGGGGATGGAGAGGAGTCCAGTAGAGGATGAGAGGAGGGAGCACCCATGGTGCTGAGGATGGAGAGGAGTCCAGTAGAGGATGAGTGGAGGGAGCACCCATGGTGCTGAGGATGGAGAGGAGTCCAGTAGAGGATGAGTGGAGGGAGCAGCCATGGTGCTGAGGATGGAGAGGAGTCCAGTAGAGGATGAGTGGAGGCAGCACCCATGGTGCTGAGGATGGAGAGGAGTCCAGTAGAGGATGAGAGGAGGGAGCACCCATGGTGCTGAGGCTGGGGATGGAGAGGAGTCCAGTAGAGGATGAGAGGAGGCAGCACCCATGGTGCTGGGGATGGAGAGGAGTCCAGTAGAGGATGAGAGGAGGGAGCACCCATGGTGCTGGGGATGGAGAGGAGTCCAGTAGAGGATGAGAGGAGGGAGCACCCATGGTGCTGAGGCTGGGGATGGAGAGGAGTCCAGTAGAGGATGAGAGGAGGGAGCACCCATGGTGCTGAGGCTGGGGATGGAGAGGAGCCCAGTAGAGGATGAGAGGAGGCAGCACCCATGGTGCTGGGGATGGAGAGGAGTCCAGTAGAGGATGAGAGGAGGCAGCACCCATGGTGCTGGGGATGGAGAGGAGCCCAGTAGAGGATGAGAGGAGGGAGCACCCATGGTGCTGAGGATGGAGAGGAGTCCAGTAGAGGATGAGTGGAGGGAGCAGCCATGGTGCTGAGGATGGAGAGGAGTCCAGTAGAGGATGAGTGGAGGGAGCAGCCATGGTGCTGAGGATGGAGAGGAGTCCAGTAGAGGATGAGTGGAGGGAGCAGCCATGGTGCTGAGGATGGAGAGGAGTCCAGTAGAGGATGAGTGGAGGGAGCACCCATGGTGCTGAAGATGGAGAGGAGTCCAGTAGAGGATGAGAGGAGGGAGCACCCATGGTGCTGAAGATGGAGAGGAGTCCAGTAGAGGATGAGAGGAGGGAGCACCCATGGTGCTGAGGCTGGGGATGGAGAGGAGTCCAGTAGAGGATGAGAGGAGGGAGCACCCATGGTGCTGAGGCTGGGGATGGAGAGGAGTCCAGTAGAGGATGAGAGGAGGGAGCACCCATGGTGCTGGGGATGGAGAGGAGTCCAGTAGAGGATGAGAGGAGGCAGCACCCATGGTGCTGTGGATGGAGAGGAGTCCAGTAGAGGATGAGAGGAGGCAGCACCCATGGTGCTGGGGATGGAGAGGAGTCCAGTAGAGGATGAGAGGAGGGGGGGTACTCCTGGAGGAGGTCAGTGATGTAGATGTGGGCTTGTGGAGGGTTTTGAAGTCGATCCAGTAGTGCACAGGGAGCCAGTGTTATTGATCCAGTAGTGCACAGGGAGCCAGTGTTATTGATCCAGTAGTGCACAGGGAGCCAGTGTTATTGATCCGGTAGTGCACAGGGAGCCAGTGTTATTGATCCGGTAGTGCACAGGGAGCCAGTGTTATTGATCCAGTAGTGTACAGGGAGCCAGTGTTATTGATCCAGTAGTGCACAGGGAGCCAGTGTAGTTGAATGAGGACGGGGGTGATGTGGTCGGATGAGTTGGTGCGGGTGATGATCCTGGCAGCAGAGTTTTGGATGATTTGTAGTCTGTTGAGTTTGGTGGGAAGGCCGGTGAGGAGAGCGTTACAGTAGTCGATCCGGGATGTGACGAATGAGTGGACCAGGGTTTCAGTGTTTCAGTGGAGTCTGGAGATGTTACGGAGGTGAAAGAAGGCAGACCGGGTGGTGTATTTGATGTGTGGTGCAAACTTAAGGCGAGGGAGCCGTCCAGGATGACACCGAGGCTTTTAACTGGGGGGGAGAAGGGTACAGGGAAGCCGTCGATGGTGATGTTGGGAACTGGGGTGTTTTGTGATTTGGTGAGGGTGGATTTGGAGCCGATGAGCAGGGCCTCAGATTAGCTGCCATTTAACTTCAGGACGTTTCTGCTCATCCAGCTCCTAATGTCCTCAAGGCAGGTGGTGAGGGAGGTGGGGGGAAGGGCAGTGGTGGGTGTGGAGGAGATGTAGACCCGTGTGTCGTCTGCATAGCAGTGGAAGTGGACCCCATGGTGACGGAGGATTGTGCCCAGGGGGAGGAGATAGATGGTGAATAGGAGGGGACCCAATACTGACCCCTGGGGGACACCCAGTGAAACAGCTGAACACCCTGACTTGTGGGTCTTGAGTTGAACAAACTGTTGTCCGTCAGTGAGGTATGATGTAAACCAGGAGAGTGTGACACCCGTGATCCCAATGCCAGCCAGGCGGTCCAGGAGTAGTGGATGGGAGATGGTGTCAAATGCCGCACTGAGGTCGAGGATGGTGAGAAGTCCAGAGTCAGCTGCACGGAGGAGGTCGTTGGTGATTTTAACCAGTGCTGTTTCGGTGCTGTGTTGTGGGCGGAAACCGGATTGAAAGGGTTCGTGGAGATTGTTTGTGTCGAGGTGGGATTGCAGCTGTGCGGCAACCACCCTCTCAAGGTTTTTTGAGATGAAGGGAAGGTTGGAGATGGGCCTATAGTGGTTTAAATCAGCTGGGTCAGCACCGGAGTTTTTGAGGATGGGCGTGACTGCAGCCAGTTTGAGAGTGGGGGGTACAGTTCCAGAGGTGAGGGAGGAGTTAATTATGTCCGTGATCATGGGTGAGATGGATGGCAGGCAGGCTTTGACGAGGGTGGTGGGAAGAGGATCGAGCTGACAGGTGGTGGCTTTACGGATGAGCTCCGAGATGGTGTATTCTGATGCTGGGGTGAAGTTGGAGAGGGAGGTCAGAGGTGAACCAGGGGGCGGAGTGGGTAAATTAAACTGTATTAAGACACATGACTTGGAACACTTGGGGAAAGACTGGTATGGTCCTTTAGCTACTGTGTGGGTATCAAAGAGACTGTCAGGCTTTAAAACTGTGTAGGACCCAGGCCTAGAACTGCACCGTGAGAGAGGGAACTGTGCCCTGAGAGGGAGGTTTGCCCTGAGTGGGAGGTTTGCCCTGGGTGGGAGGTTTGAAGGGTCAAAGTGGGTATCAAACAGGAGGGAAGACTGTCAAATTGTTAACTGTGGATACCAAACAGAGAAGGTAAAGACGACTTTGATGTTGAACAGTAATCCAGAACTATTTTATCGCACTGTAAAAAAATGATTTTATCTATTCTATTCTACTATTTTATTGCACTGTTTTATCTTACTCTTTTTATTATTGTCTATTTAAAACTGAATCAAACCATAAACAAGCTGGCCTGTTGGGATGTTAGATCCTAATGTGAAAAACTCTACTGATTATGAACTCACACTGATTATGTGCTCATTTTATGCTTGTCTGTTGTGAAGCACTTTGAGCTGCAGTTTCTGTATGAAAGGTGCTATACAAATAAAGTGTATTATTATTATTATTATTATTATTATTATTATTATTATTATTATTATTATTATTATTATTATTATTATTATTATTATTATTATTATTATTACTACTCTCCAAACACTGGATAATAGTGAAGACATCTCAGTCTAAATTCTCCATCTGTCTGTATTTCGTCTGTGTCCAGGCCATCTACAAGATGGTGTCTTCGGTGATGAAGATGCCGGAGGATGAGTCCACCCCAGAGAAGCGCACGGAGAAGATCTTCAAACAGATGGACACAAACCGGGATGGTGGGTTTGACTCAACACTGACACCGGTTAGATTGAATGATCTGTTGACTAGGGGTGTAAAGGTACCGAACTGAACCAGTGTGTACCGTACCGTACCCAGCGGCTGTGTAGTGTACCGAACGAATACAACGGTATGTTAACCACTAACGACCCGCGCCCACCGGGGGCTGTTTTTTTCACAATCTAATAGAATTTATTTTATTTATTTATTTTTTTTTACAAGTCGATTATTAATTTGAATATAGAATATTCGTTGACAGCCCTACAAGTACAGTTCGTTACTGCACACTACATCACCCCTGAGTGGAACATGGAAAGCCAAACTTTCCCCCACTGTACCGAAAACCCGTACCGAACCGTGACTTCAAAACCGAGGTACGTACCGAACCGTGACTTCAAAACCGAGGTACGTACCGAACCGTGACTTCAAAACCGAGGTACGTACCGAACCGTGACTTCAAAACCGAGGTACGTACCGTACTGTGGTGTTTGTGTACCGTTAGTTACACCCCTAGTGTTTACACATACACTGGAAGAAGTTATTTGTTCATAAGTCTTGTTATGTTGATTTAGATTTATTTTAGGGATAGTTCAGATTTTGTTTAACCCTAGCCCTATTTCTTGCCAATGATGATGTTGATCAGTCGAGGCCTTTCTCTGCACAATCCTTGCTGTTCCTCATACTAGCTCTGGATAGTTAGCCACAAACAATGCAAAGTCAATGGGGTCGAGCTCCTGTTACTGAAATGTACGTTGTGTGCCCTGTGGTGTGAATTTCAATTAGCCTCAGTCAGCTTGTACAGACAGGAGGTTGACCCCATTGACTTTGCATTGGATTGTTACCCGAGCTAGTTGAGGAACAGCATGGTTTGTTACCAGAGCTAGTTGAGGAACAGCATGGATTGTTACCAGAGCTAGTTGAGGAACAGCATGGATTGTTACCAGAGCTAGTTGAGGAACAGCATGGATTGTTACCAGAGCTAGTTGAGGAACAGCATGGTTTGTTACCCGAGCTAGTTGAGGAACAGCATGGATTGTTACCAGAGCTAGTTGAGGAACAGCATGGATTGTGACCAGAGCTAGTTGAGGAACAGCATGGATTGTTACCAGAGCTAGTTGAGGAACAGCATGGATTGTTACCAGAGCTAGTTGAGGAACAGCATGGATTGTGACCAGAGCTAGTTGAGGAACAGCATGGTTTGTTACCCGAGCTAGTTGAGGAACAGCATGGATTGTTACCAGAGCTCTTAACAATTTTCTTTCACCATCAACATCTACCTGGAACTGTCCTGAAAAACATTGGTTTGTAAGAAACAGCTCGGCTTCCAAAAATCACAGCTATCCCCTGGAACAGTATCTTTGATCTATTGTAGCGCTGGTGGGCTATTCTTCCATAGCATTAAAACAACATTTAATAAGTGGCGGTCAGGTGGCGTAACGGAGATTGCGTTCGTCACCAACCCCGGAGCGGCTGGATTCGCCTGTTCGAATCCAGCTCACAGCTCCCGGCGTGTCACCAGCTTGGCTGGCCGTTCACACTATACAATTGGCAGTATTAGAGGGTGGGAGAAGCTGGCGGGGTGGGTCCGGGTCGTTGTAAACACTGACTCCTACAGTTCCTCCTACAGTTCCTCCTGCCTGCTAAGCGCGGATAGGACCTGAGTGGGATAGTGTGATCCTTCCACACGCTACGCCCTCTCAGTGAAAGTCCGCGCTGCCAGGTGAAAAGAAGCGATTGATTGGCTGGACGTGTGTCGGAGGAAGCACGTGGTAGCCTCCACTCTCCCAGACCGACTGTGGGGGGTAAGTGCGCAGCGACCAGGAAGGGGATTGGGAATTGGCATAACGACTAACATTGGGATGGGAGAAAATCGGAGGAAAAAGGAGGGGGAAAAGATCAATAAAAAAATAAAAACATTTAATAATATAGATTACCAGAATGCAACTCATGATACAACATCCACCAAAAATACTCTGGATCAACAGCCATTTCAATAAAAATAAACTCTATTGTGGTGACTGTAGCTTTTATTAACAAAGGCAAAGGTTCTGCCTCAATCTGTACAGCTTCCAGTAGTTGAACAGCTAATAAACTCTCTCTCTCTCTCTCTCTCTCTCTCTCTCTCTCTCTCTCTCTCTCTCTCTCTCTCTCTCTCTCTCTCTCTCTCTCTCTCTCTCTCTCTCTCTCTCTCTCTCTCTCTCTCTCTCTCTCTCTCTCTCTCTCTCTCTCTCTCTCTCTCTCTCTCTCTCTCTCTCTCTCTCTCTCTCTCTCTCTCTCTCTCTCTCTCTCTCTCTCTCTCTCTCAGGTAAACTGTCTCTGGAGGAGTTTGTGGAGGGGGCTAAGAGTGACCCATCCATTGTACGTTTGCTACAGTGCGACCCCAGTAGTGGAGGCCAGTAAGATAACTTGGACTTTTCCCACTCAAGTTTAATTTATTTATTTCTGACTCATTTACAAGAAAATGCCTCTCATTCGACCCACTGGTGATTGTAGCATATGACAGTCTCATCTGCTCCGACAGTCTCTCCTCTCATCTGCTCTGACAGTCTCTCCTCTCATCTGCTACAGAGGGCATTATCACAGACTGAGGCTCACACACACACTCACACACACATTCACACACACATTTATACACACAACATCAACACACACATAGTATCGACAGACATATTGTACTCTCTTAAATAATAAAAGCTAAGTTGAACCATTAAGGGTTCTTCAGCTTCCTTCCATAAGTGCAACCCTGTTAAGTTATAGGTAGAACCTTTTTCCCTTAAAAGAAAAGAAAAACAACAGCAAATGGTTCTGGGTAGAACGGTTTTAAAACCCGTTTGTACATTGAAAGTGTTCACACACCAAACATGCTTCTCAAAAGACAAGCATGTATCCCAGACACAGAGCACACACACACATACACACAGATACACACATACACACACACGCATAATATATACACACACACATAATATATACTTAAGCATTACATCACGCGCAGGAGTGGTTTGTGAACAATAAACCATGCCTAGGCATGGTTTATTGTTCACAAATCACGACTGCAAGTGGTGTAATGCTTTTATACAACTGCCATATTCATCCAACCTTATTGCTATACAATAAACACACATTAATCGAAGATTTATTGAAAAAACCATCCGCCAGAAAAAGTAGTTCCCACAACTACAAAAAAGACAAGTTGCCTCCATGTGGAAGCAGCTTGAAGTGCATCCAACCAAACTAACACATCCAACTGTGTATTATTGGAATGCTTGAGAGAAGTTGCCTCATGTGGAAGCAGCTTGAAGTGCATCCAACCAACTAACACATCCAACTGTGTATTATTGGAATGATTGATTGAACATTTTATTACCAGATGCAGAATGGGTACAATACAGTACGGCTCAATACACACAATTGTTAAGGGGATGCAGACCTACTTTCTATAGAACTTCATTCTTAGATGCTTCTATAGAAAGTAGGTAAAACAAATTAAAAAGTTTTCTTTGCCCTATAGGAAAAAAAAGTTTTCTTCTATTTTTTTTTTTTTTTTTTTTTTAAACCTACTGTAGAGGGCCTAAACTTAACCAGTGTGTGCGTGTGTGTGTGTGTGTGGGGGGGGGGGGTGGCGGTGGGTGGAGACTAGAGCGAGCGCTGACAGTCGAAAGGAAAAAGAAATTGAAAAAAAATTTGAAAATTAATCAATCAATCAATCCGCGATTTTTCTTTTGTTACAGAATGATTCAAGACCCATCAATTACATCATCCAACATTGTTTAAAGCACTAAGACATTCGCTGTGACAGAATCGCTTGATATTTAGTCGTTTAGTCGTTATCAACATATCCATTTGTTAAATTATTGTCCGGCATCTTGTGATCCGGCGGAGTGATGTGATGTGATTCGGTTGTGGGCGGGTCCTGGGCCAGCAGCGTGGAATTGTGAAGAATAAACACGTGTAAAATAACTTTCAGCCAATCAGAATCGAGAAATTTGCATGCCGTTGTATAAACACACATAATATACACACACACACACACAATATACACACACACACACACACACACATAATATATACACACACACATAATATACACACACACACATAATATATACACACACACATAATATACACACACACACATAATATATACACACACATAATATATTATAGTGGTGGGACTCGATAAACATTTTATTTTATTATTTCAAATTAATTCGAGACTATAGTTAATTAATCTAAATTAATCAAATTATTTTATCGCATATCAATAGTTGATGCGAAAAGCAAACATTTTCAATTCAAATAAATGTTGGTATACGAGTGAATCAATGAATATACATTATACATACGTTTAAGCAGCAAAATCCTGTATTAGCTACTACACAGGCCAACAGATCAATGCCATTTTTAACAAAGTGCAGCAATTTTAGGAATAATATATATATATATATATAGCGCAAAGGACCTTTTGTAAACTCAAGCTCTTTCAAGGTAAAAGTAAAACGCAGTACTTTCAAGTACATTCCAGAACAGTAAAAAAAAAGAAACTACATTTCTCTAAGAAAAAAAGTTATTTGCGATGTATTATACTTATAGCACATGCATGAGTCTGGTCTCCTTTGAAAGGTAACATTCTTACACAATAAAGAAAAATCATCATGCGATTAAATGCATACATCTTTTTTACTTTTCTTTCTGTAGTTAATTAATCGAAATTAATGCGATAAAGTCCCAGCCCATATACACACACACACACACACATAATATACACACACACACACATAATATATACACACACACGCACATAATATACACACACACACATGCGTGCGCACACATGCGCGCGCGCACACACACACGTGCGCACACACACACACACACACACACACACACACACACACAGGCTGTGCTGTCTGAGCAGCAGTCAGTAGAGGATTTTTTTACTTTTAATTCTTTCTGTAGTTAATTAATCGAAATTAATGCGATAAAGTCCCATATACGCACGCACGCACACACACACACACACACACACACACACACACACACACACACACACACACACACACACACACACACACACACACACACACACACACACACACACACACACACACACTGTCTGAGCAGCAGTCAGTAGAGGCTCAACTAAACGCACAAGGTCTCCACAGAGCATCATCTTCACTATTATTATTTAATTGCATTGTATTTGTGACAATTCCATTGAAACATGAACTGCTCATGGGTATAATGCTATGATGACACAGTGTGATATATTATACTATAATATTATGCTCTCATGGGTATAATGCTATGATGACACAGTGTGATATATTATACTATAATATGATGCTCTCACTGAATTTGGTTGAAAAAGTATTGATTGAGCCATGATCAGTGGTTCTGTGATGTCACTTCCTGTTAAACAGTCTCAGTCTGATGTATCTTGGGGCTTTATAGAATGACCGTTTTCACCTCTAGTGTAGTTCGAGAAGAAAGGTGTAGTTTTTTGTAGTTGGGAGGAATGTTACATTGAAAGAAAATGAACTCAAGTTTTAACTGATGACCGTACAAATGAATGACGGATCATAATGTTATCTGATCTTTGTACATGAGTTGCTGCGCCAAGTTGTATGCGTGTTGTCGTGTGTACACTGCTGGTGTGCAAAAGTAACCAAGATACATCAAAAGTATCATTTCAATATGTTTAAGCACATCTTAAGTACAACTTTTAAGTACAAGTTGTTTCAATTTAACACAACTTTAGTATACTTTCTGAATACATAAAAAAGTATACTTTCAGAAAATATGCTTGGGTTTACTTTTTCTTTGACTTGGGTGTAAATAAACATGCATGAATAATAATGTGTCCAGGTAGAGACACATGCACACAAACACCTGCGATCCTCGCTCTGCAGCTACGGTTCATGGAAGAGAAATAAAAGAAGTAGACTATAAAACATTGGGTCAGTTTTGTCTCAATGAAGGAGATTTGCTTGAAAGTTCTGACATTTAAATGATTGGAATGCAATACATTGTATTTTCTTGTACTTGGTGAACATAAAAGTGTACAGTATATTCGTTTATATTTATACTAGAATTGTATTGGGGGGGGGGGGCACATATTTTTTGCTATGCATAAAGCTAGTTTATTTCCCCTGTCAATTAGAAGATAGTGATGACTCTTACAAGCTAACAGGACATATCTCCAATTATAAAAATTTTTCATTTCAACAGTAAAAAAAAAAACAGGAGGGGCTGCGATTTCGTTTATTGTGTAGATTGTGTTTCCGCAGTTCTCTCAACATGGTGTCTGCACTCCGTCGTGAAACATAATGGAACGGAAATATCCACAAATGTTCTCAAAGCAGCTGATATATCAAATCACATCCACATCCCATGATGATGGTGCATTTTCCCTTTCCTCCTGTATTATCTTTGTTGTATTGCATCAAACTACAGTTATTTCTTGTGTTTGCACGATGATATGATGCTAGCGGGACTGAAAATAACTCTGTTAAGATATATTCAGAAGCTCAACCTCAACCGACAAATCTTCAGACGGCAACGTTTCTGCTGCGTCAAATTTCATCCGAGTGAGATTTGACTTCCAAGTAATTACTCTAAAATAAAAGCTAGTATCAGGATCTCCTCCTGAAGGTACACACCTGCTACACACCTGCTACACACCTGCTACACACCTGTTACCCTCCTGCTACACACCTCCTACACACCTGCTACACCTGCTACACCTGTTACCCTCCTGCATGGTGTCAGTCACTGTCCATCTGTCTGGGGAGTTTCTGAAATAGATGATCTGGAACTTCAAGTCCCACATTTCACACAATAGAATCTTGTGGTCAAGTGCCAAATATAGACAAATTAATAAAACACAGTATTGTATATCATTTATACTGTACAATTGTTATCTGTTGAACAAAATAACCTGTATACATTTTGTAGATTTTGTATTGTTACTTGCATGTGTTCAGTGTAGGAACTCCATGTTGGTTATTAAATAAAGACTAAATGAAAATAAAAATAGAAAAAGATTTTGTGTCTGTATATCTTTTGTGTTTATGTAAAAGGTAAACTTTAAAAAACATAAACTACATAAACCTTTTATGTAGACTAATCATTTAACCCTTATGTGGTGTTAGGGTCTCCAGCGACCCGTTTCAAGGTTATAATATGTAATAACTACCATGTAGTTGATTTTTATTAGAACAAGACTTCATGATATCCTCCACAACACATATATGAGCACAGCAAAACTATGTTTCACCAGTTTGAAAATTCTGAAGGTATCTGCAGAAAAAAAGGTACGACTGTGGTGTTAGGGTCATTCTTGACCCGGCAAGGTAAAACAATACTATAGAAATAGTATACTAAATATAAATAAATAAAATAATAATAAATATACAAACTTTTTTTCAGAAGTTATATTCTAATATTGTTCTATTATAGTCAGAAAACATTATTATCTATGGGTTTCACATTTAGTATGATTGAACAACCTCATTTTCATCTTAAAAATAAGGGACATGAAGTGTCTCGGGGGCCATACAATCAAATTACAATGGGATTATATGGTTATGAATGCATATAATGTTAGTTAGGATGTAGTATTAACTATATTGAGTGATACTGCTTTCTTTTTAGTGGTCAGGACTGAGTTAGACCCCGGGTCAACATTGACCCGCTAACAACGGTCAGTGGTGCCAACTCCTAACACAACATGAGGGTTAAAAAAGATAATAAAACATCCACAGAGCTTTTAGAATGGTGCAGAATAAAAGTATTGCTTTTCCTGCAAAGACATTATTGATTTGTGAATCTATCGTTTTAAACAGGAAGTACTTCCTGTTTCCCCCACGTGGAAGCACCTGATTGGACAAGACATGAGACATGCTGACATGCTGGTGCTCTAGCTCAGGGGTTCCCAAACTTTTCAGGCCAGGACCCAGAAAATAAGGCATCAGAGAGCCGCGGCCCAATGCACATCGTCAGGCTTTTTATTTTAATTTTTTTGCCAGGCGACCAATTTCAATATTCCAATATCACTTCAATCCTATTAAGTTAGTTCAAGTTAGTTATTCATTTATATGTGCTATTTATGAGAGGGCTAACTTGTTGCAAAATAATAATGATAATAATAATAGCCTCATTAAAAATACTATTGTTGCTTCGGTTGTTTTCAGCGTTTTATGTGCATAATCTGTTATTTAGTTTGAAATGTTCGTTGAAATAAGTAGATTTTTCGTTTTTGTTTATTTATTAAGTTAATATAAAACCATATAGTCACATTTTAGAATACAATTAGAAACACTGTCCTGGCCGCCTGTACGTTAATGCCAAGCAAGCAGTGCAAAAATGCTTCCGCATTCGTCACCGCACGCTAGTGCGGTAAAGCGCCCTTCTTTTCAGACAAATGCTACCGTGCGTGCACCGGCGGCGGCGTGCTCGCTCAGGTGCGTGCGTGCGCCGGCGTGCTCGCGCGAGGTGCCCGCGCATGCGCATGAGATCCGACACGAGCGGAGCTCAATATATATAAGTCACCGCCCCTTATTCAGTATCTAGCAATAGCTCAATTGGCAAGGACACATGGCTGTGGATCCTATGGCTTGTTTGCTGGCGAGTTCGAATCCCATCGAAAATATTTTTTAACGTGATTTTTTTTTAACGTGTATTCTTTCGCCGGTTAAGGTTAGGCATGGTTAAGGTTAAGGTTAGGCATTGTTTCGGAGTTGGTTAAGGTTAGAACGGTTAAGTTTAGGCGCTGTTAAGGAGCTGGTTAAGGTTAGAGTTTGTCAAAGAGAATGGCAATATAATTTCTATGGTTAAGGTTAGGCATGGTTAAGGTTAAGGTTAGGCATTGTTTCGGAGTTGGTTAAGGTTAGAACGGTTAAGTTTAGGCGTTGTTAAGGAGCTGGTTAAGGTTAGAGTTTGTCAAAGAGAATGGCAATAGACAGCCTATTTCCGCGCGACCTGGGCGCTGGGCGGCGGAAAATGAAAGGCGCATTACTGCATGCCACTACGGTAAATTTTTGCACTGCTTGCTTGGCATAAAGCTACACGCGTCCTGGCCTGCTTCTAAGTTCAGTGGCCTGACAAAAAAAAATAAAAAATGATTAGTGGCTCAATGTTATCTATAGCACCATCTAGTGGCTCAATGTTATCTATAGCACCATCTAGTCATTCTAGTGGCTCAATGTTGTCTATATCAGCGGTTCTCAACAGGGGTGCCGCGGCACCCTAGGGTGCCTCAGAGAGCTGCCAGGGGTGCCTTGAGATTAAAGAAAAGGGGTGCCTTGGATTACAGAAAATTATCACTAAAGTGCTATCTGTTGCAGCTGCACTGTTTTCCATGAAAACACCATTTGAAAATACTTATTTGGATAAGTTTGACCATTTCTCAAAATCTGAAAATCATTATTTAATAAAACACAGAAAAAGATCACCAAGTTACTCTGGAAAAAAATACTTTACAGACAATGTTGAGACAATTAAAGCTTCCTGACACATCTCCATCCAAACTCTTGGAAGAACTCATTGAAATCTCATCTGATACCACCTGGAGAGCTCGTTTCAGAGTGTGGTGCTGAGTACCAAGTATCTCATGATGCAGCAGTTAAGGTGTTGATACCATTCAGCACCACATATCTGTCTGAAGCTGGCTTTTCATCCATGACAGCTCTGAAAACAAAATATAGGGCCAAGTTGAGCCTTGAGGATGTCATGCGTGTTGCCTTGTCAAAGATCTCCCCACGTATTGACCGTATTATTAGCCAGCAGCAGCAGACCTCGCATTGAGCTAGAAATGTCTACTGAGTGAACGAGTGCTTATTTTCTGTATTTATTTATATTTTTTGAGAAATGGTAACTTGGTGACCCTTTTCTGTGAAATGGTCACACTTATCCAAATATGCTATTTTTATGGAGAACAGTGCAGCTGCAACAGATAGCACTTTAGTGATCCTTTTCTGTATTTAAAAAAAATACATGATTTTTATTTTTTGAGAAATGGTCACACTTATCCAAATATGCTATTTTTATGGAAAAGAGTGCAGCTGCAACAGATAGCACTTTAGTGATAATTGTCTGTAATTTTATTTAAAGAAATATGCTATTTGATTTACTACTACAAGCAGTGTAATATCAACAGTACTAAGCCATTTAGACCTGAAACACCTGTTAATAATGCATTATATAGCCTGCATATACACACACAAATGTGTTTCCCGGTTTCTTAAATAAACATTATTTTGAAAGCAAGCACTTTTGTCATCATTGTAGCAAAAAAGACAGGACCGGAAAAGTCTTTATCGTATGTAGGGGTGCCCCGGAATATTTTATTGAACATAGGGGTTCCTTGGCAGCAGAAAGGTTGAGAAACCCTGGTCTATATAACACCATCTAATGGCTCAATGTTGTCTATATAGCACCATCTAGTGTCTCAATGTTGTCTAGCACCATCTAATGGCTCAATGTTATCTATAGCACCATCTAATGGCTCAATGTTGTCTATATAGCACCATCTAGTGTCTCAATGTTGTCTAGCACCATCTAATGGCTCAATGTTATCTATAGCACCATCTAATGGCTCAATGTTGTCTAGCACCATCTAGTGGCTCAATGTTACCTATAGCACCATCTAGTGGCTCAATGTTATCTATAGCACCATCTAGTCATTCTAGTGGCTCAATGTTGTCTATAGCACCATCTAGTGGCTAAATGTTATATATCTATAGCACCATCTAGTGCAGTGGTGCCCAACCAGTCGATCGCGATCGACAGGTAGATCGCGGGCTGATTTCAAGTAGATCTTGATTAATAAAATTCGATTATTAATTTTTTTCTTTTTCTTTTGCTAAATCAACTCTTCCTCTCCTTGTTAACTACAACAAGCAATGCTGTTTGTTATTTAAGTCTTAAATTTTAAGATGAGGTCGGACTCGGCACTGACAGATTTGTGTTCATTATGCTGCTTTTATAAAGCCTCAAATGACGGCTTACAATATACAATTTTGGCTGGTAGCTCTCGGGCTAGGTGGTAAATAAAAAAGTAGATCTTGGTTCAAAAAAGGTTGGGCACCCCTGATCTAGTGGCTCAATGTTATCTATAGCACCATCTAGTGGCTCAATGTTGTCTAGCACCATCTAATGGCTCAATGTTATCTATAGCACCATCTAGTGGCTTAATGTTATCTATAGCAACTTTAATGCTACCAGGCATATTAAAGGGATAGTTCTGATATTTGGAACTCTTTTTCATACTTACCAATAATATTGATTGGTAATAATAATAATAATAATAAAAAAAAATGTCTATAGCGCCTTTCAGGAAACCCAAGGTCGCTTCACAATCGAGAGGGCTGGGGAAAGGGGGCAATAGGGGAAAAGGGGGGGGTGGGGGCAGGTAAGGGATAATGAACCTAATCTAAACTAACTAATGGGGGAAAGCCTTGGTGAAAAGGTGCGTTTTGAGAGCAGTTTTGAAGGTGTCCAGGGTTGGGGCATTGCTGATTTCAGGGGGGGAGAGAGTTCCAGAGGGTAGGGGACGCCACGCTTAAGGCTCTGTCACAGAAAGTCCGCAACCTGTGCAAGGGATGGAGAGGAGACCCAGATCAGAGGATCGTAGGTTCCGGGATGGAGTGTGCTGGTGGAGGAGATCAGACAGGTATCGGGGGGCGAGGGCATGGAGGGACTTGTAGGTGAGAAGCAGGAGTTTGAAGGAGATCCGGAACTTGACTGGGAGCCAGTGGAGGTGGATGAGGGTGGGGGTGATGTGCTGCCAGCTAGGGCTTGGTGTGAGTGAGAACCCTGGCAGCTGAGTTCTGAACATACTGGAGCCTGTCCAGGGCTTTGCTGGGTACCCCGAACAGGACTCCGTTGCAGTAGTCTGTAAATATATGTCATTCATATCCTGTCCTTACATCCAGCTCCCAGTGGCGGCTCGCCACTAGGGGTGCTCGGGCGCCGCCCCCCCTCAGGAACTACCCTGGTTATATGAGAGAACAAGAAAAATAAGTTTTTAGTTTTTAGTTTTATAGCCCTATAAATAATATATGGCTATATGGCTGATGCAGTCTGGAGACAGACTACAGTGGACAGTGGTCTGGAATACATCATCAGTGGATTATACACGTTTATCAAGCTCTCCTGCCCTGGACGTGTCAACTAAACAGTGAGTCTCTCTCTCTCTCTCTCTCTCTCTCTCTCTGTGTGGTTAACGTTAACGTTTGTAAATAGTTTTTTTTTTAGGAGCAGTACTGTTAGGCTACTGCTGGCCATTCATGAAGCGAGACATTGCTGATTGTTTATTTATTTTATAACACAAGACTATGACTACCAACTGCCTAGCCAGCCGTGTATCAATCTTGGATGCAATAATAACGTTACCGCACACTGACTGTGTCGATGGCTCATTGATTTAACTACTGCAGCTCTCTCGGATTGAAAATACGTGGATTATGGCTTGTTCAATATCGTCTATGTTTGAATGAATGAATGAATGAGAACTTTATTAACAGATTGCAGAATGGGTACAATACAGTACGGCTCAATACACACAATTGTTAAGGGGATGCAGACCAGAGAAAGACGTTTGCCTTGTTTACATCAGGGTCCCAGATTTTCGATTCATATCGATAGTTTAATAGCTAGCCTTGGCTCGTTTAACAATATGCAAAATATGTGTACAGCCCTGTACTCATACTGAAGTTATTCTTGGTATATAATAGGTCTGATTGTGTAACGAATCGATTCCACGTCGCGCTGTGTGTGAGAGGGCATGGAAGGAGAGAGGGAGAGATCTGCCTGTGTTTGGAGACGGGCGAGTTTTGTTTCTAACTTTTCTATTTATATATTGTGTTTCAAGTTGTGAATTAGAGTCTAGACTATACTTTATTTGACTGGTTGTGTGTTGTTGTAGTAACAGCTGAGCGACTCGTTCATAAGAGCCGATTCATTGCCGTGAGCGTGAGTCGAATCGCTCACGTCTTGCCATGAGTCTGTTGCGTGGTACTGTACTGTACATGTTTGCAAAATGTTTGGTATAGCGCCCCTAGTGGCGAAGTACCCACCGGCCGCCACTGCCAGCTCCTCTGGTCAACCATGATCACCGTCTCCCTCACTCTGGAATGTGCCTGTGGGTCCAGTGACAAGCTACAAATAGATATTGACCACTGGGTACTACAGACTCAAATTCTCTAAGATAGTCTACACACATATTTAGACTGGCCGCAGATTGCTCCATTGGTATATAATATGTAATTAATATCTTACACAGAAACCCTAGAAGCATGCAATATATTTGTCTTATTCTCCCCAATCAAAAAGATACTCTGTCCAACACATTCCCAAACCATGCACCCAGGAATACATTGACCTGATAACCTGTGTGACCTAACGACCGGTGCATGCATGGTGCCTCAGGCCACCAGCCACTGAGGAGGAGCAGAGAGGAACATAATATCATATTCAGCAACAGCTCACATATATCCCCACATATGACCATCTAAGATCAAGTCTGTCAGATCATCAATTATCAACCAGTCGTCATGCTCTCTAAAAATGGAACTCCCAGAATGCATGAAGCCTTGTTTGTTTCTGTTGTTCATGGCCTTAGTCCGTGGAGGGCTCTGGTCAAAGGACTGTATTCTTCTCGTGTGCTCCAGCAAATAAACCATCGGTTGAATTTCACCCTTGACTCCTGATTCAAATTCCTGCTCAGCCGCCTCATAATCACCAAAAGATCTCAGCGTATATTTTAAAATCTATCAAGTCCAACCGGGAGGTGATGAATGAGTGGATCAGGGTCTCAGCCACAGAATCTGAGAGTGAGGGTCGGAGACGGGAGATGTTTTTGAGGTGGTAGAAGGCAGACTTGGTAACGGATTTGATGTGGGAGTGAAATGAAAGTGTGGAGTCGAGGGTGACGCCCAGGTTACGGACTACGAGAGACGGGGAGATGGAACAGCCGTCAACGTGGAGGAGGAGATCTCCAACCTTCCAGAGCAGTGCCTTGGGGGCCACAACCATGATCTTTTTGCTGTTGAGTTTGAGTAGTTTGGTTGACATCCAGGTTGGTAGAGTCCTTTCTCACCACAATCCATGCTGTTCCTCATACTAGTTCCAGATAGTTAGCCACAAACCAATGCAAAGTCAATGGCAGTCAATTGCAATTAGTCTTCCATACAAAATTTAATAAATTCTTTAATACGGAAGTGCAAGTGACAACTATAAGATACTACAGACTAGAATAAGTGACAACTATGAGATACTAGACTAGAAGAAGTGACAACTATAAGATACTACAGACTAGAATAAGTGACAACTATAAGATACTACAGACTAGAAGAAGTGACAACTATAATATACTACAGACTAGAATAAGTGACAACTATAAGATACTACAGACTAGAAGAAGTGACAACTATAAGATACTACAGACTAGAATAAGTGACAACTATAAGATACTAGACTAGAAGAAGTGACAACTATAAGATACTACAGACTAGAAGAAGTGACAACTATAAGATACTACAGACTAGAAGAAGTGACAACTAAGGGGAAGGGAACAACGTGTAGAGGTGGGAGGGGTCCTTTCAGATCTGAGGACGGTGGACTGCGGGGTCCCTCAGGGAAGTGTGCTGGGGCCCTTGTTCTTCCTCCTTTATATAAATGACATGCAGTCAGCCTGCTCATGTGATCTCCTGCTCTACGCGGATGATTCGGCTCTCATCGTGTCAAATAAAAGCAAAACGGATATTGAAAGCAGACTTAGCATGGAGTTAGGGAATGTCAGTCAGTGGCTGTCAGAAAACCGGCTGTCTCTCCATTTAGGTAAAACAGAATCCATTTTATTTACTACCACTAGGAAACAGAAAACACAGGAAGGTTAGGTAGCTCAATGGTCACCAGTACCAAATCAGTGGTGTATCTAGGGTGTACTTTAGAAAACACACTCTCAGGGGAAAGCATGGCGAAAAAAGTAATAGCCAAGGTCAACAACAGAATAAAATTCCTAGTTAGAAACTCAAAATACCTGGACAGGAAAGCTCTTAGAGCACTTGCAGGGGCACTGGTTCAGTGTCATTTTGACTATGCTTGCTTGTCCTGGTATGACAGTGCCCCCAGCAACTTGAGAACTAGACTTCAAACTGCCCAGAACAAGCTAGTTAGGATAGTCCTGCAGCTCCCCACTCGTACTCACCTAGACCAGCCCCACTTCAACAGCCTGGGTTGGCTGAGGGTGGAAACAAGAGTATCAATGATAAAGCTATATGCCTAGTATATAGTTTATAAAGGGGAGGTGCCAAGCTACCTTCAAGATTACTTTCAGTATGTTAGTTAGTATGTAGAAACCAGAGGTAGAGACACAAACATAGTTCCATTTAGATTTAGACTAATTTCCTACGGCCAGCAGACCTTCCTTTACTCAGCAGCAGTACTGTGGAACAGCCTGCCCAGAAGCATTAAACAGGCCCCCGGGTTAACTGGCTTCAAAAAGCATGTACGATCAGGGCTATCGGCATAGGAAAGAGAGGGTAGCATATTTATTTATTATTCTTTTATCTTCAACTGTATATGCATATTGTATCTTGGTCTTTTTTTTTTTTTCTCTCCATTTTCCTCCGATTTTCTCCCATCCCAATGTTAGTCATATGCCAATTCCCAGTCCCTTCCTGGTCGCTGCGCACTTACCCCCCACAGTCAGATCATCTGGGAGAGTGGAGGCTACCACGTGCTTCCTCCGACACACGTCCAGCCAATCACCGCTTCTTTTCACCTGGCAGCGCGGATTCTCAACGAGAGGGCGTAGCGTGTGGGAGGACCACACTATCCCCCTCGAGTCCTATCCGCGCTTAGCAGGCGCCCCGACCGAACTGTAGGAGTCGCTGTTTACAACGACCCGGACCCACCCCGCCAGCTTCTCCCACCCTCTAATACAGCCAATTGTATTAGTGCAGACGGCCAGCCAAGCTGGTGACAACCCCGGAGCTGTGAGCTGGATTCGAACAGGCGAATCCAGCTCACAGCTCCGGGGCTGGTGACGAACGCAATCTCCGCTCGGCCACCTAACCGCCTTTGCATATTGTATCTTAATGTTTTATGATGTTGTTTTTATGTTGATGTTTTTATGATGTTGTTTTATGTTGATGTATGTCCTGTTTTTTAACACTTTCGCGGCCACTGGGGCCCGTCTAATATAATGGTAGAGGGCCAGCTTTTGTAAACAAACGTGGGGGTGTTTGTAGAGCTAAATCTATACTTTATAGTATTGCTATCTGTCCATTCTCATTGTCAATTGAGTCCATAAACCGTCCCTTCAAAATGGCTTAAAGAAAAAAAAGTGCATCAATAGGTTCTCATTTTATAGCGCCGTGAATATAAGCATTATAGCGGATTTGGTCTAGTATATTTTCTGGAAGGCTAGTTATAGAGCTAATAGCTGCTAACGTTATATCCAATGGCATTTCCGTTTTACAGATGCTACAGAAATAACTCAAACTGCATATGATCCGGACGATCCCAAAGCATGTATGCATGAATGGGGGGGGGGCGGGGGACGTCGTTTATTATTATTGATTACCAATAACCGTGTTCGTCTAAGTAGCCACATACGCTGGTCGGCTGGTTGAGTATCATAGCAAGCTCTAATAATTTACGTGAAAAAGACCCCCCCGAGCATTTCCCCGTTATCGATCGCCATCTGGTAGATCGATATGTCCACTGGCTTATCGATCTACCAGAAAAAAAAGTTTACACTGCCCGACGGACCAATGAGCTTTGAAAGTGCGCGGCCCTTTCAAACAATGCAAAAGAGCCCAGCAAGAACTTTGCCAAACCACCCAATAAGCAACCAAGTTTGAAGGGTTGGGGACTAGAAATTAGAAAGTCACGTCCAGCTGTACTCATATGGTCAAGCTGGCGATTAGACATTAAGATCAACAAGCTAATTGTAGGCATATAGAATAGTCATAACAAATCAAATAGACCATTTATTATGACTGATTTGATCAGAAACATAACCATGACTGTGTTGGTGTAACTTTCTTATCTGCCATCACCTAGGGAAAGATAACTAGATAACACACAATAACTATGAATATCATAGATAACTATAACTATTTGAATGTATATACATATTTTATAATGTATATCTTTGACTGTGTATTCTTACTTCTTGACTACCTAAATGTTTATTGCGAGCAATCTGCGGTGCTGAAGTACTTCTATTCCATTCACGACAATGTAAATTAGTCTCAACACGATATAGAAAAGAATAATTAATACATTGAAAGGATTTTAAAGTTTATAATTTTGTTTAATATATACATATATAAAACCAGGTGAACAAGATATGTTGCTGAAATGTTAAGACCTCAAGGCTCTTGGATAAATACGAATAGAAATCCAATTAATTGTCATTAAAAGCATTAATAAATAAGATCACTAACAAATAGAAGATATTATGAACAAAGATTGGCATGCAAAGAAACTGCAACATTGAATGACCATTGAAAACAAGGACTTTGTGACATTTTGAACTGTACTTGATTACTCTTCACCAGACACTACTGTACTTGATTACTCTTCACCAGACACTACTGTACTTGATTATTCTTCACCAGACACTACTGTACTTGATTATTCTTCACCAGACACTACTGTACTTGATTATTCTTCACCAGACACTACTGTACTTGATTATTCTTCACCAGACACTACTGTACTTGATTATTCTTCACCAGACACTACTGTTTGTCCTTTACTGTTTGCTAGCCGCTCTCATCGTGAACCATTTTTATACAGACATTAATGAATGATGTGTCCAGTGAAGTAAAAACATAAAATTCAAAACCTCAACAAATCCCTTCCACACATCACCAGTAAGTAACAAGTTGTGTCTAATATGTACATACAATATTTACTAGAGCTACCCAGTTATTTGACAAAAAACACAGTTTTGTACACACTGTGTACAAAATTTTAATGCAGCCCAGACATTGTTATTTTCTTAACAATACAAATAGCTATTAAAGGGCAGTAAGTCTCGTCAGGGAGTGTCTCATCGTCTGGCTATAGAAACGCTACACAGTCCATCTCTCCGTCCCCACGTCCATCTCTCGCTGGCCCCTCCTCGGCTGTGACATCATCACAGTGCGACTGCTATTAACAGCGGATGCTGAACACAACAGACTGCTAGCTTTCACACTGATAACAATGTCAGGAACATTTAGACGTGTCGCTTCGAGACCAACAACAGCCAACCAGCAGTCAGGAGGGGAGGGCCTAGAGACTCCAAAAGCCAACCAGCAGTCAGGAGGTGAGGGTCTTGAGACTCCAACAGCCAACCAGCAGTCACGAGGGAGGGTCTTGAGACTCCAACCGTCCCCTCCAGTTGAGCCAATGAGCACTCAGATCTCAGTGAGTGTGATCTTGTAGGCGTCTGCGTAGCTCTCGATGTTGAGGATGAAGGTGTCTTCGTTGGAGTAGTGCTCGACGATGTTGTCGTCCATATTGACCAGTATCCTGAGAAACACCAGAAGCAGCTTTAGATACATTATATAGGGAGGCTATATATATATATATTATGTATATATTATATATAGAGATAGACACATGTAGACACATGGTGTTATATAGAGATAGACACATGGTGTTATATAGAGATAGACACATGTCCTACTGTAGACACATAGTGTTATATAGAGATAGACACATGTCCTACTGTAGACACATAGTGTTATATAGAGATAGACACATGTCCTACTGTAGACACATAGTGTTATATAGAGATAGACACATGTCCTACTGTAGACACATAGTGTTATATAGAGATAGATAGATATCACAGGTTCACCCTTCTCATTGGTTGAAAATGGCCTTCATGTTTGTACATCGCCATCTGTTGCTTTGGCATTGTACTACATGTATATTACATCAGTGTTAAACCACTGTGTGAGCGGCCCGGAGTGGATTGGATCGGAGGAGAACTCTCGCTCCGGACGTGGCGCCGACCCATTTTAAAACCCACTCCTCGCTCACGTCAAAACCGCCCGCTCCGCTCCCCGCGCCGCTCACGTGCACTGCCACAGAGGCCACATGTCTTCACCACAGAAGTCACGAATTACACATTCATCAACTCGCTGAATTACACATATTCAAAGATCTAAGCTTTATCTCTTATGGTTTTGTTTAATTGTCCTCAGAAGTGACAGAAGCGGTGACAGACACACACACACGCTTATGAAAAGTGTCAATCAACTCAGTACAGACTAGGGGTGGAATGGTACGCATTTGTACCGTTCGGTACGACCTCCACGGTTGTGTGTGTATTGTTCGGTTATTGGGATGCAGAGGCAGTAACTAAGTTAGCGGAGCTAACGTTAGTCGCGAGCTAACCGTGGAAACGCTCACAGTGAAGTGACTCCACGACACCAGTTCCATTAGTGGGAAAGGGGGGGGTATATTGACGAGGCTTGACAACAGAGGTTCAAAGATAACTTCACATTTATTGGCTGTTGGTTTATATTATATCATCAGGGCTTCTCCAGGTTCCAACGCCGTGTTACTGTTGACTATTCACTTCCTCGTGTGACGTCACTTCAAATACGGCTACTAAGCAAAAGCAGAAGCGAGTCGAGTCGATTAGGTACAGTACCATGCAGTGGAAAGCGGCATAAGAGAATACTTCATAATGTTTCATGCAATTAAAAAGTAAATATATATTTAGTACACATTAAATATGGAAACGTATGTTATGTCAGTCTTTTCATACGGAGCAGAAGCATGGACGCTGAATGAAGAGGCCAAGAGGATGATAGACTCTTTTGAAATGTGGACGCTGAGGAAGATGCTGAAGATAACATGGAAGGATAAGATCAAGAATGAGGAGGTACTGAGAAGAGCGGGTATTGCAAGGAGGACAGCTGCTGGAGAGGTTGAAAAAGAGAAAGATGGAGTTGTGCGGGCATGTTCTGAGAGGAACCAGCGGGGAGATGTTCAAGAAGGTGGTGATGGGGAAGGTGGATGGAGAGAGAGGAAGTGGAAGACCAAGAAGAGGCTGGGTAGACGACGTCTGTGATTGGAGCGGAGTGAGAGGCGGAGTCACGGAGTTGGAGAGAAGAAGTGGGGACAGAATGGGTTGGAGAGTGATGGGCAACCTTCGGAACGAAGAAGCCACCTGATGATGAAATAACAGTGACTTTTCCTTTTTGATAAGAAAGTCTAGTGCCGGTTGAACATATGCATACTTTATGTTGATGATGGCCTTTGTCTATAATGTGGCCACAAAAATAGAAAGGTTTAATTATTTAGTTTGTTTACACTAAGTTAATACTTTGACAACATTATTTAAGACAAACCGCTGTAAACCTTTTTTTTACCAAATAAATGAGAAGCATGTTTAAATCAGCAATGCCTCGCCTCTCTCTCCTAGCTCTAACCGGTCACTGTCAAAATGATGTGCCTGATGTCAAACTGCCTCATTCTTTCAGTTTTTGCATGACTACGTCCTTGAGAATAACTGAAAAGTTGGATTATTTTTAGGCTATATATCTTATGCTGATGTATGGTATTTTTGGAGTGTGAATTTTTAATAAAAAACAACGTATACCGAACCGAACTGAAAACCGTGATCCCAAAACCGTGATACGAACCGAACCGTGGATTTTGTGAACCGTTCCACCCCTAGTACAGACTTCTACATTCATTGGTCGATTAACCACGTCCTCTTTTCTGAAGCCATGCCCCATTTTGAAGCCATGCCCATAACCCATTTCCTATCTCGTGAACCGTTTGTCATAGAGACCAGCGAGAGGGGTCGTTGGACTCGGCATGGAGATCCCCAACAGCAGTGATAATGTGTCCTGCAGAAATATCTTTCCTATTGTTGTTATTGTTGTTGGGAAGGAAAAAACAAGCTCTTGTTCACTCACCCTTTTTTACTTTTCTTGTAGACCTTGGCGATCCTGTCCGTGGGAACGCCGTACTTATCTGAGATCTGAATTAAATGATATATAATTATATTATTATCTCCATCACTAAATCAACTTCACGGAGAAAATAAACACATGCAATAATAACACGTAATAAACATGTTTGCACAGACAGACACACAGGCAACAGACACACACACACACACACACACACACACACACACACACACACACACACAGCAAAGACATACCCATTACATACATTTTTTATTTTAAGTTAGTATTTATTTTAATTTCTTTTATAATAATACTTTTTTTTTAACCTGTTAACACATCCAGTGCCGTTCACTGATTTACACGTTTCTGACGCTCGACCGTGGAGTGCCAATCACGTGTTAACACGTTTCTGGATCTTTATTTCTTTTATTCGCTATTTCCATTCATAATCCATCGAGGCAGCCTGTGCAGGCTGTCCTGAATGGGTCTGAGATCGCAAACGTCCAATACCGCCGCCTAACGCCTTGCGGCCGGTATTGCACATCCTTGGAAACTCTCTAGCTTGGTCTGTCCGTCAATCTAAAAGTCCGGTCCAGGTTTTCCTTGTCGGCCAGGAGTAACGTTTATAACACATGGATTGGGGAGAATCAAGCACCGCCGATTCATGTTCTTTGGTGGATTATCTTGGCAACACGATCGACATCAATACTTGGAATGGCGATCAGATAATTGGAATATTCTTTTTGCAGTACATCCTAGTCACGGTAAGGGCTATATGGTATCAATCTTGCGTTGATCCAATTATTCCTTCCCCGCGATCGGACCGTGTGTGTATGTACTGTGTAACGTATTCCGTTGGTGACGATCGAAGCATAGAACCCCCCGCCACCCTTCCATGCATGCATGATGAAACATAATACCGATAATATTGATTTCAGATTGATTGTTGATCCAGGCGAGGAATAGCACGGGTTCTAGTGAAATGCACTAAAAGCTGTTTCCTGGGATTACACAGAATTACTCTAAAACTATACTCATATTCACCACGGTATAAAACGGGAATGTATGGATGAAATATTTTTTCTTTTTCACAAATTGAACGATAGATACTCGATGTCAAATGGGCAATAGTTTTATATCCATGGCTATGATATTTAATATAGTTTTAGCACTGCAAACACCGGCATGTATCCCCATTCATTAAAGCGCTGGCACACACGGCCATAGGCCCACAGCGACCTCTGGCGCTGAATGTGTTAAGCCATATTTTCAGACAATTCGCCTAAAAGTACATACCCAAGTAAATGGAAGATTGCTCCACTTCTACAAGGTCCATTTGCATGTTCTTGGTATCTAAGGACATCTATGGACCTCATGGAATGTATTCCCAGTGTCAGAAATATGATGTGTTACTATGCTTGAGTAAATCAAGTCAAGTCAAGAGTTTTATTTGTCACGGCATACAAGTATACAATGAAATGCGGGTGGTCTTGCCCGCAACGATGTGCAATACAGTGGTACAACATATAATAGAATCCAATAAAAACAACATTGTGCAATAACAGGTAACATAGTGTGACATCTCGGTATCTGTACATAGTTATTTACAGAGCATATAGGACATGCTAGGTAGCTTTGGTAGTGCAATACACTGTTACTGTTGCTATACTAATTTAAAGGGGCTATGTATTATAAATGTAATTTTTCAGTCTCTAGCATTGTATTATAGTAATAGGAGTTCGTATCAATGTGTTTTAGGGTCTAAATACCATATTGGCGGATTGCTCCGATTCAGCCCAGCCCCTTTCGTCCTCTAGTAAATCGGGTCATTTTGATTTGAAGGCCTGAGTCACGTCATTCGGGCTGTGGGTAGCGCACAGTGATGCGATTGGCTCTGTGGTTGGAGCTAATGCCCGCCCCCATTCTACCTAGACTGACTGTACACAGCGAAACCATTTCCTCATACTCGAGAGGGAGAGAAAGGAAGAGAGAGGGAGAGAGAGCACTTGGGGGGGGGGGACCTGCAGCGCGCCACACACGCAAACGGGAGATTGAAAGAAAGAAAAAAATAAACATTTCCTCATACTCGAGAGGGAGAGAAAGGGAGAGAGATAGAGAGCACTTGGGGGGGGGGGGACCTGCAGCGCGCCACACATGCAAACGGGAGATTGAAAGAAAGAAAAAAAAAAAAACAAGCTGCCGGCGGACTGTCTTTTTTTTCTCTCTCTCTCTCTCTCTCTCCCACCCCCTCCCTCTCTCGCTCTCTCTCTCTCTCTCTCTTCCCCCCCCTCCCTCCCTCCCTCTACCAGTGCAGACTGTGTGGCACTGTCACTCAAAGTGCTTATGGGCGGAGCCAGGCCATAACAGCCTGATTTCTTGAGGCTGAAAAATGATGGTTTTGAGTACTTGATTAGAAATATAAAACAATGCATTTTTTTGAAAAAAACTTACAAATGTCTTCAATAGACCAACAGGAATTGTGTAAAGTTGCCCAAATAGTGCTAGGAATAACAATGCATAGCCCCTTTAAAGTGGCCTTTCCTTTTGGCAATAAGTGTGGGTGAGTGCGGCATGAGTGTGTGCCCGCTCATGTTAAAGTGTTAAAGTGGCTGCTAGTGTTAAAGTGGCTGCTAGTGCACAGCGTGCGTGTCGTGTGTGCTCATGTGTGCTTGTGTGTGGATAGTTCAGTGTTCTGTGGCACTCAATGTTCATTGTTCAAGGCTCTGATGGCCTGGGGGAAGAAGCTGAGCCTAAGCCTCTCTGTCCTAGTAGCTGGGGTTCGCAGGTGTCTGGAACAGGCTGTTATTGGGGTGGTGGGGGTCTTTCATTATTCTGCAGGCTCTGGATTTGCACCTCTTGTTGTATAGAACCTGCAGGGGAGGTAGTGCAATACCTGTGGTATGCTCGGCTGAGCGCACCACTCTCTGTAGGGCCTTCTTGTCCTGTGCCGTGCTGTTTCCATACCAGGCAGTGATGTTTCCGGTCAAGATGCTCTCTACAGCTCCTGAGTAGAAGGACTGGAGTATCTTCCCCGATACTCTGAACTTCCTTAACTGTCTCAGGTGGTAGAGGCGCTGCTTCGCCTTCTTTACTACTGTGTCTATGTGTGTTGACCATGTCAGAAATTGTCAGATCCTCTGAGATGTGGACCCCCAGGTACTTAAAGCTGCTCACCCTGTCCACGGTAGCCCCGTTAATCCTCAGTGGTGTGTGTGTCTCCTGCTGTCCTCTCCTATAATCCACGATCAGCTCCTTGGTTTTACCAATGTTCAGGAGCAGGCTGTTGTCCTGGCACCAGCGTTCCAGTACCTCAACCTCCTCCCGGTAGGCCTTCTCGTCGTTGTCCGAGATCAGCCCCACCACCACCGTGTCGTCTGCGAACTTCACTATGGAGTTGGAGCTGAACTTGGCCACACAATCGTGTGTGTAGAGTGAGTACAGCAGGGGGCTCAGAACACAGCCCTGGGGGGACCCGATGCTCAGGGTGATGGTGTTGGAGGTCTGACCCCCCACCCTGACCGCCTGGGGTCTTTCGCTCAGAAAGTCCAGTACCCAGGCGCTCAGGGCGGAGCTCAGACCCAGCTCGATCAGCTTGTCCACCAGTCTGGTGGGGACTATGGTGTTGAACGCTGAGCTGTAGTCAATGAACAACAGTCTCACATAGCCCCCCTTCTGACGGTCAAGGTGAGAGAGGGTGCTGTGCAGTACCTGGGAGACCGCGTCGTCAGTGGACCTGTTTGTCCTGTATGCAAATTGCATAGGGTCCATATCACTGGGGAGGGAGGCACAAATGTGGGCCTTGACCAGCCTCTCGAAACATTTCATGACCACAGAGGTGAGTGCCACCGGTCTGTAGTCATTTGGACATGTTGGGGAGGGTTTCTTCGGTACAGGGATGATGGTAGACATCTTGAAGCAGGCAGGGACCACTGACTCCGCCAGGGATTGATTAAATATGGCGGTGAACACCGGGGCTAGCTGGTTGGCACAGGACTTAAGTATGCATCCTGTTATACCATCTGGGCCAGCAGCCTTCCTGGTGTTCACCTGCATAAATGCTCTTCTCACACTGTGTTCCGACAACGAGAGAGCCCCCCCGCGGTTGCCCCCCCCTCCACAACAGCCGGCGCGCCAGTGACGTCACTAGCCGGAGAGCTAGCAGCGCCACTGTCTACACCAAACCGAGCGTAGAAAGAGTTGAGCTTGTCCGCGAGGGAGGCGTCGTCGCTCCCCATTGAGGGGGCGCTGACTTTGTAGTCAGTTATTGTCTTCAGTCCCCGCCATAAGCGGTGCCATTTGTGTCTCCAGTTTGTCAGCATATGTCCTCTTAGCAAGTTTAACAGCCTTGCGTAGAGTATAGACTGAAGCCTTATACTCCTCCATGTTTCCTGACTCTCTGCCCAGGTTATAAGTGGTGGTGCGAGAGTTCAGAGCTGCTCTAATAGTACTGTCCACCCACGGTTTCTGGTTTGGGAAAACCTGCACCTTTTTCATGGGGACAATACCATCAGCTATTGTTGTTATATAGCTCACCACTGTGTCTGCGAGCTCGCTGACGTCACTGGCGCTGCCTTGGAACATATCCCAATCCGTGTCTGCTAACACGTCCTGGAGCGTGGCCTCTGATTCGTCAGTCCACTTCTTTGTCTCACGTGACACGACGGCGTCACGTGATCTTTGTTTGTAGGCGGGGAATAGCAAGATGGAGTCGTGATCGCTCGAGCTTGAAGACCCCGTTAATGGCGGAGCTGCTACCGCCTTGTAGCCGGCTCTGAACGGGGAATAACAGTGGTTGAGTGTGTTCCTCCCTCTGGTGGAGCAGGCGATGTGCTGAAAAAAGGATGGCATCACTTTCTTCAGGTTCACCTGGTTGAAATCGCCAGCCACTATCATCGCCGCGTCCGGGTGTTTGATCTGGTGACTGTTTAGGTGATCATGTAGTTCCCCCAGCGCTTTGCCAGTATTCGCCTGTGGGGGTATATATACGGCGGTCATGATGACCGCGGTAAACTCCCAGGGGAGGTGGAACGGGCGGCACAGGATTGAAAGATGTTCCATGTCTGGGGAGCATGAGCTCGAGAGAACATGCACTTCTTTGGGGTTAACCCAGACATTGTTCGTGAAGAGGCAGACCCCACCTCTACAATTGTAATGAACCAAAGGAGAATATAAATTATTATTCTTTTATTCTTTTTTTCCACCTTTGACGGTGAATAACACCATGCTAACATTGAGCAGACGTGAAAAAAGCGGAGCTCATTCAGCACCTTCTCGAGATCAAGTGTACTAAAAATCTAAGGAAATTAATAAAGGGCAGATGATTTACAGGTTTTTTTGTTGATACAGTAC
>NC_140165.1:125157813-125200313 GCF_963971535.1 Notolepis coatsorum | reverse complement strand
CCAGTCCGTGAGGATATGAAGTGTCCAGTACGTGTGGATATGAAGTGTCCAGTACGTGAGGATATGAAGTGTCCAGTACGTGAGGATATGAAGCGTCCAGTACGTGTGGATATGAAGCGTCCAGTACGTGAGGATATGAAGTGTCCTGGACGTGAGGATATGAAGTGTCCTGGACGTGAGGATATGAAGCGTCCAGTACGTGAGGATATGAAGTGTCCAGTACGTGAGGATATGAAGTGTCCAGTACGTGAGGATATGAAGTGTCCAGTACGTGAGGATATGAAGTGTCCAGTACGTGAGGATATGAAGTGTCCTGGACATGAGGATATGAAGTGTCCAGTACGTGAGGATATGAAGTGTCCAGTACGTGAGGATATGAAGTGTCCAGTACGTGTGGATATGAAGTGTCCAGTACGTGTGGATATGAAGTGTCCTGGACGTGAGGATATGAAGTGTCCTGGACGTGAGGATATGAAGTGTCCAGTACGTGAGGATATGAAGTGTCCAGTACGTGAGGATATGAAGTGTCCAGTACGTGTGGATATGAAGTGTCCTGGACGTGTGGATATGAAGTGTCCAGTACGTGAGGATATGAAGTGTCCAGTACGTGTGGATATGAAGTGTCCAGTACGTGTGGATATGAAGTGTCCAGTACGTGAGGATATGAAGTGTCCAGTACGTGAGGATATGAAGCGTCCAGTACGTGTGGATATGAAGCGTCCAGTACGTGTGGGGCGTGAGGATATTAAGTGTCCAGTACGTGAGGATATGAAGTGTCCAGTACGGCCGCAATATAGACATTAGAACTGAAACGCTGCAACCTCTTTTCTGACGACAAACGGGCTCTGCCTAATGGCATGGGTTCCTGTTAGGAAACGCTAGGAGTGACGAAGCGGTGTGCCTCGAACTCGGGACGACCCGGCCGCTCTCGGCGAGGCTCGTGAAACAACAATGAACGTGAAGCCTGAGCGAACGCAGGTGTCGTTGATCCGCCTTGACCACGGGACATCTGGTCAGTCACGTTGATCCGCCTCGCCACGGGACATCTGGTCAGTCGCGTTGATCCGCCTCGCCACGGGACATCTGGTCAGTCACTTTTATCACCAGTTTCATTGTCTCGTCTAAAGTAGTCACCTCTCCCCGCAGAGCGATCTCTCGATCCACCATATCCAGCCCTGGAAAGCGTCGATGAGAGCGCCGTCATTCCAGCCTGATTCGATCAGCAATCCCTGGAATTGGGAAATAAACTCTAGGATGGAGAGTCTATCCTGACGGAGATTTCGCAGACGGTGACCGGCTTGCTGGCCGCGCACTGGGTGATCTTGTTTGAGTTCGGTGGCAAACGCATCAGAAGATTGGGTGAGAGGTGATCCCTGCTCGAAGAGAGCATTAAAGAAGCCGAAAGGGGAACCCTCCAAAAGGTAAAGGAGGAGGATGTAGAGGAGGAGGAGGTAAAGAAGGAGGGGGGGGGTAGATGAGGAGAATGAGGTAAAGGAGGAGGATGTAGAGGAATAATGAGGTAGAGGAGGAGGAGGAGGGGGTAGAGGAAGAGGAGGTAGAGGTAAAGGAAGAGGGGGATGATGTAGAGAAAGAGGAGGAGGTAAAGGAAGATAAGGAGGAGGTAGAGGAAGAGGAGAGGGAGGTAGGAGGAGGTAGAAGAGGAGGTAGAGGAGGAGGAGGAACAATGGGACATACAGCTAACCTACCTCTCTTGTGGGTCTCCTCTTTGATCTGTTTGTGAGGAGAGGAGCACAAGTCCTCGTCTGATGGCCGGAACATCCTCTTTACTAACACACTCCTGCAGAGACACACACACACACACGCACGCACGCACGCACGCACGCACGCACACACACACACACACACACACACACACACACACACACACACACACACACACACACACACACACACACACACACACACACGCATACACACACACACACGAGGACATGAATATTTTCCTGAATGCACACAAACAAAGGTGATGAGTATGTGTGCGTGTGTGTGTGTGTGTGTGACATGTGTGTGTGTGGGTGTGACGTGTGTGTGTGGGTGTGACATGTGCATTGTCTCATCTGCTAGTGATGTCACTCACCCCTCCCGCTCAATCTCCTCTGTGTTGAAGGCAAACACCTGAAACAAAATAACAAACAACATATAAACACCATGAAAACAGAACAAACAATATAAACATCATGAAAACAGAACAAACAACATATAAACACCATGAAAACAGAACAAACAACATATGAACACCATGAAAACAGAACAAACAACATATAAACACCATGAAAACAGAACAAACAACATATAAACACCATGAAAACAGAACAAACAATATAAACATCATGAAAACAGAACAAACAACATATAAACACCATGAAAACAGAACAAACAACATATAAACACCATGAAAACAGAACAAACAACATATAAACACCATGAAAACAGAACAAACAACATATAAACACCATGAAAACAGAACAAAAAACAGAACAAATAACATATAAACATCATGAAAACAGAACAAACAATATAAACATCATGGAAACAGAACAAACAACATATAAACATCATGAAAATCATCTAGTATATTAGTATATTAGACTAGTTTCTTTAATAAATCATAAAATTACTAACTTAACGAACATGTTCCACAGACTCAAGAAAGTTGTTGATAACGCACAATTGGAGGGGGGCTCCCCACCCTCCAGAACATTTACAACAAGCGGTGCAGGGGCAAGGCTAAGAGAATCATTAAGGACTCCAGTCACCCGAACAACTGCCTCTTTGAACTGCTGCGGTCAGGCAAGCGATACCGGAGTCTCAAGGCGAGCACAGAAAGACTCAGAAGAAGCTTCTATCCCCAGGCCATCAGGCTGCTCAACGAACAATGAACACTACACAACAACAACCATCAAACGCACATAGCACACACATCCACACGCACACACTCACTTTAAACAAACACACTGTAGCACCCACTCCCCACACTTTATATTTATTGATAAAGGATTGCACTACAACTCGTACACCTTACTGTAAATTGTACCTAAATTGTACCTCATCCCATTTCTGCCTTGCACTATATAGTATTGTATATTAGTACACTGCATAGTATTGTATATTATATGGTAACTCAGTTACGTCTATTCTGCATCGAACATTGTACATATGTCTATACTGAACACTGTGACCTCATTTTTTACTTCTATTTTACATGCTATACTATTTTATTTGATACTTATCTTGTCTAACACAGTCTCTGGAGCGTAACAGTAAGAAGCATTTTGTATAAAAGTATTCTGTACTTCTGTATGACAACTATTAAAGAAACTTGAAACTTGAATATACACAGCAGGCTAGTGTTGAGTTCTGCAGGTTGAGTTCCCTCCTCTGTCCTGTCCTCTGCAGGTTGAGTTCCCTCACCTGTCCTGTCCTCTGCAGGTTGAGTTCCCTCCTCTGTCCTGTCCTCTGCAGGTTGAGTTCCCTCCCCTGTCCTGTTCTCTGCAGGTTGAGTTCCCTCCCCTGTCCTGTCCTCTGCAGGTTGAGTTCCCTCACCTGTCCTGTCCTCTGCAGGTTGAGTTCCCTGTCCTGTCCTCTGCAGGTTGAGTTCCCTCCCCTGTCCTGTCCTCTGCAGGTTGAGTTCCCTGTCCTGTCCTGTCCTCTGCAGGTTGAGTTCCCTGTCCTGTCCTCTGCAGGTTGAGTTCCCTCCTCTGTCCTGCCCTCTGCAGGTTGAGTTCCCTCCCCTGTCCTGCCCTCTGCAGGTTGAGTTCCCTCCTCTGTCCTGTCCTCTGCAGGTTGAGTTCCCTCCCCTGTCCTGTCCTCTGCAGGTTGAGTTCCCTCACCTGTCCTGTCCTCTGCAGGTTGAGTTCCCTCACCTGTCCTCTGCAGGTTGAGTTCCCTCCTCTGTCCTGTCATCTGCAGGTTGAGTTCCCTGTCCTGTCCTGCCCTCTGCAGGTTGAGTTCCCTCCCCTGTCCTGTCCTCTGCAGGTTGAGTTCCCTCCTCTGTCCTGCCCTCTGCAGGTTGAGTTCCCTCACCTGTCCTGTCCTCTGCAGGTTGAGTTCCCTCACCTGTCCTGCCCTCTGCAGGTTGAGTTCCCTCCTCTGTCCTGTCCTCTGCAGGTTGAGTTCCCTCCTCTGTCCTGCCCTCTGCAGGTTGAGTTCCCTCCTCTGTCCTGCCCTCTGCAGGTTGAGTTCCCTCCTCTGTCCTGTCCTCTGCAGGTTGAGTTCCCTCCCCTGTCCTGTCCTCTGCAGGTTGAGTTCCCTCACCTGTCCTGTCCTCTGCAGGTTGAGTTCCCTCACCTGTCCTGTCCTCTGCAGGTTGAGTTCCCTCCCCTCCCCTGTCCTCTGCAGGTTGAGTTCCCTCTCCTGTCCTCTGCAGGTTGAGTTCCCTCCTCTGTCCTGTCCTCTGCAGGTTGAGTTCCCTCCTCTGCCCTGCCCTCTGCAGGTTGAGTTCCCTGTCCTGTCCTCTGCAGGTTGAGTTCCCTGTCCTGTCCTCTGCAGGTTGAGTTCCCTCCCCTGTCCTGTCCTCTGCAGGTTGAGTTCCCTCCTCTGTCCTGTCCTCTGCAGGTTGAGTTCCCTGTCCTGTCCTCTGCAGGTTGAGTTCCCTCCCCTGTCCTGTCCTCTGCAGGTTGAGTTCCCTCTCCTGTCCTGTCCTCTGCAGGTTGAGTTCCCTCCTCTGTCCTGTCCTCTGCAGGTTGAGTTCCCTCCTCTGCCCTGTCCTCTGCAGGTTGAGTTCCCTCCTCTGTCCTGTCCTCTGCAGGTTGAGTTCCCTCTTCTGTCCTGCCCTCTGCAGGTTGAGTTCCCTCCTCTGTCCTGTCCTCTGCAGGTTGAGTTCCCTCCTCTGTCCTGTCCTCTGCAGGTTGAGTTCCCTGTCCTGTCCTCTGCAGGTTGAGTTCCCTCACCTGTCCTGCCCTCTGCAGGTTGAGTTCCCTCCTCTGTCCTGTCCTCTGCAGGTCGAGTTCCCTCACCTGTCCTGTCCTCTGCAGGTTGAGTTCCCTCCTCTGCCCTGTCCTCTGCAGGTTGAGTTCCCTCACCTGTCCTGCCCTCTGCAGGTTGAGTTCCCTCCTCTGTCCTGTCCTCTGCAGGTTGAGTTCCCTCCTCTGTCCTGTCCTCTGCAGGTTGAGTTCCCTCACCTGTCCTGTCCTCTGCAGGTTGAGTTCCCTCCTCTGTCCTGTCCTCTGCAGGTTGAGTTCCCTCACCTGTCCTGTCCTCTGCAGGTTGAGTTCCCTCCCCTCCCCTGTCCTCTGCAGGTTGAGTTCCCTCTCCTGTCCTGTCCTCTGCAGGTTGAGTTCCCTCCTCTGTCCTGTCCTCTGCAGGTTGAGTTCCCTCACCTGCCCTCTGCAGGTTGAGTTCCCTCACCTGTCCTGCCCTCTGCAGGTTGAGTTCCCTCCTCTGCCCTGTCCTCTGCAGGTTGAGTTCCCTCACCTGTCCTGTCCTCTACAGGTTGAGTTCCCTCCTCTGTCCTGTCCTCTGCAGGTTGAGTTCCCTCCCCTGTCCTGCCCTCTGCAGGTTGAGTTCCCTCTGTCCTGCCCTCTGCAGGTTGAGTTCCCTCCCCTGTCCTGCCCTCTGCAGGTTGAGTTCCCTCTGTCCTGCCCTCTGCAGGTTGAGTTCCCTCCTCTGTCCTGTCCTCTGCAGGTTGAGTTCCCTCACCTGCCCTGACCTCTGCAGGTTGAGTTCCCTCCTCTGCCCTGTCCTCTGCAGGTTGAGTTCCCTCACCTGTCCTGTCCTCTGCAGGTTGAGTTCCCTCCTCTGTCCTGTCCTCTGCAGGTTGAGTTCCCTCCCCTGTCCTGTCCTCTGCAGGTTGAGTTCCCTCCCCTGTCCTGTCCTCTGCAGGTTGAGTTCCCTCCCCTGTCCTGTCCTCTGCAGGTTGAGTTCCCTCCTCTGTCCTGTCCTCTGCAGGTTGAGTTCCCTCCTCTGTCCTGTCCTCTGCAGGTTGAGTTCCCTCCCCTGTCCTCTGCAGGTTGAGTTCCCTCCTCTGTCCTGCCCTCTGCAGGTTGAGTTCCCTCACCTGTCCTGCCCTCTGCAGGTTGAGTTCCCTCCTCTGTCCTGTTCTCTGCAGGTTGAGTTCCCTCCTCTGTCCTGTCCTCTGCAGGTTGAGTTCCCTCACCTGTCCTGCCCTCTGCAGGTTGAGTTCCCTCCTCTGTCCTGTTCTCTGCAGGTTGAGTTCCCTCCTCTGCCCTGCCCTCTGCAGGTTGAGTTCCCTCACCTGTCCTGTCCTCTGCAGGTTGAGTTCCCTCACCTGTCCTGTCCTCTGCAGGTTGAGTTCCCTCCTCTGTCCTGTCCTCTGCAGGTTGAGTTCCCTCACCTGTCCTGTCCTCTGCAGGTTGAGTTCCCTCCCCTGTCCTCTGCAGGTTGAGTTCCCTCCCCTGTCCTGCCCTCTGCAGGTTGAGTTCCCTCACCTGTCCTCTGCAGGTTGAGTTCCCTCCCCTGTCCTGTCCTCTGCAGGTTGAGTTCCCTCACCTGTCCTGTCCTCTGCAGGTTGAGTTCCCTCCCCTGTCCTGCCCTCTGCAGGTTGAGTTCCCTCCCCTGTCCTCTGCAGGTTGAGTTCCCTCCCCTGTCCTGCCCTCTGCAGGTTGAGTTCCCTCCCCTGTCCTGCCCTCTGCAGGTTGAGTTCCCTCCCCTGTCCTCTGCAGGTTGAGTTCCCTCACCTGTCCTCTGCAGGTTGAGTTCCCTCACCTGTCCTGTCCTCTGCAGGTTGAGTTCCCTCACCTGTCCTGCCCTCTGCAGGTTGAGTTCCCTCCCCTGTCCTGCCCTCTGCAGGTTGAGTTCCCTCACCTGTCCTCTGCAGGTTGAGTTCCCTCACCTGTCCTGTCCTCTGCAGGTTGAGTTCCCTCACCTGTCCTGCCCTCTGCAGGTTGAGTTCCCTCCTCTGTCCTGTCCTCTGCAGGTTGAGTTCCCTCACCTGTCCTGCCCTCTGCAGGTTGAGTTCCCTCCTCTGTCCTGTCCTCTGGAGGTTGAGTTCCCTCACCTGTCCTGTCCTCTGCAGGTTGAGTTCCCTCACCTGTCCTGCCCTCTGCAGGTTGAGTTCCCTCCTCTGTCCTGTCCTCTGCAGGTTGAGTTCCCTCACCTGTCCTGTCCTCTGCAGGTTGAGTTCCCTCCTCTGTCCTGTCCTCTGCAGGTTGAGTTCCCTCCCCTGTCCTGCCCTCTGCAGGTTGAGTTCCCTGTCCTGCCCTCTGCAGGTTGAGTTCCCTCCTCTGTCCTGTCCTCTGCAGGTTGAGTTCCCTCACCTGTCCTGTCCTCTGCAGGTTGAGTTCCCTCCTCTGTCCTGTCCTCTGCAGGTTGAGTTCCCTCCCCTGTCCTGTCCTCTGCAGGTTGAGTTCCCTCACCTGTCCTGTCCTCTGCAGGTTGAGTTCCCTCCCCTGTCCTGTCCTCTGCAGGTTGAGTTCCCTCACCTGTCCTGTCTTCTGCAGGTTGAGTTCCCTCACCTGTCCTGTCCTCTGCAGGTTGAGTTCCCTGTCCTGTCCTGCCCTCTGCAGGTTGAGTTCCCTCACCTGTCCTGTCCTCTGCAGGTTGAGTTCCCTCCCCTGTCCTGTCCTCTGCAGGTTGAGTTCCCTCCTCTGTCCTGTCCTCTGCAGGTTGAGTTCCCTCCCCTCCCCTGTCCTCTGCAGGTTGAGTTCCCTCCTCTGTCCTGCCCTCTGCAGGTTGAGTTCCCTCCCCTGTCCTGCCCTCTGCAGGTTGAGTTCCCTCACCTGTCCTGCCCTCTGCAGGTTGAGTTCCCTCACCTGCCCTGTCCTCTGCAGGTTGAGTTCCCTCCCCTGTCCTGCCCTCTGCAGGTTGAGTTCCCTGTCCTGTCCTCTGCAGGTTGAGTTCCCTCCCCTGTCCTGCCCTCTGCAGGTTGAGTTTCCTCTGTCCTGTCCTCTGCAGGTTGAGTTCCCTCCCCTGTCCTGCCCTCTGCAGGTTGAGTTCCCTGTCCTGTCCTGTCCTCTGCAGGTTGAGTTCCCTCACCTGTCCTGCCCTCTGCAGGTTGAGTTCCCTCCCCTGTCCTGTCCTCTGCAGGTTGAGTTCCCTCACCTGCCCTCTGCAGGTTGAGTTCCCTCCCCTGTCCTGCCCTCTGCAGGTTGAGTTCCCTCACCTGTCCTGCCCTCTGCAGGTTGAGTTCCCTCACCTGTCCTGCCCTCTGCAGGTTGAGTTCCCTCCCCTGTCCTGTCCTCTGCAGGTTGAGTTCCCTCACCTGCCCTCTGCAGGTTGAGTTCCCTCCCCTGTCCTGTCCTCTGCAGGTTGAGTTCCCTCCCCTGTCCTGCCCTCTGCAGGTTGAGTTCCCTCACCTGTCCTGTCCTCTGCAGGTTGAGTTCCCTCCCCTGTCCTGTCCTCTGCAGGTTGAGTTCCCTCACCTGTCCTCTGCAGGTTGAGTTCCCTCCTCTGTCCTGTCCTCTGCAGGTTGAGTTCCCTCCTCTGTCCTGCCCTCTGCAGGTTGAGTTCCCTCCTCTGCCCTGTCCTCTGCAGGTTGAGTTCCCTCCTCTGCCCTGTCCTCTGCAGGTTGAGTTCCCTCCTCTGCCCTGTCCTCTGCGGGGTGAGTTCCCTCCCCTGTCCTGTCCTCTGCAGGTTGAGTTCCCTCCCCTCCCCTGTCCTCTGCAGGTTGAGTTCCCTCCCCTGTCCTGTCCTCTGCAGGTTGAGTTCCCTCCTCTGTCCTGCCCTCTGCAGGTTGAGTTCCCTCCTCTGTCCTGTCCTCTGCAAGTTGAGTTCCCTGCCCTGTCCTCTGCAGGTTGAGTTCCCTCCTCTGTCCTGTCCTCTGCAGGTTGAGTTCCCTCCTCTGTCCTGTCCTCTGCAGGTTGAGTTCCCTGTCCTGTCCTGTCCTCTGCAGGTTGAGTTCCCTGTCCTGTCCTCTGCAGGTTGAGTTCCCTCCCCTATCCTGCCCTCTGCAGGTTGAGTTCCCTCCTCTGTCCTGCCCTCTGCAGGTTGAGTTCCCTCCCCTATCCTGCCCTCTGCAGGTTGAGTTCCCTCCCCTCCCCTGTTCTCTGCAGGTTGAGTTCCCTCCCCTGTCCTGTTCTCTGCAGGTTGAGTTCCCTCCCCTGTCCTGTCCTCTGCAGGTTGAGTTCCCTCACCTGTCCTGCCCTCTGCAGGTTGAGTTCCCTCACCTGTCCTCTGCAGGTTGAGTTCCCTCCTCTGTCCTGTCCTCTGCAAGTTGAGTTCCCTGTCCTGTCCTCTTCAGGTTGAGTTCCCCCACCTGTCCTGTCCTCTGCAGGTTGAGTTCCCTCACCTGTCCTCTGCAGGTTGAGTTCCCTGTCCTGTCCTGTCCTCTGCAGGTTGAGTTCCCTCCTCTGTCCTGTTCTCTGCAGGTTGAGTTCCCTCCTCTGTCCTGTTCTCTGCAGGTTGAGTTCCCTCCTCTGTCCTGTCCTCTGCAGGTTGAGTTCCCTCCCCTGTCCTGTCCTCTGCAGGTTGAGTTCCCTCACCTGTCCTCTGCAGGTTGAGTTCCCTCACCTGTCCTGTCCTCTGCAGGTTGAGTTCCCTCCTCTGTCCTGTCCTCTGCAGGTTGAGTTCCCTCCCCTGTCCTGTCCTCTGCAGGTTGAGTTCCCTCACCTGTCCTGCCCTCTGCAGGTTGAGTTCCCTCACCTGCCCTGTCCTCTGCAGGTTGAGTTCCCTCCTCTGTCCTGTCCTCTGCAGGTTGAGTTCCCTCCTCTGTCCTGTTCTCTGCAGGTTGAGTTCCCTCCTCTGTCCTGTCCTCTGCAGGTTGAGTTCCCTCCTCTGCCCTGCCCTCTGCAGGTTGAGTTCCCTCCTCTGTCCTGTCCTCTGCAGGTTGAGTTCCCTCACCTGTCCTGTCCTCTGCAGGTTGAGTTCCCTCACCTGTCCTGCCCTCTGCAGGTTGAGTTCCCTGTCCTCCCCTGTCCTCTGCAGGTTGAGTTCCCTCCTCTGTCCTGTCCTCTGCAGGTTGAGTTCCCTCACCTGTCCTGCCCTCTGCAGGTTGAGTTCCCTCACCTATCCTGTCCTCTGCAGGTTGAGTTCCCTCCCCTGTCCTGTCCTCTGCAGGTTGCGTTCCCTGTCCTCCCCTGTCCTCTGCAGGTTGAGTTCCCTCCTCTGTCCTGTCCTCTGCAGGTTGAGTTCCCTCACCTGTCCTGCCCTCTGCAGGTTGAGTTCCCTCACCTGTCCTGTCCTCTGCAGGTTGAGTTCCCTCCCCTGTCCTGCCCTCTGCAGGTTGAGTTCCCTCCTCTGTCCTCTGCAGGTTGAGTTCCCTCACCTGTCCTCTGCAGGTTGAGTTCCCTCCCCTGTCCTGTCCTCTGCAGGTTGAGTTCCCTCCTCTGCCCTGCCTCGTGCAGGTTGAGTTCCCTCACCTGTCCTGTCCTCTGCAGGTTGAGTTCCCTCCCCTGTCCTGCCCTCTGCAGGTTGAGTTCCCTCCCCTGTCCTCTGCAGGTTGAGTTCCCTCACCTGTCCTCTGCAGGTTGAGTTCCCTCCCCTGTCCTGTCCTCTGCAGGTTGAGTTCCCTCACCTGTCCTGTCCTCTGCAGGTTGAGTTCCCTCACCTGTCCTGTCCTCTGCAGGTTGAGTTCCCTCACCTGTCCTGCCCTCTGCAGGTTGAGTTCCCTCCTCTGTCCTGTCCTCTGCAGGTTGAGTTCCCTCCTCTGTCCTGTCCTCTGCAGGTTGAGTTCCCTCCTCTGTCCTGTCCTCTGCAGGTTGAGTTCCCTCACCTGTCCTGTCCTCTGCAGGTTGAGTTCCCTCCCCTGTCCTGCCCTCTGCAGGTTGAGTTCCCTCACCTGTCCTGTCCTCTGCAGGTTGAGTTCCATCCCCTGTCCTGTCCTCTGCAGGTTGAGTTCCCTCACCTGTCCTGTCCTCTGCAGGTTGAGTTCCCTCACCTGTCCTGTCCTCTGCAGGTTGAGTTCCCTCCCCTGTCCTGTCCTCTGCAGGTTGAGTTCCCTCCTCTGTCCTGTCCTCTGCAGGTTGAGTTCCCTCCTCTGTCCTGTCCTCTGCAGGTTGAGTTCCCTCCCCTGCCCTCTGCAGGTTGAGTTCCCTCCCCTGCCCTGTCCTCTGCAGGTTGAGTTCCCTCCCCTGCCCTCTGCAGGTTGAGTTCCCTCCTCTGTCCTCTGCAGGTTGAGTTCCCTCCTCTGTCCTGCCCTCTGCAGGTTGAGTTCCCTCCTCTGTCCCGCCCTCTGCAGGTTGAGTTCCCTCCCCTGTCCTGCTCTCTGCAGGTTGAGTTCCCTCCCCTGTCCTGCCCTCTGCAGGTTGAGTTCCCTCCCCTGCCCTCTGCAGGTTGAGTTCCCTCACCTGTCCTGTCCTCTGCAGGTTGAGTTCCCTCCTCTGTCCTGTCCTCTGCAGGTTGAGTTCCCTCCCCTGTCCTGCCCTCTGCAGGTTGAGTTCCCTCACCTGTCCTGCCCTCTGCAGGTTGAGTTCCCTCCCCTGTCCTCTGCAGGTTGAGTTCCCTCCTCTGTCCTGTCCTCTGCAGGTTGAGTTCCCTCACCTGTCCTGTCCTCTGCAGGTTGAGTTCCCTCCTCTGTCCTGTCCTCTGCAGGTTGAGTTCCCTCCCCTGTCCTGTCCTCTGCAGGTTGAGTTCCCTCCTCTGTCCTGTCCTCTGCAGGTTGAGTTCCCTCCTCTGTCCCGCCCTCTGCAGGTTGAGTTCCCTCACCTGTCCTGTCCTCTGCAGGTTGAGTTCCCTCCTCTGTCCTGTCCTCTGCAGGTTGAGTTCCCTCACCTGTCCTGTCCTCTGCAGGTTGAGTTCCCTCACCTGTCCTGCCCTCTGCAGGTTGAGTTCCCTCACCTGTCCTGTCCTCTGCAGGTTGAGTTCCCTCCTCTGTCCTGCCCTCTGCAGGTTGAGTTCCCTCCCCTGTCCTGTCCTCTGCAGGTTGAGTTCCCTCACCTGTCCTGCCCTCTGCAGGTTGAGTTCCCTCCTCTGTCCTGTCCTCTGCAGGTTGAGTTCCCTCCCCTGTCCTGCCCTCTGCAGGTTGAGTTCCCTCCCCTGTCCTGTCCTCTGCAGGTTGAGTTCCCTCCTCTGTCCTGTCCTCTGCAGGTTGAGTTCCCTCACCTGTCCTGCCCTCTGCAGGTTGAGTTCCCTCCCCTGTCCTATGCAGGTTGAGTTCCCTGTCCTGTCTGTTGAGATATATGTTCTCATATGTTGAAAATGGGATCATATGTTATGGTTGTTATGTTTTGTAGCGAGTAGCCTAGACGTTCATATGCATGTGTTGTATTGGAAATGTGGTGCAACTCTATTCTAAGTCTTGTGTTTTGTTCTTGTACTTGCAGTACGTAAAGACATGACGGTATGACGCAGTGGCGGGAAGCCGAGCACGTATACCTAGCTGTCAGCTGTCATCAGTCAGCGGTCAGTGCGCACAGGGGTGAAAGGGGTGTGTCACAGCTGGGAGTGTTTGTGGTGTTTGTAATGGAGGAGAAGTTTGGTTCACTTATTGTAAATAAACTATTCACATAAAAGAAACAAAACGGATCAGGCGTTCTTTGTGTGGATAAATACATATGATAAGATATGAGTCATGATGACAAAGAAACAGAACCCTCTACATTGAACATAGAGAGCGAAGGAACACGGAACTCTACACTGCCCTCTGCAGGTTGAGTTCCCTCCCCTGCCCTGCCCTCTGCAGGTTGAGTTCCCTCCCCTGCCCTGCCCTCTGCAGGTTGAGTTCCCTCCTCTGTCCTGTTCTCTGCAGGTTGAGTTCCCTCACCTGCCCTGCCCTCTGCAGGTTGAGTTCCCTCACCTGCCCTGCCCTCTGCAGGTTCCCAAAGTGGACGTCAGGGATGAAGAGCACAGGCTGGGCCTCCAGGTCCATCAGGGTCTTGAAGTAAGTGGTGTCTGCCTTCTTAGGAGCCGTGATCACAGCCTGGCCTCCATCCTTCCCTGGGACCCCAAGAGAAATCACATTAGGAGCCGTGATCACAGCCTGGCCTCCATCCTTCCCTGGGACCCCAAGAGAAATCACATTAGGAGCACTGATCACAGCCTGGCCTCCATCCTTCCCTGGGACCCCAAGAGAAATCACATTAGGAGCCGTGATCACAGCCTGGCCTCCATCCTTCCCTGGGACCCCAAGAGAAATCACATTAGGAGCACTGATCACAGCCTGGCCTCCATCCTTCCCTGGGACCCCAAGAGAAATCACATTAGGAGCACTGATCACAGCCTGGCCTCCATCCTTCCCTGGGACCCCAAGAGAAATCACATTAGGAGCACTGATCACAGCCTGGCCTTCCCTGGGACCCCAAGAGAAATCACATTAGGAGCACTGATCACAGCCTGGCCTTCCCTGGGACCCCAAGAGAAATCACATTAGGAGCACTGATCACAGCCTGGCCTCCAACCTTCCCTGGGACCCCAAGATAAATCACATTAGGAGCACTGATCACAGCCTGGCCTCCAACCTTCCCTGGGACCCCAAGATAAATCACATCAGGGAGTAGTGTATTTTTTGCATGAAGCAAGTCTGCAAAACATAAACAAGTGAATTAAATTGTAGTGCAAACCTTTCGTCTTCTTGCGATACTGTTTTCTCTCCTCATCCCTGATCTTCCTCTCTGCTCCCTGATATGACAGAAGAGAAGGAGAAAAAGAGAACAAGAGAAAGAGAACAAGAGAGAACAAGAGAGAAAGAAAACAAGACAACAAGACAGAGGGAACTCATCAGTCAAGTGTGGTTGACTAATAGTCATAGCATTTTGTCCACTAATGGATTAGTTGATTTAATTAGTCAGGCAGGACCTGTGCTTATGTCGCGTTCACGTTACGTGGGAAGAAGCGGAAGAACCAGAGGACATCTCGTTGCTACAACTAGGAAGCCTCACCTTGTAGTGGTCTCACCTTGAGGTCTAGGTAGTGGTCTCACCTTGAGGTCTAGGTAGTGGTCTCACCTTGAGGTCTAGGTAGTGGTCTCACCTTGAGGTCTAGGTAGTGGTCTCACCTTGAGGTCTAGGTAGTGGTCTCACCTTGAGGTCTAGGTAGTGGTCTCACCTTGAGGTCTAGTTAGTGGTCTCACCTTGAGGTCTAGGTAGTGGTCTCACCTTGAGGTCTAGGTAGTGGTCTCACCTTGAGGTCTAGGTAGTGGTCTCACCTTGAGGTCTAGGTAGTGGTCTCACCTTGAGGTCTAGGTAGTGGTCTCACCTTGAGGTCTAGTTAGTGGTCTCACCTTGAGGTCTAGGTAGTGGTCTCACCTTGAGGTCTAGGTAGTGGTCTCACCTTGAGGTCTAGGTAGTGGTCTCACCTTGAGGTCTAGGTAGTGGTCTCACCTTGAGGTCTAGTTAGTGGTCTCACCTTGAGGTCTAGGTAGTGGTCTCACCTTGAGGTCTAGGTAGTGGTCTCACCTTGAGGTCTAGGTAGTGGTCTCACCTTGAGGTCTAGGTAGTGGTCTCACCTTGAGGTCTAGGTAGTGGTCTCACCTTGAGGTCTAGGTAGTGGTCTCACCTTGAGGTCTAGGTAGTGGTCTCACCTTGAGGTCTAGGTAGTGGTCTCACCTTGAGGTCTAGGTAGTGGTCTCACCTTGAGGTCTAGGTAGTGGTCTCACCTTGAGGTCTAGGTAGTGGTCTCACCTTGAGGTCTAGTTAGTGGTCTCACCTTGAGGTCTAGTTAGTGGTCTCACCTTGAGGTCTAGTTAGTGGTCTCACCTTGATGTCCAGGTAGTGGTCTCACCTTGAGGTCTAGTTAGTGGTCTCACCTTGAGGTCTAGGTAGTGGTCTCACCTTGAGGTCTAGTTAGTGGTCTCACCTTGAGGTCTAGTTAGTGGTCTCACCTTGAGGTCTAGGTAGTGGTCTCACCTGAAGAGGTCTAGTTAGTGGTCTCACCTTGAGGTCTAGGTAGTGGTCTCACCTTGAGGTCTAGGTAGTGGTCTCACCTTGAGGTCTAGGTAGTGGTCTCACCTTGATGTCTAGGTAGTGGTCTCACCTGAAGAGGTCTAGGTAGTGGTCTCACCTTGAGGTCTAGGTAGTGGTCTCACCTTGAGGTCCAGGTAGTGGTCTCACCTTGAGGTCTAGTTAGTGGTCTCACCTTGAGGTCTAGTTAGTGGTCTCACCTGAAGAGGTCTAGGTAGTGGTCTCACCTTGAGGTCTAGGTAGTGGCCTCACCTTGAGGTCTAGGTAGTGGTCTCACCTTGAGGTCTAGGTAGTGGTCTCACCTTGAGGTCTAGGTAGTGGTCTCACCTTGAGGTCTAGGTAGTGGTCTCACCTTGAGGTCTAGGTAGTGGTCTCACCTTGATGTCTAGGTAGTGGTCTCACCTTGAGGTCTAGTTAGTGGTCTCACCTTGAGGTCTAGGTAGTGGTCTCACCTTGAGGTCTAGGTAGTGGTCTCACCTTGAGGTCTAGTTAGTGGTCTCACCTTGAGGTCTAGGTAGTGGTCTCACCTTGAGGTCTAGTTAGTGGTCTCACCTTGAGGTCTAGGTAGTGGTCTCACCTTGAGGTCTAGGTAGTGGTCTCACCTTGAGGTCTAGTTAGTGGTCTCACCTTGAGGTCTAGGTAGTGGTCTCACCTTGAGGTCTAGGTAGTGGTCTCACCTTGAGGTCTAGTTAGTGGTCTCACCTTGAGGTCTAGGTAGTGGTCTCACCTTGAGGTCCAGGTAGTGGTCTCACCTTGAGGTCTAGGTAGTGGCCTCACCTTGTCGCAGAACACCTTGATCTGAGAGTAGGCCCTGTGGAGCGGCTGGTTGCTCCGGTTGTTGTAGCTGTAGGTGTCGATCTGGATCATCAGCGGGAGACCCTTCACGCCCTTCTGAGAGGAGAAGTCCGTGCTCAGACAGTTGACTGTGATGAAGATCTGAAACACGCCCAGGGATAAGGAGGGTTAGGGTCTCCTGCGAGGGTTAGGGTCTCCTGACTGCAAGGACTATTCTTAACCGTCATGCTGCTTAACACTTTGCCCAACCCGAGTTTTCTCTGGTTTACCCCCCCCCCGTTGAAGGCCCATCACGAGAATATTATTTTTTTCTCGTTATTTTTTTTTATTAGCGATCTGAATTCATATTTCATCAACCGAGTCTACCGTTGGAAATTCAGCCAGGTAAATGCTATCGAGCTAGCAGGTAAATGCTATCGAGCTAGCAGGTAAATGCTATAGAGCTAGCAGGTAGATGCTATAGAGCTAGCAGGTAGATGCTATAGAGCTAGCAGGTAAATGCTATCAAGCTAGCAGGTAGATGCTATAGAGCTAGCAGGTAGATGCTATAGAGCTAGCAGGTAGATGCTATAGAGATAGCAGGTAGATGCTATAGAGCTAGCAGGTAAATGCTATCGAACTAGCAGGTAAATGCTATAGAGCTAGCAGGTAAATGCTATAGAGCTAGCAGGTAAATGCTATCGAGCTAGCAGGTAAATGCTATAGAGCTAGCAGGTAAATGCTATAGAGCTAGCAGGTAAATGCTATCGAGCTAGCAGGTAAATGCTATAGAGCTAGCAGGTAAATGCTATAGAGCTAGCAGGTAAATGCTATCGAGCTAGCAGGTAGATGCTATAGAGCTAGCAGGTAGATGCTATAGAGCTAGCAGGTAGATGCTATAGAGCTAGCAGGTAGATGCTATAGAGCTAACAGGTAAATGCTATAGAGCTAGCAGGTAGATGCTATAGAGCTAGCAGGTAGATGCTATAGAGCTAGCAGGTAGATGCTATAGAGATAGCAGGTAAATGCTATAGAGCTAGCAGGTAAATGCTATAGAGCTAGCAGGTAAATGCTATAGAGGTAGCAGGTAGATGCTATAGAGCTAGCAGGTAAATGCTATAGAGGTAGCAGGTAGATGCTATAGAGCTAGCAGGTAAATGCTATCGAGCTAGCAGGAAAATGTTATAGAGCTAGCAGGTAAATGCTATAGAGGTAGCAGGTAGATGCTATAGAGCTAGCAGGTAAATGCTATCGAGCTAGCAGGTAAATGTTATAGAGCTAGCAGGTAAATGCTATAGAGCTAGCAGGTAAATGCTATAGAGCTAGCAGGTAGATGCTATAGAGCAGGAGGTAAATCCCACAATATAATAACGAGTTTTAAACTCCTGAAGATTCTATACCTTAAAACATGATATCTCAAGTTACATGGTGATCACAATATCTGCTAAAATAATCATAATATTACATTAGGTCCATATATGGTTCAGACCCTATAACGTTAGGCATTAGTCGTTAGCGTTTGGGTCCATATAGGGTTCGAAGAGACTGCTTGGCCAACCTGGAGTATATACAGTATCCATCAAGTGTCGTCCATTCATTCACATCAAGTCAACACTGGGGCAGCGCTTTCAGAGCTTCACGATGAGGTAAACAAACTCCAGACAGGGCGAATCTTTTTTTTTATCCACTTTGTCTCCTTATTTTTCTATTTTTCTCCCAATTTCGCCTCGCCAATCCTCCCTTCAATTCTCCCCTCCCCTGTCTCGAACGTTGCTAGACTATGCCTCCCACTGGTCGGCTGAAGTGTGGACCAAGCCTTGCATCACGTGTCCCCTCCGGTACACGAGGAGGCAGCCTGTTGCATCTTTTCACCTGCACAGCGCGAGGAGTAACGCGTGGGAGGCTCACGCTGCCCCCGTTACTTCCTGATTCTGCTGTACAGGCGCACAAACCGACCTGTAGGAGTCGCTGTGCACAACGTCCAATCCCCACCCACCAGCTTTCCCACCCCTAACACTGCCAATTGTGTTAGTATGAACGACCAGCCAAGCTGGTAGCAACGCCGAGAGCTGGGCTCGAACCCAGCATCTCCTGCGTTAGTGGCGAGCGCCTTGCCCACTGCGCCACTTAGCCGCACCAACAGGGCGAATCTTAAAAAGGTTTTACCAAACTTCTATCAGCATGTGACTTGTCCCACCAGAGGCGAGAGTATAATATTAGATCATTGCTACTCGCAATTTAAGGAAGGGTATAAATCACAGGCTCGTAGTCCATTCTGTAAATCTGATCACAACGCCCATCGTTCTTATGCCAAAGTAGAAACAAAGTCTCAAGCACGCTGCCGTGGACTCTCGATTGCACAGGCTGGAGCGTGTTTGGTGAGAGCACAGACAATATCAATCACAGAAACAGTGCTGGACTTTGTTGGTACTCTGGTAGAAGAAATAGTCCCCTCCACCACAATTAGTTTTCCCAAACCAAAAGAGAACAGTGACGGAGGAAAAGGGGCAGTAGAACAGGCTGATTCCAGGGGGCAGGGCCTCAGAACGATGACAGACTACAAAGCCCCCCCCCCCCCCCCCATACTGAACAATGATGTCTCCCTGGCAAATGAGCAAAATACTTTCTATGCACATTTTGAAACTGTAAATGCCAAGAGCAGCCTACAGAACCACCAGGGTAAAAAATCACGCTGAGCCGCGGATGCTGGAAATATTGGCCGCTATGAAAACCAGAGACAAAAAATGCTCTGAGTTTCGTAAAAGTCAGTCAAAGCTTACCAAAAGCACGAGCAGTGAACTCCAAGCCCACGTGACCGAACTCAAACTGGAAAGAAACAGACTAAGAAAGGAAGTAAACTCCATGATCAAAACTGCAAAAAAGAATTTCATCAATGACAAAACTGAGAAAAACAAAAACAAACCACGTGAACTTTGGAAATTACTCAATAATCAACTAGGCTGCAGTAAAAAACTTAAAACCAGATTCTCAAACATAAACATAAAGACGGACAACACGCTCATCACAGACAAGCTGGATGTAGCCAGTTACTTAAACATTTTCTTCACAAACATAGCCACAACACTGGCAAACAAACTACCCTCCCACTCAGGGCATTATGGGGTAGAACACATAGTAGCTTACTACAAAAACCTAGGGGTCCGCAAAGACGACTTCAAACTTGTAATGGTAACAACAGCTGAGGTACTCAAAACACTGAGCGCCCTCCAACCGAACAAGGCCACTGGCCATGACAACATCCCGTCCAAATTCCTCAGAGACTCAGCAGCCGCCATCACCCCAGTCATCACACACATAATAAACCTCTCTATAAAACAGGGGCATGTCCCCAAGGACTTCAAAATTGCTAGAGTGACCTCCATGCACAAAAAGGGCAGTAGATTAGACGCAGACGCCCTGTTTCTATTCTTACCTCCATCTCGAAAGTCATGGAAAAAATAGTCTACGAACAGGTTGAAAAGTACCTAGCGGAAAAAAATCGAATCTACAAATTCCAATCTGGCTTCAGAACATCCCACTCCACTGACACATGCCTCCTCTATTTGAACGACCACATCAAACAAGAGGTGGACGCGGGCAAATACTGCGGCATGGTCATGCTGGACCTACAAAAGGCCTTCGACACTGTCAATCACACCATTCTGATTGACAAGCTAAAAGCAATTGGTTTTGATAGTCTATCAGTGAGCTGGATGCAATCCTACCTGGAGGGGAGAGAACAGATGGTGGAGGTAAACGGTACCCTATCCCCCCCCTCACAGTGAGCTGTGGTGTTCCACAAGGAAGCATACTAGGACCGCTACTGTTCCTAATTTATGCAAATGACAGTTTGCGGAGGACTCAGCCCTGCTGGTCTCTGACAAGAACAAGTTACAGGTTGAAAAAACCCTCAGCTCGGAACTAGGCAAAATCTGCATATGGCTCGCTGATAACAAACTATCATTACGCCTGGGCAAAACAGAGTCCATTCTCTTCGGTTCAAATAACAAACTCAGCAAGACCGCCGGCTTCTCAGTTACAGTGGGTGACAATATTGTCACAAGGAAAGATGAAATTACCTACCTGGGTTCCATCCTAGAGGCTAATCTTTCCTGTGACAAAATGGCATCCAATGTAATAAAAAAAGTCAACCAACGAACTCGATTCTTGTACCGGATCTCCTCTCTGGTAAACAAGAATACCCTAATAAACAGAACCAGTCCTAATAAACAGAACCAGTCCTAATAAACAGACCCAGTAATAAACAGACCCAGTCCTAATAAACAGACCCAGTCCTAATAAACAGACCCAGTAATAAACAGACCCAGTAATAAACAGAACCAGTAATAAACAGACCCAGTAATAAACAGAACCAGTAATAAACAGACCCAGTAATAAACAGAACCAGTCCTAATAAACAGACCCAGTCCTAATAAACAGACCCAGTAATAAACAGAACCAGTCCTAATAAACAGACCCAGTAATAAACAGAACCAGTAATAAATAGACCCAGTAATAAACAGACCCAGTCCTAATAAACAGACCCAGTAATAAACAGAACCAGTCCTAATAAACAGACCCAGTAATAAACAGAACCAGTCCTAATAAACAGACCCAGTCCTAATAAACAGACCCAGTCCTAATAAACAGACCCAGTCCTAATAAACAGACCCAGTAATAAACAGACCCAGTTCTAATAAACAGACCCAGTAATAAACAGAACCAGTCCTAATAAACAGACCCAGTAATAAACAGACCCAGTCCTAATAAACAGACCCAGTAATAAACAGACCCAGTAATAAACAGAACCAGTCCTAATAAACAGACCCAGTAATAAACAGATCCAGTAATAAACAGACCCAGTAATAATAAACAGAACCAGTAATAAACAGACCCAGTCCTAATAAACAGAACCAGTTCTAATAAACAGACCCAGTCCTAATAAACAGACCCAGTCCTAATAAACAGACCCAGTCCTAATAAACAGACCCAGTCCTAATAAACAGACCCAGTAATAAACAGACCCAGTCCTAATAAACAGACCCAATCCTAATAAACAGACCCAGTAATAAACAGACCCAGTCCTAATAAACAGACCCAGTAATAATAAACAGACCCAGTAATAAACAGACCCAGTCCTAATAAACAGACCCAGTAATAAACAGAACCAGTAATAAACAGACCCAGTAATAAACAGACCCAGTAATAAACAGACCCAGTAATAAACAGACCCAGTCCTAATAAACAGAACCAGTAATAAACAGACTCAGTAATAAACAGACCCAGTAATAAACAGACCCAGTAATAAACAGAACCAGTCCTAATAAACAGACCCAGTATTAAACAGACCCAGTAATAAACAGACCCAGTAATAAACAGACCCAGTAATAAACAGAACCAGTCCTAATAAACAGACTCAGTAATAAACAGACCCAGTAATAATAAACAGAACCAGTAATAAACAGACCCAGTCCTAATAAACAGACCCGGTAATAAACAGAACCAGTCCTAATAAACAGAACCAATCCTAATAAACAGAACCAGTCCTAATAAACAGACCCAGTAATAAACAGACCCAGTCCTAATAAACAGAACCAGTCCTAATAAACAGACCCAGTAATAAACAGACCCAGTCCTAATAAACAGACCCAGTAATAAACAGACCCAGTCCTAATAAACAGACCCAGTAATAAACAGACCCAGTCCTAATAAACAGACCCAGTAATAAACAGACCCAGTCCTAATAAACAGACCCAGTAATAAACAGGACCCAGTCCTAATAAACAGACCCAGTAATAAACAGACCCAGTCCTAATAAACAGACCCAGTAATAAACAGACCCAGTCCTAATAAACAGACCCAGTAATAAACAGACCCAGTCCTAATAAACAGACCCAGTCCTAATAAACAGACCCAGTTCTAATAAACAGACCCAACAATACATTGCAAGTATATTCTCAGAAAACGACGCTATAAAAAGCTGTGCAGTGAATTCTGTAGCATTTTCTATGAACGGTGAAAATACTTTTTCCTTGCCTTGCTGCTTCTCTGTAACTTTAACAGTGAAATTAAGATTATGGTTATGGTTATGGTTGGTTATGGTTATGGTTAGGGGTGGGGCCATGGTTTGTGCAGGGAACAAACCATTCATAGAAAATGCAATAAAAGCTCACTTGTGGGAATAGCCTTACTAAACATAATATACTTCAGTGTGGACTACACACAATACACACTATTCACACTGGTATAATGAACAACTTCAGAGAGAGAGAGAGAGAGAGAGAGAGAGAGAGAGAGAGAGAGAGAGAGAGAGAGAGAGAGAGAGAGAGAGAGAGAGAGAGAGAGAGAGAGAGAGAGAGAGAGAGAGAGAGAGAGAGAGAGAGAGGGAGAGAGAGGGAGGAGGGAGGGAGGGAGGGGGGGGGGGAGGGAGGGAGGGAGGGAGAGAGAGACACACACACAGATCAGAGAGAGAGAGACACAGAGAGAGAGACAGAGCGACAGAGTGAGAGAGAGTCAATATTAGTTCAAAGCGATATCCACCCAGGTCCTCTTTGTCCCACAACGCAATTACAAACAAAACAAACACACGCAGAGTAAATATAGTGGCTCTACGAAGTCCTGAACCCCTGCAGCTAACCATAACCCTCTGAGAGAGCTGTGTATAGAGAGAGAGAGCTGTCAATAGAGAGAGAGATGTCTATAGAGAGAGAGAGCTAACACATTACTAACAGAAATGAGGGCAAAACAAACATAATAGGGTGGGTGTGTGGTGCTGCTAACCCTAACCCTGGGCCCTCCAGCACATATAGAACTCAACCAGTGAGACAGAAAAGGATGCAAAGGGTTTGATTGTAGACGGAATGTGAGACAAACACAAGTAAGTCAACATCTTCACCCTCCAGGTTCTACAGTCAACCACACCAGCAGTGTAGTGGTTAACACCCAAAAGTACCCCTGATGGCCTGGGATCAGATCCCTTCAGAACCTTCTCTCCTGTGTCTCCTCTCCTCTGTCTCCCTCTCAGCCTTCCTACTGTCTCAATGAAGAACCTTCTCTCCTGTGTCTCCTCTACTCTGTCTCCCTCTCAGCCTCCCTACTGTCTCAATAAAGAACCTTCTCTCCTGTGTCTCCTCTACTCTGTCTCCCTCTCAGCCTTCCTACTGTCTCAATAAAGAACCTTCTCTCCTGTGTCTCCTCTACTCTGTCTCCCTCTCAGTCTTCCTACTGTCTTAATAAAGAACCTTCTCTCCTGTGTTTCCTCTACTCTGTCTCCCTCTCAGTCTTCCTACTGTCTTAATAAAGAACCTTCTCTCCTGTGTCTCCTCTACTCTGTCTCCCTCTCAGCCTTCCTACTGTCTCAATAAAGAACCTTCTCTCCTGTGTCTCCTCTACTCTGTCTGCCTCTCAGCCTTCATACTGTCTCAATAAAGAACCTTCTCTCCTGTGTCTCCTCTACTCTGTCTCCCTCTCAGCCGTCCTACTGTCTCAATAAAGAACCTTCTCTCCTGTGTCTCCCTCTCAGCCTTCCTACTGTCTCAATAAAGAACCTTCTCTCCTGTGTCTCCTCTACTCTGTCTGCCTCTCAGCCTTCCTACTGTCTTAATAAAGAACCTTCTCTCCTGTGTCTCCTCTACTCTGTCTCCCTCTCAGCCTTCCTACTGTCTCAATAAAGAACCTTCTCTCCTGTGTCTCCTCTACTCTGTCTCCCTCTCAGCCTTCCTACTGTCTTAATAAAGAACCTTCTCTCCTGTGTCTCCTCTCCTCTGTCTCCCTCTCAGCCTTCCTACTGTCTCAATAAAGAACCTTCTCTCCTGTGTCTCCTCTACTCTGTCTCCCTCTCAGTCTTCCTACTGTCTTAATAAAGAACCTTCTCTCCTGTGTTTCCTCTACTCTGTCTCCCTCTCAGTCTTCCTACTGTCTTAATAAAGAACCTTCTCTCCTGTGTCTCCTCTACTCTGTCTCCCTCTCAGCCTTCCTACTGTCTCAATAAAGAACCTTCTCTCCTGTGTCTCCTCTACTCTGTCTCCCTCTCAGCCTTCCTACTGTCTCAATAAAGAACCTTCTCTCCTGTGTCTCCTCTACTCTGTCTCCCTCTCAGCCTTCCTACTGTCTCAATAAAGAACCTTCTCTCCTGAGTCTCCTCTACTCTGTCTCCCTCTCAGCCTTCATACTGTCTCAATAAAGAACCCTCTCTCCTGTGTCTCCTCTACTCTGTCTCCCTCTCAGCCTTCCTACTGTCTCAATGAAGAACCTTCTCTCCTGAGTCTCCTCTACTCTGTCTCCCTCTCAGCCTTCCTACTGTCTCAGTAAAGAACCTTCTCTCCTGTGTCTCCTCTACTCTGTCTCCCTCTCAGCCTTCCTACTGTCTCAATAAAGAACCTTCTCTCCTGTGTCTCCTCTACTCTGTCTCCCTCTCAGCCTTCCTACTGTCTCAATAAAGAACCTTCTCTCCTGTGTCTCCTCTCCTCTGTCTCCCTCTCAGCCTTCCTACTGTCTCAATAAAGAATCCTCTCTCCTGTGTCTCCTCTACTCTGTCTCCCTCTCAGCCTTCCTACTGTCTCACTAAAGAACCTTCTCTCCTGTGTCTCCCCTACTCTGTCTCCCTCTCAGCCTTCCTACTGTCTCAATAAAGAACCTTCTCTCCTGTGTCTCCACTACTCTGTCTCCCTCGCAGCCTCCCTACTGTCTCAATAAAGAACCTTCTCTCCTGTGTCTCCTCTACTCTGTCTCCCTCTCAGCCTTCCTACTGTCTTAATAAAGAACCTTCTCTCCTGTGTCTCCTCTACTCTGTCTCCCTCTCAGCCTCCCTACTGTCTCAATAAAGAACCTTCTCTCCTGTGTCTCCTCTACTCTGTCTCCCTCTCAGCCTTCCTACTGTCTTAATAAAGAACCTTCTCTCCTGTGTCTCCTCTCCTCTGTCTCCCTCTCAGCCTTCCTACTGTCTCAATAAAGAACCTTCTCTCCTGTGTCTCCTCTACTCTGTCTCCCTCTCAGTCTTCCTACTGTCTCAATAAAGAACCTTCTCTCCTGTGTCTCCTCTACTCTGTCTCCCTCTCAGCCTTCCTACTGTCTTAATAAAGAACCTTCTCTCCTGTGTCTCCTCTACTCTGTCTCCCTCTCAGTCTTCCTACTGTCTTAATAAAGAACCTTCTCTCCTGTGTCTCCTCTACTCTGTCTCCCTCTCAGCCTTCCTACTGTCTCAATAAAGAACCTTCTCTCCTGTGTCTCCTCTACTCTGTCTCCCTCTCAGCCTTCCTACTGTCTCAATAAAGAACCTTCTCTCCTGTGTCTCCTCTACTCTGTCTCCCTCTCAGCCTTCCTACTGTCTCAATAAAGAACCTTCTCTCCTGAGTCTCCTCTACTCTGTCTCCCTCTCAGCCTTCATACTGTCTCAATAAAGAACCCTCTCTCCTGTGTCTCCTCTACTCTGTCTCCCTCTCAGCCTTCCTACTGTCTCAATGAAGAACCTTCTCTCCTGAGTCTCCTCTACTCTGTCTCCCTCTCAGCCTTCCTACTGTCTCAGTAAAGAACCTTCTCTCCTGTGTCTCCTCTACTCTGTCTCCCTCTCAGCCTTCCTACTGTCTCAATAAAGAACCTTCTCTCCTGTGTCTCTCCTACTCTGTCTCCCTCTCAGCCTCCCTACTGTCTCAATAAAGAACCTTCTCTCCTGTGTCTCCTCTCCTCTGTCTCCCTCTCAGCCTTCCTACTGTCTCAATAAAGAACCCTCTCTCCTGTGTCTCCTCTACTCTGTCTCCCTCTCAGCCTTCCTACTGTCTCAATGAAGAACCTTCTCTCCTGAGTCTCCTCTACTCTGTCTCCCTCTCAGCCTTCCTACTGTCTCAGTAAAGAACCTTCTCTCCTGTGTCTCCTCTACTCTGTCTCCCTCTCAGCCTTCCTACTGTCTCAATAAAGAACCGTCTCTCCTGTGTCTCCTCTACTCTGTCTCCCTCTCAGCCTTCCTACTGTCTCAATAAAGAACCTTCTCTCCTGTGTCTCCTCTACTCTGTCTCCCTCTCAGCCTTCCTACTGTCTCAATAAAGAACCTTCTCTCCTGTGTCTCCTCTACTCTGTCTCCCTCTCAGCCTTCCTACTGTCTCAATAAAGAACCTTCTCTCCTGTGTCTCCTCTACTCTGTCTCCCTCTCAGCCTTCCTACTGTCTCAATAAAGAACCTTCTCTCCTGTGTCTCCTCTACTCTGTCTCCCTCTCAGCCTTCCTACTGTCTCAATAAAGAACCTTCTCTCCTGTGTCTCCTCTACTCTGTCTCCCTCTCAGCCTTCCTACTGTCTCAATAAAGAACCTTAATAATAATAATAATAATAGATTGAATTTTAAGAGAGAAGCGCCTTTCTCAGACTCAAGGACACTGTACAAGGAAAGGATGGAAAAAAATAAAAGTAAGTAATAAAATTGAAAAAATATATATAATAAAATACATAAAAGATCTGTGTATAGTAACAACATGAAAAAACAAATAAGATAAGAGATAAAATATAAATAAAAAAAGGAGGCAAGTTCTGTCCAATTGGATGAAGTGGTTAAAATTAACAAACAAACAAACAACAAAACAAAACGGAATCTGTGGCTTAAAAAGAGTCAGGGGTGGGCTACTTGGGAGCGGGGCCGTGTTGCGTGAAGGCAAGTGTGAACAGGTGGGTTTTTAGCTTGGTTTTGAAGAGGTTGATGGTGTCAGAGCCTCGGATGAGGGGGGAGAGGGAGTTCCACAGTCTGGGGGCTGCTGCAGCGAAAGCTCGGTCTCCCAGTGTGGAACGCCTGGTGCGGGGGATGGTGAGGAGGTCGGAGTTGGAGGATCGGAGGCCTCGTGCTGGAGTGTAGGGGTGGAGTAGGTTGGTCAGGTAGGAAGGGGCCAACCCGTGCAGGGATTTGTAGGTGAGGAGGAGGATCTTGTAGGGGATTCGATAGTTGATGGGGAGCCAGTGGAGTTTTTGCAGGGTGGGGGTGATGTGCTGCCAGGGTTTGGTGCGCGTGAGGACCCTCGCAGCAGAGTTTTGGACCTACTGTAAACGATCCAGAACCTTCTTGGAGGCACCAAGAAGGACTCCGTTACAGTAGTCGAGGCGGGAAGTGATGAAGGCGTGAATGAGTGTTTCCGCTGAGGTGTCGGAGAGTGAGGGGCGGAGGCGGGAGATGGTTCTGAGGTGGAAGAAGGCGGATCTGGTGACAGACTTGACGTGAGGGTGAAATGAGAGGGTGGAGTCCAGTATGACGCCCAGGTTCCTTACCTCTGTGGAGGGGCAGATGGAGTAGCCATCCACGGAGAGAACAAGGTGGTCGATCTTTTGGAGGAGGGCTGGGGAGGCTACAACTATGAGTTCGGTTTTCTTACTATTGAGTTGGAGGAAATTGGTGGTCATCCATATTTTTATGTCCTGGAGGCAGGCAGTGAGGGAGGGGGGAGGAAGGGGGGCCGAGGGTTTGGTGTGGAGGTAGAGCTGTGTGTCGTCTGCATAGAAGTGGAAGTGGAGGCCGTGTTTCCTTATGATGTCACCGAGTGGGAGGAGGTAAATCATAAAAAGGAGCGGACCTAGCACCGAACCCTGGGGAACACCCTGTTTAACAAGTGCTGGAGCTGACCTGGAGCCCCCGAGGGAAACATACTGCCACCTGTTGGTGAGGTAGGATGTGAACCAGGACAAGGGGGTACCAGTGATGCCAAGGACACTTTCCAGGCGGTCTAGGAGGATTGAGTGTGAGATGGTGTCGAAGGCAGCTGAGAGGTCCAGGAGGATGAGGATGTTGATGTTGCCAGCATCAGCAGCCATGAGGAGGTCATTTGTCACCTTGATCAGGGCGGTCTCGGTGCTATGTTTAGCCCTGAACCCAGACTGGAGTGGTTCAAACAGGTCATGGTAGGCCATGTGACTCTGTAGCTGGGCGGCTACTGCGCGCTCGAGGACCTTGCTGAGGAAGGGGAGGTTTGAGATGGGGCGGAAGTTGTTGAGGTTATCAGGGTCCAGACCGGGTTTTTTTAGGATTGGGGTGACTGCTGCCACCTTTAAGTCAGCAGGGACGGAGCCAGTGGACAGGGATGAATTAATGATGTCTACCATGAGAGGGCAGAGGGCAGGCAGGCCAGCCTTCACCAGGGTGGTGGGCATAGGGTCCAGAGAGCAGGTGGAAGATTTAGAGCCAGACACCAGCTTCGTAATGGAGTCGGTGTCCACCAGGGAGAAGGATGAAAAGGAGTGGGTGGGATGGGGCAGAGGGTCATGTTTAGCTACCGGAGGTGTGGGGGACACAGGAGTAGACTGGAGCTGCTGGTAGATGGCGTCGATTTTGTTTTGGAAGAATTCCGTGAATCTGTTGCAGAGATCAGAGGAGGTGGTCTGGAGGGGGTTGTCGGGGGGCTTGAGGAGTTTGGTGATGGTGGAGAAGAGGGCTTTGGAATTCCCTTGTCCTTTGGAGATGATATCGGAGTAGAAGGAGGACTTGGTTTGGGTGAGGGCGAGTCTGTAGGAAATGATGTGGTCAGAGTAGGCCTGGGCATGGACAGCGAGGCCTGTTTTCCTGCAGCGCCTCTCCAACTGGCGGCCCTTGGCTTTCATGGAGCGGAGCTCAGGGGTGTACCAGGGGGCGGAGTGTGTAAATGTGACGGTGCGGGTTTTGAGGGGTGCGAGGGAGTCCAGGATGGCAGCTAGGGCTGTGTTGTAGGTGTTCACCAACTCAATGGTTGAGAGCAGCTGAGGATCATGAGCGAGGTGGGAGCTCAGGGCGTTGGTGAGGTCAGTGGGGGTGATGTTTTTTGTGTTCCTGTACGTCATGGGGCGCTGTGGGCGGCCAGGGGAGGAGGGGAGAGAAACTGAGAACTTGACGGCAAGATGGTCAGCAACGTGGAGGTCCACGCCACTGAGATTGGAGGGAGTGATGGTCTCGGTGGAACACACCAGGTCCAGTATATGGCCTCTGGTGTGGGTGGGGAAATCTACATGCTGGGTGAGATTGTGGCAGTCAAGGAGGGACAGGAGGTCGTCGGAGGCGGTGATGTTGTCAACGTGAATGTTGAAGTCGCCAAGGAGGAGAATTGAGGAGATGGATGAGCTGACAGAGGTGAGTAGGTCAGATAATTCCGAAATAAACACAGGGGAGGGAGGGGGGGGACGGTAGATCAGGATGACAAGCACAGGCTGGGGGCCAAGCAGTTTGAAGGCAAGGCATTCAAATGATGTAGCAGGAGGGGTGGGGACAGCCTTAACCTTGAAACAGGTACGATGGAGAACAGCAAGTCCACCACCCCGCTTACCAACACGGGGTTGTTGTAGATATGTGTAGCCTGGTGGGGTGGCCTGGTTGAGTGTTAGGAACTCATTTGGTATCTGCCAAGTCTCGACAAGGCAGGTAAAGTCAAATTTGTGGTCCAGGATGATGTCATTGATGTAGTGGGATTTGTTGTTGAGGGACCGAGTGTTGAGGAGAGCAAAACTGGTCATGTGAACAGGGGCAGGAGTGCTGGGAGTGTGTCGTTGTAAGGGCCGGAGTAGGCTAAAATCCACTCCACGTTTTCTAAAATCCTTTGTGAGTATTGCTCTCGCGATACTCCCCATACTGTTCTGCAGAGGTCTCGCGGGGTTTCCCGAGCTACTAGCGCTACCTTCTCTCCTGTGTCTCCTCTCCTCTGTCTCCCTCTCAGCCTTCCTACTGTCTCAATAAAGAACCTTCTCTCCTGTGACTCCTCTACTCTGTCTCCCTCTCAGCCTTCCTACTGTCTCAATAAAGAACCTTCTCTCCTGTGTCTCCTCTACTCTGTCTCCCTCTCAGCCTTCCTACTGTCTCAATAAAGAACCTTCTCTCCTGTGTCTCCTCTACTCTGTCTCCCTCTCAGCCATCCTACTGTCTTAATAAAAAGTACTAAGTGAGGTGGACTAACTACTATTAAAAACACTACAGCAGTCAAAAACACAGGTCCTGGGACGCTGAGGTAAAATAGTAACACTTTCATCATTTGTCTCAAAAGGGGAGTGGGTGTAAAATTGCAATGATTGTATTATGATTATTATCTTTATTGGTAATAACAACTGCAAATACCAATGTGTCCCAGTCTCTACACGTTTGTTTAGTTGTTTAATCATTGATACAGAACGTACATTCTTTACAGTTGCAACAATATATCTAGTGGGAAGAAAAGTACAATTACAAGTGTGCTTTTGACTGGAAGTCCATGGGTGATAATCCTGTTAAAAGTGTATGTATTTCCATATCAATAAACCAGTTGTCCTCAGAGGAAAGGTGGGTCTCTACTCTTTGAAGCTAGAAAGCTACTTAAATAGTTACACTTTCACTGTTGCTGTTTACAAACACATTTACTGTTCAGAGAAGTATATTCTAGGCTTACTAATCTAATTATTTAGTTTTGATTCATGATGACATTCTAATTCTAATAGTGCTTATTACATGGCGTTTTCACATTCACCGAAATGCTTGCTTGTGATTGGTCAATAGCGCTCGCCAGAGGTCCGATATTACTCGATAACGGACCTCTGCCGAACAATAATGACCGCTGTGCGCAGCTGGACCAATCAAGCCCACTACAACACTGTATCAGTGCTGCTCAGCATATGCACAGCTGCACTCAGTCATGCAATCAGACCACAGACCTGCCGGCTGCCGATAATAATAATCACTTTATTTGGGCTGACAGAGCCACAGAACAACTGTGTCTGCATTTGATCTCGTCTTGTCGATGGTGTACAATGAATTAGGTATATTGTTAGTAAGTTAGCCATGTAATAAGCGGGATAATGTATAGCCTATACTCTGTCATTGTCGCAAAATAATTGACCTTCACTGACGTTTAAAACACCTCGGCGAGGCGCCTCGGTGTTCTAAACTCCGTGTCGGTCAATTATTTTGCGACAATGACCTCGTAGCTATACATTATCCCTTACATATTATGTTACTATTTGTAGGCTCAAAATTAACTTTTGATTCATGATAAGTAAATGGTAAATGGCTGCTTTTTTTATATAGCGCTTTTATCCAAATCGCTTTACAATTTGTTCCTCACATTTTACCCATTCACTCACACATTCACACACCGACGGCAGAGGCAACCATGCAAGGTGCCAACCTGCTCATCAGGAGCAATTAGGGGTTAATTGTCTTGCTCAAGGACACTTCGACACGCTGCCCGGGAGGAGCGGGAATCGAGCCGGGAACCTCCGGATTGCCAGACGACTGCTCCACCTCCTGAGCCACTGTCGCCCCATAAATAATAGAAAGATAGAATAAATGTAAGAATTATATTATGGATATGTTTTGTAAGCTAGTTCCAGGCTCTACTATTTAAAGCAGCAAGCAGGTGTCTTCAAATCCAATGTTTTGGCAATAAAGAGGAGGAGCCTCAACAGGTAGGTTAGTTAAAGAGGAGGAGCCTCAACAGGTAGGTTAGTTAAAGAGGAGGAGCCTCAACAGGTAGGTTAGTTAAAGAGGAGGAGCCTCAACAGGTAGGTTAGTTAAAGAGGAGGAGCCTCAACAGGTAGGTTAGTTAAAGAGGAGGAGCCTCAACAGGTAGGTTAGTTAAAGAGGAGGAGCCTCAACAGGTAGGTTAGTTAAAGAGGAGGAGCCTCAACAGGTAGGTTAGTTAAAGAGGAGGAGCCTCAACAGGTAGGTTAGTTAAAGAGGAGGAGCCTCAACAGGTAGGTTAGTTAAAGAGGAGGAGCCTCAACAGGTAGGTTAGTTAAAGAGGAGGAGCCTCAACAGGTAGGTTAGTTAAAGAGGAGGAGCCTCAACAGGTAGGTTAGTTAAAGAGGAGGAGCCTCAACAGGTAGGTTAGTTAAAGAGGAGGAGCATCAACAGGTAGGTTAGTTAAAGAGGAGGAGCCTCAACAGGTAGGTTAGTTAAAGAGGAGGAGCATCAACAGGTAGGTTAGTTTCTGGGATTTTTAACTAGTTTTTGTTTACCTTGGCTTCTTCATTGACATCCCAGGTGAATGAGACGGCGTTGTAGGCGATCTCCTCGATGTTGCCGATGGTGTGGAAGCTCTCCTTGTAGTCGGCTGTGAAGAGGAAGCAGAGAGGCGCCGGAAGGGTTATTCCTGCCTCCCATCCAAACACCCCGCTCAGACAGAAGACCGTGGAGTGGCTTGTTAACCATTTCATACTGGACTCCACCCTCTCCTTTCATTCCCACATCAAAACAATAACCAAATCAGCTTTTTTCCATCTCAGGAACATTTCCAGACTCCGGCCATCTCTCCCCCGACTCCGTAGCAGAGACTCTCATCCACGCTTTCGTCACCTCCCGTCTGGACTATGCAAACTCTGTCCTCATAGGGCTACCCAGCAATGCCCTGAACAGGCTACAATACATACAAAGTTCTGCTGCCAGGGTTCTCACCCGCACCAAGTCCTGGCACCACATCACCCCCACCCTCATCCACCTCCACTGGCTTCCAGTCAAGTCCCGCATCAATTTCAAGATCCTCCTCATCACCTACAAAGCCCTTCACTCCCTTGCCCCCCCCAGTACCTAGCGGACCTCCTCCATCCCTACATTCCGCCCCGGAGGCTGCGGTCCTCTGACTCCGGTCTCCTCTCCATCCCCACCACCAACATGCAGACTGTTGGTCCCAGAGCCTTCTCTGTGGCCGCACCCACCCTCTGGAACTCACTCCCTCCAAACATCCGTAGTGCTACATCCCTGCACTCTTTAAAATCCCAACTCAAAACCCACCTTCTCACCAAATTTGGAAATTACTGCCTGATTTCCCGTTTTTTCTTTCGTTTTCTTTCTTTCTTTCCTTTTGATTAATATTTTGTTGTTACGTTGTTCCCTTTCCCCCTCCCTTAGCTGTTAAGCGCCTTGGGTCTCCTGAAAGGCGCTATATAAATTTAAGATATTATTATTATTATTATTACTACCACACTACCGAAGGTTAACCCTTTCACTACCACACTACTGAAGGTTAACCCTTTCACTACCACACTACCGAAGGGTTAGGGTTACAGACGGACCCTCTAAGACCGATTACTTACTCTCATTCAAATTAGAGCCCCGCCCGCAGTTCTCGTCCGTTTGACACAATTTCAACGCTCCCAGAAACGTGAGAACTGTATCTTTAATTTTCCCTAAGTCCCTCCCTAAGTCCCAGGGGATTGGTCGGAAAAGTCGATTGATGTTTAGAGAGACCAATGAGAGAGACTGCAGCATTTCTGGAATTTTTGCCAGGAATACAGTGTTGACCGTCCATTTTGAGGCCATCATGTAAGTACTGATTTTAATCAATTAAACGTTGTTGTTGGACATATTATAGCATTCGTTCAGTTTCTGATAGTTTCTACTGTTTGTGAGATGTTTTTGCAGAGATCTTGGTCATATTTTCCGCCCCAAAAGCATGTTTCTAAAAGCAGCGAGGCGAGGGAAAAAATACCCCACCAAAGAGTCCTCATTCAATACGCTAGTACCAGTCCCTGCGCACGCGCGCTGTTTCTCGAAGGATCATTTACGGATCTTACTCAGCCTAACAATGTTTTCAAATACTGTATTTGCTGTTATTTGTTTATTCATTACTGGGTCATATTCTATAATCTATATATAATATGTTTCATTTTATCGGCCGAGAACGGACGATGAGTGTGACCGGGTCGGTGCGGCCGACATGCCCAGAGATGGACCTTCCAGCCGGCCAGCATTGATTAGCTCAGCTAGCTCCGAGGCTAGCTGCGGCTGGTTCGTAGCTAACGTCAAGCTAGCCCATGAACCAGACCCCCCTCCTACGATTGTTTAGCCAGAGAAGAGGCTTGTAAAGAGGCAGGGAGTCATGGTGGAAGACAAGGCTCGAGGAAGAGAACAGGGTTTGAATAAAAATTTTAACTCACACATTATTTATGTAATAATTTAATGTGTAATTATTTAAAAAAAAAAATTGGGTCTAAATGATAATAATAAATTTGTGGTTTCATTCATTCATTCATTCATAACTTTTTAACAATAGATGATATTACTGTATATATTATCTGTCAACTGTTCTATATTGCCCACAAGATTGGCTAAATGCCATACACTCCCATTTTTAAAACCCCATGTGAGTAAAGTACAGTCAAATGCATTTGTTTGTTTCAAGTTCAACTCAAAAGATTTGCTGTACATATGAAGAATAATAACAATAATAATGATGATAATCATAAACATATTTTATATCATTGGAAAACGATAGGTTATGACTATAACCAAGTTCTGTTAATTAGGGGTGACGCTTGGCATCACTCATGCACTCCCTCGCGTATAGAATAAATTCCACAAATGTACCTTTAATACCAGTATTAGTCTGACCACACCCCTCATCAGCTTACCTTCATAAGCAGGTGTGTGGTCACCTGCTCTCCTCCTTCCCAAGCTTTCACCACAAGGTGAGGTCAAGGGCTGCAGCGGCGTCGGATGCCAAGCGTCACCCCTAATTAACAGAACTTGGTTATAGTCATAACCTATCGTTCTGTTTCATTAGGGGATCCGCTTGGCATCACTCATGCACATAGGGAGGCCAAGCGGAGCCACTGGCCGACAAATACACCCCGCTGAAGGCCCCCCACAACCAACAGAACAGGGAGGGCAGAGCCCCCCCGACCCCCCCTAATGGAGGGCACCCCCCCTATTAGAGGTTTCCCGGGAGGGCGACGGACCCGACCGTGCGAAGAGGCACTCAAGCAACTCAACGCACAGGGTGAGCAGACCGTGGCTTGACCCCACGACTACACACACGCACAACCCGCATGCCACCCGGGAACGAACGGAGGGAACAACCTCGTTACTGCCCCCAGAATCACGGGGTCAAGGGCAAACCCAACCCTACCCTGAATCCTACACCCGTTGACTATGTCGTACATAGCAAAAACGCTGACCGAGAGTAACGGCTAGGCCGTGGAACGTGTGTGTACGAGTATTACTGCAACTAACACAACAGCATTGTGAGACACATATACTTAGTTTAAGCAACGGAATAACACCAGTTTCTACCTGCATGTGGAGCGTCAGGCTAATAGAACCCCCTATGACTGAGTGTATGTTGCAGACCTTGCTTAATCTCGTAACACAACACGACTCATCTCACAACGTAAAAGTGCAGATTCATATTTACACAACCCCACCATATGATTTGTTGAAGAAACACACAGTTTGTTTGGCCAAAAAACATAGTCCCCCTTATGTCGGGGAACTTTTTATTATCACAAGTTTTAAGGCACAAAAACACAATCATAGAGGGGCCGGGGAGGGTGTAAAGGAGAGGGGACACAGAGGGGAAAAGTCACTCTCAGCGGCGTCTGCCACCTCGCGCCGCTCGAGTCTTGCCACCCAGAGGAGCCCCGGAGGGACGGTAGGTTACTGTCTGCTGGTCTCGACGTTCCCTACCGTCTCCTCCGGTCGTGGATGGGCCAGCGGCAGCAGAAACGCTGTCTCTTCTCCTGGCCCTCTTGGAAGGGCCAGCAGCGGCGGTAGAGGCAGTGGTAGGGACGACGGAGACAGCTCGACGTCGTGGAAGCCTTCTGACTCCACCGGCAAGGACGGGAGGCGGAAAATGGGGTTGAAGGATGGATCTCTCCTCTGCCATCTCTCTGCATGTTGAGGTCATCAACCGCAGGGCCTTCCCGAACAGACCAGCGTCGGAGAGGGCGGCCGTCAGAAGAGGGGCTCTCTTCCGTTCCGGCACACGGGCCTGCTCCAGCCAAAGATGACGCTGGCCCAGGGTGGCCAGGGCGCACACTTTCCCCATGGCTATGGCCAGCACCTGGGTAAGGTGCAGGACAGCTCCTGCCGCCTGGGTGATCTGATCGCATTTTACCTCGGTCAGATCCGTGCCCCCCGTCATAATCCCCGATACAAATCTAGCTAGGTGGGCGATGTTAGACGCCGCAGCCAGCGATTGTGTACCAGCGATGAATGACTGGTCACCCCAATATGCCAATCGCCTAGCCGATCTACCCTGGAGGACCGGCTTGCATAAGGGTTCCCACACCATATCCGGACAGAGGAGAGCGGCCATCGGACTATCAAGCCGAGGCACGCCCTCCCTCATACCTTTGACTAACCCCGACACCCGCGTAACTGGTACGTAGGAGGGGGTTAGTCCCATGATGTTGGAAACCGCCTGACCCTGACGAACATAGGTCCCCATTGAGGGGAAAAATGGGTAGACAACGTCCACCCCTCTCACTGGGCGACGCTGCCAGAGATGACCTATGAGATCATCAGGGACAGGAGCAGGCAATGGCAGCGGCAGCGGCACGCCGTTTGCGGCGGCGGCTACCGCCATGAGCTCGGGAAACAAAGCCTGCAGTTCCCCCTGCGGACCTTCCTCCACCGAACCCGCATCCCTCACATGCAGCAGGCTGCAACTGGTCAAGGAGCCACAGTCTGACGTGGCCGATAGTAGGGCATCCTGCTGATGAGGCCAAGGTGGTTCCTCGACATCTTCGAACAAGGCGTCCCACGGAGCCATTTCTCCCCCCTCCGGTGTTTCCTGGATAGGAGGGATACTCTCCTCCACGGGACCATCAAACAAGAATCCGTCCGACTCTTCCATGAAGTCCTCAGTTTCCATCGGAAATCCAGAGCCGGACGCATCCTCGCTGGTCTCCAGCAGTTCCCCAAAACCAGGCCGTTCGCGCCTGCATGCTACCATCTTGCGACGTGAACGGGCAGACGCGAAAAGTTTGCGTCGCAAATCCTCCGGCTCCAAGACAACCCCCCGTTCACCAACGGACGATTCCCTGGAACCAGAGGAACCAGAGTCGAGATCAGGCCACCGCCGGAGCGACGGCACCGACTCCTCGGCTCTTCGGAGAGGCAAACTATCCATCGGCTGTCTCCTGGGCTGGGTCGGCAACCACGAAAGTGGCAACAGCCCAGCACCAGAACGCACGACGGAGGCGGGAATGGAGAACCGCTGGTGAAGAGTAGGTCTAGCGGGTCTACTCTCCGAAGAATACATTATGACCCAAACTTTTTCTTTACAACAGATATGAGAGAAGAAAAAATTAAGCACAATGTAGACTCGTCACAACTCTTTTCAACTAACAACACGTCAAGTGGGGTACTACCGAGGCACTTCCTTGTGGTGAAAACGAGAAGGAGGAGAGCAGACTAATACTGGTATTAAAGGTACATTTGTGGAATTTATTCAGTGCGCATGCACGTACGCGAGGGAGTGCATGAGTGACGCCAAGCGGATCCCCTAATGAAACAGAACCCTAGTTGTTAGGTTCAAAATGGTACCAAATATGAGGTACTTTGAAATACCTAGTAACTAATATGTCATAACAAACCCATGAAGTTCAAGTTCAGGAATTTTCATTCTGGGGCCAGACGGGTTAACCTTCTGTAGTGTGGTAGTGAAAGGGTTAACCTTCTGTAGTGTGGTAGTGAAAGGTTAACCTTCTGTAGTGTGGTAGTGAAAGGTTAACCTTCTGTATTGTGGTAGTGAAAGGTTAACCTTCTGTAGTGTGGGGTAGTGAAAGGTTAACCTTCTGTAGTGTGGTAGTGAAAGGTCAACCTTCTGTAGTGTGGTAGTGAAAGGGTTAACCTTCTGTAGTGTGGTAGTGAAAGGTTAACCTTCTGTAGTGTGGTAGTGAAAGGTCAACCTTCTGTAGTGTGGTAGTGAAAGGGTTAACCTTCTGTAGTGTGGTAGTGAAAGGGTTAACCTTCTGTAGTGTGGTAGTGAAAGGTTAACCTTCGGTAGTGTGGTAGTGAACGGGTTAATTACATGCTATTCTGCTGAAGTAGGTAGGAGCTATTGTCAGGCCAGATAAGCAATCAAATGGCACGCTTCGCTTTCGCTTATCATCTTGGGTAAACAAACTCTCTGGCTTCAAAGTCAGTGGGAGAAACAATTGTTTTGTTCAGCTTGAATCTGTTCTGTTCTGTTCTGTTCTGTTCTGTTCTGTTCTGTTCTGTTCTGTTCTGTTCTGTTCTGTTCTGTTCTGTTCTGTTCTGTTCTGTTCTGTTCTGTTCTGTTCTGTTCTGTTCTGTTCCGTTCCGTTCCGTTCCGTTCCGTTCCGTTCCGTTCCGTTCCGTTCCGTTCCGTTCCGTTCCGTTCCGTTCCGTTCCGTTCCGTTCCGTTCTGTTCTGCTCTGTTCTGTTCTGTTCTGCTCTGTTCTGTTCTGTTCTGTTCGGTTCTACTCTGTTCTGTTCTGCTCTGTTCTGTTCTGCTCTGCTCTGTTCTGTTCTGTTCTGTTCTGTTCTGTTCTGCTCTGCTCTGTTCTGTTATTCTATTCTGTTCTGTTCTGTTCTACTCTGTTCTGTTCTGTTCTACTCTGTTCTGTTCTACTCTGTTCTGTTCTGTTCTGCTCTGCTCTGTGCTGCTCTGTTCTGTTCTGTTCTGTTCTGCTCTGTTCTGTTCTGTTCTGTTCTGTTCTGTTCTGTTCTGCTCTGTTCTGTTCTGCTCTGCTCTGTTCTGTTCTGCTCTGTTCTGTTCTGTTCTGTTCTGCTCTGTTCTGTTCTGTTCTGTTCTGCTCTGTTCTGCTCTGTTCTGTTCTGTTCTGTTCTGTTCTGTTCTGCTCTGTTCTGCTCTGCTCTGTTCTGTTCTGTTCTGTTCTGTTCTGTTCTGTTCTGTTCTGTTCTGTTCTGTTCTGTTCTGTTCTGTTCTGTTCTGTTCTCTATTCTCTGTTCTGTTCTGTTCTGTTCTGTTCTGTTCTGTTCTGTTCTGTTCTGCTCTGTTCTGTTCTGTTCTGTTCTGTTCTGTTCTGTTCTGTTCTGTTCTGTTCTGTTCTGTTCTGTTCTGTTCTGTTCTGTTCTGCTCTGTTCTGTTCTGCTCTGCTCTGTTCTGCTCTGTTCTGCTCTGTTCTGTTCTGTTCTGCTCTGTTCTGCTCTGTTCTGTTCTGTTCTGTTCTGTTCTGCTCTGTTCTGCTCTGTTCTGCTCTGTTCTGTTCTGTTCTACTCTTCTCTGTACATTTCTGTACTGTCTATCTGTATGTCATGTATGTCATATATGTTATGATGAATTGAAAATGGGGGACCTTGATGTAAACAAGATGAAAGTCTTTCTCTGGTCTGCATCCCCTTAACAATTGTGTGTATTGCAATCTGTTAATACAGTTTTCAATCAATCAATCAATCAATCAATCAATCAATCAATTATGTTCTGTTCAGGCAAAGACAACATTACAGAATGTTTGTTGAAATATGGAAGTCTTTGTCAAATGAAACTGGAAAGTAAAAAAACAATAAGCAGTAATTTTACTATTATAGTTCATTTCCGTAAGGGAAGGGAAGCTAAGCAACATCTTTTTAGCTTCCCCCTAGTTTTAAATAGGCCCATTCAAATGAAGCTGTTCTGTCCTGCAGACCAACCCCCTCCTCTGTTCTGTCTCCAGACCAACCCCCTCCTCTGTTCTGTCTCCAGACCAACCCCCTCCTCTGTTCTGTCTCCAGACCAACCCCCTCCTCTGTTCTGTCTCCAGACCAAACCCCTCCTCTGTTCCGTCTCCAGACCAACCCCCTCCTCTGTTCTGTCCTCCAGACCAACCCCCTCCTCTGTTCTGTCCTCCAGACCAACCCCCTCCTCTGTTCTGTCTCCAGACCAACCCCCTCCTCTGTTCTCTCCAGACCAACCCCCTCCTCTGTTCTGTCCTCCAGACCAACCCCCCCCTCTGTTCTGTCTCCAGACCAACCCCCTCCTCTGTTCTGTCTCCAGACCAACCCCCTCCTCTGTTCTGTCTCCAGACCAACCCCCTCCTCTGTTCTGTCTGCAGACCAACCCCCTTCTCTGTTCTGTCTGCAGACCAACCCCCTCCTCTGTTCTGTCTCCAGACCAACCCCCTCCTCTGTTCTGTCTCCAGACCAACCCCCTCCTCTGTTCTGTCTCCAGACCAACCCCCTCCTCTGTTCTGTCTCCAGACCAACCCCCTCCTCTGTTCTGTCTGCAGACCAACCCCCTCCTCTGTTCTGTCCTCCAGACCAACCCCCTCCTCTGTTCTGTCCTCCAGACCAACCCCCTCCTCTGTTCTGTCCTCCAGACCAACCCCCTCCTCTGTTCTGTCTGCAGACCAACCCCCTCCTCTGTTCTGTCTCCAGACCAACCCCCTCCTTTGTTCTGTCTGCAGACCAACTTCCTCCTCTGTTCTGTCTCCAGACCAACCCCCTCCTCTGTTCTGTCTCCAGACCAACCCCCTCCTCTGTTCTGTCTGCAGACCAACCCCCTCCTCTGTTCTGTCCTCCAGACCAACCCCCTCCTCTGTGGAGTTACAGGCTGGTGCTCTGGTTGGTTGGAGGGGGGGGGGGGGGTCTGAGCTGTTGGTCATCTGACCTAGGTCGACTCCACCCCCCATCCCAACACACCCACCCACACACACACACACACACACACACACGCACACGCGCACACGCACACGCACACGCACACGCACACACACACACACACACACACACACACACACACACACACACACACACACACACACACACACACACACACACACACACACACTCAGAGGCTCATTACACTGGCAAATCCCACCAGGAATCACACTAAAGCAGATAACTTCTTCCTCATGAGGATATGAATCACTACAGTGTTCGGTGTTTAAAGAGATGCTGAGTCATCGTTTAACCCTATCAGGTGTACAGTAGAATGTTTTAACCCTATCAGGTGTACAGTAGAATGTTTTAACCCTATCAGCTGTACAGTAGAATGTTTTAACCCTATCAGGGTACAGTAGAATGTTTTAACCCTATCAGCTGTAGAATGTTTTAACCCTATCAGCTGTAGAATGTTTTAACCCTATCAGGGGTACAGTAGAATGTTTAACCCTATCAGGGGTACAGTAGAATGATTTAACCCTATCAGGGGTACAGTAGAATGTTTTAACCCTATCAGGGGTACAGTAGAATGATTTAACCCTATCAGGGGTACAGTAGAATGTTTTAACCCTATCAGCTGTAGAATGTTTTAACCCTATCAGGGGTACAGCAGAATGTTTTAACCCTATCAGGGGTACAGTAGAATGTTTTAACCCTATCAGGGGTACAGCAGAATGTTTTAACCCTATCAGGGGTACAGTATAATGTTTTAACCCTATCAAGGGTACAGTAGAATGTTTAACCCTATCAGGGGTACAGTAGAATGTTTTAACCCTATCAGGTGTCCAGTAGAATGTTTTAACCCTATCACGGGTACAGTAGAATGTTTTAACCCTATCAGGGGTACAGTAGAATGTTTTAACCCTATCAGGGGTACAGTAGAATGATTTAACCCTATCCGGGGTACAGTAGAATGATTTAACCCTATCAGGGGTACAGTCGAATGTTTTAACCCTATCAGGGGTACAGTAGAATGATTTAACCCTATCAGGGGTACAGTAGAATGTTTTAACCCTATCAGGTGTCCAGTAGAATGTTTTAACCCTATCAGGGGTACAGCAGAATGTTTTAACCCTATCAGGGGTACAGTAGAATGTTTTAACCCTATCAGGGGTACAGCAGAATGTTTTAACCCTATCAGCTGTACAGTAGAATGTTTTAACCCTATCAGGGTACAGTAGAATGTTTTAACCCTATCAGCTGTAGAATGTTTTAACCCTATCAGCTGTAGAATGTTTTAACCCTATCAGGGGTACAGTAGAATGTTTAACCCTATCAGGGGTACAGTAGAATGATTTAACCCTATCAGGGGTACAGTAGAATGTTTTAACCCTATCAGGGGTACAGTAGAATGATTTAACCCTATCAGGGGTACAGTAGAATGTTTTAACCCTATCAGCTGTAGAATGTTTTAACCCTATCAGGGGTACAGCAGAATGTTTTAACCCTATCAGGGGTACAGTAGAATGTTTTAACCCTATCAGGGGTACAGCAGAATGTTTTAACCCTATCAGGGGTACAGTATAATGTTTTAACCCTATCAAGGGTACAGTAGAATGTTTAACCCTATCAGGGGTACAGTAGAATGTTTTAACCCTATCAGGTGTCCAGTAGAATGTTTTAACCCTATCACGGGTACAGTAGAATGTTTTAACCCTATCAGGGGTACAGTAGAATGATTTAACCCTATCCGGGGTACAGTAGAATGATTTAACCCTATCAGGGGTACAGTCGAATGTTTTAACCCTATCAGGGGTACAGTAGAATGATTTAACCCTATCAGGGGTACAGTAGAATGTTTTAACCCTATCAGGTGTCCAGTAGAATGTTTTAACCCTATCAGGGGTACAGCAGAATGTTTTAACCCTATCAGGGGTACAGTAGAATGTTTTAACCCTATCAGGGGTACAGCAGAATGTTGTAACCCTATCAGGGGTACAGTAGAATGTTTTAACCCTATCAGGAGTACAGTAGAATGATTTAACCCTATCAGGGGTACAGTAGAATGTTTTAACCCTATCAGGGGTACAGTAGAATGTTTTAACCCTATCAGGGGTACAGTATAATGATTTAACCCTATCAGGGGTACAGTAGAATGTTTTAACCCTATCAGGGGTACAGTAGAATGATTTAACCCTATCAGGGGTACAGTAGAATGATTTAACCCTATCAGGGGTACAGTAGAATGTTTTAACCCTATCAGGGGTACAGTAGAATGTTTTAACCCTATCAGGGGTACAGCAGAATGTTTTAACCCTATCAGGGGTACAGTAGAATGATTTAACCCTATCAGGGGTACCGTAGAATGTTTTAACCCCATCAGGGATACAGTAGAATGTTTTAACCCTATCAGGGGTACAGCAGAATGTTTTAACCCTATCAGGGGTACAGTAGAATGATTTAACCCTATCAGGGGTACAGTAGAATGATTTAACCCTATCAGGGGTACAGTAGAATGTTTTAACCCTATCAGGGGTACAGTAGAATGATTTAACCATATCAGGGGTACAGTAGAATGTTTTAACCCTATCAGGGGTACAGTAGAATGGTTGAACCCTATCAGGGGTACAGTAGAATGTTTTAATCCTATCAGGGGTACAGTAGAATGATTTAACCATATCAGGGGTACAGTAGAATGTTTTAACCCTATCAGGGGTACAGTAGAATGGTT
>NC_140165.1:125117813-125152813 GCF_963971535.1 Notolepis coatsorum | reverse complement strand
CAGGGAGGTCCACATGTTAGGGTTGTGCTGCACCCCAGGAGAGGAACAGGGAGGTCCACATGTTAGGGTTGTGCTGCACCCCAGGAGAGGAACAGGGAGGTCCACATGTTAGGGTTGTGCTGCACCCCAGGAGAGGAACAGGGAGGTCCACATGTTAGGGTTGTGCTGCACCCCAGGAGAGGAACAGGGAGGTCCACATGTTAGGGTTGTGCTGCACCCCAGGAGAGGAACAGGGAGGTCCACATGTTAGGGTTGTGCTGCACCCCAGGAGAGGAACAGGGAGATTCACACGTTAGGGTTGTGCTGCACCCCAGGAGAGGAACAGGGAGAGTCACATGTTAGGGTTGTGCTGCACCCTACACCTCAGGAGAGGAACAGGGAGATCCACATGTCAGGGTTGTGCTACACCCCAGGTTTTATGAATAAGAACGAGCTATAAGCTCTGCTGCCTCCAGCAGCACCACTGAATATTTTTATTAAAAAAATTAAAAACCTCCCAAGTGTATCTCTTGGCCAAGGCGGGCTGGTCCATGAGACGTGCCAGGCTGTGCCACGCTCTGCTCAGCCCACCAACGTCATTGTAGCACATGAATAAAAGGTGCCAGCAATAGAGCCCAGGATGTCTATTTGCTCCCATGTCTGCTTTTCTGCACACATGGGAGAATCTTTTAACCCCTGTCTCTGTCTCAACCGGTCCCATGGAACAGCTTCATAACGCCTTCTGTCTGACCTGCAGCGCTGAACCTTACCTTACAAAGACCACGTGGGATGGTATAAGGATGCCGTACTCCACCCTCATCACCGACCAGCAAAACCACCCCAGATGACTTTTTACGACCATCAACCGCCTGCTCTCCCCCATTGTCACCCCTCACCCTTCAGATGCCACGACCTCCCCTCAAAATTCCAGGACATTCCACTCACTATGGAATCCAATGTGTGATGGGGTGGGGGTGCTGGGCACTTCACCCCCCCTGCTCTTATTCCGCCTCAGTGCTCCCTCTCCTCCTTTGCACCTGTCGACGCTCTCCAGGTGGCTAAGCTGGTCACCAAGGCCAAGGCCTCCACCTTCTCCCTTGACCCCTTACCCACAGTCCTGGTCAAAGCTGGCCTACCTGCCGTGTGCCCTACCATCGTGGGAATAATTAATTCCTCCCTGGAATCGGGCAGGGTACCCTCTAGCCTCAAGACAGCGTCTGTCACACCCATCCTGAAGAAGCCTGGTCTGGACCCAGATGACCTTGGGAATTACCGGCTGATCTCCAACCTTCCTTTCCTGAGCAAGATCCTGGAAAGAGCAGTGGCAGCGCAACTGCACCAACACCTGTCCAACCATGAGCTCTATGAACCCTTTCAGTCTGGCTTCAGGAAACACCACAGCACCGAGACTGCCCTCACCAAGGTCACCAATGACCTCCGCATTGCCACCGACTCCGGTCACATCAGCCTCCTCATCCTCCTGGATCTATCTGCGGCCTTTGACACGGTCTCCCACTCCATTCTCCTCAACCGCCTCTGACCACCTGGGTGTTACTGGGACCGCTCTCACCTGGTTTGAGTCCTACCTCACTGACCGAAAACAGTTCATCTCCATCTGCGACTCCACCTCCACCCCTGCCCCAGTCAACCAAGGTGTGCCGCAGGGCTACGTTCTTGGTCCACTCCTCTTCACAATCTACATGCTCCCCCTCGGTCACATCATCCGGAAACATTGTCTCAATTTCCACTCTTACGCTGATGACACATCAGCACCTCACCCTCCACTCCATTTTGTTTCAAAAGCTTGCAACAGATTCTCAACATGCCTATAGAGCTGGTCACTCTACTTCTACTGCCTTGATACAGATGACTGGCTTAAAGCTATAGATAACTCTATGTTGGTGGGAGCTGTGCTGTTAGATTTTAGTGCTGCATTTGATGTGCTGGACCATTCTCTACTGGTTGAGAAACTTAAATGTTATGGTTTTAACTCTTCTGCTTTAAAGTGGATACTTATATAAGTTATTTGTCCTCTAGATCAGTGATTCCCAACCTGGGGGTCCGCCAGGGGGCGCAGGGGGTCCGCCAGACCACAGATGATTTGATTTTTTTTTCTTTTTTTTTTTTACTTTTTTTTTAATAATTATTTTCTTTCAGAGAAATATTTAATTAGCATATTTTTATCATCAGAAGCATGAATAAACTACACTACACTAGTTTACAATAAAAAATAAAGATAAATAAATAAACATCTAGACATGATTTTTGAACGTTAACAGTAGGCTACCGGGTAGCCGCTAAAACGCGAATCAGTTGACTGTATCACTTTCCGTAGCTAGCCTAGCACGCTAGTTAACTTTCTCGGCTCGTCTGCAGTCAGCCGCCAGAGGCGAAAATGTGTGACAAGCGAAAAGGAGATGACAACAGCTCATCTGCAAAAAAAGTTAGGACCTACAGCAATCGCGAAAATTACATCACCATGGGCTTCACTGAGGGACCAGACAAACGACTTGAGTGTGTGATTTGTGGAGAAAAGTTGGCAAACACAAGCCTGAAGCACAGCAAGCTGAATTCACTGAGGGACCAGACAAACGACTTGAGTGTGTGATTTGTGGAGAAAAGTTGGCAAACACAAGCCTGAAGCACAGCAAGCTGAAGAGACATCAGGCGTCTAAGCACCCAGAAACCGTTGGGAAGGATCCAGACTTTTTTCGGAGGAAAGAACAGTCTCTCAAGGCGAACAAGCCCGTTGATGTTAGAGTAGCGTGGAGCAGGGGTGGCAGTGATTTACAGAAGGCTATCAAAGCCTCCTTTGAGTGTTCGCTTTTAATTGCAAAAGCAAAAAAAACGCACAATATTGGGGAGCAGCTCATCAAACCAGCCTGCATCAAAATGGTTTAGAAACTGTGCGGCCCACAGGTGGCGGATAAACTAAAATCAGTACCACTCTCGAACAATGTAGTGAAAGACCGAATTGATAAGATGTCAAGTGATTGCGAGCAGCAGCTGTCAGAAAAGCTTAGAAAGGGTCCATTTGCCATACAACTTGATGAAACTACAACTGTCGCAGACGAGGCTGTGCTCATCGTTTATGTGCAGTATATCGAAAATGAGGATCTGAAGCAGGACATTCTCATGTCAGTCAACCTTACTACCACCACTCGAGGTGAGGATATTTTTACTGCAGTGGATTCTTACTTCATTCAACATAAATGCAAACCGTTCACCATTAGGGCCTGATTTGAGAGGATGAATACAGGATTTGAATATTGGCCAACATTTTGAAATACATATGGTGCAAGATGAGATTTGTTGATTGAAGGCACAAGTCAAAGAAGCATAGTGGGTCTAATTATGATGCATATGCCTGTGTATAAGCAGTTTGTTATTAAAATGACAAAAAAAAGTATTTTATGGTATTTTATTAGGAGGGGGGTCCAGGAATTTCATCAGAGATGTTTGGGGGTCCCTGGGGGAAAAAGGTTGGGAACCCCTGCTCTAGATCACAGAAGGTGTATCTAAATGGCAGCCTGTCCAGTAGCAGAGGTCTAGAGTGTGGCGTTCCGCAAGGAAGTTGCCTAGGACCTTTGCTCTTCTCTGTATTTACTAATGACCTATTGGGCTACTAATGTGCTACAACAGTTCTTTATGCAGATGATTCAACATTGTATTACGCTGCACCATCATGCAATGTACTTAATGAAGTTTTGAGCAGAGGACTTAAAGTTGTGCATGACTGGATAGTATGTAATAGACTTGTCCTTAATATCTCCAAGACTAAATGTATTGTGCTGGGAACAAGGCACAGGTTAACTTTTTTTTATTCAGTTTCTTTTTTTGACATAACATAACACAAATCACATTACATCGACAACAATAATAATAATAATGACAAGACATAATATAAAAATAAAATATTCCAACAGACAAACAAAATAAGAGACAATTATAAAGGTAAATAGATACATGGACTATAATGAGCCTCCTGAGCCCCCTCCATCTCCAGACCCGGCAGCCGCAAGCCACAACCCCGGAGGACCCACAGTCCGGCGCCCCTGCGAGCCAAAGCACCACGCCTGTTTAATGCCTCGACCCGCAGAGACCCCGAACCACGGCCCCCCCCCCAGTCCGAGCCCACGACCACCAGACCCAAATCAGATGGGGATCAGAAAATATACATAGGACACCAGAGAATGAAAAATAATAAATAAAACAAAAACAAAAAACACCAACATACATGAACACTCGCCATAGCACCAGACATCCTCCCATTCCTAACTGCAACCATCAACTCCTCACTCAACTCGGGGGTGGTCCCCACCTCCCTAAAACAAGCCAGAGTCACGCCCCTCATAAAAAAACCATCCCTGAACCCTACCGTCATAGGCAACTACCGTCCTGTCTCTTTTCTCTCCTTCCTTTCTAAAACACTTGAACGTGCTGTATCCAACCAACTTACTGCTTATCTCTTACAGAATGACCTCCTAGACCCTAATCAGTCAGGCTTCAAGACTGGTCACTCCACAGAGACAGCCCTCATTGCGGTCACAGAGGCACTTCACTTAGCAAAAGCAAAAAGGCCTCTCCTCTGTCCTGATTCTCCTAGATCTATCTGCAGCCTTCGACACAGTCAACCACCAGATCCTCCTCGCGGCCCTCGCAAGAATGGGAGTGGCTGGCTCTGCGCTGACATGGCTGTCATCATACCTCAATGACCGCTCCTACCAAGTGTCATGGAGAGGGACCCTGTCGGCCACCCGCCCCCTGCGGACGAGTGTCCCCCAGGGCTCGGTTTTAGGACCCCTTCTCTTCTCCCTCTACACTAAATCACTGGGTAACATTATCACGTCTCATGGCTTCTCCTACCATTGTTATGCCGACGATACTCAACTCTTCCTCTCCTTCCCTCCCTCAGATATCCACGGCCTGTCTGTCCGACATCTCCGCCTGGATGACGACCAACCACCTCAAACTGAACCTAAGCAAAACAGAATTGCTCCACCTGCCGGCCAAATCCTCCGCCCTGACCGACCTTATGCAGCTGTGACCGCGTCCCCGACCGCCAAGAACCTTGGTGTTGTCCTCGACGACCAGTTGAACTTCTCTGCTCACATCGCAGCGACAACCAGAACCTGCCGATTCCTCCTGAGCAACGTCCCTTCCGCCCCTTCCTGACAAAAGAAGCCACCCAACTCCTCGTCCAATCAACAGTCATCTACCGCCTCGACTACTGCAATGCACTGCTCGCTGGCCCCCCGGCCACTGCCACTAAGCCTCTTCAACTCATTCAGAACGCAGCGGCCCGTCTGATCTCAAACCTACCGAAGTCGGCCCATGTCACCCCACTTCTTAGTAGGGATGCACCGAAAATTCGGCTACCGAAAATTATCGGCCGAAAATGGTTAAAACGGCTCTTTCGGCTTTCGGCCGAAAGGGTTTTAGCACCGAAAATATATGACCGAAAGTCAAATAACGTGTTGTTGTGATGACGTCATCAAAACGCGACTACAGACATACCGGTAGCATGCGTAACATGTAACGTGAGCAGCTTGGCAGCTCTTCCTGCATTCTACAGCCTGTGATAACTAACTCCTCTTGGGAGTAGGGATGCCCCCCGAAACCCGGTTCTAAACTAAATTAGAAAAAACCGGAGTATTGATCAGCTCCGACGTTAACGGTACTGCTATCAGTAGTCTAGGAGCGGATTAGCTACGGAGCTAACAGTGTACCATCCATCTGCGACGCAACGGTGGCAGCAACAGTGGACACTGAGTAATGTTAACGTTATGACGAGTTCATACTACACTACACGTATGAACTCGACATAACGTTAACGTTGTGTTTAATTAGCAGCAATCTGTTGTTGAAAATGTATCGTTAAACCGGAAATGGAAATGCGAGGACAGGAAGTCGTCATCAATCGTTGTAGTCTTTTAGTCTTAACAGTCTGGAATTAATGTATGCATTCAAAAGTGCTGAATAAATGTTTTATGGGCCCATAATAGTGATTATTAATATTATTTAAGTTAAGTTTAGCCATAATCATGTCTTTTGCCATAATCAGGTAGCAAAAAAAAAAAAAAAAAACATATATATATATATATATATATATATATATATATATATATATATATATATATATATATTTATATTAATCATTTTCGGCCTTTCGGCATTCGGTTTTCGGCCAACTGTTTCCTATTTTCGGTATCGGTTTCGGCCAAGAATTTCCCATTCGGTGCATCCCTACTTCTTAGGGACCTGCACTGGCTCCCCATTGCTGCACGAATCCGCTTCAAGGTCCTCGACCTAGCATACCGTGCGGCAAAGGGAACCGCTCCCGCCTACCTCCGGTCAATGGTCTCTAACTACACACCATCAAGACCCCTACGCTCTGCATCTTCTGGCCGCTTCAGACCTACTCCTATCCGAGCTCCGGGAGGATCATCAAAGAGAAGTCGCCTATTCTCGGTCCTTGCCCCACAATGGTGGAATGAACTACCCACCCCAGTTAGGACAGCCGAAACCCGTCCAATGTACTAAAGCTAGACGGAGGGCTTCCAGTCTCCAGCCCCATCTCCAAAGGGATGCATCAGTCTTTATAACAATAAAGTCTTTATTGTCTGTCATGACAATCCTGAGCGCTATTGGGCCCAACTGGGTTAGGGTTCAACTGGGTCCCTGCAGACAAAGAACATGGGTTCAGCCAGACAGCTAGACTCTGACGACATTGCTCTGATATAGGAGCCTGCGACCGTGGTCCTTTTCAGGGTGAACATGTTGACTGATGAACCATCTCTGGAGAGGTATCATGGGTAATAAACCAAGTGGGAACACTGTGGAAGCTGAGGCTATAAGCCAGAGCACCACCACTATCTGGCTCATAGAGGCTGTGCAACTCTAAAGCAAGTGGAGTTCAGTTCCAGTTGAATGGTAAATGGTGCAGTTTGCTGATTGGGTGTCTCAGGCCCCTCCTCTCTCACCCTCAGTTTGCTGATTGGGTGTCTCAGGCGTTTGTTGGCTCCCAGCTCGCTAAGCGTCACAGCGTAGAACTGGCCCTTGTTGAGGTAGGTCATTGGCCCCTCCCCCTGCTTCTGACGCAGCGAGCGGGTGGCGTCCAGCGTGTACTGGAAACTATCACTGTCAACGCACACACACACACACACGCACGCACGCACGCACACACGCGCACACACACACACACACACACACACACACACACACACACACACACACACACACACACACACACACACACACACACACACACACACACACACACACACACACACACACACACAGGTTTTAAAAGACAAGTCATAAGATAGAAGATGTAGTTGGATCATCACTACAGTAGTTCCCCATAAATATGGTGCTTTAACAACTCCTGCTTTAAAGGGCCAAAGATTACACAGATAATCGACAGACCTTATCGTGAACAGTTTGATTTCTATGGCAGGTATCTCTACAGCAGGTATCTCTACAGCAGGTATCTCTACAGCAGATATCTCTACAGCAGATATCTCTACAGCAGGTATCTCTACAGCAGGTATCTCTACAGCAGGTATCTCTACAGCAGGTATCTCTACAGCAGATATCTCTACAGCAGGTATCTCTACAGCAGGTATCTCTACAGCAGGTATCTCTACAGCAGGTATCTCTACAGCAGATATCTCTACAGCAGGTATCTCTACAGCAGGTATCTCTACAGCAGGTATCTCTACAGCAGGTATCTCTACAGCAGATATCTCTACAGCAGGTATCTCTACAGCAGGTATCTCTACAGCAGGTATCTCTACAGCAGATATCTCTACAGCAGGTATCTCTACAGCAGATATCTCTACAGCAGGTATCTCTACAGCAGGTATCTCTACAGCAGGTATCTCTACAGCAGATATCTCTACAGCAGGTATCTCTACAGCAGGTATCTCTACAGCAGGTATCTCTACAGCAGATATCTGTACAGCAGGTATCTCTACAGCAGGTATCTCTACAGCAGGTATCTCTACAGCAGGTATCTCTACAGCAGGTATCTCTACGGCCAAGCAAATCACACCAAATCTATCTGGTGGATAGATAGCGCTCTGGGTTAAAGAAAAGAAAAATATATATTATAAAACAAACAAAAAACACTTACGCTCCTTCTTGGTCAAATAGGAAGTCATCTGTAGCCAGAGAGGAAGGAGTGTGGTACTTCTGTGGAGTCAGATCATGCTGAAAAAGAGGAAGTCATCACTGTCCCTGAGAGGAAGTCATCACTGTCCCTGAGAGGAAGTCATCACTGTCCCTGAGAGGAAGTCATCACTGTCACTGAGAGGAAGTCACTTAAGCTCTGTACCGGGCCCAGATTTATTTCACGTCACAAATATTAACATCATATTAAGTGATGTTGTGTTTATTTTTCAAATGTAGCCAAGAGTAAAGACCCTAACCCTGTCAAAACAGCAGTCAACGTGTATATTTTTAGCACTACGTTTGTTTAGCAATGATTTTAACACTTTGAGTGCCAGCGACGCGTTTTGTCGTTAGTTCATGCCGCCAGTTGAGTGCCGGCAACGCTATATAGCGTTTGTTTGTCGTATTTTTTTTTATTGGCGATTTGAATTCATATTTCATCAATCGAGCCTCACGCTAGTGTTGCAGAGTCTCTCTGAGCTCAATTGGGAAGATACCGCCCCCTATCGTCTCTCCCTGTGTAACTGCACCCCATTAGTTTAGACTGATGAAGGGGGGGGGGCCAGTTTCCTCATGTTACTTTTCCGTCAAGCCAACTGAAGAGACCCAAGTTGATCGCCGGCCCTCAGAACAGCGTGGATTATGTATTTACAGCACCCAACGCTGAATCAATAAACGCGATCGATATTTGCAATGGCGATAAGGAATTGGAATAATCTTTTTGGATAACATCTGATCTGAGGTAAGGAATCTATTTTACCAGTCTTGGGGTAATCAGAGCTTTTTTCACAGATATATCAACGTGTCCCATATGTGTGTGTGTGTGTGTGTGCTCGCTGATCAGGAAATGAGAGAATATACTTTTCAGATCACTTCGTGCATAAGTACACATATACTATCGATAATCTAGCGTTTATTTGAAAATGATTCATAAATAGGCCGAAAAATGACAACGTTTTTGTGTATGACAGAATATTCCAGTAAATGCCGTTTATCACGGAATCTATATATTTTCCTGAAAAACGAGGGCTTTTCAAAATGCTATAAAACGGAAATGAACCGATTAAAAAACAATCCTTTTTCGACAATGTTGACTGCAAACAAGTCATTGATACGCGACGGGCAGATTAGACACATAGCCATAATTTAAGACAGAGATTATGCGTTCACAACGCTATCATTGAAGTGGGTGCTGGCATTTAACCACGTTTTACCATGTTCACCAGTGGTAATCAAAGTGTTAAGTGTTATTAGCAAAATATGAGTTTATAATAATCTCTGCACATTGCATCGGAAAACTGAAGATTTAGACGCGAGGACAGGAAGCCGTCATGAAATCGTTGTAATCCTAAGAAAGAGGAGACCCAGGGCTTTCGATGGACGTCTACATTTCATAAAAATACACGACCCATTTCACACCAGCCACAGACAACAGAAGTCCAACCATTTTTGTCTTAGAAATATTGACGTGATTGTCGTGTTTATATCTCACGGGTCGAACAAACCTCAACGTTATTGCCATAAAATACAACGTATATTGTTTATTATAGATTGGTGGTTGGCCATAATAAGGTCATTTATAGGCCTGATATTCTATATTCATATTTCATATTGCATGTGTCGATGGCAAGATTCAGTACTGTATCTACAAAAACCCCTGTAAATCATCTGCCCTTTGTTAATTTGCTTAGATTTTTTGTACACTTGATCTCAAGGATTTGCTGAATGAACTCAGTTTTTCACTTTTGGTCAATGTTAGCATGGTGTTATTCACTGTCATAGATGGTCAATTTACTCAAGCATAGTAACATTATTTCTGACACAATACATTCCCTGAGATCCATAGATGTCCCTAGATACCAAGAACATGCAAATAGACCTTGTAGAGGTGGAGTAATCTTCCATTTACTTAGGTATGTACTTTTAGGCAAATTTTCTGAAAATATGGCTTAACAGGTTAACTCTTTCAGTGCCACGCCTGGTTTTCCATTTTACCGCTTGAATGCCACCATCCGCGCCAATGTTAACGTTAATATCGCCTAATCTATGTTTTAGATTATGGCTATGTGTCTAATCTGCCCATCGCATTATCAAAGACTATTTTCCAGACAGTGCTGTGAAGGCAGATTGTTTTTTTATCACGTCGTTGCCGTTTCAGAGCAGTTAGAAAAGCCCCCGTTTTGATATAAAAAACAGCTCATTCTGGAGCATTCTATGAAAATCGTCTTTTAGTAGAATATTCCACAACGTTGATATTCGTCTGCCTTTTTATGAATCGTTTTCAAATAAACGCTAGATGATCAATATTATACGTGCACGCACGCACATTACGGCCGCGCGCGGATAATCGCCTCGTTGATTTCCTCTCGGAGTTTTACATTGAAACCGAAAGAAGACATTTCACAAAACAGCTTATAACTTCATCAAACTTACTCTGATTATCCTACCACTGATAACATAGAGTCCTTACCTGACATCAGATGGTATCCAACTGGTATATTCCAATTCCTGATCACCATTCGAAAAAATCGATACGTGTATGGATCCAACGCGACACAGTGGATCTCCATGATCCGCGGGGATCTGAGGCTCCAGAATGAACTCTAGTAACCCCGGCTGGATCAGTGAACTGGAAAATGTGGAGTACCGGATTTTTTTCCCCATTCATTTTCATTGAGTCCATTCCAAAATCACTTATGTCATCTGGGAGACGACAGGGGGCGCTTTTTTCCACAGTGATCACCGGCGCAGCTCGGCAATACTCGGGTAGGCTCGGGTGATGCAATAATTTTTCAGATGGCAAAAAAAAATAAATAATAATAATTCCGAGAAATCTCGTGAGTGGCTAGCAACCACCTATAAAAAAACACGAGAAATCTCGTGAGTGGCACTGAAAGAGTTAATAGTGGCACTAGATAAATACACCAGGAGTTGAACCAACAATCATTGCAGTCGCAGGCAAGTGTTCTCAGCACTATTTATGATTATAGTTAGAGTTAAGGTTAGTTTTAACATTCGCTTAATGGTTATGATTAAGAGATAAAGTTAGCAGGGGAACTTAAAATGTTTTCTGAAAATGTAAGGTTTACATTTTTGGAATATGTAATACAGATGTAGAATAGTAGAGCACAGAATTTGCCACTGTCAGAAAGATAGTGGGCAGGTAGTTACCGGGTTATGCGCACAATAACAATACTCACCTTGCCCTACGTGAATGAGAAAACAGCCACAAGGTCAAAACAAGACAAGCTAGCTCTCGATCTACTTCATTCTAAGACAGTTAGAGTAGAGATAGATGGTGTAATGCGCTATGCCACTCAGCTGCTAAGAGCTCCTAACACTCCTGTCTGTAAAGCTCCAAAGGAAGCTGTCTTGCCCCGTCTCTGTGCTACAGAAAGACGCCTGTCCAAAGATCCCAAACTGTCTGATAAATACCAAGAGGAACTGGATAAGCTTGTGCAGTCTGGCTATGTTCAAAGGATTCCCAGTGACCAGGTGGACCGATCACATGAAACCTGGTATTTCCCACATCACATTGTTGAACACAACAATAAGCACAGAGTTGTATTCGACTGTTCCTTTGAATACATGGGACAAAATCTGAACAAATGTCTTCTGCCTGGCCCAACACTGGGTCCTTCTCTCCTTGGGGTCCTGCTCAGATTCCGTCAACATGCCGTTGCCATTTGTGGAGACATTAAAGGTATGTTCCATCAGGTGCGCCTTCTAAACGATGACAAAGCATTACTGCGTTTTATATGCAGCCGGACCAGGAACCCACTGTTTTTGAATGGCAAGTGTTGCCCTTTGGAACAACGTGTAGCCCATGCTGTGCCACTTATGCAGTTCAAAGGCATGTCCAAGATCATTCTGATGGCAATGAGGAGATCCTTAACTCTGTCCAACATTGTTTCTATGTTGATAACTGCCTCCAAAGTCTAATTTCCTCTCATGAAGCCAAGGCCCTCATTGACAAAATGAGACCCCTCCTTGCCGATGGTGGGTTTGACATCAGACAATGGGCTAGCAATGACCCAGCTGTAATACACCACCGCCCACCAGCTGTAATACACCACCTCCCACCAGCTGTAATACACCACCTCCCACCAGATGCAAGGTCCAAAACCAGTGAACTGTGGCTATCAGAGAATGGAGACCCCAAAGAGCTGACACTAGGCCTAAAATGGAACTGCTCTACTGACATACTGAGTTACATAACTTTGTTTAATGTAAGTCCCAGTGTTTTCTTTACTATGTTTAAGAACAGATGCATTTGTGTTTATATGTATGTTTTGATTTGTTTAATATTATGAAGTTCCTAAATATGTGGCTAATTATTATTCAAATATACCTCAATTATATACTATGATTTAAAGGCAATATTTATGTTTGATGTATTATCTGGCATGATATTTGAATCTGTTTCTTTGTCTTTACTCAGAACCATGGCAATCAACCTGAAAACAGCATACCATCATTATCCAGCTAAATAAAATGGATATTGATTGCAACCCTTCTTCTCCTGGTGGTTTGTGGCTCCAGTCTGAAATTTAAAACCTAACAGGGGTACTAATTTATTTTGCCGCGGGGTGGGGCATAATCCCACGGGACAATGCATTGGTAACTTGTTTCAAATGACAATATATACCCCTGTGAATATTATTGCACGGATCGGAATACGGTCGCGCGCGTGGGAGCGTGCGCAATGATATTTTGCAGCAGGTTGACAGTGATATGCGAGTGCTCCGTGGGGTGCTCCGTGTCCCTCTCTCTCTCCGTTTCTGTCTCTCTCTCCCTCTCTGTCTCTCTCTCACTCCCTCCCTCTCTCTCTCTCTCTCTCTCTGTCTCTCTCTCTCCCTCTCTGTCTCTCTCTCCCTCTCTGTCTCTCTCTCTCTCACTCCCTCCCTCTCTCTCTCCCTCTCTGTCTCTCTCTCTCTCCCTCTCGCTCGCTCGTTCTCTGCTCTCTCTGTCGGCACCGGCGCCACGTCAACCCGTTTGAGGAAGTGTCAGTATTTCCACTGGCTCTGTTGTTGAGTGCGCTACAACCATAGAGGGGTGTTAGTTATGCAGATCAGCTCCTTGCTACGTAGGACAGCGAGTCAAATCAGAATGGCTTAGTTCACTGGGGGAGGATATTGTCTCAACTGAATTGGAGCAATCCGCAAAAATGAGAATTAGAGACACAGACCCCATTGATACAAACCCCCATTGCTAGAAAACAATGCTAAACACTGGAAAGGCAATTTATAAGACAGGGGACCTTTAAGATTACACTTAGATTACACTTTTTCCATGACATTAGTTAAATATGAGCTTATTAAAAAAGTCGCGTATCACATCACAAAACTGGTGTTTACATTAAGAACCGAGGGGAAGATGCCGTGTGTGTGTAGTCCTAATGACCGGGAGACTCAGGGCTTTCGAATGACACAAGACTAACTGACTGGTTGGCCACCCCTGTTATAGACATAGCAATGGCAAACAAAATGTATGACGTTATGTCAGCACCAGGCGCCACGCCCGTGAAAAGGTACAAGCTCGCAAAGCCACACCCCCCGTTCTCCCGGGACCGACCCCGAGACCACCTCTGCCAGCTGGTCCCGTTCAGCGGGGGGTGAAACGATTCAGCGCCGACTCGCACCCCAAAAGGGGTGAGTGAGAACACTGCCCCCCGTGCTCCGGGACGGTGATTCGATACAAAAGGCTGAGTGTGAAAGCGACGCTATCAGCCTCTTCAAGCTGTTCTTCAGCTCTACGCTTGTGAACACACTGATCAGAAACACTAACGCCAACGCAGAACGACAAGTGGCAGCAGGGGGCAAAAAGTACAAGTGGACAACCCTCACGGTTGACAGCTTCTATGTTTTTCTGTCGATCATCCTCTTTTCTGGCCTATTACAGGTTCATACAAGGGCTGACCTTTGGAGGACGAGGTGGCCATATAATATACCATTCCCCAGGAGCAGCATGACCCGGCAAAGATTTGAGACCATCTTCTGGTCTCTTCATCTCTCTGATATTACAGAAGATGAAGAGAATGAAAGAAAAAAAGGCACTCCCGGGTATGACAAGCTATTCAAAATCAGGCCAATGTACGACCAGATTGTGAATGCCTGTAATGCACATTTCCAGCCATACCGGGAGATTAGCATTGATGAAAGGATGGTTGCCAGTAAAGCCAGAATTGGATTCAGACAATACATGAAAGACAAGCCGACCAAATATGGTTACAAACTTTATGTATTGTGTGACTCCAGCACTGGCTACACTTTCAACTTCTTTATCTATCAAGGGAAAGATCTTGTAGCCAAGAAGAAGGGAGAACTTGGTCTCAGCGTCACCTCCGTAATGGATCTAATAAACTTTGACCATCTTGGTAAAGGCTACCACTTGTATGTTGATAATTTCTACACAAGCCCCCTGCTTTTCAAGAAATTAGCAGCCAATCATACAATGGCTTGTGGAACATGTACATGTTACAAAAATATAAACCATATGTATTTGAACGATGCCTGTAAAATATGTCAGATTTCTGCTGTAACTCTACAGGGCCATATGCATGCCTTCCCTCCCCCTAAACTGCTAACCTTCTCACCACCATGGGGGTGTTTTAACACCTAAGGGGGCCCAATTCACACCCCCCACACACACACAGACCCTCACAGACACATATTTTCTGAACATTATATTTTCAGCACAACTCTAAACTATCACGTATAACTTTTTATACCTATTCATATCTTTAACTGTAATAATTGAATGTGAACAATAATACAAAACACGGTAATGCAACCTTTTTAAAAAGAATCTATTTTAAATAAAACGTTTCACCGAAACCTAATTACTACGACACGTAGGGGGTGGTTGTAATCAGCCCCTCACCCCCACCCCTGAGATGCACCCATCTAGCATAACATAACTTAGCCTCCATGCATATGACTTAAACATTACCCTTGCCCTCAATGACTAACCCCCGGGTCAGCACCGCTGACATACTTACATACATACATACATACATACATACATACATACATACATACATACATACATACATACATACATACATACATACATACATACATACATACATACATACATACATACATACATACATACATACATACATACATACATACATACATAGTGTGGTTACTTATAACCCCTGTTTACAAGTTATCACTCTTTTTCAAACAACATCAGCCTATTATTCACTTACATTGTATTTTCTTTTATTTACACATATATATAATACAATATAATCCACAAAGAAATGTTATGCCTCCTTGAACCCCTCGACCAATCAGAAAAGGGGGTGGGGCTTATGGCCATAAATCATCTCAAAGGGGGCGTGGCTTCAATCAATCAAACTAAACGGGCGTGTTTTGCATAATGAGACAGGATGCGGGTCCTTATTCTCTCTCTTTTGTATATTTTCTGAATACATAAAAAGTATACTGAAGTATACAAAGTATAAATTTACAAAATATGTTTAGATATATTTTTTTACATATATGTACAGTATAGGGGTATCCTCTCACCCCATCGCTCTCCTCCTCGTAGGGGCTCTCTGGCGTCCTCCGCTGGTCCTCCTTGGCGTAGCTGCTGTGATTGACAGCCGTGACCTCGTACGGGCTCTGCTCATAGATGACCCGTGCCGGCTCCTCCCCTTCCACCCTGTAGTGAAGCCCCACCCCCATGAACACAGGGGCATAACCCTCTGCTTTCACCACAGCGGCGGCTGAAGGGCCGCCCTCCCCCGACGCCGCTGGGCCCGCAGAGCTGTACTGTTCACGTCTGCTGTCCAGGGACTCGGTGTTGAGGGAGAGGTTGACCCGTCTGCTGTCCAGGGACTCGGTGTTGAGGGAGAGGTTGACCCGTCTGCTGTCCAGGGACTCGGTGTTGAGGGAGAGGTTGACCCGTCTGCTGTCCAGGGACTCGGTGTTGAGGGAGAGGTTGACCCGTCTGCTGTCCAGGGACTCGGTGTTGAGGGAGAGGTTGACCCGTCTGCTGTCCAGGGACTCGGTGTTGAGGGAGAGGTTGACCCGTCTGCTGTCAAGGGACTCGGTGTTGAGGGAGAGGTTGACCCGTCTGCTGTCCAGGGACTCGGTGTTGAGGGAGAGGTTGACCCGTCTGCTGTCCAGGGCCTCGGTGTTGAGGGAGAGGTTGACCCGTCTGCTGTCCAGGGCCTCGGTGTTGAGGGAGAGGTTGACGGGGAGAGATTTGAGGACTTGGACTCGGTTGTCCACCATCTCCACCTCGCTTTGGCTGCTGGGGTTGATTGATTGAATGAACATTTTATTTAACAGATTGCAGAATGGGTACAATACAGTACAGCTCAATACACACAATTGTTAAGGGGATGCAGACCAGAGAAAGACTTTCGTCTTGTTTACATCAGGGTCCCCCATTTTCAATTCATCATGAATTGTAAGTAAGGGTGCAACTTGCTCCGTGCAATCCATTCTTTGTGGATCTAGCCCAGAGTTTCAAAGGATGTGCAATACCGGCCGCATCCTACCAGGCGGCGGTATTGGACTTTTGCGATCTCAGACTGATTCCCTATGATAACACCAGGCTCCCTGGATGGATAATGAATGGAAATATCGAATAAAAGAAATAACGATCAAATAACGAGTATACTCGTTGTTGGCGTTCAACGATTGGCGGCCAGTTTTGCAAGTTTCGCACATAAACCAGAGCCGTGTATAAAGCCCGTTTTTTACACAAACGAGGTTATCGTCTGTGGCTGGCGTGCATGATGTAAAGCTTCACTCTACAGGATAGAAGTATGTGCTTTCATCTGGCGCGCCATACAACTGGCGTCACGGCTCTTTTGTTGTATTTTTTTTTTATCAGGGGTAAGGTGGTGAGGGGGGTAGATAAAATAAACCTCCCCCGAGATATGTTTATATCTTTTACGAAACTGATTGGCCGAGAGGTTGTGCCTTTCTACCTATCAGTCTCCCTGTCGAGGGTGTTCTCTCTCTTGTCACAGGGGAGGGGGGGGGGTTCCTGTCTCCCACACCAAATCAGAGATAGGTGGGACACAGGATTCCCCCGGCCATTGAAAACGTCACAGGCGCGTTTTCTTATTGGCCAAGAGACATGTCCGTGAGTTACAGGGCCTGTGCTGCAGACCGCTGTCATTGTAAAGGATGGATGATGCGATGCAGTCGGGACTGTTGGTCCTTCTGCTCTGCTCTCTAACAGTAGTGTATATTGGGCCGTTTTGTCTACTTAGCCCAATGTGTTACATAAACCTTTTTCAATTGTTTTACTCACGTTGAGGTCTCTCTGGGGAAACCTCTGTCTTCCCCTCTTACATAAAGAGCAGAATTGACAAGGTTTTTTACCCCCAGGCTCATCATGAGACCCGTGTCTGCCAGCTTCCTGCTGCTCGTCCCAGACAGCATGGAGGAAACGTTGTGTGGTGTTTCTTGTTAGAAATTCACTGTCGCTGTTTTCGGGTTCTCGACGAGCATATACGCTGGTTTATGAAATCAGCGTATGGTCTTTCGAGAGCGATTGACGCTGGCCCTGGGTGCTTTCAATGTTGAAACCACTTTGTAGGCCGGTGCACCTTGGTTGACCAAACATCATAAAAACTGCGTTTTTTTTGTGGTTGGCTGGGAGGGAGACTTGTCTCTACCGGGCGCCAGTGCACTAGGTTAGACTCGACGGAGTAGATCAAAACATTGGCGGAGGGGTCTCACGCCTATTAGATGGGCCACCAGGAGCAGTGCGTTCGCGTACTGACCGTCTTGGTGGCGCCCTCTGTGATGTTTTGGATTGACACGCGTACCTACCCCCCTCTTAGGACTGGGGATGGCGGCGTGACTAGGACACGGAACTGGTTCTGGTCGCGCCGGACCGGATCAGTTTAACCCGTTGCCCACCGGGGCGCAGATCCATACTGTGTTGTACCTTTGCACTATGTTAGGGGGCTTGGTCCTTCTTCATTTGTTCACCCCTCCCTCCCTGCTAAGCCGGAGATGGGAGGGGGCTGTCGGGGAGGTTGCCCTGTCAACTCCTCTAGGCATCCCTGTGTAGGTCCCGGTCCACCAGGCCCAGGTCGGGCCTCGTCCTCGATAACCTGTTGGCCTGGGTTAACCCTTTTGAAACCTGAAACGCTTGAACTGCTTGTATAGCCTGTGTATACGCGCAGTTATGTTTCTGAGTTTTCTTAGTGGGTTAAGGGAGCAACCACCTCCTGTTAAACTAAACATAGGGGGGTGGTTGGCTCCCCGGTGTGTTGGTAGCAGAGTTGACTATCGGGTTGAGGCCGGGCCTGACCCCGTCTGCCCGAGAGTATGCCCCCGCATCTTTCATGACGTCTGCCAGTTGTGTCAGCCTTTTCTCTGACCCTCGACCCCACTGGATTAATAAATTGGCGGGGTCGGGTTTCGTGGAGATTGTGACATGGTGCACAGCATACCGAACACCCCTTCCGCCGGGGTTCTGTTCTTACAGTAGACCCCTTAGGCGCCTGTCTAGTCTGCAGTGCTCCGGGCACAGGTCGAGTTCTGCTCTTGGGACCTGTTTGCCTGGATTGAGGGATCAACCTCCTTGGAGGGTTGTCTCCCCGGCACGCCGGCTGGCCCCACAGTATTGTGGGGGGGAAGCCTCCTTGAGAGCGCTTCAGAGCGGCGTGCCAAGGGGGGAAGGGCCTTCACCTGGTTTAGGCCCTGTCCGATACGCTGGCGATGTGGGGGGTTGTGTCACCAGTGACCGTCTTGTGGGGTCTCGATGCCACGGCCTCATTGACCTCACCAGGCCCCTTTTTTCAGGGGGTCCTAGCCCCGGGGTGGCCTGATGCTGGGACCTCCTCCGCGCTCCGCTGCTACGGCCTTGCCGCGGGGTTGGGGTTTGACTCCGACCCCGCGATGTTGGGGGCTGTGACTGGGTTTTGCTCACGTCCGTTCCCTGGTGGCGTGTGGGATGCGCGTCTGAGTAGTCACGGGCCCTTCTAAACAAAGGTAAGTCCCACGGTCTGCTCACCCTGTGCGTTTGAGGCGCTAAACCCTCTTCGCACAGTCGGGTCCGATCCCCCTCCCGTCCCTCGCTAGGGGGGGCCCGGATCCTCCCCGGTTCTGATGGTTGTAAGGGACCTCAGCGGGTGCAAAGCGTAAGCTATAACGAAATATAACGAAGGTTATCCTATAACCCTAGTTATATGAGTAATAGCGAGCGCTTTGCTCTGACTCACTGAGGACCCCACGGTCTTCCGTTTTGGCGGTGAAAGACTGGGGAAGGAGCTGATTGTGAGGCCACGACCCTGCTTATGAAGGAGCGGATGTGGGTGTGGCCAGGCAGGTGGGTGTGTACATGTGGAGAAAGTTTTTCATTGCTAGTATGATTAAAGGGATAGTTCCAATAGAGCAAAGCGCTCGCTATTACTCATATAACTAGGGTTATAGGATAACCTTTCGCTATAGCCCGCCAATCGAATAACGCCAACAACGAGTATACTCGTTATTAGATCGTTATTTATTTTATTCGCTATTTCCATTCATAAACATGCAGGCAGCTGTGTGTTATCACTGGGGATGGGTCTGAGATCGCAAAAGTCCAATACCGCCGCCTGCCACCTTGCGGCCGCTATTGCACTCCATTTGAAATGATGTGGCTTGGTGTCTGGGCCGATCTGCGGCCTGCGGGCGGGGTCTAACTACTCAGGCAGGGCAAACGCTTATAACGCATGCATCGACGAGGGTCCGGCCCCCCGGGTTCATGTTCATTGCTGGATTACGTTGGAAACACAATCGCGATCAGTACTTGGAATGGCGATCAGATAATTGGAATATTCTTTTCGGGACAGATCCTGGTCAAAGTAAGGGCTAAATGGTATCAATATTGCGTTGATAAAAAGATTCCTTCATGCGATCAGGAGTGTGTGTGTGTGTGGTGTGTTCCGTTGGTAGCGATCAAAGCACCCCCCCCCTTTCATGCATCCATGATGAAACAATACAGATAATCTAAATTTGATTTGAGAACAGTAGCTAGTCCAGGGAAGAAACGATAATGCTTTTACTAGAATACACGTTGCCGGCCATTACGAAGCATTTTGGAAATTACACCAGACCGCCCTGAAACTACACTCATATTCACGACGGTATAAAACGGATGTATTGATGGAAAGATTATCTGTTTTTTGCATCTTGACCGGAAGAAACTCACTGACAATCGACTATATTATTAGATCCATAGCTATAATATATAATATAGCTTTAGGCCTGCAAACACAGCCACGTATCCCCATGTTAAAAGGCGCTGGCCTTTCATGAATGAATGAATGAATGAATGAATGAATGAATGAAAACTTTATTTAACAGATTGCAGAATGGGTACAATACAGTACGGCTCAATACATACAATTGTTAAGGGGATGCAGACCTGAGAAAGACGTTTGTCTTGTTTCCATCAGGGTCCCCCATTTTCAATTCATATAGACATTTATGACATACACAACATACATGACATTTATGGCATAGGGACATATAGGTATTTAGTACTGATACATTTGTGACATAACGGTATTCAAATATACAGTACTGTTACCCCTAGATCCTGACAGAGTATATACATATGATGGGGAGGGGACTGTACATTAGGAGGGGGTGGGTGGGTGGGTGGGAGGGAAATATACATACGGCGGGGAGGGAATATATACATGCGGTGGTGAGGAGACTGTCTATTAGGAGGTGGTGGGGGTTTTGGGCATTTACGGTGGCCAGTTTCGAATTGCAGCCTCCCGTAGGTGCTCTTTAAGAGCGGTTTTGAATGTGGGCAGGGATTCACATTCCTTTACAGCTTTGGGTAGGGCGTTCCACATTGTTGTATTGTTGTATTCAACGGTAAGGTATTGATTGATTGATTGATTGAAAAGTTTATTAACAGATTGCAGAAAGGGTACAGTACAGTACAGCTCAATACATACAATTGTTAAGAGGATGCAGACCTGAGAAAGACTTTCGTCTTGTTTCCATCAGGGTCCCCCATTTTCAATTCATCATATGACACACACGACATACAGATAGACAGTACTGCTACATCTATACATTTATGACATACCAGATTTGCAAATACAGTACTGTTTGTGATACTAAAAACCACCAGGTAAACAGCGACCCCTGGTGCTGAATGAGTTAATGTACTCAGAATGCCCCCACTCCTACATTAGTAACTGAACAGTATGCTACTTTAACTCATTGGACGCCAGTCACGAGTATAGTCGGGTTAACTCGCCGACGCTTGAGTGCCAATCACAAGTATAGTCGGGTTTTAATAGTTATTTCTTTTATTAGCGATATCCATTCATTTTCATCCATCCAACCTGATGTTATCGTTGGGAATGGGTCTGAGCTCGCAAAAGGGCAAATACCGCCGCCTATCGTCTCCCGGATGGTATTGCACATCATTGGATTGGATTGGCTGGGACTGTGCATCAAAAAAAAGGTCCGGTCCAGGTTTTGCTTCTCGGGCATGCAGTATCGTTATACCACATTGACTGGGGACACTCTGAGCAGCGTGGATTATTTGTTTTGGATATAACGTTGGATCAATAAACGCGATCAATATTTGGAATGGAATCAGGAATTGGATTAATCTTTTTGCAGAACATCAGATGTGAGGTAAGGACTCTATGTTACCAGTCTTGGGTTAATCAGATGTTTCTTTCATAGCAATCACAACGTGTCTGTGTGTGTGCGCGTGCCGTTGGCGCTGAGCAAGGCACGGATAAGCGATTTTTCAGCCCGCTTCTGTATCGTGCATGAGGACACATATACTATCGATAATCTAGCGTTTATTTAAAAACTATTCATAAATCAGCCGAAAAATTACAATGTGTTTTGTGTATTCCACTAAAGGGCTATTATCGCGTCTTTCTCTGGAATTACTAGAAATCACCAAAACTATACTCGTATTCAAAACGGTATAAAACGGAAATGTACAGATGAAAAAACAATCCGTTTGGTACATGTTGACTGCAAACAACTCATTGATAAGCGACGGGTGTATTAGACCCATAGCCATAATTTAAGATATATTCTAAGCACTCGCAAATATCCCCGTCCTCCCATTGATTAAAGCGCTGGCGTACTAGGCCTGATTTACTCCTACATTAGTCAAACAAAGTCATTAGTAAAACAAATACTTGTACAATGTGGGAAATAATGGACCATTACAAAAATACCATAAAACACACTGACCTCTTCTCCTGCTCTTCACTTATTTCAACCACTTTGGCGACGACAGGCAGCAGCCTCTTTTCCTTCGGCACCTGGCGTGAAGAAGACAAGAGTACAAGGCAACTGAAGACAACATGATATCAACCACAATGAGCAGAGCATAACAATACAACAACAATAACAATAACCATAACCATAACCATAGCAGTAACAATAACTCATTCCTGCCCAAAACGAATTAACTCGTTATAGCCCGCCAATTGTTGGACGCCAACAACGAGCATACTCGTTATTGGATCGTTATTTCTTTTATTCGCTATTTCCATTCATAATTCATCCTGGTATGCTGTGGTACTGTGTGGCAATGTGTCTGAGATCGCAACGGTCCGATACCGCCGCCTGGTGGTATGCGGCCGATGTTGCACTCCCTTTGTATCTCTGTGTGTGGGGCTGTCCGTCTCTGAAAGTCATCCGGGCGGAGTTATCTTGTAACGTGGATCAAGATCTTCACTCGATCGCATTGAATCGTCAATCTGACGCCGGATTCATTATGCTGTGGGGGGTTATGGCGTGGGCCAAATGGACATACGATCTAGCAGATGGCAATCAAATAATTGGAATATTCTTTTTGGATTATCATTGGCCACAGGTAAGAGCAATTTAACGTCAATTTCATCTTGGTTGTCCATTGTTGTCATAGCCTTCGCCCTGATCAACGTATGCTGTTGTACTAACGAATGCCGTTATTGACAATCAATTAATCATAAACGACCCCCCCCCCCCCCCTTTCATGCATGCATGATGGAACATAATATACCGATCATATGCATTTGAATTTTTAATTGTAGCGTGTATAGGGGCAAAATGCCAATGGATTAAGTATAATATGCGTCGCGGGCTATTACTATAGCCTCCCAGGAATTATCCTAGACCACTCTAAAACTATACTTATATTCACCATGGTATAAAACGATAATGTATGGATGGAAAAAATATTCCTTTTTCACATCTTGAACGATAGATACTCGATGTCAAATGGGCCATAGTATTGCATATATAGCTGTATAATATTTAAATAGTTATAGCCCTGCAAACAAGGTGAGCGACTCCATTGGTTTAATGCGTGGCAGCACATAGCCATATCCCGTTCCCAGCGTGGCAGAGAAAGAGATAACAACAGTAACAACAACAACAACCACAACAACAACAAAGTAATTTGCTCAGCCGGGAAGTTCAGAATTTTAGACCCCAGCCTAGCCCTATTTCCTGCTTTCCAGTGATGTTGTCGTTCGGAAGAGTCCTTTTATACAGTTTCCTCAACCATTTCTTCAACTGTCCTGGAATTGGGCCTACTGTACTACTATACTACTGTACTACTATACTACTGTACTACTATACTACTGTACTACTATACTACTGTACTAGTAGAGTTAAAAATAGTGGAAGTAGTGTCTGCAGACCCTGAAGAACAGTCTCAGGTTGCTGAGCTCTTTCGTTTTCATTCATGGGCTCAAGAAGATATTCCTGTGTACTTTTTGTTCGCCCTTTAAAGGGACAGTGCTGCAATTTTTCATTGTTCATGGACTCTAGTGTATTTCACCCTTAACACTTTCTATGCCACTCACGAGTTTTCTCGGAATTATTAATATTACGTTGAAAGCCACTCACGAGATTTCTCAGATTTTTTTTTTTATTTTTTTTTTAGCGATCTGAAATCATATTGCATCACGCGAGCCTACCCTAGTCTACCCGAGAGCCGCCGGCGATCAGATGTGGAAAAAAGCGCCCCCTATCGTCTCCCAGATGACATAAGGGATTTTGGAATGGACTCAATGAAAATGGATGGGGGAAAAAATCCTGTACTCCACATTTTCCAGTCCACTGATGCAGCCGGGGTTACTAGAGTTCATTCTGGAGCCTCTGAGCCCCGCGGAATAATGTGTTCTACTGTATCACGTTGGATCTATACACTTATCGATTTTTTTCGAATGGTGATCAGGAATTGGAATATACCAGTTGGATACCATCTGATGTCAGGTAATGAATCTATGTTATCAGTGTTAGGATAATCAGAGTCATTTTGATGAAGATATAAGCTGTTTTGTGAAATGTCCTCTATCGGTTTGTCTGTAAAAATCCATGAGGAAATGAACAAGGCTATTATCAGCGCGCGGCTCGAATGGGCGTGCGTGTACGTATAATATTGATCATCTAGCGTTTATTTGAAAATTATTCATAAATAGGCCGACAAATATCAACGTTCTGGAATATTCCAGTAAAAGACGATTATGACAGAATGGGCTGTTTTTTACCTCAAAACGGGTGCTTTTCAAAATGCTCTCAAACGGAAATGAAGCGATAAAAAACCAATCTGCCTTGACAGCACTGACTGGAAAATGATTCTTTGATAAGCGACGGGCAGATTAGACACATAGCCATAATTTAAAACATAGATTAGGCGATATTAACGTTAACATTGGCGCCGATGGTGGCATTCAAGCGCTAACTCTGGCACCACCTGGTGGCACTGAAAGTGTTAAAGGGTCAGTGCTGCCTTTTTTCCCTGTGCAATAAATAATGCCCTGTTTTTGGCTAACTCTCACACCTGCCTTGTGTTGTGCTATTGGGGTCGCATACAAATCCGTAACACCTTATTTTTTTTCTTTTCTTTTATCATCCTTGACACCATGCTAAAAATGACCAGACATAAAAAACTGCAACTGAGCTCGTTCAGTACCTTCTTGAGATCACGTGTACAAAAATTCTAAGCAAATGAATAAATGGCAGATGATTAACAGGAGGTTTTGTAGATACAGTACTGAATTCTGCCATCGGGACACATGCAATTTGAAATATGATTATAGAATATCAGGCCTATAAATGACCTTATTATGGCCAAGTCACACATCTATGGATCGGGCCAAATCTCCTCTTTCCAATGGCCAATTTCTTCATTGAGCGTTTATCCTTACCATTAGGGCACAAGTATCTTGTGTTTTATTATAAATAAATTAGTATTAGTCATAGAGCAGTCCCATCTCTACCTTATAGTAGTCATAGAGCAGTCCATCTCTACCTTATAGTAATCATAGAGCAGTCCATCTCTACCTTATAGTAATCATAGAGCAGTCCATCTCTACCTTATAGTAGTCATAGAGCAGTCCATCTCTACCTTATAGTAGTCATAGAGCAGTCCATCTCTACCTTATAGTAATCATAGAGCAGTCCATCTCTACCTTATAGTAATCATAGAGCAGTCCATCTCTACCTTATAGTAATCATAGAGCAGTCCATCTCTACCTTATAGTAGTCATAGAGCAGTCCATCTCTACCTTATAGTAATCATAGAGCAGTCCATCTCTACCTTATAGTAATCATAGAGCAGTCCATCTCTACCTTATAGTGATCATAGAGCAGTCCATCTCTACCTTATAGTGATCATAGAGCAGTCCATCTCTACCTTATAGTAATCATAGAGCAGTCCATCTCTACCTTATAGTAATCATAGAGCAGTCCATCTCTACCTTATAGTGATCATAGAGCTGTCCATCTCTACCTTATAGTAGTCATAGAGCAGTCCATCTCTACCTTATAGTAATCATAGAGCAGTCCATCTCTACCTTATAGTAATCATAGAGCAGTCCATCTCTACCTTATAGTAATCATAGAGCAGTCCATCTCTACCTTATAGTAATCATAGAGCAGTCCATCTCTACCTTATAGTAATCATAGAGCAGTCCATCTCTACCTTATAGTAATCATAGAGCAGTCCATCTCTACCTTATAGTAGTCATAGAGCAGTCCATCTCTACCTTATAGTGATCATAGAGCAGTCCATCTATACCTTATAGTAATCATAGAGCAGTCCATATCTACCTTACAGTAATCATAGAGCAGTCCATCTCTACCTTATAGTAATCATAGAGCAGTCCATCTCTACCTTATAGTAATCATAGAGCAGTCCATCTCTACCTTATAGTAATCATAGAGCAGTCCATCTCTACCTTATAGTAATCATAGAGCAGTCCCAGGGCGTTGGCACTGTCCTCGTCCCCATTGATGCTCATCATGGCCTTGGTGGCAGCCGTCAGTGGGTTCTCCAGATATGACTTCCACGCCTCATCCTCGCTAGTGTAGGCCCGGCGCACCGCAGGGAACGAGCTCTCATTGGGGACCACCACCACCAGACGCTTACTGGAACATACATAAACACACACATACATATGTCATTGGCAAAGGTCAAGGCATTTGTTTGCATGCAAACAGGAAAACACACAGACGCATGTTTTTTCGCTGGAGACACTTCTACATGAGAACACTATAACAGGCCAAATTTGTCTGTAAAAAATGTATTAGTTAAAATGTGTGTGGGGGGGGGGGGTCTCTTTACTTTCCACAGCCACTAAAATGAAGACCACAGGGTGATGTGATGTGGAACCTCTCCTTACAAGTACATTTTTTAGTTTATTTATTTGATTTCAAGAGCTACTAAGACTAGTCAGGAAGTTAACCTCATCAACGGACTAACGAGAAAAGTTACGAGCTAATTTCATCGTAGTTCCACTTTTTGGACAACCTTTTTGGGTCAATTTTGGTCCTTACATTTACATTACATTACATTTAGTCATTTAGCTGACGCTTTTATCCAAAGCGACTTACAAGTTCTGTACGACAAGTCATCAGGAAGGATACAACTCTATCAGCTGAGTAACAATGTTCATCAAAGTGTTGTCCTTCTCTGGGATTCGCTCGTAGTGGGCTTAAGGGCTTTATTTGGGAGAAATCATGGTGATTGCGTTGATTGATTGATTGAAAAGTTTATTAACAGATTGCAGAATGGGTACAGTACAGTACAGCTCAATACATACAATTGTTAAGGGGATGCAGACCAGAGAAAGACTTTCGTCTTGTTTACATCAGGGTCCCCCATTTTCAATTCATCATAACATACACGACATACAGATAGACAGTACTGCTACATCTATACATTTATGACATACCAGATTTGCAAATACAGTACTGTTTGTGATACAAAAAGTGTCCAGAAAAAGAGTGTATATACATTTGACGTAGAAACTGTACATTGGAGGAGGTTGGGTAGGTGGGGTGGGGTTGGGGGGGGGGAGGGGGGGGGGCTGTACATTGGAGGTGTTAGGGGGGGGGGGTACACTGTACAATGTACATTGGAATACTGACATGCACAATATATCGGCCGCCGATATAATATCGGCCGATATGGCAGTTTTTTTACACATCGGTATCGGTCCGATATCAAGATAGGGTCGATATTTAAAGAAAAAGAAGAAAAAAAGTTTTTTTTTACTTTCTTTTTTTTTAATTTGTACATGTTTTGGCCTTAAATAGTTTAAAAATATCTGTCATTTCTGAAAATAAGTTACAAAAGTAAAAAAAAAAAAAAAATGCGTTTTGGAAAATAGCTCTTTATTTGATTATCATAAAAAAATGTTTTCTATACAGAGATATCGACATCGGTAAATATCGGTATCGGCCAGAACAGCAATATTAATATCGGTTATCGGTATCGGCCACAATTTTCACATCGGTGCATCACTACTTCAACGTAATAGTTTATCTACTTAACTGTACTGAAAAAAATTATATATATGTGACACAAAAATTTGTATTTTTTTTGGTCTGTAAGAAATATGCTTGGCGGGTAGAATCTTCCCATCTACCCGCCACCATCCGGTGAGTCAAAAAGTTAATTTCGTGCCCTGCTGAAGGTCTTCGCATTCTGGCAAATTCTCTTGTTTCTTGTTGTTTTGACTGTGCTATCTGTTCCTGGTACGGAGGGGTGACCAAGGTTTTAAAAGAAAGGTACAGGTTTCCCAGAACAAACTCGTCAGATTAACTCTATAGCCTCCAGAGCACATGTGGGCAAACAACACTTCCCTCTGGAAGCCAGGTCCGTTCAACTTCAGCTCAATATTATTATTATTCTCAGTGGAATAGGGACATGTATAGGCCCACCCATAACACCAGAGCCAGCATTGCTGACCTGTGTATTCCAAGGTTCAAAACAAATATGGGCAAATGTTCTTTTAAATCCTGGGGAGCCACAAATTGGAATTGGCTACCTTCACAGTTAAAATGCATTAGTAGCCGACACAACTTTAAGAAAAATGTCAAATCATGGCTCCTCGACAATGTTAAAAACTAGATTTTAAAATGTATGAAAATGTTGTCTGATACATTGTTGTCTGTGGCTATGTTTGTACTGCACTTAAAATGTTCATGTCTATGTAGTTTGTCATATTGTTATTTGTGGTCATGTTTTGTATTTGCTTATCTGTCTGAGACCAAGGACCACAATGGAAATAAGTCTTGACTTTTTTGTGTTTCATCCTTGATGTTTTCTTGAATCTAGAATCTTTTTAAATGTCAAATCAAATTTTATAAAATCAAATTTCCAAGTCCGACAGCAATTAATTCCACAGAAGGATGAATAAAGCCTTTAAACTAGGGCTGGACGGTAGGGTCTAAAATTTATATCACGGTATCATTTGAAGCATAGACGGTAACAGTATATATCACGGTATATTAACTTATCTAGCGCCTGGGTACTGGACTTTCTGAGTGAAAGACCCCAGGCGGTCAGGGTGGGGGGTCAGACCTCCAACACCATCACCCTGAGCATCGGGTCCCCCCAGGGCTGTGTTCTAAGCCCCCTGCTGTACTCACTATACACACATGATTGTGTGGCCAAGTTCAGCTCCAACTCCATAGTGAAGTTCACAGACGACACGGTGGTGGTGGGGCTGATCTCGGACAACGACGAGAAGGCCTACCGGGAGGAGGTTGAGGTACTGGAATGCTGGTGCCAGGACAACAGCCTGCTCCTGAACATTGGTAAAACCAAGGAGCTGATCGTGGATTATAGGAGAGGACAGCAGGAGACACACACACCACTGATGATTAACGGGGCTACCGTGGACAGGGTGAGCAGCTTTAAGTACCTGGGGGTCCACATCTCAGAGGATCTGACATGGTCAACACACATAGACACAGTAGTAAAGAAGGCGAAACAGCGCCTCTACCACCTGAGACAGTTAAGGAAGTTCAGAGTATCGGGGAAGATACTCCAGTCCTTCTACTCAGGAGCTGTAGAGAGCATCTTGACCAGAAACATCACTGCCTGGTATGGAAACAGCACGGCACAGGACAAGAAGGCCCTACAGAGAGTGGTGCCGGTGCGCTCAGCCGAGCGTACCACGGGTATTGCACTACCTCCCCTGCAGGTTCTATACAACAAGAGGTGCAAATCCAGAGCCTGCAGGATAATGAAAGACCCTCACCACCCCAATAACAGCCTGTTTCAGCTGCTGAGGTCAGGCAGACGCCTGCGAACCCCAGCTACTAGGACAGAGCAGCTTAGGCTCAGCTTCTTCCCCCAGGCCATCAGAGCCCTGAACAATTAACATTGAGTGCCACAGAACACTGAACTATCCACACACAAGCACACATGAACACACACACGACATGCACGCTGTGCACGCTCACACACTAGCAGCCACTTAACACTTTAACATGAGCGGGCACACACTCATGCCGCACACACGCACACTTATGGCCAAAAGGAAAGGCCACTTTAAATTAGAATAACAGGAACAGTGTATTGCACTACCAAAGCTACCTAGCATGTCCTATATGCTCTGTAAATAACTATGTACAGATACCGAGATGTCACACCATGTTACCTGTTACCTGTTTATTGCACAATGTTGTTTTTTTATTGGATTCTATTATATGTTGTACCACTGTATTGCACATCGTTGCGGGCAAGACCACCCGCATTTCATTGTATACTTGTATGCCGTGACAATTAAAACTCTTGACTTGACTTGACTTGACTATCTTAAAATGTCTATATACATGCTTCTGAAGGGGTTAAACACTGGTATGGTATGGTGTATTACTGTACTCTTGTATTACTGCTGTCTGTTCTCCTAGAGTGAAGCAGTCTGTTCTCCTAGAGTGAAGCAGTCTGTTCTCCTAGTGAAGCTGTCTGTTCTCCTAGTGAAGCTGTCTGTTCTCCTAGTGAAGCTGTCTGTTCTCCTAGTGAAGCTGTCTGTTCTCCTAGTGAAGCTGTCTGTTCTCCTAGTGAAGCTGTCTGTTCTCCTAGTGAAGCTGTCTGTTCTCCTAGTGAAGCTGTCTGTTCTCCTAGTGAAGCTGTCTGTTCTCCTAGTGAAGCTGTCTGTTCTCCTAGAGTGAAGCAGTCTGTTCTCCTAGTGAAGCTGTCTGTTCTCCTAGTGAAGCTGTCTGTTCTCCTAGTGAAGCTGTCTGTTCTCCTAGTGAAGCTGTCTGTTCTCCTAGTGAAGCTGTCTGTTCTCCTAGTGAAGCTGTCTGTTCTCCTAGAGTGAAGCTGTCTGTTCTCCTAGTGAAGCTGTCTGTTCTCCTAGTGAAGCTGTCTGTTCTCCTAGTGAAGCTGTCTGTTCTCCTAGAGTGAAGCTGTCTGTTCTCCTAGTGAAGCTGTCTGTTCTCTGTTACCAAGTAAACAAATCATCGTCAGCTCTCAGATTGGTAGTCAGAAGCCCGCACCGTTATCGTTACTGCATTAGCATCTAGCCTTGGCAGACTATTTGATTCGTTAAGGGCTCGAAATTGCATGAGTTTTGGTCATATGCTCCCGAAATGCTCCCGTTGTTTGGCTACTTCTATGTGCAGTGAAAACTACTCGAATGCTTTATAACCTAGTCATTGATTTAGTTCAGGGTAATCTAAGATTAGCCGCAGAGCTAACGCTAGTTAGCGTGAGCTAACGCTAGCTAATCAAGCTCAGTAGCTCACAGAGAGAGATAAACAGCTGACAGCGGATAGTACAGGACGATACAAATACAATAAAAAGGCGGGTGGGGGCTGTTGTGTAAACCTTGTACTCTTTAGTTCACATATAATAAGAGACAGATTATTTGCTTGCTCCACCAGTGCAACACTCCACGACAACACACACCAACTCTCGTCACAACGCTTTACGGTATTTTCACAGCACTGTCGCAACATTACCGTAAAACGTGAACACCGTTGTGACCCACTCGCTCCACTAGACTGGTCTCGCCCTCTGCTGGCGCGTGTGTGCACTACACTCCGTGTGTGCACTACACTCAAAACTCTGTTTCACTGTAATAGAAGCTGAAGCGCATCTGTGATTTTGACGGTGACGGACGGTATTGATTTTCAATACCGTCGGTATTTCTAAATACCCCGGTATATCGTAATACCGTCATACCGCCCAAGCCTACTGCAGACCTGCAAGCAAAGTAGAGCAAGTTCCAAGTGCCAAAGGATAAGAGTCTGAGGCGGAGTCTCAAAAGAGAATGTAGAATATTTAATTCACAACATACACCCGTCTCGTTACTAGCTAACGTTAACTGAACCAGTGCCTTCAGGATAGTCCAATTGACATACAATTCGCGAAGACACTCTGACGTCACGAGACCGCCGCCATCTTGGTATGAGGGTAACAAATGGATTTCTACCATCAAATGCATGCGTTGAGCTCCGTTTTTATTACATGTTTTATCACATTCTTGTTCATTTCATAACATTTTCATACGATTTGTTTTGAAAATATTGAGGCCAACATGGCATTACACTATTTCGAAAGCCTTTCTGGTGATTCTAAGGCGAGATGAGTCAAAGAAGCTCGCCCTGATTGACTTGACATCATGTCCATACAAAACACCTGCAGACATGGCCATCTCTCGAATACCCAAATTGAAGCTGCTGTGTTACGTTTTGTACTAATAACAAACACAGAAATCCAAATCGCAAGTTTTATATAATACCAGCTGATGCATCACGGAGGAAAAAGTGGCTGGCGGCTAACGTTCGGCTAACTCCCTCTGGTGTTGTGGTCGTGGTAGCTACATGCTAAGCTAACGTTAATTACATCATATCGAACCGATAGGAGCTTATCTTATCTAATCTTACGTGGTGGTACCACATGTGCCACTACCCGATCAAACATCCACGTAAGATTAGATAAGATAAGCTCCTATCGGTTTGATATGATATAATTAACGTTAGCTCAGCATGTAGCTATTTGTCTAGGTTAACGTAGCTAACGTTAGCTGCCAGCCACTTTTTCCTCTGTGATGGTATAAAACTTGCGATTTGGATTTCTGTTTTTGTCATTAGTACAACGCGTAACACAGCAGCTCTTTGGCATTGTGAAGGACTAAAGAAAATTCCGCTTGATTGTCTTTAATTTGCCGCTTTAACGATCCGTTTCTCCACTAAGTTTCTAGTTTTCCCCCACGCTGCAGTTGCGTAGCAACAACAGACAGGAAGTTGACTTCGAGAATGTCCCAACAACTTCTTCTTCTTCTATGGGGGATAATGGCGGGTCGCAACCACAGAAAGGCGCATACCGCCACCTACTGGACCAGGTCATGCTGGACCTACAAAAGGCCTTTGACACGGTCAATCACTCCATTCTGATTGACAAGCTAAAAGCAATTGGTTTTGATAGTCTATCAGTGAGCTGGATGCAATCCTACCTTGAGGGGAGGGAACAGATGGTGGAGGTAAACGGTACCCTATCCCCCCCCCCTCACAGTGAGCTGTGGTGTTCCACAAGGAAGCATACTAGGACCGCTACTGTTCCTAATTTATGCAAATGACATGTCGTCAGCTTGTGACTGCAACTTGTTCCTGTTTGCGGACGACTCAGCCCTGCTGGTCTCTGACAAGAACAAGTTACAGGTTGAAAAAACCCTCAGCTCGGAACTAGGCAGAATCTGCATATGGCTCGCTGATAACAAACTATCATTACACATGGGCAAAACAGAGTCCATTCTCTTCGGTTCAAATAACAAACTCAGCAAAACCGACGGCTTCTCAGTTACAGTGGGTGACAATATTGTCACAAGGAAAGATGAAATTACCTACCTGGGTTCCATCCTAGAGGCTAATCTTTCCTGTGACAAAATGGCATCCAATGTAATAAAAAAAGTGAACTAACGAACTCGATTCTTGTACCGGATCTCCTCTCTGGTAAACAAGAATACCCTGAAGACTCTGGCAGGAGCACTCATTCAAGGGTACTACGACTATGCTTGCACCTCATGGTACCAAAGCACCTCAAAGGCCCTAAAAACAAAATTACAAACATCACAAAACAAACTGGTCAGAGTACTGCTTGACCTTACCCCCAGAACCCACCTCACCCCTGCCCACTTTGACAACCTAGGATGGCTTAGAGTAGACGACAGAGTACAGCAACTTGCAATGGGCCTGGTCTACAAGATACACTACACCACTAAGGTACCCATGTACATGTCAAAATACTTCCCAAAGGTCAGTGAATACCACGACCACAACACCAGAGGGAGCTCCACAAATCATGTTCAACCCAGATTTGGCTCAAACAAGGGACTAAACACGTTTCGCAATTATGCCACATCAATGTGGAACGCCCTACCCAAAGCTGTAAAGGAATGTGAATCACTACCCAGTACCCACTTTCAAAACCACTCTCAAAGAGCACCTACGGGAGACTGCAATTCGAAACTGGCCCCTGTAAATGTCCTAACCCAGTCATTCACAAGACCCTCTTGGGACCAAGTAAGGTTTTGTGAATAATCCAATGTACAGTTACCCCCCCCCCCCCCCCCCCCACCATTGAAAATGGGGGACCCTGATGTAAACAAGACGAAAGTCTTTCTCTGGTCTGCATCCCCCAATTGTGTGTATTGAGCCGTACTGTATTGTACCCATTCTGCACTCTGTTAATAACATGTTCAATCAATCAATCAATCAAACAGAACACTGTAAAACTATTTACATTTTGTGAAACCCCATCTTAATCTGATCCAATGTGCTTTCGGTGTATGCAGCAGATGTATTGATCTCTGATATCACATTGAAAATAAACGAGGGAGCTATGCTAGAGATAGAACAATATGTATATATTTAACATTAAATAGCCTAAACTAGGATACTGACTTCACACAGTTGTTCTATTTCGCTGCCAAAAGCTATCCTTGTGTTAAAGAGTTGCTGCTATTATGGTATGGCCTATACAAAAGATCAAATAAACATAGCCCACGTATCATAACAAAACAAGCTGAAAACAAGGTTCAAACGAGTGTAAATAAATTCCGAATAGACAAAAGTGTATTTAAACCCTAACAAAAAAGAACAACATCATTAAACACAACGAACAGAACAGCTCCAGTCCGTGTGGCATCATGTTGTAATAATGTGTTCCATCATCAGGAATGGCGATCTCAGCTGAAAGGAATCCACGGCTTGTTAACTGAACTCATTCAACATGAAAACTCACCAAAGCAATAATAATATTAATATAATAATAATAAACTAGTGGGCTCCGTGTGGGTTAGTTACACCTGAGCTACAGTACAGCCCCGCTTACAACATGACATCTCCACTTTATGTGTAATCCTTCCCAACAGGTCTCTCTCTCTCTGCTGGATCACTGGATCACTGGATCACCTGGATCACCTACCTGTCTGTCTCCTGTGACATAGTTCTCTCCGCTTCCTCTGCGAGGCTCCTTGTTGTTGTGGAACTGGACTTTCTGGTCGGAGCAGCTCGTAGAGTGAGAGCTGCCGAGCCGACGGGAGTACAGGTGAGTTACAGGTAAGTCCGCTTTCTGCCTCCCTCCCTCCCTCC
>NC_140165.1:125107812-125115312 GCF_963971535.1 Notolepis coatsorum | reverse complement strand
TCCTTTAACCCTCCTGTACAAAAGGCCCAAGGACTGGGCAGACATAAGGACTGTGGGGTGCTGTGCTGCTGTTCTGCTGTTCTGCAGCGGGACGCCTCTCAGTCAGACATAAAGGCTGTGGGGGGCTGCTCTGCTGCTCTGCATCAGGATGCCTCAGACATGTCTAGACATGTCTGTCGATAGCCAGCATCCATATATACTAGTGGGCTTAGTGATTCCTTCAGTTCATGTGTGCGTCCCTGATCACAAGTAAGTGTTGAATATGTGCATGATGAGGATGCTTAGTTATTGTTGGTGACTTATATGGTTAAGGCCTATACTAATGTTATAATTCTACCAGCTGTTTAGGAAGCAATTTACCAGTATGTTTATAGTGATAATCTAGCCTATTGGGTATAATCTATGTTGTCGATTATAGTATCTAGTATCTGTTTAGCACAGTTTATCCCTGTAACTAGTATAGGTAAAGCACTGCTTATCCCCATTGGTAGTTCCACTCGTGAGGTTTATGTTACTTGTAGCAACAGTATATTGTATAGTATATAACAGACTGATTAATAAGTATTAGTAACGCTGATGTCTTTGTCTCCTCCCCATTTAGAACCACACACACTCTCACATACTCCCACCGTGTTAATGGGAAATAGAAGTAGGAATTGCCTGTGCATCTGTCTGACCATTGATAATAAAACTCATCAAAGAACGTTCCTGCCTCCCGTGTTCTGACTAGACATCCCGTGTTGTTGACTACCTTTCCTAACCACCAAGAGCTTCACTACAAATGGTCCTTTGAACCGGATGGAGTCAACGATATGGCAACCAGTCGAGAAGGAACCAGCCTCCCCTCTTCACCATCCGTGCGCCCCAGACGCACAGTGCAGCGCCCGAGATGGCTAGACGATTACCTAGTGGAACATACACGCCAGCGCGACATAGAGCAGCTGCGCAGGCATGAAGAGGATAAAGCACAGCCCAGTCCCGCTAGAAGCACATCCCCCATGCCACCAATGCAGAATGTGCACGAAGCAATAGTGCACCAAGTTCTGGAGACTGCGCGGCAACAGAGTGAGACGGCTCAGAAGCAAACCGAGCTTTTGGAGCTTGTTCTGCAGCACCATTCCTCCCGATCCTCAGCTCAGTCGTCAAGGAGGTCATCACGGCATCAGACTCCAGTTCGCCAACTCCACCCAGAAAGAGTAGGTGAAACGCAGGTCTTCCCTGCCCTTGCACCTCACTACTCCCCAGCCGAGGATCACCCAAGTATAGCTGCAGTGGAGCTTGTTCTGCAGCACCATTCCTCCCGACCCTCAGCTCAGTCATCAAGGAGGTCATCACGGCAACAGACTCCAGTCCGCCAACTCCACCCAGAAAGAGTAGGCGAACCGCAGTTCTCCCCTGCCCGTGCACCTCACTACTCCCCAGCCGAGGATCACCTAAGTATGGCTGCAGAACTAACAGACCAGCTAGAAGATTTGAGTATCCACGAGCCAGAGTGGACACTTCCCCCACCTCTCAGCCGAGCCACTCACCCCCCCCCAACGTGCAATCGAAGTACCCCACGGCCTTCAGGCTTGCAAGCAGGAGAACCAACAGAACCAAGGCTCCTCTCGTCAGCCCAGCCAGCCCAATAGGCCAACACAGAACCTGCCGCAATCAGAGGGCCTGGCAAGAAGCGGACCCTCATACTGGCCACCGACCTCCTACCCGAACCCACGAAGCACATCCAATGTGGCTTCGCCTAGCCGCAAGTACGAGGAAAGGAATGAGCCTCAGCAGAGTTACCCGCCACCAACCTGGGCGACCCCTCAGGTCATGCAGCAGCCCATGCATCAGCACATGCCTCAGTCTGCACACCAGTCAGCACATCAACCTCCGTATGTGCCCTACCTCGCCTACCAAGGGAACCCAGTCATAGCAAGACCATATCCCTCCACAGTATACCAGCATGCACCCCCCAATATAGAAGGTCCAACATTCCCGGACTTTAACAAGGAGGATAGAGCCCAATACGTGGAACTACGCCTTTCCCTCAGTACACTCCTCAATCCTTCTCATTCCGAGCATTACAAGTATGCCATTCTGCTGAAGCATATAAAGGTGCCGCGTGCCCACCGCCTGGTGCTGGCTTACGCAGAGTCAAGTATGCCCTACTCGGAAGCTCTGAGGGCACTGGACGAGCGATACGGACGCCCATACCAGTTTGCTCTGAAGGAGATAGAGGACATGGAACGCTTACCACCCATTCGAGACGATAGAGCCCTCGACGAATTTGCCATCAGAGTGCAGTCGCTAGCCGGGATGCTGAGGTCTCTTCAAGGCGAAGGTCACGAGGAACTCCATTGTGGCTCAAACGTGAAGCGCCTCCTCAACAGGCTTCCCAAACACCAACAAGAGAGGTTCCGTCGTCAACAGTACAGGAAGAACCCAGACAAGACGAAGCTGCCCCTCACCGACTTCGCAGAGTGGCTGAGGGTAGAAGTCAGATGCCTGGACATTGAGCCCTCCCTTCATGCTCACAGTGAGAACGACAGGAGAGACCCCAAGTATCAGCCCAAGATAAAGGTCACTACGGTGATGCATGGTACAGACAACCCCCAAGATCCTCCACCTGAAAGGCCCTCCAAAGTATATCAACCTGTCCAGACCCAAGGGAAGGGTAAGATATACTGCCCCTACTGCGAGTCAGAACACTACCTCAGCCAATGCGAACGCTTTGCTAAGCTGACCAGAGGGGAGATAGTGGACTGGATCAAAGCCAAGAGAAGGTGTTGGAGATGCGGTCGTCCTCACCTAGCCTCTGCCTGCGACCTGAAGAAGCTGTGTCGACTCTGTAAGTCCAAACACCTCTCCGTCCTGCACGAGGTTAACCAGAGGAGTGGGAACGAGCCCACCATCACCTCAACAGCAGAGACTCATTACCTGGATCAGCCAAACGGATACAATCGAGTGCTCCTGAAGATCGTCAGAGTCAACCTGCACTACATGGGCAGAGTCTTCAACACCTATGCAGTGCTGGATGATGGCTCAGAGAGAACCATCCTGCTCGCTTCAGCAGCACGCCACCTGGGAATACAGGGTCAAGCGGAAGACTTGACCCTTTGCATTATCCGCCAAGATGTCAAGACCCTGTCAGGCTCACGTGTCTCCTTCGCCATCGCCCCAGCATCCGAACCAAGGAAAAGGTTCCCTATTCAAGGTGCCTTCACCGGTGAACAGCTAGGTCTGTCTCAGTACAGCTACCCAGTCACCCAGCTCCAGGAGAAGTATCGCCATCTGCGAGGCTTGGCGATTCCACCAATTGACGGAGCTCAGCCAACCCTCCTGATTGGATCTGATCACGCCAACCTGATCGTACTGATCGAGCCGGTGCATCTGGGCCCCCACGGTGGCCCTGCGGCAGTCAAGACTAACCTCGGCTGGACACTCCAAGGTCCAGCAAAGTACATGCAGCAACAGCTTCAGACCACACAGTGCTTCTTCACTGCTGCTTCCTCCCCGTCTGCCGACCTATTCAGCCAAGTCGAACGGCTGTGGCAGGTGGATACACTGCCTTTCAAGAGCGAGAGGTTAGTGAACAGATCCAAACAGGACAAGTACTCAGTGGAGCTGTTGGAGGCCGAGACCACCCGTGTAGAGGTCAACGGAGTGCAGCGGTATGCCACCCCCCTCCTGCGAGTCCAAACCATGCCCAAGCTGCAAGTTTCAAGGGAAGTTGTAATGAAGAACCTGCGGAACACAGAGAAGACAGACGAACCACCATCAGTGTACCAGTGGGAGGTCCTGCCCTTCGGGACAACATGCAGCCCCTGCTGTGCAACCTTTGCCCTCCAGAAACATGTCATCGGGTCTAGCCAACCAGCAGAGGATGTTCGCCACAGTGTAGAACAGTGTTTCTATGTGGATAACTGTCTGCAGAGTCTGCCCACCAAAGAAGAGGCAAGCAGCCTCGTGAACAAGCTGAGAGCCCTCCTAGCCACAGGCGGCTTCGAGATCCGCCAGTGGGCCAGCAACCAGCCAGAGGTGATCGGCAACCTGCCCAAAGAGGCCAAGGCAGATAGCAGTGAGAGATGGGTCTCCAAGACCCACGGGGAAGCTCAAGAAATGACACTAGGACTCAGTTGGCACTTCATGGAGGACACGCTCCACTACAGACATCGCCCGGTTGCCCCAAGCCAGACGACTATGAGAAATATCTACAAGATACTAGCAAGCCAGTACGACCCCCTAGGTCGCATCCTGCCCTTTACCACAAGGGCCAAAGTTCTGGTCCAGAAACTGTGGGACACAGACCGCGACTGGGATGACCCACACTTACCTGCCGATCTCCTGCAACCCTGGACCACATGGGAAGAAGAGCTCCCACAGCTCCCAACAGTCAGCCCCTCACGGTGCTACTTCCTCATGGGGCGGCCCGACTCCTCACTCCCTCCAGTGGTGTACCCTGAATCCGAAATCCTCAGCCGGAGAAGATGGCGACACAGTCAGGTGTTAGCCGACCAGTTCTGGACCCACTTCCTGCATAACTACTTACCCTCCTTGTAGTCCTGGCAGATATGGGTGAACGATACAGAGAACCTCACTGTCGGCACGGTGGTGATGGTGATTGACCAGAGGCTACCTAGAGCGCTGTAGCCTGTAGGACGGGTCACGAAGACCATCAGGAGTGCCGACGGGAAGGTGCGGTCTGCAGAGGTGCAGGTGGACGATAGGACCTACACCAGACCAGTGGCCAAGCTTATTGAGTTACCAGCCATCCCAGAGGACGCCCCGACAACGACTCCGGAAGACAGTTGAGCCTTTCCATGAACTAATCCACACCGTGGATTAGGGGGCGGCTGTACAAAAGGCCCAAGGACTGGGCAGACATAAGGACTGTGGGGTGCTGCTGTTCTGCTGTTCTGCAGCGGGACGCCTCTCAGTCAGACATAAAGGCTGTGGGGGGCTGCTCTGCTGCTCTGCAGCAGGATGCCTCAGACATGTCTAGACATGTCTGTCGATAGCCAGCATAGTGGGCTTAGTGATTCCTTCAGTTCATGTGTGCGTCCCTGATCACAAGTAAGTGTTGAATATGTGCATGATGAGGATGCTTAGTTATTGTTGGTGACTTATATGGTTAAGGCCTATACTAATGTTATAATTCTACCAGCTGTTTAGGAAGCAATTTACCAGTATGTTTATAGTGATAATCTAGCCTATTGGGTATAATCTATGTTGTCGATTATAGTATCTAGTATCTGTTTAGCACAGTTTATCCCTGTAACTAGTATAGGTAAAGCACTGCTTATCCCCATTGGTAGTTCCACTCGTGAGGTTTATGTTACTTGTAGCAACAGTATATTGTATAGTATATAACAGACTGATTAATAAGTATTAGTAACGCTGATGTCTTTGTTTCCTCCCCATTTAGAACCACACACACTCTCACATACTCCCACCGTGTTAATGGGAAATAGAAGTAGGAATTGCCTGTGCATCTGTCTGACCATTGATAATAAAACTCATCAAAGAACGTTCCTGCCTCCCGTGTCCTGACTAGACACCCCGTGTTGTTGACTACCTTTCCTAACCACAAGAGCTTCACTACACCTCCCACACCTAGTGACTGAATTGTAAATAAATAACTTGGTTCCCCACGCAAGCAGTACCCTCCCTCAGTGACACTAGAAACCTTACAGTAAGAAGGGAAAGGTTGAATAGGAAGGGGTTAATTGCATTAACGTTACCCACACCAAAATGGTTAATACTGGGCACAGGAATGGACACGCACACAGAACCCCATCTAATCCTTTATATTAATTTGTACGGTTCACTTACAAAGATTTAATAGGAATAGTCAAATAGAATGAAGTCCTACTATTACTCAGTTTGTAACTCAATACCTTATAGACACTTATATTATACACCCACCTCTGGGTTAGTACCAGGGATAATATACTTCAATGTGTTTGACTCATCACCCACGTCTGGGTCAGTACCATGGATAATACCTCTCTCAGGCTTTAATTATATGGTAGGGATAATACCTCTCTAAGGCTTTACTTATGATACCACAGGTCTGTAACCTCCCCACAGGGAAAGGGTTAATTAGATGGGAAATTATTATTAAAGAACCAACACATTATCACACTCAAAGGAAATCAAAAAGGTGGGCCCACTTTACCAAAACAAGAGTCCTATACTAATGCCGGTATATAATGTTTATGGGGTACCCCTATGAACTGTAGTTAGCAACGTTAGCTTCACCCGTAGGCCGCATCACACTGTGTACTGTGCAATAAGATCCGGAGCACTGACGCTCTAATGTACTCAACCAAGATGGCGTCCTCGCCGCACCACCACTGTCCGGGTAGCAAGATGGCGTCGAACGCTCTCGTAACGGGCGCTAGCAAGCGGGGCTGGAGCAGAGGGAGCAGTAGCGGGCTGAGAGCGCGTGCTGGGTGATGGCGACCTCTGCTGGACGGGAAGAACTCCCGTGCTGGGCTGAAGACAGCCGGGGCAGAGCAGACGTCGAACGCCGGCGAAGACTGGTTGTTGACGGCCAGTGCTGGGTAGACGCGCAGCAATACTCTAGCCCTACCTTAACTGAAGCTACTCTTTGGGTCCCAAACAGCCCTCCTGCTAGCCGCAATATATAATGACGCAGGGTGTCTCTAAACACCGGTCCTCTTCAAGCCACGCTGGCTAGTGAGGACTAGAGGGAATATCGTTAACATAAGCCAACACTTGGCTATACCGCATTTCTTCTAGGATAACTCGTTGTATCACTAGGGTTATTCAGTGGGGAAACATGCAACACGCTACTACGTTTACCTTTCTAGGATAACCCGTAATATACTCAAGTTCAATACGTTCACCCGTGTGGTCCACTACGGGGCTCTGTCCAGACACGACCGATCACATCCAAGTCCAATGTCGAAGAGGCTGGTTCCTCCCACTTCCGTCTCAGTTGACTTGCTTCCTTCCCCGTCTCTCTCGTACGCTCCGCCTGCCACCGCTGCCCCCTGCTGGTACCGCCAACTAGCCCCACAGGAAGCACTGGGTGGAAGAATATGATCCAGTGTTACTGTTTATAATCCATATTCCAGCCGGTAGGAGAAACCTGCGTCATTGTTCGAGGGAATATCAATGGAAACTAGTTAATGTGTCTTGGTGCACCAAGGGGAGATAAAAGGCAAGTCAGCACTTCTGAATAATAGCCATATATTCAGGGTGCTACATTTCCCCCCACTTTGAACTTGCTAAGTCTGCAAGTTAATTCAATGAAACACCAACCAACGCATGCATGAAAACGGTTCTGAGACCAACAGTTTCACACATAGATCGACAATCACACATTATGCTAACATTGGAAACACTGTTCAACAAACACACTCTTGAGCACGTAGTCCTGGCGATACCGAGCGGGTAGCCGACCTCTGGTGCTCCTCTGGGGCCGGGTGGGTTCCACTTTCCCCACCTCCGACTCCGTGTCGGATTCTTCAGTGCCCGTTGGCGGGTCAT
>NC_140165.1:124897812-125100312 GCF_963971535.1 Notolepis coatsorum | reverse complement strand
TCAGTCCAGTCCATTGTCTCACCATCTGTACGGTTTTATTGTTCATCTCAGAAAGAAATTTGCGAGGAATATGTACATTTGAGAATAGGTGCTGAACTTTGACCAGGGCTATCTGTCTGACTGATTCAAGTTTCATGATGAGTGGCAGGGGCGATGAATCAATTAAATCTAATCTGGTTGAGTAATCAGAGATACACACACACACACACAGCCCTGTATTCACTCTGCGGTGTTTTGGACATAGAGCATTGTTGCCAGACAGGTTCAGGTCCTGGTTCAGTCCTGGTTCAGTGTCCTGGTGGATCCTGGTGAGAAGCATCTTTCAAAAACACCAATCTATCCGTTCAGATTTAATATGATCAAATGACCGTATACGCACATTTGTTCATATTTCTTGACCAGATTATACACACATAGCTGTGATATATATAGAAGGGAGTTGCCTAGGTCCTTTACTCTTCTCCCGGTACATGTTACCGCTGGGTGATATCATCAGAGAACATAATGTAGGTTTCCACAGCTATGCAGATGATACACAACTGTACATATCTGCTGAACCAAATGATACAGCTATTAACTCCATCACAGACTGCTTATTGGCAATAAATAAATGGATGAGTATTAACTTCCTGAAACTAAACGAGAACAAAACTGAAATTCTAATTATCGGCCCCAAAACAAAAAGAGAACTGTTAATAAAGAACCTGGGAGGACTAACCCCTTGGATTAAATCTGAGGTCACAAGTCTCTGGGTTATGATAGACTCCGAATTTTACCTCAACTGCCATATAAACAAATTGACCAAAACATTGTTCTTTAAATTTTACATACATTTAGTAATTTTATCCAAAGGGTACAACTCTATCAGCTGAGTAACAATGTTCATCAAAGTGTTGAAATTTGAGTGCTGCAGTGTTGAGTGCATATTAGTATAGTAGGAAGAGTGCATGATAGTAGTCAAGTCAAGAGTTTTATTTGTCACGGCATACAAGCATACAGTGAAATGCGGGTGGTCATGCCCGCAGCGATTATGCAATAATACAAGTAATAGGAATAAGACATAACAGGTATAATGTACATACGTTTACAAAAAGCATGGTAAAAGACATGCTAAGGTCCTGCAATAGTGCAATACAGTGTTAGCTACGGATGAGGCACTGGGTCTTATGTACACTACTATACAATACTATACTATACAATCTACAGTTATACTTTATACAACCACTTTTTATACTCCAAAAAAGGGCCATAAGGATAGTTATATATCATCTGGCTGAGCGTCTCGCTCTGCCTACGGAGATATATCATTATCTCCAGCACCTAGTGTGCCCGTGGAAACAAAGCAAATGCACCCACTTGCACATGACCACGCCACTCCCATGCGTGCCTCTATATTAGGCAGGAAGTGGTCATGCCTCACCCTTCCTCATTCTTTTCCAAACGCGGAAGCAGCTCACATGCACTTTCAAACAGGAACTTTATTATGAAATGTAGGGAGAAATTACCCAATGTTGGGTTTCACCAGAAGTACGCCAGCCCCCGGATCCTTCTCGGCACGTCCAGACAGCACGGCGGTCCTATCCTGTGTTTTTCCCTCGTCGCTTGACAGCGGACCGATGGACTTCGCACGACGGTTGGCAGTCGAGCTACGTCGCGCTCAGGTAGGACCTGCGCTGGCAGGCGTTGGTACTGGCATGTTTAATACTGCTTGTTGTAGGGCGGTCAGGTGGCGTAGCAGAGATTGCGTTCGTCACCAACGCCGGAGACGCTGGATTCGCCTGTTCGAATCCAGCTCCCGGCGTTGTCACCAGCTTGGCTGGCCGTTCATACTAATACAATTGGCAGTATTAGAGGGTGGGAGAAGCTGGCGGGGTGGGTCCGGGTCGTTGTAAACAGCGACTCCTACAGTTCGGTCGGGGCGCCTGCTCAGCGCGGATAGGATCTAAGGGGGGTAGTGTGATCCTTCCACACGTTACACCCTCTCAGTGAGAGTCCACGCTGCCAGGTGAAAAGAAGCAGTTGATTGGCTAGACGTGTGTCGGAGGAAGCACGTGATAGCCTCCACTCTCCCAGACCGACTGTGGGGGGTAAGTGCGCAGCGACCAGGAAGGGGATTGGGAATTGGCATAACGACTAACATTGGGATGGGAGAAAATCGGAGGAAAAAGGAGGGAAAAAAAATAAATAAAAAATGCTTGTTGTCTTGTGAGACGACCGGGCGATGTATTGGCGCGGGGGGGCGAGATATTTGGATAAACGTGGTCATCATGACTAACTGTTGGATGTTTCTCCAAGTATCCTAGCGTGCAGCTAATGCTAATGCTACAATGTTGCGGCGCCGTTTCCCATGTACCCCGCCGAGGCTGTCTTTACTCTTCCCTCCTCTTAACCATTCATGCTGACGGTCAATCGGTGTCTAATGTTGGGGGTTTAGCGGAGGCTTGTTTACCCTTTACATGGGTGGATGGGCTGACGACAGGGCTCAGGGCAGGTGTGCATTTTGTGAATCTATTCATTGAAAATGGGGGACCCTGATGTAGACAGGACTAACGTTTTCTCTTGTCTGCATCCCCTTAACAATTGTGTGTATTGGGCTAGCCCATTCTGCAATATGTTAATAGAGTTTTCGTTCGGGGCGGTTAGGTGGTCGAGCGGAGATTGCGTTCGTCACCAGCCCCGGAGCTGTGAGCTTGGTTCGCCTGTTCGAATCCAGCTCACAGCTCCGGGGTTGTCACCAGCTTGGCTGGCCGTCTGCACTGATACAATTGGCTGTATCAGAGGGTGGGAGAAGCTGGCGGGGTGGGTCCGGGTCGTTGTAAACAGCGACTCCTACAGTTCGGTCGGGGCGCCTGCTAAGCGCGGATTGGACGTGAGGGGGATAGTGTGGTCCTCCCACACGCTACGCCCTCTCAATGAGAATCCGCGCTGCCAGGTGAAAAGAAGCGGTGATTGGCTGGACGTGTGTCGGAGGAAGCACGTGGTAGCCTCCACTCTCCCAAATGATCTGACTGTGGGGGGTAAAGCGCAGCGACCAGGAAGGGACTGGGAATTGGCATACGACTAACATTGGGATGGGAGAAAATCGGAGGAAAATGGAGGGGGAAAAAGAAAAAAAAAAGAAAAAAAAAATAGAGTTTTCGTTCATTCATTCATTTATCCCTTCACGGGTGCACACCGCAGTGGAGGTTGTTGCATGACTACTAGTGGAGCAGTGCTTCACTAGTAATAGACTTTGGTCAGCAGCCGCCACTGGTGTTCCGTGCTTAGTGGTGCAGGTGGCATCAGTCCTTTGCCCTGACATGGTGGAACGGTATCCCGCCCGGCCGACGCCAAGAGGCGAGTCGGCCCGGCAGGTGGCTGGTAAGGCTGAGCCCAAACGTTCGAACGTTCGTTCGTTAAGCTGACATTCGGACTTTAATTAATGGGTTCGAACGTTCGGTGAAAAAAAATAAAGCAGGCGCAACGACGGTGAGGCGATGTGAAGCGGCGCGTCCCCCGAGTCGCTCGGCTCAACCAGTATGGTCTCTGCCGGGCTGTTGCTGGATACTCAACCAGAGCTCTAGTCTCAACCAATGCAATAGAACAATTTTGATTGAATGACAGGCGATTCTGCCAATTACGTCACACCGCTTGCACCCGCCTCTGCTGTTACCACCAATCGGCAAGCGGTTATTATTTTTTTACTTCCGGCAATGCCGCCATTGATCTGCTTGCGAGAAGCATTAACGTAGCGTTAGCTCCCCGCCGAGGAAGTAAAAGTCGTAACAAGGTTTCCATAGGTGAACCTGCGGAAGGATCATTAATGAATACCAGCCTTTTTCGGCCACGGAGCGCGAGCTTCATGGCGGGAGGTGGTTGCGTTGGAAACAACTCTGGCCGAGGCGGCAGGCGTGTTGGGAGCCCGGCGGGACCCCCGCGCCGGTGTCTCTCTGTCTCTCTGCCGTCCCCCGTTCCGAGGTAGACGGTGGAAGGAGCCGAGGCGCGCGCCTCTCTCCTTCCCGTCGACCAAGAGTGAATACCTGTTATTGAACGTGTAACACTAACTATATAACGTTAATGCCACAAAACGAATGCCTTTGTTTATCTAGCCCCTTACGTGACTGCGGTGTGCAAGGGCTATTGTTTATCATAAGTAGGAACTTTGATGCAGTACTCAGTAGCTTGTTTATTTTCTTCTGAGTGCTTTGTTTAATTACATGTTTACATGAACAGCCACTACTGTAAACAACATGTTTTTTCACCAATAGATTATGCAATGCCGCCCTCCGTAGGATCTATAATACAAAAAAAAATAAAAAATAATATAAAAAAATAATAATGTAAAATGTAATAAAAGATTTCTTTTATTAAAAAATTTACAAAAAACGAACGTTCGAACGTTCGTTCGATAAACCCTGGCAAATGTTCGAACCCTAAAAACAGGGTTCGGGCTCAGCCTTAGTGGCTGGTGGGCTGATGAAGCTTATACCGCCGCGGTACAGAATTTAGCAGCAACTAACAACATTGCTCAATTGGCTGCTTTTCTGTAAAAAATGGTGTCGGGTGGTGGGGCCTTAGGGCCAGCTGACGTCAAAACCATCGCGCAAGGTTTTGAGGTTATTCAGCTTTTGACCTAGCCGCAAGCTATAACCGCAGGGAGGGCTAGGATGCTGTCAACGGTTGTTCACAGGCATCTTGGTTGGAGCAATCTCCCCTTGAGGAGGGGAGGGGTCTCCTCCTCAGGGCTCCCCTCTCCGCGGGTGGACCTTGGTCTGTCCACGGAGGCGCGGGCGGTATTTGACCTGGGCTCCACGCCGCCCCACACCGCGCAGCCAGAGGTGAGAGCACGGCCTCGCCAGCGGCTGCGGCGAGGCCCCCGGCCAGCGGCCATGTTTCCCCCGCCTGAGGTACCCTGGACACAAAGAAAACAGGTGATCACAAGGCCGACAGCCTCGGCGGCCCGAGGGATTGGCTATATTAGATGGGCACGCCCTAAAAAACCGTTGCCATCTAGCTGTGTCTAGCACGCTCTCCGGTTACTCCCCCCCGCTACGCTACGGGACTCAGGGCTCTGATTTGTCCCCCAAGCGGCTCCACATTTCGCTTCTCATGGAGACAGGGGCTGACACCCAGTTGCTAGCTAGGCCTGGGTCTGTCTATGAGAATGCTGTGGTGTCAAGCGGCTCCCACACCACAAGTCCTGCGTCTGTGTTTGGTGAGCCTGGTGTTGTATCTGTCGACGGAGCAGGGTTCCCTGTATCTAAAAATGTTTGTCAGAGGGGGAACTCTAGGCCCAGGAGGTCGCAGCATGGGTTCCCCCCAGCCCCGCCCTCGCGAGGCCGGGTATTACGTTAGTGCCTCCCCCGTCTGGACTTCCGATCCCGCGGTGGTCAGCAGGCACACGTCATTTGGGTGGTAGTAATATCACTACAGGGCTATGGTGTGTAGAGACCCACCCTATCTGGCAGTGTGAGGACCACACACTATGCATGTCCAGCTGCAGAGCAGGCTGTCCTCAGCAAGCTAAGCCGGGAAGATGCTCAGCAGGGGAGCCTATGTCACCAGGGGTGATGGCCGCTCCCCCGTATCTACGGGGGGTGTCAGACCCATACTGGACCTGTCCCATGGAAGGTTCAGAATGTTGACCGTCACCCACCTGTTAAGCGCTGTCAGGTGGGGGACTGGTTCACCTCCATAGACCTGAAGGATGAATTTCACATCCCGATCTTCCCTCCTAGGACATACGTACGCTTCCTTTTTCAGGGCTTAGCGTACGAGTACCAGAGGCTGCCATTTGGCTACTCTCTGGCTCCTCGCATTTTCACCAAGTGCGTGGAGACCACGCTGGGGCCTCTGCGTTGTCAGGGGATACGAATTTTATTCGACCCTGGACGACGTTCTGGTCCTCGGCCGGTCAGAGAAGATCGCCAGGTCTCATACCAGGCAGGTGGTGGAATTCCTCACCAGCCTGGGTTTTGCTGTAGACTGGAACAAGAGTGCTCCTCTTCCCAGTCAACGGGTGGAGTACTTGGGCTTATTTCTAAGCTCAAAGTCTATGTGGGCATCCCTCTCAGAGCGGCAGCGAGAGGATATTCTCGGCGCGCTCGGGAGGTTCCGTCCTAGGACGGTTACGGCGTTGACCGTGATACGCCTGCGTGGTATTATGGCATCTGCTCAAGTTGTGGTCCCTCTTGGCCTCCTCTTCATGAGGAGGATACAGAGGTGGGTTTTTCAGTGTGAAAATAGACCCTGTGAGAGGCAAGTGGAAGCAGCTGAAGGTTCCCATGTCAATACTGGGGGACCTCGCCCTCTGGGGGGGGCCTGGGGCCCTCACCAGCGGGGTCCCCATGGGCAGCAGGCTGTCACACGTCACGGTCTTCACCGACGCCTCCCTCGCGGGATGGGGGGGACGTGTCGGACCGATGCAGTAGGGGGCAGCTGGCAAGGACCATGCTGCCCGGTCTGCACTACATATCAATGTGTTGGGATTGAAGGCAGTGCTTCTAGTCCTCGGACAGCTCGGCCATCATGTGATGTGAGAGCATGTTCTGATCAGGACGGACAGCACGACGTCGGCGTCGTATGTCAACGGACAGGGAGGAGTACACTCCCCCCGTCTCCACCGGGCGGCGGCCGATACACGTTCCCCCCCATACACCTGATAGCTCAGCTGTTGGGGCGGGTACGTCAGGAGCGCAGGACTTTGATCCTGGTCACGCCGGACCGGGGCACAGCTGTGTGGTTCCCGGCCCTGATTCAGCTCTTGGTGGCCCTGCCGTGGCCTGTTCCGTGGTCACCTCTCTCAGGCACGCGGAACTCTGTTCTGCCTCCTGTTCTGGGGCGGCCTCTAGTCTTGGCTGCTGAAAGGGTGAATCTGGTGGGGATGCGTCTTAACTCTTCTGTGGTTAACGCCATCCGGAACGCGCGCGCTCCGTCCACTACCGCGGCTTACGCTGGGAAGTGGCGTATGGTTGAGAGTGGTGTGAGGTTGGGGGCCTGGACCCGGTGTCATGCCCCCTGGACTCGGTTCTGTCCTTCTCTAGTCTATCCTGGATGGGCAGTCGGCCTCGACAGTGAAGGTATATGCCGCAGCTATATCTTCTTGTTATGTGGGTTTTTGAGGGCAGAACACTTGGTGCACGGCGTCTCAAGCCTGTGGAACGTTCTTTGTCTCCGAGTCGGGACCTCCAACTGTTCTGGAAAGGCTGTTGGAGGTGAGCAGGCGCCATTGGATCGTCTGTCTTACGACTGCGTTCCTTTTTTGGGCCATCACCTCCGCTAAATGTGTGGGTGAGCCATGTGCTCTCTCGGTGCGGTCGGAGTACCTGTCTATTCAGGCCGATAGCAGGCGACTCTGTGGCCTGATCCGGCCTTCGTGCCAAAAAATATCCGGAGCTCTTGTCGCTCCTGGGATATTGTGCTTCAGGCGTTTCGCCCTCCTCCTCACACTAGTGGGTTGGAGGTGAGCCTTCACCTGTCATGTCTTGTCCGTGCACTGAAGGTTTACCTGTCCAAGCAGCGCCTGTCACATTGGTTGCGCGAGGGCATTGCCTTTTGCTACACGTTGGCTGTACAGGTTCCCCCCGGGGGCGTCAGGGCGCACTCCACTCGTGGTGTGGCGGCCTCTGCTGCCCTGTTGGGCGGGGCCTCATGGAGGACGTCTGTGCTGCGGCCTTCTGGTCCTCCCCGGGTCCTTTCATTAGGTTTTGCCTCATGGACATGACTGGGGGTTCTGTCTCCCAGGCAGTCCTGAGGTCCGGGACCTCTCCTGCATCCCGCCATCAGGTGGGCTAGCGGGAGTGTGTGGGTGTGGACCACAAGACATGGTCCCGCTTGCGCTGTGCGTTCGGGGGTGGCTGGTTCCTTATTTTTTTCGCACTTTGGTTGTAGTTGACTGCCTCCCCCCCTTCGTTAGGACGGGCGGGTGGACGGGACTCCCCTCCTCCCTGGCTGGGGCTTACGGGCCCTCAGGGGGTGCATTTGACGTGGCCACGCGTCCGCTCTGCCCTTTATCTCAGTAGGCAGAGCGAGACACGAAGCCAGATGATATATAACGTAAGGTTATCCTATAACCCTAGTTATATGATACTGGCTGAGCGTCTCGCTCTTTAGCGCCCTGAGGTCCCTTGGATGTTTTCCGCGTATGGAATTCGAACTTGGAAGGGTGAGGCGTGACCACTTCCTGCCTAATATAGAGGCACGCATGGGAGTGGCGTGGTCACGTGCAAGTGGGTGCATTTGTTTTGTTTCCCCGGGCACACTAGGTGCTGGAGATAATGATATATCTCCGTAGGCAGAGCGAGATGCTCAGCCAGTATTCATATAACTAGGGTTATAGGATAACCTTACGTTCACATTGCAGGTTATCGTGATCACACTGTTATGGTTTGTAATGCGACCCCAATTGCACGACACAGACAGGTAATCAGAGTTAGCCAAAACAAGGGCATGATTTATTATATACAAAAAAGCGGCACTCAGCCTTTGAGGGGGAAAAAACACCAAAGGCCATGAACACAAAAAACGCGGCACTGTGCCTTTAAGGGGCGCACAGGCAGGAATCCTCTAGCACACAGGCAAAGAGGTACACGGGAAATCTTCCAGAAACACGGGCAAAAATACACAGGACTCTTCATTGAACACGGGCATCCTCCCGACCAGAATGCTGCCGACGGGCAGCGCAGCAACCAGGGGGTCCGAGGGGAGTGGGGTGAGAACACGGGCATCCTCCCGTGGAGTAATAGAGAGCGATGGCGAGCCTCACCCCAGGAACGGGTCCATGTAGAGGGAGTTGGGAAGTAGCCGGCAGGACATCTGGAGTGGGAACACTGGGATCCTCCCGTGGAGTAATAGAGAGCGAAGACGGTGTCCCACTCCAGGAAACGGCGACAGGTGGTGATGTACAGGGGTGGCACGACGTCTCACGCCGGAGACGCGGCAGTAGATGGTAGTAACAAGTCCTCTCAGGTGCGTGAAGCAGAAAAACGGCACGCCCCCTCGTTGGGCTGCATGCAGAATTCCTCCAGCCCTCACACACACAAACATATTCTTAAAGTCAAAAACATTAAAGTTAACTGATCTAAATCATTTTAAAACGGCACAATTAATGTATAGAGCAAAAGGTCATGTACTTCCAGGAAACATTCAAGAACTGTTCTTTGATAGGGAGGGGGTTAAAAGTTCTTAGTGTACGCACTACCATGAGAAGACACTGCATCTCAATATGTGGAGTGAAACTGTGGAACAGTCTGAATGTGGTGCTAAAGCAATGTCCAAACATGAGACAATTCAAACTGATTAATAAGGAAATGATGTTCACGAGGTACAGGGATGAGGGATATACAGGGATATATTTGTTTTGTAAGGTTTTAAATTAGTACACTCATTTGAGTAGTGGAAAAGGGGTAGGATTAAATAAGTGTATACTGGGGCGCCCAAGTGGCGAACCATGTAACGCGCTGCGTCGCGGCACGGCCGACCCGGGTTTGATTCCCGGACCCGGCATCATTTGCCGAATGTCTTCCCCCCCACTCTGTCTCCCGCTCTTCCTCTCTCTCTCTCTCTCTCTCTCTACTGGACTTCCCAGTAGCAAAAAGCGATAAACGCTAAAAAATAAATCTTTAAAAAAATAATAAGTGTATACTTCTTCCTACTCCTTTTCGAACATGTAAATTGAGTTATGTTTTGCTTTTGTTTAGTTATTTATTTTGTTTGAGTTAAGTTTTGATTTTGTTTAGTTATTTATTTTGTTTGTATTCATTTACATGTTCGAAATCAAATACTATATATCCTTATGCTATCTTGCTATATCCATCTATTTACTATACAAGAACCACTCCCGTTCTTTTTTTTTTACCTTTCCATTGTGTAAAGTGACCGTTGAGTGTGAGCGTGTGCAGCATGTGTGTGTGTGTGTGTTCGTGCTAAAGTGACTGTTAGTGTGTGAGCGTATACAGTATGTGTCTTGTGTGTGTGCTCATGTGTGCTTGTGTGTGGAGAGTTCAGTGTTCAAGACTCTGATGGCCTGGGGGAAGAAGCTGAGCCGAAGTCTCTCTGTCCTAGTTGCTGGTGTTCGCAGGCGCTTGCCTGACTGCAGCAGCTTGAACAGGCTGTTGTTGGGGTGGTGAGGGTCTTTCATTATTCTGCAGGCTCTGGATTTGCACCTCTTGTTATATAAGACCTGCAGGGGTGGTAGTGCAATACCCGTAGTACGCTCAGCTGAGCGCACCACTCTCTGTATGGCCTTCTTGTCCTGTGCCGTGCTGTTTCCATACCAGGCAGTGATGTTTCCAGTCAAGATGCTCTCTACAACTCCGGAGTAGAAGGACTGGAGTATCTTCCCAGATACTCTGAACTTCCTTAACTGTCTCAGGTGGTAGAGGCGCTGCTTCGCCTTTTTTACGACTGAGTCTATGTGTGTTGTCCATGTCAGGTCCTCTGAGATGTGGACCCCCAGGTACTTAAAGCTGCTCACCCTGTCCACGGTAGCCCCGTTTATCCTCAGTGGTGTGTGTGTCCCCTGCTGTGTTCTCCTAAAATCCACGATCAGCTCCTTGATTTTACCAATGTCCAGGAGCAGGCTGTTGTCCTGACACCAGCATTCCAGTGCATCAACCTCCTCCCGGTAGGCCTTCTCGTCGTTGTCAGAGATCAGCCCCACCACCACTGTGTCGTCCGCAAACTTCACTATGGAGTTGGAGCTGAACCTGGCCACACAGTCATGTGAGTATAGTGAATACAGCAGGGGGCTCAGAACACAGCCCTGGGGGGACCCAATGCTCAGGGTGATAGTGTTGGAGGTCTGACCCCCCACCCTGACCGCCTGGGGCCTTTCACTCAGAAAGTCCAGTATCCAGGCGCTCAGAGCGGAGCTCAGACCCAGCTCAATCAGCTTGTCCACCAGTCTGGTGGGGACTATGGTGTTGAACGCTGAGCTGTAGTCAATGAACAACAGTCTCACATAGCCCCCCTTCTGGCTGTCTAGGTGAGAGAGGGTGTTGTGTAGTACCTGAGAGACCGCATTGTCAGTGGACCTGAAGAAGGGGCAAGAGATGGACCTTCCAGGATCGGGCTACCGGTATGCAACGTCAACTGGACTACATACTAGTAAGACGAAGGTGGAGGAACTCCATCCTGAATGCTGAACCTTACAGCACGTTCAACTCTGTGGGCTCTGATCATCGAGTGGTCTCCATGAGGGTGCGACTGAGCCTCAGGGTCCCCAAACCAAGCCTGAAGACCCGGTATGACTGGAAGGCGTTCTCAGTCAACCCTGGCCTTCAAACTAGGTACGCAGTGGAAGTGAGGAATCGCTTTCAGCTGCTAGGTGAGGAGGAGGAGCCTAATACCAAATACAGGCGGTTCGTTGCTGCGAATGAAGAGGCGGCCAGGATGTGTGTTCCAGTGGTGGAGAGGAATGGGGTCTCCCGGAGGTCCAAACACCCAGAAGTCATGGTGGCGCGTGAGGGCGTGGAGGAGGCACGACGAGGCTACGGGCATGAGCAGATTGCAGAGAATCGCAAGGTACTGAAAAAGGCGAAACAGCTTTTGTTCGATACCTACGACAAGATAAGGGGGGAGGAGTTGATGGAGAAGGTGCAGAGAGTGGAGGCAGCGCATGGTGAACAGCAGTACGGGGAGGCATGGAGGGTCATCAATGAGATGAGTGGGAGGAAAAGGTCGAAGCAGGGACAGGTAGAAGGCAACAGCCCAGAGGAGAGGGTGACCTCCTGGTTCACTCACTTTCTAAATCTACTGGGAACACACTTGACAGTGGATGAAGATGAGGAGACGATACCTGCCGTCCTCACGAATCTCACCATTGACGATGGTCCCTTCACAGCCAGGGAGTTTACCAAAGTGAAATCCACACTGAAGCAGGGAAAAAGTTCTGGGCCGGACGGCATTCCCCCAGAGGTCTATAAGAACTGTGACCTTGACAACATCATCCTGGAGTTCTGCAACCATGCCCTGATGAAAAACAACCAGCCTGATATGTGGTCTCTCTCTAACATCATCCCAGTGCCTAAGTCCGGAGATCTCTTGAAGCCAGACAACTACCGTGGCATAAGTCTGACATGTGTCATTGCAAAGATGTACAATCGCATGATACTAAACCGGATAAGGAATGCCATCGACCCCCACCTCAGGGAGAACCAAAATTGTTTCCGAGAGAAGAGGACCACTGTGGCCCAGATCTTGGCCTTGAGAAGAATCATCGAGGAGGTGAAGAAGAACAACCTGACAGCGGTACTGTGCTTTATGGACTTCAAAAAGGCTTTTGACTCGATACACAGAGCCGTGATGATGAGGATACTCAAGGCCTACGGAGTCCCTCCCAATCTACTCCGGGCCATAGGGACCATGCACACGGGTACAAGGGCCAAGGTGGTAACCCCAGACGGCAACAGTGAAGAATTTGACATCCTGGCTGGAGTGATGCAAGGGGACACCCTTGCCCCCTTCCTTTTTGTCATAGTCCTCGACTATGCGCTCAGGAAGGCCATCAATGGACGGGAGCAGGAACTTGGTCTCACAATAACCCCAAGGAGATTGAGACGACACCCCGCCATAGTCCTAACAGACCTTGACTACGCGGACGACATCAGCCTGCTCTCTGACCAGGTGGAGCAGGCACAGGAACTCCTGTGCAGAGTGGAGACGGAGTGCGCCAAGGTTGGCTTTAGGCTAAATGCCAAGAAAACCGAGGTCATAATGTATAACATCCTCCCGGATCATCCACCTCTAAGGACAACAGGAGGCTCTGCTCTAAAGGAAGTCGTGATTTCAAATACCTGGGCTCGTGGGTCAACTCGTCCGAGCAAGACCTTAAAGTGAGGAAGGCGCTTGCGTGGAGGGCTCTGAACGGCATGACCAGTGTGTGGAAATCCAACCTCCCGTCAAATCAAGCTCAACTTCTTTCATGCAACAGTTGAGTCTGTCCTTTTGTATGGCAGTGAATGCTGGACCTTGAAGCCCACCCTGCAGAAGTCCTTGGATGGGTGCTACACCAGAATGATGCGTGTGGTGCTCAACATCAACAGGGATGAGCATGTCACTAATGCAAACTTGTATGGGGGGTGCTAAAGGTGAGCGAGAAAGTGGCAGTCAGGAGAATGAGGCTGGCAGGTCACTGCCAGAGACATCATGAGATGCCAACCAGCAAACTTGTGCTGTGGGAACCAACACACGGGCATCGATCACGAGGACGTCCCACGTTAACCTACGTGGACGTACTCAGGAGAGATGCGGGAACAGAAAGCACCGGCGAGCGAGCCAGAGGCATGGAGGATCGGGACGACTGGAAGCACCGGCGAGCTAGCCAGAGGCATGGAGGATCGGGATGACTGGAAGCACCGGCGAGCGAGCCAGAGGCATGGAGGATCGGGACGACTGGAAGCACCGGCGAGCGAGCCAGAGGCATGGAGGATCGGGATGACTGGAAGCACCGGCGAGCTAGCCAGAGGCATGGAGGATCGGGATGACTGGAAGCACCGGCGAGCGAGCCAGATGCATGGAGGATCGGGATGACTGGAAGCACCGGCGAGCGAGCCAGAGGCATGGAGGATCGGGATGACTGGAAGCACCGGCGAGCGAGCCAGATGCATGGAGGATCGGGATGACTGGAAGCACCGGCGAGCGAGCCAGATGCATGGAGGATCGGGATGACTGGAAGCACCGGCGAGCTAGCCAGAGGCATGGAGGATCGGGATGACTGGAAGCACCGGCGAGCGAGCCAGATGCATGGAGGATCGGGATGACTGGAAGCACCGGCGAGCTAGCCAGAGGCATGGAGGATCGGGATGACTGGAAGCACCGGCGGAGGGCCAGAGGCATGGAGGATCGGGATGACTGGAAGCACCGGCGGAGGACCAGAGGCATGGAGGATCAGGACGACTGGAAGCACCGGCGGAGGGCCAGAGGCATGGAGGATCAGGACGACTGGAAGCACCGGGGGAGGGCCAGAGGCATGGAGGATCAGGGCGACTGGAAGCACCGGGGGAGGGCCAGAGGCATGGAGGATCAGGGCGACCGGAAGCACCGGCGGAGGGCCAGAGGCATGGAGGATCGGGATGACTGGAAGCACCGGCGGAGGGCCCGTCCGAGGACGACCTAGATAGATAGAGATACAGGTGCAGCTCAAAATTTTAATATCGTGGAAAAGTTATTTTATTTCAGTAATTCAATTCAAAAAGCGAAACTCTCATAAGTTATAGATTCATTACACACAAAGTGAAATATTTCAAGCCTTTATTTGTTTTAAATTTAGATGATTATGGCTGAAAGCCCAAAATTCTGTATCTCAGAAAGTTTTAATATTACATAAAAAAAAAGATGTATATAGAAATGTCGGCCTTCTGAAAAGTATGTTCATGTACTTGGTTGGGGCTCCTTTTGCACAAATGACTGCATCAATACAGTGAAATATATTGACTTTTCCACGATATTCAAATTTATTGAGCTGCACCTGTATTTAAGTGTGACAATGTTCTTGTTTTATTGTTATTTGATGACAGAGACCTGGTGGATCTTGATGGATCTTGGTGAATCTTGGTGGATCTCGATGTAGACCTGGTGGATCTTGGTGGATCTTGATGGATCTCGATGGATCTCGATGTAGACCTGGTGGATCTTGATGGATCTCGATGGATCTCGATGTAGACCTGGTGGATCTTGATGGATCTCGATGGATCTCGATGTAGACCTGGTGGATCTCGATGTAGACCTGGTGGATCTCGATGTAGACCTGGTGGATCTTGATGGATCTCGATGTAGACCTGGTGGATCTTGATGGATCACAAGGGCCTCAACACTCAGCTAATGAAACAATTAAAATAATACTGTTTGTGACCCGGAGACTATTATGTCACAATCTATTGTTTGATAACTGACTACAAACTGTTTGATAACTGTCCTGAAATCTCATAGAACGTAACCAAATCAGACACTTCCTGACCTCCATGTTTATTTGTTTTTATCTCCAACCAAAAAGTGCATTAACCCTTTCACTGCCACACTACCAAAGGGTTAACCCTTTCACTGCCACACTACAGAGTTAAGTGAACGTGCGGTGGGAAGCTTCCACCATGAAGAGCCCTGCGAGGAGGGAAGAGACGAGAGAGAAGTCACAGGCTGTCGGACCAAACCGCTGCTTTCTCACCTCACAATGGAGACGAGCCGGATAATATTCTGCAGCTATTGAAGAGCTGACACCTGAAGATGTGCTTTTCACCCAGCAGCCCTGGGGCCGTCAGCCCCGCCCTGCTGACACACACACACACACACACACACACACACAGCAAGTCACTGAAGAGAGGCGGGGAAACTCCAGCCATGTGTGGCCTTTGTCATAACCCCCCCCATACACACACACACACACTTTACACACACACACACACACACACACACACACACACACACACACACACAAGCACCACCACCCATTTCTGAAAACATAATCGCATCCTTTTCTCTTGAAGGAAACTCCCCCTTTCACAAAATACTGTAAGGATTGTCTTTCCGTTCTCACAATGATAAGATTTCAGCTTTTTAATAGGAGTCCCATGGTGACACACACACACACACACACACGCGCTACACACACACACACGCTACACACACACACACACACACACACGCACACACACACAGACACACACACACGCTACACACACACGCACACACACACACGCACACACACACACACACAGACACGCACACACACACACACACACACGCTACACACACACAGACACACACACACACACACAGGTTTGGTTGTTTTTCTAAACAGTATTGTGGTATTCTATATATGGGGATTTATTTAATTTAACCAGAAATGTATCATTGAGATTAAAGATCTATTTTACAAGAGCGTCCTGGAGATGAGTGAGGGGGGGGGGGGGCAGCATGACGTCATGAACTATTAGTGTGTAGTGTTCTCTCAGTGTGTAGTGTTCTCTCAGTGTGTAGTGTTCTCTCAGTGTGTAGTGTTCTCTCAGTGTGTAGTGTTCTCTCAGTGTGTAGTGTTCTCTCAGTGTGTTCTCTCAGTGTGTTCTCTCAGTGTGTAGTGTTCTCTCAGTGTGTAGTGTTCTCTCAGTGTGTTCTCTCAGTGTGTAGTGTTCTCTCAGTGTGTAGTGTTCTCTCAGTGTGTAGTGTTCTCTCAGTGTGTAGTGTTCTCTCAGTGTGTAGTGTTCTCCGTGTGTTGTGTTCTCTCAGTGTGTTCTCTCAGTGTGTAGTGTTCTCTCAGTGTGTAGTGTTCTCTCAGTGTGTTCTCTCAGTGTGTAGTGTTCTCTCAGTGTGTAGTGTTCTCTCAGTGTGTTCTCTCAGTGTGTTCTCTCAGTGTGTAGTGTTCTCTCAGTGTGTAGTGTTCTCTCAGTGTGTTCTCTCAGTGTGTAGTGTTCTCTCAGTGTGTATTGTTCTCTCAGTGTGTAGTGTTCTCTCAGTGTGTAGTGTTCTCCGTGTGTTGTGTTCTCTCAGTGTGTTCTCTCAGTGTTGTGTGTTGTGTGTGTAGTGTTCTCTCAGTGTGTTGTGTTCTCTCAGCAGGATAGACAAGAGTGCAACACAGTGCTGCACTGCCACCTGGTGGTTTGCCGGTGTACTGCAACACTCACACATACAGCCAACGTGGAAGTACATTTCAGCCTCAACTAGTGGTGTAACTGAGAGGATTCGAACCTGGGACCACATGACCCACAGGATGGGCTGGAGGGTCAGATCCGTTAGAATGAGTCGGTCGCAGTCAACCAGCACCTGCTAACGGGTCTGACTGCACCCTTTACTTTTGATGTTAACCCTTTCACTGCCACGCGACAGAATTGATTGAAGGTTCAAGTTTCAAGTTTCTTTAATAGTTGTCATACAGAAGTACAGAATACTTTTATACAAAATGCTTCTTACTGTTGCGCTCCAGAGACTGTGCAAGACAAGATAAGTATGAAATAAAATAACATAGTAAAATTAGAAGTAAAAAAAATGAGGTCACAGTGTTCAGTTTAGACATATGTACAATGTTCGATGCAGAATAGACGTAGTTACCATACAATATACAATACTGTGCAGTGTACTAATATACAATACTATATAGTGCAAGGCAGAAATGGAGAAATGGGACGAGGTGCAATTTAGGTACAATTCACAGTAGGTGTACGAGTTGTAGTGCAAATCCTTTATCAATAAATATAAAGTGTAAGTGTGTTTGTGTGATCTAAAGTGTGGAGAGTGGGTGCTGCAGTGTGTTGTTTGTTTGAGTGAGTGTGTGCGTGTGGGTGTGTGTGCTGTGTGCATTTGATGGTTGTTGCATAGTGATTATTGTTCGTTTAGCAGCCTGATGGCCTGGGGATAGAAGCTTCTTCTGAGTCTTTCTGTGATCGCCTTAAGACTCCGGTATCGCTTGCCTGACCGCAGCAGTTCAAAGAGGCAGTTGTTCGGGTGGCTCGAGTCCTTAATAATTCTCTTAGCCTTCCCCTTGCACCGCTTGTTGTAAATGTTCTGGAGGGTGGGAAGCCCCCCTCCAATTGTGCGTTCGGCTGAACGTGTCACTCTTTGTAGTCTGCTACGGTCTTGTGCAGTGCTATTCCCAAACCAGGAGGTGATGTTGCCGGTCAGGATGCTCTCTATTGTACATGAGTAGAAGTTCCTAAGGGTCTGACTGACTTGGAACTTCCTTAGGCGCCTGAGGAAGTAGAGGCGTTGTCGTGCCTTCTTCACAACACTGTCAATGTGTGTGGTCCATGTCAAGTCCTCGGATATGTGGGCTCCGAGGTACTTGAAACTGTTCACTCTCTCAACCGGTGCCCCGTCGATGCTGAGGGGGCTGTAGTCCTTGACCCCCGACCTCCTGAAGTCCACAATCATCTCTTTTGTTTTGCTGACGTTCAGGGAGAGGCAGTTCTCCTGACACCACTGTGACAGGTTCTCTACCTCTTCCAGGTAGGCCCTTTCGTCGTTGGCAGAGATCAGGCCCACCACTACTGTGTCATCAGCAAATTTGATGATGGTGTTGTTGTTCCGCTGTGCTACGCAGTCATGTAGGTTAGCCCTTTATTAGTGGAGCTAATGATGCTAATGATGGAGCATCGCCGTCGGTTGTGTGATAGTAAAGGGCTAACCTTCTGTATTGTCACAGTGAAAGGGTTAACCGGCTGTCGTGTGGCAGTGAAAGGGTTAACATGTTCACCCACAGGGTAAGGAAACCTACTCAGGTGGGTGGAAGGGTTAGGGCTGGGATTCCCTTTATAATCAGGTGGGTGGAAAGGTTCAGGGCTGGGATTCCCTTTATAATCAGGTGGGTGGAAGGGTTAAGGCTGGGATTCCCTTTATAATCAGGTGGGTGGAAGGGTTAAGGCTGGGATTCCCTTTATAATCAGGTGGGTGGAAGGGTTAGGGCTGGGATTCCCTTTATAATCAGGTGGGTGGAAGGGTTAAGGCTGGGATTCCCTTTATAATCAGGTGGGTGGAAGGTTCAGGGCTGGGATTCCCTTTATAATCAGGTGGGTGGAAGGGTTAGGGCTGGGATTCCCTTTATTACAAGGTATATAATTACTAGTGTACTGCCTTTAATTCGATTTGGAATAAATGTAGGTGGAGGATTTGATCATTTAGTTTTACAGTAGTTTGAGATTACAATATCAACACATCGGGAATAAATCATGCTTGGTAGTGTGAAATGTACTGAACTATATTAAATATTACATTAAATAATACTAAATTAAATATTCATTACAGTTCATAACAATTTTTTTTTATTGATCTTTTTCCCCCTACTTTTTCCTCCGATTTTCTCCCATCCCAATGTTAGTCGTTATGCCAATTCCCAATCCCCTTCCTGGTCGCTGCGCACTTAGCCTCCACTCTCCCAGACCGACTGTGGGGGGTATCACGTGCTTCCTCCGACACACGTCCAGCCACTTCTTTTCACCTGGCAGCGCAGACTTTCACTGAGAGGGCGTAGCGTGTGGAAGGATCACACTATCCCACTTAGATCCTATCCGCGCTTAGCAGGCGCCCCGACCGAACTGTAGGAGTCGCTGTTTACAACGACCCGGACCCACCCCACCAGCTTCACCCACCCTCTAATACTGCCAATGGACCTATCTCAAACCCTGCCCTCTTTTCTTGATCCTCCAATCACAGCTGTCGCTTACCTCGAACTTCCTCGGTAAGCGACAGCTGTGATTGGAGGATCAAGAAAAGGGGCAGGGTTTGAGATAGGTATTAGTGTGAACGGCCAGCCAAGCTGGTGACAACCCCGGAGCTGTGAGCTGGATTCGAACAGGCAGTTCATAACAATTCTATAAACAACCACTATATGGCTTTTGACCAAATGGCAATTGACTATCGAGAGCATTCAAATAAAGTAACCTAGGCCTAATCTAAGTTTACCGAGTGGCACGCATCTACTTCCTTTCCTTCATATTGTTCAAGAGACGATACTTTTCACATTTCAAGTTTATTGTCTCCGAGGTTCTTCTCTGGACTCAGGAGTTGCTACTTCTCCATCTCCAAAATGTGCGCACATTTGTCAAGTTTGCTTTAAACTGTGCACATTCACTCGTCTATTTTTTTTTATAAATCACCACCTTTGTGTGCAAACTGGCGTACGCCTCTTTCATGCCCCGTTTTGTGCGGCAGCAACGGTTTTATGTAGGATAGGAGACAGGAGGTTTTAAATAAGACCAGAGGTAGATGTAGGGATAGGAGACAGGACCAATTGAAAATGGGGGACCCTGATGTAAACAAGACGAAAGGGTCTCTGGTCTGCCTCACCTTAACAATTGTATGTATTGAGCTGTACTGTACCCATTCTGCAATCTGTTAATAAACTTTTCAATCAATCAATTCAATCAACCAACCTCAGACTCACTCGTCATCAGCTGGTGTTTTCCAGTCGGTGTAGATTCAGTTAGTTTCTCATGGGTGTTTGAGGTGGATAGAAAGCATTGAGGTCACAACATGTTCTCTGATCATATCCGTTATCACCAACCTGTCCTCCACTCATCAGGACTGGGAGACACCCGCAGACAATTTTATAAAGGTCTGCTTGAGGATTGTTGCCCCATGATGAAGACGAAAAAAGTTTAAACGATTTGAATTGTTGTAAACAAACAGCCATGAAAATAAAGGCTTCTTAACTTACTCTTAGAGGATGAGATGGTCTGTCTGAACCAAATACTTCTGAGGCCAGTCACCTGTTAAGCTGTAGCCCTATTTTCAGACATTGGAAATGGAAGATTGCTCCACTTCTACAAGGTCAATTTGCATGTTCTTGGTATCTAGGAACATCTATGGACCTGGGGGAATGTATTCCCAGTGTCAGCAATATTGTGTCCGTTAGTATGTTGAGTAAATTGTGATAAACAAAAGGAGAATATAAATAATGATTATTTTGCATCTTTGCCAGTGAATAACACCATGTTACAATTGTGAGACCTCCGAGCTCGCTCACTGAGCTCATTCATCAGCTTCTTGAGATCAAGTGTACAGAATATTACAAAATATAAACAAATGATTAAAGGGAAGATGATTAAACAGGATTTGTAGATACAGTAATAATTATAATCCATTCGAATTATACATACAAAATTGAATTCTGAACTATAAATGACCTTATGGCGAAATCATACATCTATGGATAGGGGAAAAGCTCATCTTTCCAATGGCTGTTTCTTAAAAACATCTGTAAACAAACAAGTGCTGAAAATATACACTATGACTGCTGTTTTGATAGGGTTATGGTCTTTACTCTTGGCTACATTAGAAAAAGAAACAACATTTCTTTTATGATAAAATAGCATTGAGGGACCCCACAGCTTAACTTAGTGATGCTGGGAAAAACTATAATGCCCACAATTCATTGCAGTGAAGGATTATACTGAAAACAAATTGCAAAAAACAAATATAATGAAATGTACATTAAATCTGTATCTGTAGAAAGAAAGCCAGATTAAAGTAGCTGTGAACAATGTTTAATATAAAGTACTCATATCAGTGAATACTCAATATTAGTTTGAGGACTACAGATATATCAGAGGACCTTCTTAGAAACTGTGAAACAGATACAGGCTTGTGTTCTTATGTTTTCTGAACAATAATGGCACAAAAGGACAAGAGACTAGTTAAAATAAAAAAAGAATGTTTAATTTATCAAACCACTGCTGTATAACAAAGTAAAAACCACAAAGAAAACACAATAGAGACTAACGGTGACACACTCCGTGTCAAATCAGTTTCTCCTTCTAAAAAGGACATTGAGGGACAAATGACCGTCTATTAAGAGACTAGTCCTGTTGGTGCAGTTTGGTCCGTGTCGATGCAGGCGCTCCACATGGATGAGGGAAAACTAGGAGGGATTCTTAAAAAATTAGACCAAGAACGCAGCCAATCTGGAAAGAAAGAATAAGGTGACGTCAGTGGAGGTTATTGTCTCAGTATTGGACAGAGTTCCTCTTTCTGGGTCCCATGCTGAACTTCATGAGCTCAATGACCCGACTAGTAGAGCTGCCGCGGTATCGGTATTACCGCGGTATCGCTGTTACATCATGCCCACCGCAGCGTTTGGCTGAATACCGGCATCACCGCTGTTTTTTATTATATTATTATTATTATTACGCTCTCGTTGGGCTTGCGGCTCTGCAGATATACCCTACTTCTCTGTCGAGATTCCAAGCGACCCTATTGGGTACCAGAAAAGTCACATGAAACACTGCAGACCACTGATTGGTCAGAAGAGATACGCGTCACATGCTTGGAGCATCTTGCAGTGCGTTTACTTTCTGAATCTCAGCCTTCACAACACGGCTAATAGTACGTTAGCTCCCACCGGAGACCGGAGTGGATTACCGACGCCGTCGCTCCTCAGGGAACGAGGCATAATGATTTTACTGCAACGAAATGTTATAATAAAAGCCCTTCGTTCTATACACTTGTCTGATTGAAAACTTTATTAACAGACCGCAGAATGGGTACAACTCGGCACGCTCTGAGCAAGGAAAGGAACTTAGATATTAATTGAGTAACGCTTGCCTTGCTATGTGGTCCGGTAAATACGAACGTGTAACTATACTAACGTTAATGCCACAAATCGAATGCCTTTGTAATCATAAGTAGTAACGTTATAATAATAAGAAGACCGGCGGGCGCGACACCGAGGGGAGACTTCGAATCCGTGTTTCACTTTTAATAACGAATGCGTGCATGCCGAATCCCAAACAATATTCATGCTGCAAAGTCATCCTCTAAAGATAGACATTTAGACTAGAGGCAGGCTATATGCTATATAAAGAGTAGACTACAAAAAAAATGCATTCAAACTTTTTTTTTGTGTGTGTGCGGTAATACCGCGGCGGTAGGAAATATTTTGCAAATGTGTGCGGTAAGGAAAACATCAATACCGCGGCAGCTCTACAGACTAGATCAATTAAACTGGTAATTTACCACCATTGGTTATCCCAAAGCACAAGAACAGACATGTACCACCATTGGTTATCCCAAAGCACAAGAACAGACATGTACCACCATTGGTTATCCCAAAGCAAGTGAAGTCAATGCAAATAGTGAGGAATGGGTGGGAAAAATACAAAGAAACGCAACTTACCACAAAGCTAATCATCAAAAACCCTGCCGATTCCAACCCGATAATAAATGAGCTTCTGACAAGAGGCTAACTCTAACCCGGATAATAAATGCTCTTCTTAAATCAAGAGGCTAACCCTAACAATAAATGCTCTTCTTAAATCAAGAGGCTAACCCTGATAATAAATGCTCTTCTTAAATCAAGAGGCTAACCCTAACAATAAATGCTCTTCTTAAATCAAGAGGCTAACCCTAACAATAAATGCTCTTCTTAAATCAAGAGGCTAACCCTGATAATAAATGCTCTTCTTAAATCAAGAGGCTAACCCTAACCCCGATAGTAAATGCTCTTCTTAAATCAAGAGGCTAACTAACCCTGATAATACATTTTCTTAAATCAAGAGGCTAACTAACCCTGATAATAAATGTTCTTAAATCAAGAGGCTAACTAACCCTGATAATAAATGCTCTTCTTAAATCAAGAGGCTAACCCTGATAATAAATGCTCTTCTTAAATCAAGAGGCTAACCCTGATAATAAATGCGCTTCTTAAATCAAGAGGCTAACCCTAACAATAAATGCTCTTCTTAAATCAAGGCTAACCCTGATAATAAATGCTCTTCTTAAATCAAGAGGCCAACCCTAACAGTAAATGCTCTTCTTAAATCAAGAGGCTAACCCTAACAATAAATGCTCTTCTTAAATCAAGAGGCTAACCCTAACAATAAATGCTCTTCTTAAATCAAGAGGCTAACCCTGATAATAAATGCTCTTCTTAAATCAAGAGGCTAACCCTAACAGTAAATGCTCTTCTTAAATCAAGAGGCTAACACTAACAATAAATGCTCTTCTTAAATCAAGAGGCTAATCCTGATAATAAATGCTCTTCTTAAATCAAGAGGCTAACCCTGATAATAAATGCTCTTCTTAAATCAAGAGGCTAACCCTAACCCTGATGATAAATGCTCTTCTTAAATCAAGAGGCTAACTAACCCTGATGATAAATGCTCTTCTTAAATCAAGAGGCTAACTAACCCTGATGATAAATGCTCTTCTTAAATCAAGAGGCTAACTAACCCTGATGATAAATGCTCTTCTTAAATCAAGAGGCTAACTAACCCTGATGATAAATGCTCTTCTTAAATCAAGAGGCTAACTAACCCTGATGATAAATGCTCTTCTTAAATCAAGAGGCCAACCCTAACAGTAAATGCTCTTCTTAAATCAAGAGGCTAACCCTAACAATAAATGCTCTTCTTAAATCAAGAGGCTAACCCTGATAATAAATGCTCTTCTTAAATCAAGAGGCTAACCCTAACAGTAAATGCTCTTCTTAAATCAAGAGGCTAACCCTAACGATAAATGCTCTTCTTAAATCAAGAGGCTAACTAACCCTGATGATAAATGCTCTTCTTAAATCAAGAGGCTAACTAACCCTGATGATAAATGCTCTTCTTAAATCAAGAGGCTAACCCTGATAGTAAATGCTCTTCTTAAATCAAGAGGCTAACCCTAACCCTGATGATAAATGCTCTTCTTACCAGAGTCTACCAGGTCTAACATGGCCTTCCTCTTCACTCCTGGGTCTCCATGCTCTCGTCCTCCGCGTCGCCCCCCTCCTCCAGGGGCTCGTCCTCCTCCTCCTTCCTCTCGGGGGGCTTCTCGTAGGCCTTCTCCGAGGGGGTGACGATCACACCGTCCCAGGTGGACATCTCCGATGCCAGGTCTAGAAGAGGAAGGTGATTTCAAAACACAGGCTCAGGAAAACATGCGTTCCACGCGCTCCCAACTCGTAGGCGCGTCTCGGGTTGTGGTTCTGAAATAGGTCTCCAAAGGCGCATTGCACGCAAATGATGAACCATTATCAATTTGACATGATGCATAACTCGTGATGATGATGTAGGAATGAGCATTGATTTTCAAATAGTCATTAACCTCTTAACTGGCGCCCCCAAAAGTGGCAATTTTTTTTTACTTGAACTTGAGGACTGCATACTTTTTTTTGCAAACAAATACTATACTTTATACTTATAGCACATGCATGAGCCTGGTCTCTTTTAGCATTAGCAACCTAATGTATTCAGCTCAGAGAGAACCTGAGAGCAACCTATTTGCAACTATTTTGCCGTATTTATGCGTTTATGTTAAGAAAAGACTGTTGTATATTATAGTAGTCTATCCTGAAGGAAGACAGGATAAGTAACATTAATAAAAAGTCAACTAAAGCTAACACCGTTTCCATGTCCCAAAGATGTCTTTATCCCTGATGATGCAGTGTAACCGTTCTGTTCTGGAGACCGGCGCAGCACTCGCCCTCCAAGGCAGTCAGTTGACGTACTGTGAGCTACTCTAGTCACGTTGCATGCTTTCTTTTTTATTTATCAAGAAATAAAACATGTAGCTCATTATTATAAATGTGGTCAGCCTTTGTCCTATTCCACCTTTCATGCGTCAACCGATAGCTAGACGGAGCAATGTTCCCCCAGGCTGTGTACCTGTCAGGGAAGGGTTAATGGTGTGACAGACAGGCTGTGGGCCTGTCAGGGTTAATGGTGTGACAGACAGTCTGTGGGCCTGTCAGGGAAGGGTTAATGGTGTGACAGACAGGCTGTGGGCCTGTCGGGGAAGGGTTAATGGTGTGACAGACAGGCTGTGGGCCTGTCGGGGAAGGGTTAATGGTGTGACAGACAGGCTGTGGGCCTGTCGGGGAAGGGTTAATGGTGTGACAGACAGGCTGTGGGCCTGTCAGGGTTAATGGTGTGACAGACAGGCTGTGGGCCTGTCAGGGTTAATGGTGTGACAGACAGGCTGTGGGCCTGTCAGGGTTAATGGTGTGACAGACAGGCTGTGGGCCTGTCAGGGTTAATGGTGTGACAGACAGGCTGTGGGCCTGTCAGGGTTAATGGTGTGACAGACAGGCTGTGGGCCTGTCAGGGTTAATGGTGTGACAGACAGGCTGTGGGCCTGTCAGGGTTAATGGTGTGACAGACAGGCTGTGGGCCTGTCAGGGTTAATGGTGTGACAGACAGGCTGTGGGCCTGTCAGGGTTAATGGTGTGACAGACAGGCTGTGGGCCTGTCAGGGTTAATGGTGTGACAGACAGGCTGTGGGCCTGTCAGGGTTAATGGTGTGACAGACAGGCTGTGGGCCTGTCAGGGTTAATGGTGTGACAGACAGGCTGTGGGCCTGTCGGGGTTAATGGTGTGACAGACAGGCTGTGGGCCGGTCAGGGTTAATGGTGTGACAGACAGGCTGTGGGCCTGTCAGGGTTAATGGTGTGACAGACAGGCTGTGGGCCTGTCAGGGTTAATGGTGTGACAGACAGGCTGTGGGCCTGTCAGGGTTAATGGTGTGACAGACAGGCTGTGGGCCGGTCAGGGTTAATGGTGTGACAGACAGGCTGTGGGCCTGTCGGGGTTAATGGTGTGACAGACTGGACTCACAGCTGGCGTCCCCCTCCAGGCCCAGGATCTTCCGGAAGCCTCCGTGAGACAGCACCCGCACCAGCGTCTGGGCCGTGAAGCACACCATGTCCTGGACACAACGTTAAATACCGTTATTTAAAACCTTATAATGGACGGGGGGGGGGGGGGGGGTGATACATGACAAATACAGGCCGGCTTCCAATACAAGGTCGCATTTTGTTTTTATTTTTCGTGCCATGATATAGAATGAGATCAACTCTCGCCAATGCAAATTAAGTGCTCCCTCTCTCTACCGTTCCCGCTACACTCAAGACTACATTAACGTTTCCCTACTCTCACTTCGTTGGCCTTAGCTAACGTTGTCATAGCTAGATCTGTGGTGTCGGCTGGATGACGTTGGCTTTGTTTTGCAAACGTTAGTTAACGCCAACTGGCGTTGGCAGGCGGGGCTGGCGTTGTCCAGTCGACATTACAGATCATGATGGCTATGATAGCGTTAGCTAAAACTACTGCATGTTATCAACACGCATCAAGGTACCACACGCTAAATTGTCCGTGCGGACCCTGCAACCTATAGACAGTTCAGTGTGAATTACGTTAATCCACCACAGTTTCACAATTACTGTGTTGCACTCAACATTTAAATAATATGTTGTACTACGGATATGTGCCCATGTTTTGCAATAAAAGTCTGAAAATTAAGGGATTATGTCCATGTGTCATTTTTTTTAATTAAGGCCCGCCTCTTATATAAGCCTCTCTCTAATAAAGGCCTGGTGCTCTTTGCAGCCGAGGTAAATACAAGACCCGTCCAATATTAGAGGAAATACGGTATATAAACTAAGGATGTGAAATGTGTTCATGAACATGGTAAATCACCGCCATGCAGTACAAGGCAACTTGAGACTTTCACCAGAGAAGAATTTCACAATACTAAACAATGTGGTCTGTCCAAGTAGGGTTGCTGCAGGGATGTAATCCGTCAATCTTCTATCCGTTCATATGTGACAGATTAATGTGCGAAATGCTAAATAAGGCTGCAGCTACAAACATTCTGGTCTGGTCCTCTGAGCTCCTCTGCAGTCGAGCATACCCAAAGTAATTTGCGATACTTTATACTTATAGCACATCCCTTTGAATGCTAATGTAAGAGAAACAGAGGTTTGAACACACTGAAATAAAATATTTGCTCCTTACTTTTGTTGCCAGATGGCTGTTTTTGGGTTCCAGCTGAGAGGTAGGAGCTGGAAAACATAACGGTTCCATAGCCTGAAGTCCTACAGGTCCAAAGTTTATAAAAATCCCACGGAAAATGAGTGTTTTAGGTTTTTGTCATGAGTGTACCGCAATAATTCAGCGTGATTATCCAAAATGGCCGTCTGCTTCCATTCATTCAGACACGCGAGTCAAAACAAATGATCTAGTTGGTCTTCTCCTGCCCCCTTCTCATTGCAATCAGTGCCCGTCTGGGGTCGCATTCGGAGAAGACGCTGCTTGGCTACAGCGGTAGTCAATCATTTTCTCCATCAGCGGTGACCGGTCAGTTCAGGACCGCTTACAACCGGACGTGGTCACTCGTCCGAGCGGCTCGTCGAATGACACTCGTGGATGTTTCGTCTTGTAACTCGAGATCCGAAGCACGCAAATAGGTCGAGTGTGGTGACGATCGAAAGGCGGCAAATTCAACTTTCATACAATGTATTGATATGACGGGAGAAACACAGCCCGGAGCCGACAGCAAAATGGCCGTGACGGCCCGTATGACAATATTCGACGAGCGCCGAAATATCCGACTAGTCATTTGACAAGCCATTCGGACAAATGACCACGTCCTGTTTGCCCCCGTCCTGAGCGGAACAATGATCCCAGACAGTGAAGATTATTGACCACCTTTGTAGCCAAGGAGTGTCTGCTCCGAAAGCCATCCCAGACGAGCGCCGAGAGTGGGGGCAGGTGAGACAAGAAGACAAAGAAGTCCAAGCTCCGGACCTGGGGCGACAGGGCCTTTGCTGCTGCTGCCCCCTCCCTCTGGAATGCCCTCCCCAGCCATATCCGTGATGCAAACACCCTGACATCTTTTAAATCAGCCCTCAAAACTGTGTTATTTTATTTTTGTCATGCCAGTTTGTCTCTCCTGCCCATGTAAAGCGGGAAAAGCGCTATATAAAATAGATGTATTATTATTATTATTATTGTTTTGACGAGAGCCTCTGAATGGATTGGAGTGGACGGCCATTTTGGATAATCATGCTGAATTTTTCTCAGTTACAAAAACCTTTGTAAAACATTCATTTTCGGTGGGATTGTTATCAGCTTCAGACCTGTACTGGATAAGACTTCAGGCTATGGAACAGTCATGTTTTCCAGCTCCTACCTCTCAGTTGGAACCCAAAAACAGACATCTGGCAACAAGTAGATTAGAACTTATCGTATAACTACTTCTAGCCAGAGATAGAAGTAATAGAAATCATGTCTAGGGTAAGACCCACCTGCTGCTCCAGAGTCATGACTGTGTGGACGCGGAAGTTGCCGCTCTCACAGGGGTCGGTGATGCCCACAGAGCCGGGCAGGAACAGCCCCGCGGCCAGCATCTGGAGGCAGCGCCTGGGGAACAACATGGCCGTCAGTCCAGTAGGGCCGTCTTAAACACTCAACATGGCTGTCAGTCCAGTAGGGCCGTCTTAAACACTCAACATGGCTGTCAGTCCAGTAGGGCCGTCTTAAACACTCAACATGGCTGTCAGTCCAGTAGGGCCGTCTTAAACACTCAACATGGCTGTCAGTCCAGTAGGGCCGTCTTAAACACTCAACATGGCTCAGGGCTGTACGCTAAGCTTTTTCACTAGGGGCACACTTGCCCCTAAATGAGAAATTTAGGGGCAAACAATATTTTTTAGGGGCACATTTTTAAATAACTATTTTACCATTATAGTAGGGCTGGGCGATATGGCCTCTAAATGATATCGCAATATTTTGACATTTCCTCTAAAGCACTTAAAAATGCTTGATTTAACCCTTTGATGCATACAGTCACGCCAATATGATGATTATAATAAGTCCCTGCAACATATGTTTGCATTATTAAACCATGAAGATGCTTTAAAAAATAATTTAATGAAAATGTACTAAGAGTAGTCTACTGACACACTAATAAAAATAATTATTTACATCCAAGACAATTTATATAAAAACTCTTGGGTGCCTTTTACACAGTACTGTGTTTTCTATCCACTTTAGCCAAACACACACACACATATATATATACAGTAACACACACACTACTGTGAGAAAATAATAATCACACAGACTTAATGATTTTAGAATATTTCAGATAATGAAATTAAATGTTTATATCATCAACTATCCAGTTAGTATTTATACTGTGTGTAACATTTGGCTACTTTAAATTATTGAATGTAGAGAGAGAGAGAGAGGGAGAGAGAGAGAGAGAGGGAGAGAGGGAGGGAGGGAGAGAGAGGGAGAGAGAGAGAGGGAGAGAGAGGGAGAGAGAGAGAGAGAGAGAGAGAGAGAGAGAGGGAGAGGGAGAGAGAGAGAGAGAGAGAGAGACCCTTCGCGTTTTGATAGTCTAAGCTGCCGTAGGTGATGACGTCACTCTCGAATGTAAACAGGAAGAGATGGAGACACACGGAGATGGAAATTCAATGATATACAGAAATGAATAACCAATAAATATGAAGTTATGTTTAAACTTCTGTTGTCAAGCGTTGTATATATATATATAATATAACCCACCCCCTTTCCTCACAAATGGAACTAGTCTTGTGGAGTCCGCTTTGACCGTTTTCCAGGGTTAGCAGAGATCGCTAGTTAGCTTAGCATAATCCTAATGGTAACCTTGGTTAGAAGCTACCGTTAGCTCATTGCTCGTGTCAATTAAATTGCATGTTATTAAAGGTCCGCGCTGGTCTGTCTAATGAAATTACAACCGCAACATTATATTGCACTGTACAGCCCTGGTTGTAGGCTAATGTTTTACTACAATTTGTATGGATTAATTTAGGAGTGAAATGCGAATGAAGGGTTGAAATTACCACTCGCAAGCTTGCCCCCAGATATTATTTTAAACTCGCACGGACCAAATTAGGGGGCAATTTGCGATCATATCATCGCAGTGTACAGGCCTGTGGCTGTCAGTCCAGTAGGGCCGTCTTAAACACTCAACATGGCTGTCAGTCCAGTAGGGCCGTCTTAAACACTCAACATGGCTGTCAGTCCAGTAGGGCCGTCTTAAACACTCAACATGGCTGTCAGTCCAGTAGGGCCGTCTTAAATACTCAACATGGCTGTCAGTCCAGTAGGGCCGTCTTAAACACTCAACATGGCTGTCAGTCCAGTAGGGCCGTCTTAAACACTCAACATGGCTGTCAGTCCAGTAGGGCCGTCTTAAACACTTCGAAGCTTTGTTCGATGGGCATGGGATTCGAATATGAAAATAAAATTCGATGTAAAAAAATATATATAATAAAAAATATATAATAATAATCTGCTGTTTGTTATTTAAGATGAGGTCGGACTCGGCACTGACAGATGTGTTCATTGTGCTGCTTTTATAAAGCCTCAAATGAGGGCGGTCAGGTGGCGTAGCGGAGATTGCGTTCGTCACCAACCCCGGAGACGCTAGGATTCGCCTGTTCGAATCCAGCTCACAGCTCCGGGGTTGTCACCAGCTTGGCTGGCCGTTCACCCTAATACAATTGGCTGTATTAAGAGGGTGGGAGAAGCTGGCGGGGTGGGTCCGGGTCGTTGTAAACAGCGACTCCTACAGTTTGGTCGGGGCGCCTGCTAAGCGCGGATAGGACCAGAGTGGGATAGTGTGATCCTTCCACACGCTACGCCCTCTCAGGGAGGATCCGCGCTGCCAGGTGAAAAGAATCAGGTGATTGGCTGGACGTGTGTCGGAGGCTGGACGTGGTAGCCTCCACTCTCCCAGACCGACTGTGGGGGGTAAGTGCGCAGCGACCAGGAAGGGATTGGGAATTGGCATAACGACTAACATTGGGATGGGAGAAAATCGGAGGAAAATGGAGGGGGGAAAGATAAAAAAAAAAAAAAAAAAAAAAAGACTCAAATGACTGCTTACAATATTTCATGAAAGCAAAGTGTTTCGTTTGTCTAAGATTTTAAAATGTTTAAACTTTACAGCACTGACAAAGTTGAACAAAGTGCTGTACACAGGGTATCTGCAGGTTTAGCCCAGTCAGATTTAATGCTTTTTAAGACTTTTTAATGCCACTCAGAATTAAATTTAATACCAATTTCACAATAACAAAAATCATGCAACAACACCAATTAGTTTAAGTTTAGGGACACATTGGTCCAAAGATGTTTATTAAAACATAACTTGGAAACTTAAAAATCTTGAACTTAAAGGAGTAATTGGATTGGATGAATTTCAACAAAGGGGTGACCAAACATAAATAGCAAATATAGCTATACAAAATATACCAGGGGCCAAGCAGCAAGTGCAACAGCCACTGTCAGAACACATAACTATTACCACCCTCCCCAGGGTATCAAAAAAGTCAACCAACAAACAAGATTCTTGTACCGGATCTCCTCACTGGTAAACAAGAATACCCTGAAGACTCTGGCAGGAGCACTCATTCAAGGGTACTACGACTATGCTTGCACCTCATGGTACCAAAGCACCTCAAAGGCACTAAAAACAAGATTACAAACATCACAAAACAAACTGGTCAGACTACTGCTTAACCTCACTCCTAAAACCCACTTTACCCCTGCCCACATTCAAAACCGCTCTTAAAGAGCACCTACGGGAGGCTGCAATTAGAAACTGGGCACTGTAAATGTCCAACCCCCCCCCCCCCCCTCTCCTAATGTACAGTCTCCTCCCCATCATATGTATATATTTTCTGTTAGGATCTCTGGGTAACAGTACTGTATATTTGCATATCGTATATGTCACAATTGTAACACTACAGTACTATATAGTATACCTGTATGTCATGTATGTCCCTATGCCATAAATGTCATGATGTCATGTATGTTGAGTATGTCATAAATGTCATGTCACTATAATTGAAAATGGGGGACCCTGATGTAAACAAGACACGTCTTTCTCTGGTCTGCATCCCCTTAACAATTGTGTGTATTGAGCTGTACTGTATTATTGTACCCATTCTGCAATCTGTTAAATAAAGTTTTCATTCATTCATCCAGTTGTTTTGTTTTTGTGGTTTTGGTTGAATGAATGAATACTTTGTTTAACAGATTGCAGAATGGGTACAATACAGTACGGCTCAATACACACAATTGTTAAGGGGATGCAGACCAGAGAAAGACGTTTGTCTTGTTTACATCAGGGTCCCCCATTTTCAATTCATAGTGACATTTATGACACTCAACATACATGACATTTATGGCATAGGGACATACAGGTATATAGTACTGTACAGTTACATTTGTGACATATACGATATGCAAATATACAGTACTGTTACCCATAGATCCTAACATACATGGGAGGATACTGTACATTAGGAGGGGTGGGTGGGAGGAAGAAATACATAGTGGGTGAAGCTCTCATCGAACATAAACACAAACGTGTCCTTGTTTACATCCGTGAATAGATTATTTTCAAGTTAAGACCTCAGCTTCAAGCTTTGGCGTGGAGCCGAATGTTATCCGGACTTCTGTTGGTGCAGATGTTATAGTCCTACCTGAGATGGCGCAGCTGGTGTGGAGGCAGGCGGGGCCGAAAATAAATGCGAAATAGTTTGCAGGCGGTTTTTGCAGAGCGCTCAGCATGTGCGACGCGACTGCTCTTTTTTTTTTTTGCAGCGGGGCTTGTAATGGTATTTGACTGGGACCAACCATCGCGCAAACAGTGGATTGTCGAGCCAGTTCTCGTTAAATTGGCACTTTCCCATATTAACGAGTGCAAATGCTAAACTAAACTAAACGTAACGTTAGCGTTATCGCTTCGCCTTGCTAACGTTAGCTAGACTCAGTTGCTGAAATGGTTCCCCGGCCAACACATTACACAAGGAGTTGTGTTGGTTCCGCCCCATTCCGGTCTGCGTGATTCTACAACACGGTCAATGAAAAGTCAAACCTTATCTCCCGTTAACCGTTTTCCCCCAGATTTCATAATAAAACATGACATGGCATTTTATCTTTCCTTTCTATGACATTTTTAAGACCTCTGAAAATGGATTTAAGACATTTTAAGACAAACTAAGGCCTTAATTATTGATAAACAAATTTAAGACCTTTTAAGACTTTAAGGATCCGCGGACACCCTGTGTACAAAGCCCACAACATAAAAAATATTAAAAAGGGAAAATATATATATATAAAAAAAGCTTCGAATTAAAATCGAATCTCGGTCCGAAACTTCAAATTCCAAAAAAATAATCAAAGGTCAGCCCTACAGTCCAGTGGGCGAGGACTTGAATGTGTGAAAGCAGAGCCCAGCAGAGGGCAGCAGAGCCCAGCAGAGGGCAGCAGAGCCCAGCAGAGGGCAGCAGAGCCCAGCAGAGCGTGGTGACACTCACCTGTACGCCACATTGAGAGACAGCGGCTGCCTGGAAGGGTTGTTCATCACAGCTGAGTGGCCCTGAGAGAGAGAGACACCATGATCACAACTCTGTCATCATCACATATCAACACGCTGGGAGAGAGAGACACCATGATCACAACTGTCATCACATATCAACACGCTGGTGATCACAACTCACTCCCTCCCTCCCTTGATAACTACTACTTCTAGTCACAAGTCAGCTTATCCATGTTACTGATGCATAGGAACTGTGGGAAAGTGAAGCTGGTTGTGGCTGAAAAAAACGTTACTCATTCACTGGATAAAAAAAGGCTCAAATGAGAGTGTGTGTGTTGCGGTCGGGTTAGGGTTAGTGAGTGTGTGTGTTGTGGTCGGGTTAGGGTTAGTGAGTGTGTGTGTTGCGGTCATTACCAGGAGGTCCAGGATCCAGGGGGTGAGGGGTTCAAACCCAGGGAAGCGCACTCTCAGGTCCTTAAGCAGCCGGATCAGTACTTTAACACTGAAGGTCAGGAAAGAGGCAAGCCATTAAGAAAGAACCTTCTTCACGCACATGTTCACATCATGAAATATATATATATACACACACAGCAAGTGGACCATGGTACAATCGCGCAAATCAAACCAGAAGATTTTTATATATGATCACAGTTTGAATGTTTAAGAACATATTTACTATAAAATCGAACAATTATAGTCAATGTTCCCTCTAATAATTTTTTTCGGTCTGAGCAAACACTGAACCCTCCTGAGCAGACATCAGCAGCTACTGAGCAACATATGTCACCTGCCGGTTAACCGGTTAGTTGATAAGCGGCGGTTTGTAAAAAATCTGAGAATCTTAATTTCCCTCAATGTCCAACATAAAAATATATAAATTTAGCTGATACACAGAAATAATACAAAAAGACATGTTATATTCCTTAATAAAATATTTATTTGACCATTGATTGACGATACAGAGCAAAGTCCTTACTTTGGTTGGGTTGGCGGTGTGAGTCATGTCACTAACTTTACTCTTTTTAGGAGGCTGACTAGTCATTATTTTATTAAGTAAATTATCATGCGACTTCAAGGGTGACCATATTGTAGTGCTGTCACGATACTGGAATTTCTAACTTTGATACGATACCTTGAAAAGTATCGATATTCTATACCATGGGGAAAAAGGTTAAATCTTAAAATTCTCTCCGGTACTACAAGATAAGATAAATATAACACTTTTAAAACCCTTTGTTTATCTTTAGATCACACATTTAAAAATAACTGTTCATCTCACTTCAATCATTTTTATTGCAGAACATGGTATTTTCTCAAGCAGACAGATGTAAACACTGTGTTGCATGTACCTGACAAACTGAACCGTTTGTCATATTCCGACGTAACTGAATGCACGTGTGTGGACTACTGTACTGAAATGAACAGTATGAAATGAAATGTACAGGTATTGAAATGAACAATGCAACTTCCTTATACAAAAAAAAAAAAAATAAAAAAAAAAATGAATAATTAAATATCGATATTTCAGGAAATGAGTATTGAAACAGTTTTAAATATTCAGAATCGATGTGGGAACCATTTTTCTCGATCTTTTTGACAACACTACCATATTGTGATTTTTTTTAAGGGAGGACACTGCCTTCAAGTTTCAAGTTTCTTTAATAGTTGTCATACAGAAGTACAGAATACTTTTATACAAAATGCTTCTTACTGTTACGCTCCAGAGACTGTGCAAGACAAGATAAGTATGAAATAAAACAACATAGTATAGCATGTAAATTAGAAGTAAAGAAAATGAGCTCACAGTGTTCAGTATAGACATATGTACAATGTTCGATGCAGAATAGACGTAACTGAGTTACCATATAATATACAATACTGTGTATGTGTAGTGTACTAATATACAATACTATATAGTGCAAGGCAGAAATAGGATGAGGTGCAATTTAGGTACAATTTTCAGTAGGTGTACAAGTTGTAGTGCAAATCCTTTATCAATAAATATAAAGTGTGTTTGTGTGATCTAAAGTGTGGAGAGTGGGTGCTGCAGTGTGTTGTTTGTTTAAGTGAGTGTGTGCGTGTGGGTGTGTGTGCTGTGTGCATTTGATGGTTGTTGCATAGTGTTTATTGTTCGTTTAGCAGCCTGATGGCCTGGGGATAGAAGCTTCTTCTGAGTCTTTCTGTGCTCGCCTTAAGACTCCGGTATCGCTTGCCTGACGGCAGCAGTTCAAAGAGGCAGTTGTTCGGGTGGCGCGAGTCCTTAATAATTCTCTTAGCCTTCCCCTTGCACCGCTTGTTGTAAATGTTCTGGAGGGTGGGAAGCCCCCCTCCAATTGTGCGTTCGGCTGAACGTGTCACTCTTTGTAGTCTGCTACGGTCTTGTGCAGTGCTATTCCCAAACCAGGAGGTGATGTTGCCAGTCAGGATGCTCTCTATTGTACATGAGTAGAAGTTCCTGAGGATCTTCTGACTGACTTGGAACTTCCTTAGGCGCCTGAGGAAGTAGAGGCGTTGTCGTGCCTTCTTCACAACACTGTCAATGTGTGTGGTCCATGTCAAATCCTCGGATATGTGGGCTCCGAGGTACTTGAAACTGTTCACTCTCTCAACCGGTGCCCCATCGATGCTGAGGGGGGCTGTAGTCCTTGACCCCCGACCTCAAGATACTTAATGATACTCGAAGTTTACTCAAAGATGCCTGATCATTTTAATATATTTAAAGTAGGCCTATGCCTCTGTATGGATATGAAATTATTGTTTATATTATTTTATATAACAAAATAATATCTCTATAACCAAAGTTACTCAATATGCTGTATTATGCCTAAAGTAATCTGACAAATATCAAGAAAATAACAACCTATGACAAAATATATATTTTCAAGTCTTACTGGACAAAATAAATAACAAGAAAAATATGAAGTATGGCGGCTGGGTGGCGCAGCGGAGATTGCGCTCGTCACCAATGCAAGAGACTCCGGTCTCGAATCCGGGCATCAGCATTGCCTCCGGCTTGGGCCAGTCGTCATACTATCTCAATTGGCAGAGTTAGCGGGTGGAAGTCGAAGGGTGGTAATCTGGACGTTGTGAAGTTGTTTTTTATGTTTAATGAATGAAGGGTTTCCTCTAACTTGTTCCTAAAGACATCCAAGTTTGTGTCTGGGGGGCGATATATTACTCAGACGGTGAAGTTTTTTCCATTTATATCAATGAAGAGAGAATCAGAGCCGTCATCAAAGTCAACAATGTCACAAACATTTGCTTGAAGACTGGTATTCACGTAAAGACACTCCTCCACCTATTTTCCCAATTCTGTTTTTGTGGAAGAAATTATAGCCATCAAGATTGAGAATATCAGTGAATGACCTGTCATTTAGCCAAGTTTCACTGCAACCAATTACATCAAATAATTATATCAAATTTACAGCCGGAAATAGAAAGTAATGATACAAGGTCAGTATGGTGTCTACAGAGGCTTCGAATATTGAGGTGCAATAGTGAAAGGGTGTTTTCAGTATTGAAACAATCGAGATGCTCTGGGTCATATTGCTTGCAGGAGCGATGGACATGATCTCCATCCTCATCACTCAAGCCAAAGAAACCAATAAGGGGAATTCTTATGACCTATGGTATTTAAAAATGTAACAGTACAAGAACCAGGCGTTCTATATATGTAACAAGAATATACTACCCTGTCGCGCACTCATGCTCTCCCTCCCGCATCCAGTCGCCCTTTCGCGGTGCGCAAGTGTTTGTATAATGTTTCTCTTTTCCACCCATATGAAAAAGTCAAGATTCCACGCAAGAGACATTTTAGTCATTTCAGAGAAAAGGACGTTGAGAAAGTCAAGTCTGCACGCAAGAGACATTTTAGTCATTTCAGAGAAAAGGACGTTGAGAAAGTCAAGTCTGCAGCACGCAAGAGACATTTTAGTCATTTCAGAGACAAGAAGGACGTTGATCCTACCATTGTCACGGTTGTATGGTGTCATTGGAACTTGTCAAGCTCTTCCACATTTCTGATGACCCAAAACGTTTGCGTTGTCTGGCGTGCCGTTTAATTTGATGAAGATCTTGCAGTTTGAGGTCCACGTTGATTGAATCTTCTTTTGGTAGACAGGCCTTTCTTGCGATGTCGGCATTCTTTTTTGTGAGGTGTTCATGTAGATACCTTGTTTTAGCAGCAGGGCTATTTTAGCTTTTCGGTTGATGAAACAGATTATTAAACGTACACCTATGCTGTGTAACGTCTACACACGCGGAGCTACTGTTGTTGCGGATAAGCTCCAGGGGATTTTCAAAATAAGGGTATCTCACTATGAACCGATCTTTTTACGTTGCATCGATCCTATTGGATCATTGATAATGATCGATGTATCGTCCCACCCCTAATATATAGTGTATATATAGTGTATATGTGTATATATAGTGTAGTTTCTCACGTGGACTGGGAGGCGTTCTCCTCGAACCAGCGAGCGTGACGGATGGCTGCCAGCGCACTCTGCAGCACCTTGATGTCCACTGAGAGAAGAGGGTGAGAGGGTTAGGAACCAGCGTGCGTGACTAGGGGTGGAACCATTCGACTACGATTCTTCAGGCAACGATTCAATGCATCATGAAATCTCTTAATTTGACCACAATTCGGTTAGATACATTTTCTATCAGTTAATTGAATACACAAATGTGGCTGGGGGAACTGATGCACGAATGGACTATAGGTCAATAAAATCAATACACAAAAAAAAAAAAAATTCCCCCCCGATTATAATCACTTCTAACATATTCAAATCGATGCATCAAATCGAACACATTAGAATCGATGCATTTCGATTAATCAATGCATCGTTACACCCCTATGCGTGACGGATGGCTTGGTGTGTGTGTGTAGTACAGTGCAGCTCAGGGTTGTGTGTGTGTACGTACAGTGTAACTCAGGGTCCAGCTTCCTCAGGTTGGGGGGCACGGTGGTGATGTGTGTGTGTGCGTGTGTGTGTGTGTGTGTGTGTGTGTACCCACAGTGTAGCTCAGGGTCCAGCTTCCTCAGGTTGGGGGGCACGGTGGTGATGTGTGTGTGTGTGTGTGTGTGTGTGTGTACCCACAGTGTAGCTCAGGGTCCAGCTTCCTCAGGTTGGGGGGCACGGTGGTGATGTGTGTGTGTGTGTGCCCACAGTGTAGCTCAGGGTCCAGCTTCCTCAGGTTGGGGGGCACGGTGGTGATGTGTGTGTGTGTGTGTGTACCCACAGTGTAGCTCAGGGTCCAGCTTCCTCAGGTTGGGGGGCACGGTGGTGATGTGTGTGTGTGTGTGTGTGTACCCACAGTGTAGCTCAGGGTCCAGCTTCCTCAGGTTGGGGGGCACGGTGGTGATGTGTGTGTGTGTGTGTGTGTGTGTGTGTGTGTGTGTGTGTGTGCCCACAGTGTAGCTCAGGGTCCAGCTTCCTCAGGTTGGGGGGCACGGTGGTGATGTGTGTGTGTGTGTGTGTGTACCCACAGTGTAGCTCAGGGTCCAGCTTCCTCAGGTTGGGGGGCACGGTGGTGATGTGTGTGTGTGTGTGTGTGTGTGTGTACCCACAGTGTAGCTCAGGGTCCAGCTTCCTCAGGTTGGGGGGCACGGTGGTGATGTGTGTGTGTGTGTGTGTGTGTGTACCCACAGTGTAGCTCAGGGTCCAGCTTCCTCAGGTTGGGGGGCACGGTGGTGATGTGTGTGTGTGTGTGTGTACCCACAGTGTAGCTCAGGGTCCAGCTTCCTCAGGTTGGGGGGCACGGTGGTGATGTGTGTGTGTGTGTGTGTGTGTGTACCCACAGTGTAGCTCAGGGTCCAGCTTCCTCAGGTTGGGGGGCACGGTGGTGATGAGGATCTTCACTGTGGAATCAGCTGAGCTGACCTCAAAGCCCGTCTCATTGGTCAACATGGAGAGCACTGTGGAGGAGAGGACTGTACATGATCCAGTCTACTGTACATGATCCATATAGTCTACTGTAAGCACCTTGAAGACCAGTCTATAGCCAACACTGTGGCAGGTTACCAGGGTCAGTTACATTCAGGCTCTCACCGAGGGGTGGACGGTATAAACGGTATGGATTTAGACTATACCTTGTGACTGGTAGAGCAACAGCGTGGAGGGAGGCGTGATTTTTTTTTCATAGCCGCAGTTTGCGAAGACGCTCTCCGATTGGCTATCCCGCATACAGCGAAGACCCTCTGATTGGTTTAACTCCGAAGGGCTCTGGGATAGAAATGTCCGCCTTGTACATATATATTCTCTGCTTCGCAGTTGTTATGCTTTGGCCCTCTGTCGAAGTGGGTTATGCTTAGAGTTTGTAATCAGGGCTGGTGGTCCATCGCCCTGCTCTAAAGATAAACTCTAAGCATAATCCACTTCGAAAGAGGGCCAAAGGATCTTTGATGGACATTAGCTATAGTATATAGCTCAACAGCTGTAACAGAATACTTTTATTTATTTATTATTATTTATGTTTCAACAATGACAAAAAAAAGCCAGCGGTGGACCGACATAGCAAACGCTGTGACTGTTGTCGATCAAAGGGGCTTTAAAGACATGGTCAAAACACGATCCAAGCTATGCGTTACCTGCCTGCAGACACTTGAGAAAAGGTTTTGCATTTTTCTATTGCAGTTTTGCACAATACATTTTCTTAAAATACCTCTGTACTATGTGAAATATGCAGGGATTAAAGCAAAAAACAAATTCTCCTGACTTTTTTTCAGGCCAAGTCATATTCTTATTTTAACCTGCACTGTATTTTTTTTAGTAGCGTTAGAGTTTTAAGGGAGCCTACTTGTAGAGCCTACTGTCCTGACTGTGACTATAGACCCTACTGTTGTGGTTGTTGTGCCAGGCAGGGAGGCTGTGTGCTGGAGAGCGTGGTTGTTGTGCCAGGCAGGGAGGCTGTGTGCTGGAGAGCGTGGTTGTTGTGCCAGGCAGGGAGGCTGTGTGCTGGAGAGCGTGGTTGTTGTGCCAGGCAGGGAGGCTGTGTGCTGGAGAGCGTGGTTGTTGTGCCAGGCAGGGAGGCTGTGTGCTGGAGAGCGTGAATGCAAGTCTTGTGGCTAGCTTCTGATTGATGGCGAGCTAGCACCCACAGCCATAAAAAAAAATGTGAACCCTCAGTGTTTCCCCACAGGATTTAGTGAGACTGTGGTGGTGGGTGAACCTCGGCCCCTCTAGGGGGGTCTGGGGGCACTTTGCACTTTGAGAGCAAAATTAAGAGGCTAGATCTATGATGAACTTTGTGCTCAAAACACAAAATCGACTAGACACTAGAGCATACATTTGAGCCATCAAAGAAATGAAGCAAAAGTAGTTACCTGTGTTGAACTAGTATATTTTTTAGAAAATAAAAAAAAATAGACTGGATTACTATTACGACTACTACCACTGCCTGGCTACCAGTGCACGTGAGCGGCGCGGGGAGCGGAGCGGGCGGTTTTGACGTGAGCGAGGAGTGGGTTTTAAAATGGGTCGGCGCGACGTCCGGAGCGAGAGTTCTCCTCCGCTCCAATCCGCTCACACAGTGGTTTAACACTGATGTAATATACATGTAGTACAATGCCAAAGCAACAGATGGCGATGTACAAACATGAAGGCCATTTTCAACCAATGAGAAGGGTGAACCTGTGATATCCTGTTCAGGCTTTGTCACTCACATCCTGTTAGAAAAAGTTTTGACACCATTGTTGTTGTAGTTAGCTTACATGCTAACGTTAATGGCAGCGACCATAGCATTGTGGCTAGGCTAGCTATCATTGCTTAATAGAGCTAGTGAATGGATAAACAACGTTATTTAACATTGCAGAATGGGTACAATTACAATGCGGCTCAATACAAACAATTGTTAAGGGGCCCAGGGGGTGTAGACTGTTGTAGTTTGAGCTAATTTACACCATGCTCCAAAAAAAAATCTGCCGAGCAATGTGGCGCGGGGAGCGCTCGATTCAAGGTGAGCGAGCGGAGAGCCTGCGCCGATCCGCTCACGTGGCCTGCTGGCTACTGATGCATCCCTATTGGCAAACTTTATATTAAAAAAACTAGGGATGTCCGATATTATCGGCCGACCGATATTATCGGCCGATATCGGCAGTAAAATGTGATATCGGAAAATATCGGTATCGGTAAAAAAAAAAAAAAAAAACAATAACAATTTTTTTTTTTTTTTTTTTTAACATTTATTTAACCTTTATTTACCCAGGCAAGCAAGTAAGAACCAATTCTTATTTTATTTATTGTCAAAAGTATGCATGTTGGTTTAAAATGTTCATTTTTACTTTTTTAATTATCATATTTTGCACAGATAATGCTTACATTTAGAAAGCCTTTTGAATGCATCCAGTGAAATTATTAGTTACCTGAAATTATTCCATTTTTTGGGGGGGAAACCCTGCATATATCGGTATCGGTTTATATCGGTATCGGTATCGGAAATTGGAGTTGGACAATATCGGAATATCGGTATCGGTAAAAAAGCCAATATCGAGCATCCCTAAAAAAAACGCTTTAATGCCTGAATATGTCCTAGTAATACAATAGTACAGTAATAGCTGCCAGTGTTTTACCCCTTCAGAAGCATTTATATAGACATTTTAAGATATACCGTGATATATACCGTTACCGTCTACGCTTCAAATTATACAGTGATATACATTTTAGACCCTACCGTCCAGCCCTACCCTCACCTTCAGCAGCGTCCTGGGTGCGCAGGGTCTCCACTACTTTGTTGCCCAGAGCAGCGACGGCCTCGACTGAAAGAGATGAAATACGTGCAACATTAACTCACACGGGAAGAAAGACTATTCTAAATAAGTGGCTACTTTTGTTCTGCTGCTACTTTAGCTCCGTTAACTCTTTGACATCGGACACCATCTGTGAATCCCAACTCACGTGTGGGCAGGATCTTGAGGATGACAACCAGGTCAGCGACGTTGTGTCCCGTCGTCATGGTGCCCTTCTTGTATGAACCCACCTGACGCACTTCTTCGATTTGCTGGGAGGAGAGATTAGGAACAGCACAGAAAACGTCATCATGATAGTAACATCAGCATGGAAGTGAATTATGAATTACTGAGAGGCTCAAGTAAAGTTTATATTGGGAATGTGGCCGATGCTCCACCTATACCAGCAGAGAGTCTACCAGCAGAGAGTCTACCAGCAGAGAGTCTACCAGCAGAGAGTCTACCAGCAGAGAGTCTACCAGCAGAGAGTCTACCAGCAGCAGAGAGTCTACCAGCAGCAGAGAGTCTACCAGCAGCAGAGAGTCTACCAGCAGAGAGTCTACCAGCAGAGAGTCTACCAGCAGAGAGTCTACCAGCAGAGAGTCTACCAGCAGAGAGTCTACCAGCAGAGAGTCTACCAGCAGAGAGTCTACCAGCAGAGAGTCTACCAGCAGAGAGTCTACCAGCAGAGAGTCTACCAGCAGAGAGTCTACCAGCAGAGAGTCTACCAGCAGAGAGTCTACCAGCAGAGAGTCTACCAGCAGAGAGTCTACCAGCAGAGAGTCTACCAGCAGAGTGTACCAGCAGAGTCTACCAGCAGAGTCTACCAGCAGTCTACCAGCAGAGTCTACCAGCAGAGTCTACCAGCAGAGAGTCTACCAGCAGAGAGGCTACCAGCAGAGAGGCTACCAGCAGAGAGGCTACCAGCAGAGAGGCTACCAGCAGAGAGGCTACCAGCAGAGAGGCTACCAGCAGAGAGGCTACCAGCAGAGAGGCTACCAGCAGAGAGGCTACCAGCAGAGAGGCTACCAGCAGAGAGGCTACGAGCAGAGAGGCTACCAGCAGAGAGTCTACCAGCAGAGAGGCTACCAGCAGAGAGTCTACATTTAGACATGGAAAAAAGGATCTTGTAAATGATAACACAATGACAACAACATGTCCTTTCAGCCCTACTCACCACTTCAAAGTTGCCCGGAGCAACAATAAGGTTGTCGATAACGTTGTTGATCTTTGTGACCAGGGACAGGATGGAGGACTAAAGAGAGGGATGGGCCAGAGAGCACAGAGAGAGGGGCCAGATAGCACAGAGGGAGGAGTAATAAACAAATGTTTTTCATTTAGAAAACAGTATTCCCATGGCTGGCGTTGATATGCTGCACGCTAACGGAGCTAACCAACAACCGGACACTCAAGCAAATAACGAGGGTACATTTTGACTTCCGGACGGGGGTTCCAAAATAAAAGAGCGACGTCTATAGCACTATAGCTCTTTTATTTTGGAACCCCCCGACCGGAAGTTAGCCTAGTTATCTGCTTTAGTGTCCGGTTGCTGGTTAGCTCTGTTAGTGTGCAGCATATCAACACCAGCCATGGGAATACGGTTTTCTAAATTGGGGAGGCTTTTAATCGTCAAGGTAAGAGGATTTTAAGTCATGGTATCCATAAACTTCAATCGGTTCGGATCCTTTGAATGAAATGAGAATGTAAACAAACACGGCGTCACGTTAGAAAGTAGCACTGAAATCACTGCGCCCAGAGAGGAGTGGTTCGGCAAAAAATAGTTCCGAGCATATTTGCTTATAAAACGTAAATGTCGAATTCGATTATTTTTTATTTCTCCAGGTGGTAAATACACAGGTCACAACATGTTTACAGGAACGTTTTGGAGTTGTATTTGGAGTGTATTTCGTGACTGTAGGGAACTTCAGGGTACAGGTCTGCCCCACTTCCAGTGATGAAGCTAAGCTAACGGAGCAGGCGTTCCCTAAGCCGTTAGTAAGACCTGGGTCACCTGCTCAGCGGGCATTAGTTAGGCCTAAAAAAATAGTTTGTTTCCGGTTGCCGACCGACCCTGCCGATTTAGGTGCGACCCAATATATTTTATGAGTTTTGGAAAAAAAAGGTATATATAAAAAAAATTATAATAATGGCCACGAAATCTGGAGACGCTGGGCTCGCCTGTTCGAGCCCAGCGCTCCACATTTGCTTTCAGTTTAGCTGGTCGTCCGTACTAATACACATTGGCCGTATTAGGGGGTGGGAAACTGATGGGTGGGGATTGGGCGTTGTGGACAGCGACTCCTACAGGTCGGTTGGTGCGCCTGCGCAGTAGAATCAGGAAGTGTCGGGGGTAGCGTGAGCCTCCCACGCGTTACTCGTCGCCACTGAGAGATCGAGCTGCGCAGGTGAAAAGATGCGACTGCTGTTACCTCAAGTACCGGAGGGGACTTGTGCTATGTATGACTTAGTCCACATTGCAGCCGGCTTGTGGGAGGCAAGAAACAGCGTTCGTGACAGGGGAGGGTTGAATTGGATGATACGAAATTGGGATGGGAGAAAATATAGAAAAATGGGAGAAAAAGTGGATCAAAAAAAATAATAATAATAATAAAAGTAATTTTTTCTTTTTTGAATAAAGCTTCATAGAAATCTTAGTCAAACCTTTAGTATTATGGATATTAAACATGCTGGCATGCATCCATGTTGTTGTGAACATTTTAATTAAATAAAGAAATTCCCTATCCATAGTCGCCGTGGGAAAGAATAAAATAAAAAAATGTAATAAAATAAATTCCCCACCTACCCACGGAGTCGGTACCGACCCTTTTTTGACATTATGATCATATATTCATATTTTTATGAGTGATGCAATAAATGTGTAGCTCACCTGTTCAGCGGGCGAGGGGCTGAGGTCCTGGTTCCTCTTCAGGAGACACTCACTGAAAGCCGTCTCGTCAGCCGCTGGCTTCACTCTGGGAAACGCCATCTCACACTGCGACAAGCAGCAGCCTCGTTTAGCGTTTCACACTTTATCTACAGCACTAGTATCCATTCTCCAAAAGAGATAGCCAGGCTAATTCTCGCATGACATGATATAACAACTGAAAAGGTCCTTTTGTCATTTAGCTGTATTGTCATGTCAGTCCCTCTCTTCAGACATGGAAACAGTTCTCCCACTAAGGCAGATTAGCACAAGGCACAAATGTAAACTCACCACATAGAAGTCAAACGGGATGTGAGGGACGAACGGGCGATACCTAAAATGGGAACAAAAATGAACAATCAACCTTTTTGTACCGACAGTATAGCCACTAGGGTTGGGTATGCACAGCTCCTACTTTTTCAGTCCCGATACCAATACCTGGTCTTTGGGTATTGGCCAATACCGAGTACCGATCGTTCAATTAATAAACTGTATGCCTCACTGTGTGGAAGAGACTGGGATAATTATTTTGTGCAAGGCAACATCAGGCTCGACTTAAAACATTACTTTCCTAACTTAGTGAAACTAAATGTAACAAATTAACACGATATAAATGTACTGAATTGGTATTTCTTATTTTATTTTTATACCTGATCCAGCAATTTTATTCATATCAGGGCTGATATCCTATATCAATATGGGATCAGTGCATCCCTAGTTGGTAGGGGTGTAACGGTACGCGGATACGTACTGTACCGCCTCAATGGGGTCCTCCGGTACAGTACACGCTGTGCACCGAAAGATTGCAACGGTATGGAACCTTTTTTTGCGGAACTTAAATCCCCCCGGCCCCAATATAACGTGCACAACTAACCGGATGTTGTTTGTTCATACCACGCAGCGCGCAGCTACACTGAACGAGAGCTGTAATTCAGCATAGCATATTAGCCTTAGTATGGCGGGTGCAATACTAACTGACAAGCCAGAGCCATGTCATTGTTCAACTTTATTGCGAACTTTATCACGCATTTGAAACGGCATCGCCCGAATGTGAATATCACTGGTACACGGAAGAAACAGATCCTAGTGTAAGATGCTGCTTGTTGCATTCAAGCAGCATCTCGCTATTAATGCAGACCGGGCCAAAGCAATAACAAACGCCATAGGTGTTTTTATAGCAGCAGATCTGCGACCACACTCCGTTGTCGAGAACACTGGGTTTAAGCACATGTTAAAAGTAATATAGCCCCGCTACCTAGTTCCCTCGTCCGTATTTCAGCCAGCAAGTCATACCACCAGCTCTGTATAAACTAGACTTTCATGACTGAAAGGGGTAATGTATAAACAAGCACACGCTACAGTTGTCCACGACTTATCCTCCAAGGCATCTGCTATATAATAATCTTCAGATTTACTTAAGTGTTATTAGTAGGTTACAGCAGTAAGCATTAGTTTGCTCAGTCAATTATGGCCAATTGTTTTATATTGTTTAATAAATAGATAAATGAAGCAATTTTTTTTGTACCCCCCCCCCCCCCGTACCGAAAATAATACCGAACTGTGACTTCAAAACCGAGGTACGTACCGAACCGTGGATCTTGTGTACCGTTACACCCCTACTAGTTGGGTACCGTTCACATCTGAACCGATACCAGTACTGGTACCTGGGAATTGATACCGGTACTTGAAAATGTTATTTCAGTAGTCCAAACATCTCAATTTCAACATTGATATTTATTTAGAACATTTAGAACATGCCAAATTAAATGCTCCTCAAAAGGTAGCTATTCCCTGGGGACAGTTTCTGCTGGAATAGGGGCTTTATTATCTGGTAATATATGGCTATGTTTCTGCATGGAATAGGCTTTATTATCTGGTAATATATGGCTATGTTTCTGCATGGAATAGGCTTTATTATCTGGTAATGTATGGCTACGTTTCTGCTGGAATAGGCTTCATTATCTGGTAATATATGGCTACGTTTCTGCATGGAATAGGCTTCATTATCTGGTAATGTATGGCTACGTTTCTGCTGGAATAGGCTTTATAATCTGGTAATATATGGCTACGTTTCTGCATGGAATAGGCTTTATTATCTGGTAATGTATGGCAAGCCCTTCAATCATCATCACCAGGAAATACGGAGATGTTGTTCTCAGCATGCAAAAACTAGACCAATATCGACCAACGGAGAAGGTTTGGTAGCAGAAACCCAGCGGTGAAGGTAATAATAACACAAAGAACAGGCAGAACAACTCACCCTTGCACCAGTCCTCCTCTGGAGCCGAACCGGCCCCCACGGCCCCTGCCCCGCTCTCCTCTGGAACACAGAACAGTCATGTTGATGTGGGACTTCTCAAAGCTTCCCACACAATGTTACAAAAAGTCAGGATGAGCCACATTAAAGGAACACTGTCTGCAACGTGATGGGAGATGTGCCGACAGTCTTCTCCGGAGTCAGACGTGAAGAGAGATACCGGTCTCTCCTCTCAGAGCATTCAGTGGAAAGCTAGCACAGCACAAATTAATGGACGCGGATTAGGGACCACTAGCCTAGCTTTAACTCTGGGAACCGCTAGGCTAGTCGGTCCGTATCCGCTTCCATTTATTTGTGCTAAGCTAGGCTAGCTTTCTATTGAACACAGAGAGGAGACTGTGCAGCTAACTCGTGTTAAAGGGGAACCATCTTATAAATGGCCTTTTTGAGTGTTTAGCATTGTTTCCTAGCTATGTGAACTTATATTAATATGATCTATGTCTCAAAATTCTCATATTGGCGCATTCTTCCAATTCTCCTCTCACAATATTCACCCTCACTGAACTGAGTCATTTGAAAATGTGCCCTATATGTGATGTCAGAGAGACTCAGCTGCATGTTAATGTTCAGGTGAACCAGAACGCGCAGTGGTTTAGGAGCCCAGGCTCAAAACAGCTCGAGATCTTGAGGTAGAAAAATGCTGTTTTTGAGGACTTGATTAGAAATACAAAACAATGAATAAAAAAAATATATATATTACAGAGGTGTTCCATACTCACAGGAATTGTGTAAAAGTGCCCAAATAGTGAAAGAAATAGTAAAATAGTTCCCCTTTAAAGCCACACGCCGACATGATGGGTCTCACCGTGTCCAGAGAGAGACTAGAAGATAGAGACCAGTCTCCTCTCTGTGTTCATTAGATCTGGCTGCGAGCTAGCCTAGCTTAGCACAATGAATGGAAGCGGACATGACCGGTTAGCCTAGCTTAGCACAATGAATGGAAGCGGACATGACCGGTTAGCCTAGCTTAGCACAATGAATGGAAGCGGACATGACCGGTTAGCCTAGCTTAGCACAATGAATGGAATCGGACATGACCGGTTAGCCTAGCTTAGCACAAATTAATGAATGGAAGCGGACATGACCAGTGTTAGTTGCCTAGGCAGCTCTCTACTGACCACAAAGAGGAGACTGGTCTCTATCTTCTCTAACTCTCTGGAGAACATTATTATTATTATTATTATTATACGGTCAGGATCCAAAATGGAGTCCTGCCGTCGAAGCCACGCCGCAGCTCGTTAGCTCGGAGGCTAACCCGAACCCTAGCGTTACATGTCCAGCACGACGACAGGTTCGGTATTATTGTACACAACATTCACTCACTGTAACGTCCTCTACATAATAACACAACATGTAAAGACAGAAGCACCTCATTGCGTACGACGTGTTGATGCGGAGCCGCTGAGCTGCAGAGAAACGACGAGGCGCAGGTTCAGTGCTGAGGGACGAGGCCGGATGTGCTTCTTCTGCGCTCTAATGGCGGGACGTGCAGCGGTGCATACTGCCCCCTGCTGTAGCGGAGCGGGTACTGCACCAGGGTTTTACATACTTCAGGTGAATGAATGAATGAATGAAAACTTTATTTAACAGATTGCAGAATGGGTACAATACAGTACGGCTCAATACATACAATTGTTAAGGGGATGCAGACCTGAGAAAGACGTTTGTCTTGTTTCCATCAGGGTCCCCCATTTTCAATTCATATAGACATTTATGACATAGGGACATATAGGTATTTAGTACTGATACATTTGTGACATAAACGGTATTCAAATATACAGTACTGTTACCCCTAGATCCTGACAGAGTATATACATATGATGGGGAGGGGACTGTACATTAGGAGGGGGTGGGTGGGTGGGAGAGAAATATACATACGGTGGGGAGGGAATATATACATGCGGTGGGGAGGAGACTGTCTATTAGGAGGTGGTGGGGGTTTTGGGCATTTACGGTGGCCAGTTTCGAATTGCAGCCTCCCGTAGGTGTTCTTTAAGAGCGGTTTTGAATGTGGGCAGGGATTCACATTCCTTTACAGCTTTGGGTAGGGCGTTCCACATTGTTGTGGCATAATTGCGAAACGTGTTTAGTCCCTTGTTTGAGCCGAATCTGGGTTTAACATGATTTGTTGAGCTTCCTCTGGTGTAGTGGTTGTGGTATTCATTGACCTTTGGGAAGTATTTTGACATGTACATGGGCACCCCGGTCGTATAGTGTATCTTGTAGACCAGGCCCATTGCAAGTTGCTGTACTCTGTCGTCTACTCTAAGCCATCCTAGGTTGTCAAAGTGGGCAGGGGTGAGGTGGGTTCTGGGGTTCAGGTCAAGTAGTAGTCTGACCAGTTTGTTTTGTGATGTTTGTAATTTTGTTTTAAGCGCCTTTGAGGTGCTTTGGTACCATGAGGTGCATGCATAGTCATAGTACCCTTGAATGAGTGCTCCTGCCAGAGTCTTCAGGGTATTCTTGTTTACCAGAGAGGAGATCCGGTACAAGAATCTAGTTAGTTGGTTGACTTTTTTTATTACATTGGATGCCATTTTGTCACAGGAAAGATTTGCCTCTAGGATGGAACCCAGGTAGGTAATTTCATCTTTCCTTGTGACAATATTGTCACCCACTGCAACTGAGAAGCCGTCGGTCTTGCTGAGTTTGTTATTTGAACCGAAGAGAATGGACTCTGTTTTGCCCATGTGTAATGATAGTTTGTTATCAGCAAACTAAATCTATCCATTTATTGATTGATTGATTGATTGAAAACTTTATTAACAGATTGCAGAATGGGTACAATACAGTACGGCTCAAATCTAACCATCTAACAATCTGATCCTGTATCATTAACCCTTTCACTGCCACACGACACTACAGCCGGTTAACCCTTTCACTGTGTGACAATAAAGAAGGCATAGCCCTTTACTATCACACAACCGACGGTGAATGATGCTCCATCATTAGCATCATTAGCTCCGGTTCTCTGTTGCATGGTCTATGAACATAGAATCCAAGAAATGGTAGCAGTTCTTGATTAATTTAAGTTACTGGAGATTTTACATTTAACAACAGCAAAACATCAGTTTACAAACTCTCAAACACATCTTACAGTATAATCCAAGCCCCCAGATCCAGTTATATGCTTAATACTTAATGCTTAAAAACTAAAACATGTGCAGTTAAACAGTCTCAGGTGTCGTGGACGTCTATATTTTAGGAGCACCTGTGAGACATCAAGTTGAAATAAAGATTCTTGAGAAGTGACAAGTTGTCTTTGTCAGTATTATTTCAAGAGATTTTGATTGGCAATGTTCACCTATAATCATATAGCAGTGACAATGATTATGAAATAATTACATACGGAGACAGCCAGAACAAGTTACTCTTCCATTCCATTTTTCTCAACTTGGTTACCATGGTTACTTGGTTTCCCATTAATGACCTAGACTGTGGCGGCCCGCCACAGTTGTATAATGAATAAAGTTTGCCAATAGGGATGTATAGGGATAGGGATGTATCAGTAGTATTGGCAGTGGTAGTAGTGGTAATAATAATCCACTATATTCTTTTATTTTCAAAAAAATAAACCAGTTCAACACAGGTAACCACTTTTGCTTCATGCTCTAGTCCAGTGGTTCCCAAACCTCTCCTCGAGGCACCCCAGCCGGTCCATGTATTTGTTAAGGGGAGACACTGCAGGTGAATAGGGTAAAAAAATTAACTAATAGATATCACAATGAAACTTCCCCAGTTGATTACTTATATTAAGACAAGACTTTTTTGTATTACAAGTTTTCTGAAATTGTATGTTTAAATATGCAAATTAGGCATTATCTACTTAAATATGCACTAATTTGCATATAATTCCAGGACAGAAATCTGAACATTGGATAAAGCCATTTTCAAAATTATAGTTTCATTTTGTTGACATATTAGAGCCAAAGGTTATTACAGAGGGGATTTTGGATATCTCTTTTTATCACTCCATAAATCAGAAAATACTCCATTCAGTCCATTTTTATGGTAAAATTCCATATTTCGCCATGTTTTTAGGAATAAAATGTGATATAAATCAGGGTATGAATGCGATATCAACAAACCCTTCTGTAAATACCTTCAGAACATAGATATGAATAGAACTGGATGGTTTGGTGTATGTGAGTGCTACTGAAGTGGAGATTTCTGGCTCAGAGTATGAGGAAAAACTCTTAAAACTCATTTTTGGGAAAACGCCTTCAAAGTTCTGTATTGTAAAATGCCATACTTTTTTTTTTAAACAGATATTTACAAACACAATACCTAATCAAACCATTAGTAATAGACAACCTAAACACATGCCTGATAACTGAATAATAATAATAATGATGTTATTGAACTGAACAGAAATACACACAGGCTACAAACAGTGTAGTACAGTGTAGTACCCCCTAATAGGCAGAAACTATTTGAATAGATATCACTATGAAACTTTCCCAATTTGTTATGTACATATAAACTAAGAAAAAATATATTGCAAGTTTTCTGAAATGTATGTTTATATATGCAAATGAGGCACTTCCCCATTAAATATGTGCACATTTATGGATGCAATAAGGCAAAATGATGTAAAATAAACAACTAAATGTGTGTTATTGACGTTTTATTGTCACTAGTTTCATAGAAGACATGTTTAGGAAGCAAAATATAACAAAATCTCAAAATCAACAAAAAAAGTATATTTGACTATTCACCTGCAGTGTCTCGCCTTAAATTCCACCACCAGCACACCTTGATTCAACTAATAAAGGGCTTGTTAAGTTGAATCAGGTGTGCTGGTGGTGGAATTAAACAAATACATTGAACGGCTGGGGTGCTTCGAGGAGAGGATTGGGAAGCACTAGTCGATTTTGTGTTTTGAGCACAAAGTTCATCATAGATCTAGCCTCCTTATTTTGCTCTCAAAGTGCACCAGATTGATGCATTTAACTTTCAAATGTAAAAAAAAAGGGTCGGAGGTTCACCCCCCATAGTCTATTGAAGATCCTGTGGAAAACACTGTACTAAGTTACAAATGTGTGAAGAGTCCCACCCTAAATATGATTGGTTGTCTGAAAAGGCGCGATAGTGACGACACCAGCGCCTTTTCAGAAAAGTTCAGAAGTTTTCAACTTAAGCACAAGAAAGTGTTTTTCCTCTAGGCGGCTGCATACACTCACTCCTCATTGGGAACAATTGAAAAAAAGACGCCTGCGCCCAGAAAGAGGACGTGTGCCCTTATACTTCATGCAGTCAGAAAATACATAAGCTGTCATACTTATGTCTTTCATTCTTTAACATACATTCTAAGGACCTGAATTGTATGTAAAGATTTGAACCCTTTCACTATTACGTTCATATGGTGTGAGAGGAATGGTTCTTGAATGGTTGAGTAGTTATCTCCACAATAGGCAACAATATGTGCAGTTGGCAGATGTCAAATCTGAGCTCATGAAAATTGAATGTGGGGTACCGCAAGGTTCTTGGGTTTTGGGGCCCAAACTCGTTCTTTTATATATTAATGATATTTGTGATGTTTCAAAACTATTACAGTTTGTCTTGTTTGCTGATGATACCAATTTTTTTTGCTCTGGAAATAATTTAAAGGAACTAGCTGAATAGATTGTGTATGAAATGACAAAGCTAAAGAAATGGTTTGATGTAAATAAGCTATCACTGAATCTGAAAAAAACTAAATTTATGATTTTTGGCAATCGAAAACTAGATGAAAATATAGTACTGACTTGATATAGTTGATATAGAGAGAGTTAATGAATTTCGTTTTCTTGGTGTGATTATGGATGATAAATTAACATGGAAATCGCACATAGCACACGTTAAAAAAAATATGTCCAAGAGTATTTTTGTTATGAATAAAGTAAAGGATGTGTTAAGAGTATGAGGCAATGAGAACACTCTACTGCTCACTCATCTCACCTTATATCAGTTATTGTGTTGAAGTATGGGGGAATACTTATGGGACCAATATAAAACCATTATATATACTACATTTTTATAATGCATAATGCAGGACCTGTTGCAGAGGTCTTTATTCGGCATGCAACGACACTCAATGTTTTAGTGGTACACACAGCAGTTAGTTTAGCACACACACCGGAACACACACGCATGCATTGTCTCTTTAGGATCGCAGATGCGATTTGTCTCTGCGATTAACCCATCCCGTCGTCCTTCCCCCCCAAGGGCAGCCGGGAGCAGACAGGCGTCAATGTGAGCCGCGCCAGGGGACCAATCCAAGTGCTCCTGTCCGTCTTCGTCAAGGACGCCACAGCGTTAGCGATCTGTTGTTGTGCATGTTTTTCCATTGGGTTTATCTTATCGGGGGGGAAACCCTTGCGAGGGCTGTAAGAATCACACAAAGTGAATTATCGAGAACACAAATACATTATTTATTAAATCTAGAATAATTAAACTTGAAGACATGGTTTAAGTTTCAAACAATGTTAATTATGTTTAGGGCAAGAAATAATACACTGCCAGAAAAACTACAAAATCTTTTTCATTTAGAAAGTGAGTTTAGTAGGAGAAAATACAATTTTAAACATCAGTTTGCACGTACCACACTTAAACAGATGTGTCCTTCAGTTATTGGTGTAAAGTTGTGGAATTCTCTCCATGTAATAGTGTTTATCAATTAAAAAAAAATTATAAAAAAAAAATATTTAGTCAGTATGAAAATCAAATGTGATCTGAATAGTGAGATCTTTTCTTTTTTTTCTTTCTTTTATTCTTTATTATTATTTAATTTTGTCTTGTTTAACAGTGGATTGTGTGTTTCTTGTATAATGGTATAAATTATTATTTTGTGTAAATTAGGTTGTACGCCGACCATTAAGTAAATACTTGTTTAGTTTAGGAATAAGGGGCAGGTAACTAAGATTTATTCTTCTTCCTGCTCCTTTTGTCCATGGAATGATATTTATGATTGTGTAATGAAGAAACTCTGATTGTATTGATTCCATGTGGCAAATAAAAACTCTGAACTGAACTACCACACCACAGAAGGTTAGTTTAGTTTACTCAGTTTATTTGATCAGGGACAGTGCCAATCAATCAACAGTTTATAAATTTATAAATGAATACAAATTAAAACTGTAAATATGCCAACATTAGCAGGGTTGCTAGTTTTCAGTTGTAGTCCCTGTAGGCCAGATGTTTAAGCCAGAAAACACTACAGTGAACCGTCTGTAGTGTGGTAGTGAACCGTCTGTAGTGTGGTAGTGAACCGTCTGTAGTGTGGTAGTGAACCGTCTGTAGTGTGGTAGTGAACCGTCTGTAGTGTGGTAGTGAACCGTCTGTAGTGTGGTAGTGAACCGTCTGTAGTGTGGTAGTGAAAGGGTTAACCTTCTGTAGTGTTTGTGAAAGGGTTAACCCTTTGTCATGTGGCAGTGAAAGGGTTAACCTTCTGTATTGTCGCAGTGAAAGGGTTAACCTTTGTATTGTCGCAGTGAAAGGGTTAACCATTTGGTAGTGAAAGGGTTCAAGTAAACGAGCTGCACAGGATTCAAAGCAGCCACTGACGTCACATGACCCACGATCCACATCTGCCCCAGCGGTCAAGTCTCATCCACAATCCACGCTTTTCTTTTTCTTTACAAATGGTCCCATATTTTATTGGCAAAGGATTTCTGAAAAAAATATATACAGTTAAAGAATTCCATCAGTGACGACAAATATACAATGTGATAATATTAATACTCTGGACTAAAAGGTGGTAAGGTAGTGATGATTTGTTAAAGGTGCTATAAATAACATTATTATGTAATATTTTTTTTAAATAATACATCCACAGAGCTTTTAGAAAGGTGTGGAATAAAAGTATTGCTTTTCAAAAAGCCCCCAAAAGATTATTGATGAATTAATTTATCATTTAAAAAAAAAATTGGCGGGTCCAAAACGAATGTTGTCGTTTACATGCATGTATCCCCTCCTCACTTCCCCATGTGGAGTGCACCTGATAAATGACACGCCGGTGTGTGATAGTGCGACATCTAGTGGCTGAATGTTATCTGTAGCAGCTTTTTTTTTTTTTAAACTTTGGCCATTTCCCTGGCACTTTTATACGTTTATCGCATTTATACTTGGTCAAGTTCGACCGACAGAAGCAGGCTGAAAGGGTTCAGATGGGGGGGAAGACACTCTGGGAAAGGCACGGCTGCAGTCCGGGATTCGAACTCGCTCAGCCCCAGATCCGTGACGAGCACGGTTGTCCACGGCGCTGAAATAGCACTCGCGGTACGTGGTGAGCTACTGGAGCTCCCCTTCTGTAGCAGCTTTAAAGAAACGATTCAGTCGATGAACTCAATCAATCAATCAATTATCTTTAATAACTCGTTGCTCAGCTGGAGCTGAAATCCTTCCAGGTGTTCCTTCAGCTTCTCCCGCACGTCTTCTCTCATGACCACAACCCTCTGCTGACCTCTCTGCCCGTCATCAGCGGACATTAAAACCCTCTGCTGACCGCTCTGCCCGTCATCAGCGGCCATTAAAACCCTCTGCTGACCGCTCTGCCCGTCATCAGCGGCCATTAAAACCCTCTGCTGACCGCTCTGCCCGTCATCAGCGGCCATTAAAACCCTCTGCTGACCGCTCTGCCCGTCATCAGCGGCCATTAAAACCCTCTGCTGACCGCTCTGCCCGTCATCAGCGGCCATTAAAACCCTCTGCTGACCGCTCTGCCCGTCATCAGCGGACATTAAAACCCTCTGCTGACCGCTCTGCCCGTCATCAGCGGACATTAAAACCCTCAGTCCTCTGGACACCTTCTCTAAACCCGACCCATCGCTGTTCACAGCCACCGGTCTAAAATCTCTTTGAAAATCCATCTCCGACACCAGGATGGTCTGTGTGTCTTCAGCCACTTCCATCCCGATGACACTCCTGTCGTCCACCGGTATCAAGAGCAGTTGTCCTTCTGCACCTTCCTGAACCCAGAACACCTGCTGTAGGGGATCGTCGTCCTGCTGTAGGGGCTGGTCCTGCTGTAGGGGCTGGTCCTGGGTGCTCTGGGAGGCCAGGCTGGGCTGCAGGTGCTGCACCTGGGTGCTCTGGGAGGCCAGGCTGGGCTGCAGGTGCTGCACCTGGGTGCTCTGGGAGGCCAGGCTGGGCTGCAGGTGCTGCACCTGGGTGCTCTGGGAGGCCAGGCTGGGCTGCAGGTGCTGCACCTGAAGCTGAAGTTCCACCCGAGTCTGGCTCGGCAGCAGAGGAGCAGGTGAGCCACCGTGAGGATCCAGTGACGCTGCTCTCCCAGGCAGCCTCTCCAGCACACACACCCGCACGTCCTCCGCGGCACCTTTGCCCACTTCGTACGAGTAATGGTATTTTCCATGACTTCCCGGGGATGCCGGTCCTTCACTTGAATTGGGTGTCGCTGCCTTCTTTTGACTTTGAAATCTCTTTGGCGGTTTTAGCCGCTTGCCGTACTCTCCACCACTCTCGTTAAGGCGAGACCTCAAAGGGTCGCCCCGCATCACTGCCTGCCCGTCTCTCCTAGTCTTAGGAACTCTGCTGGACGCTCTGCCCCCGTCGTCCTCTCCACCTCTGCCGCAGTAAAAGCAGTACCCGCCCTCTTCCTCTGACCCAACCCTAGAGTCTATTGATGGAGCCCATTTCCCCCAGTCCATTGGTTCCTGGGGCCTGTCCTCAAATAGCCCCATGTCCTCCATCTCTCCATCCATCTCGCTGTCCTCCTGGCTGGCCAGAGATGAACCCATCTGTCCGTTATCCCTCCCCGCAGGCTGAGCCACCCTGGTGCCATCTCGTGAGAGAAGCGGCGTGTGTTTGAAACGTTTCTCTCGCAGGAGGGCGTTCCGCAGTCGGCTCTCCCGTCGCCGGGCCGCACTCAGCTGCCGCAGGGCCTTTTCCAGACAGTCGATGGCCCGGTCGCAACGTCTCCTCCACACCAGGGGGCAGAGCTGAGCATAGCTGTGCTCTTTAGACAAGTAGAACCCTGGAGGAGGGGGAAGTCTCCTCATGTAACGTGACGGGGAGTGGGGGAGGGGCGAGGGCGGAGACTGAGGAGGAGTTGGGACCGAGTCAGGACATTCCTGTTGGGGGGGGTCTTCAGAGGGCCCCCCCACAGGCTCAGAGGGTCGTTGTTGGGGGGGGTCTTCAGAGGGCCCCCCCACAGGCTCAGAGGGTCCTTGTTGGGGGGGGGGTTCAGAGGGTCCTTGTGAAGAGGCATCAGTCTCCTCAGCTTGGTTGGGCTTTTCCTCATTCATTGGTACAGAGCTATGAGTTTCTTCTTCTACTTCCTTATTTTCCCGTGTTCCATCTTGGTTAACCGACTCCACTTTCGTAGGCCGGGGATTTTTCCTAAAATTAAAAAACATGTTGAAAATCACTTACTGTCCTGAAACACTTAATAATAAATAATATAGTAGGGCCTCATGCATCCAAACCACAAACTAGTAAACTTTGGACTATTTCAGTGGATTTTGATCAAACAAAAGTGCAATGACCTGAACTGCATCAACATGGAGGACACAATTTGACCACATGGGGAAAAAACGAAAAAAACATTTAATTGATTTCTGCAACATGAGGCACAAACTGTTAAGCAAACATACAGAAAATGATATTTTTGCAAGATACTGCTCTGTATTCTGTTCATTCTGTCTTACAGACTTGATGAGACACCAGGAGAAAGCAGAGAGGGGGTAATGAGTCCAAACCAAACCAACTATCACGGGTCTAGGACTCCAGGGGGATCCTGCTCAGAGAGCAGACGTAGAGATCCACCAACATTCAGTCCAGGATCTGTGATCACCACTCATTACCTGCAGGCCTCATTCCAAGGGGACGAGACGATGCTGACCTGAGGCCATTTCATAATATGATTTAGATCACCTAAACACACTTTATATTTATTGGTAAAGGATTTGCACTACAACTCGTACACCTTACTGAAAATTGTACCTAAATTGTACCTCATCCCATTTCTGCTTTGCACTATATAGTATTGTATATTAGTACACTGCATAGTATATTGTATATTGTATGGTAACTCAGTTACTTCTATTCTGCATCGAACATTGTACATATGTATATACTGAACACTGTGACCTCTATTTTTACTTCTATTTTACATGCTATATTTTATTTCATACTTATCTTGTCTAACACAGTCTCTGGAGCGTAACAGAAAGAAGCATTTTGTATAAAAGTATTCTGTACTTCTGTATGACAACTATTAAAGAAACTTGAAACTTGAAAATTGAACTATGTGTTGTTGACCTGAGGCCATTTCATAATGTGTTGTTGTTGTTGACCTGAGGCCATTTCATAATGTGTTGTTGTTGTTGACCTGAGGCCATTTCATAATGTGTTGTTGTTGACCTGAGGCCATTTCATAATGTGTTGTTGTTGACCTGAGGCCATTTCATAATGTGTTGTTGTTGACCTGAGGCCATTTCATAATGTGTTGTTGTTGTTGACCTGAGGCCATTTAACAATGTGTTGTTGTTGTTGACCTGAGGCCATTTCATAATGTGTTGTTGTTGTTGACCTGAGGCCATTTCATAATGTGTTGTTGTTGACCTGAGGCCATTTCATAATGTGTTGTTGTTGACCTGAGGCCATTTCATAATGTGTTGTTGTTGTTGACCTGAGGCCATTTCATAATGTGTTGTTGTTGTTGACCTGAGGCCATTTCATAATGTGTTGTTGTTGTTGACCTGAGGCCATTTCATAATGTGTTGTTGTTGACCTGAGGCCATTTCATAATGTGTTGTTGTTGTTGACCTGAGGCCATTTCATAATGTGTTGTTGTTGTTGACCTGAGGCCATTTCATAATGTGTTGTTGTTGTTGACGTGAGGCCATTTCATAATGTGTTGTTGTTGTTGACCTGAGGCCATTTCATAATGTGTTGTTGTTGTTGACCTGAGGCCATTTCATAATGTGTTGTTGTTGACCTGAGGCCATTTCATAATGTGTTGTTGTTGACCTGAGGCCATTTCATAATGTGTTGTTGTTGTTGACCTGAGGCCATTTCATAATGTGTTGTTGTTGTTGACCTGAGGCCATTTCATAATGTGTTGTTGTTGTTGACCTGAGGCCATTTCATAATGTGTTGTTGTTGACCTGAGGCCATTTCATAATGTGTTGTTGTTGACCTGAGGCCATTTCATAATGTGTTGTTGTTGTTGACCTGAGGCCATTTCATAATGTGTTGTTGTTGTTGACCTGAGGCCATTTCATAATGTGTTGTTGTTGACCTGAGGCCATTTCATAATATGTTGTTGTTGACCTGGGCCCTATTCCCCGTACCTGGTTCAACTAAGTTGATCAAAAGTCCCATTATCCAGATTCAATTAACCCGATGTTTGAATCCGGGATTTTCCTGTTCCTCGAAGGTGGATTCAGTCTCGTTCATTTGAACCAGACTTGAGACTCAGGATAATTGCGCGCGCCCGCCTCAGCTGAAAAGACAGCAAGTGTCGATAGCAGAAATCCTGATTTTCTAACGGCATTGATTGATTGATTGATTTAAAACTTTATTAACAGATTGCAGAATGGGTACAATGCAGTACGGCTCAATAGCCTCGCCGACAAGTTAAATGCATAATCTATAGGCTAATTTTAAGTCCCTCATTACCCCAATCAATCAGATTATATTTCTTTAAACGTGCCTGCTGGCAGTATAGGCTTATGGAATGAATAATCAAATGAGATCTTGCTAGCGAAAATAATTAGTTCAACTCTTTCAGAATAACGATAAAAACAAGCACAAATAGTATATCTAATTGATACGAATTATATTATGAGGATATCTGTATGTGCTTGGGTATTATGTACTATATAAATACATGGTTTCTAAAGAGAGGCTTGGAGGGAGGCTTGCAATTACACTATTAATCAGGTTTTAATCTGTTTCGGACCTAATCCATACATGCATTGAATTGATTACCCTTTGGTAAATTATACCAGTGACACCTCATGTTCATCACCAGATAACAGTGCTTGAAAAGATAAATGCATTTTCTCAAATTCATTCATCAAAAACGTCAAAGGCTCATTCAATTTATCAAGTCACGTCATCAAATCCATCAAACAGCGCATCTCCTCATATATTTTAATCCCAGTTACAATATCACAATAACGTGTGACACTGTCACAGTGATAGTGATACAATTAAATACTCCACAGATTCAGATTCCTCATAATTCATATCCACAATCCGCGCATAGTCCATTTATGCCTTGCACTATATAGCATTGTATATTAGTACACTGCACAGTATTGTATATTGTATGGTAACTACGTCTACGAACATTGTACATATGTCTAAACTGAACACTGTGACCTCTTTTTTTACTTCTAATTTTTACTATGTTTTTATTTCATACTTATCTTGTCATGCACAGTCTCTGGAGCGCAACAGTAAGAAGCATTTTGTACAAAAGTATTCTGTACTTCTGTATGACAACTATTAAAGAAACTTGAAACTTGAAACTAGACGCTTCAGCTTGAATGAAACGCATCCGGGTGCTCCGTTAAGCAAATACACAGCGAAGAATATTAAACTAATCAGAGCCAAACACCCGATAGGTTTCATTAATTAAAAATATCCCAGCGGGATTCACATTTGCAATGATCCGTTTAGTCCGTTATTAAAATAACTGTGTCGCGACTCGCGAGCGCCGTATCCGTATAAATATGACGTGCATTATATAGGACAAAGTAAATTCATAGGCTGAATATGATTTATTATCAGCGTTACTGCAGACAGGGGTGTAGCTCCAGATACTGGGCCCCATGAAAGAATGTATTTTTAGGCCCCCAGTGAATGCGAGCGCTCGTTAGCGCGCGAGCGAAAACATTTTTGGCAATTTTTTTATTGATGAAAACGCATAATATGGTTTTTACCTATACATTCGGATCAGCAGTTCAGCACCTGCACTGTTGGTGGGTGAGCCTAGTAAAGGATGTCGCATTGCGTTCATCTTCAATGAATGGACCAATGCAACAACACAGTTGTTGTTGACCTGAGGCCATTTCATAATGTGTTGTTGACCTGAGGCCATTTCATAATGTGTTGTTGTTGACCTGAGGCCTTTATTATTTAGTAAATTCTTTCCAACAAATATGACCCCAATTGGCCTAAAGGGGGCGCTATAATTAAACTTTTTTACTTTGTAAGGTCAGAATTCCACACTGAGTCCGATTTACACAAAAGTTGATACAGACATCCATCTCTTTTTTTTTTAATAATCTTTTCCCCCCTTCTTTTTCCGTTTTTCTCCCATCCCAATGTTAGTCGTTATGCCAATTCTCAATCCCCTTCCTGGTCGTTGCGCACTTACCCCCCCCCCTACCGTCGGTCTGGGAGGGCGGAGACTATCACATGCTTCCTCCGACACATGTGTAGCCAGCCCACCGCTTCTTTTCACCTGGCAGCGCGGACTCTCACTGGGAGAGTGTAACGTGTGGAAGGTCACACTACCTCTCTTACGACCAGGACCCACTCGCTAACACTGCCAATTGTGTCAGTATGGACGGACGGCCAACCCGGAAGCACCACAGCTGGATTCGATCCTACTGTCTCTGTGGTGGTAGACAGACGCTTAGTCCGCTGCGCTACCCGGCCGCCCTCAGACATCCATCTCTATGCCCTCTACAAATTTGCCTCAAGGACCCATAAAGTCCGCCATCTTGGATTTTATGTAAAACAGATTTTTGACATCTCCTCCTAAACCGTAAGTCCGATTACTACCTAATTTGCTGTGGATCCTTATTGCCACGGTGGCACAGTGGTTAGCACTGCTGCCTCACAGCAAGAAGGTCCTGGTTCAGTGGTCAGCACTGATGCCTCACAGCAAGAAGGTCCTGGTTCAGTGGTCAGCACTGCTGCCTCACAGCAAGAAGGTCCTGGTTCAGTGGTTAGCACTGCTGCCTCACAGCAAGAAGGTCCTGGTTCAGTGGTCAGCACTGCTGCCTCACAGCAAGAAGGTCCTGGTTCAGTGGTTAGCACTGCTGCCTCACAGCAAGAAGGTCCTGGGTTCAGTGGTTAGTACTGCTGCCTCACAGCAAGAAGGTCCTGGTTCAGTGGTTAGCACTGCTGCCTCACAGCAAGAAGGTCCTGGGTTCACAGTGGTTAGCACTGCTGCCTCACAGCAAGAAGGTCCTGGTTCAGTGGTTAGCACTGCTGCCTCACAGCAAGAAGGTCCTGGGTTCACAGTGGTTAGCACTGCTGCCTCACAGCAAGAAGGTCCTGGTTCAGTGGTTAGCACTGCTGCCTCACAGCAAGAAGGTCCTGGGTTCACAGTGGTTAGCACTGCTGCCTCACAGCAAGAAGGTCCTGGGTTCACAGTGGTTAGCACTGCTGCCTCACAGCAAGAAGGTCCTGGTTCAGTGGTTAGCACTGCTGCCTCACAGCAAGAAGGTCCTGGTTCAGTGGTTAGCACTGCTGCCTCACAGCTAGAAGGTCCTGGGTTCACAGTGGTTAGTACTGCTGCCTCACAGCTAGAAGGTCCTGGGTTCACAGTGGTTAGCACTGCTGCCTCACAGCTAGAAGGTCCTGGGTTCACAGTGGTCAGCACTGCTGCCTCACAGCAAAAAGATCCTGGTTCAGTGGTTAGCACTGCTGCCTCACAGCAAGAAGGTCCTGGGTTCACAGTGGTTAGTACTGCTGCCTCACAGCAAGAAGGTCCTGGGTTCACAGTGGTTAGCACTGCTGCGTCACAGCAAGAAGGTCCTGGGTTCACAGTGGTTAGCACTGCTGCCTCACAGCAAGAAGGTCCTGGGTTCACAGTGGTTAGCACTGCTGCCTCACAGCAAGAAGGTCCTGGGTTCACAGTGGTTAGCACTGCTGCCTCACAGCAAGAAGGTCCTGGGTTCACAGTGGTTAGCACTGCTGCCTCACAGCTAGAAGGTCCTGGTTCAGTGGTTAGCACTGCTGCCTCACAGCAAGAAGGTCCTGGGTTCAGTGGTTAGTACTGCTGCCTCACAGCTAGAAGGTCCTGGTTCAGTGGTTAGTACTGCTGCCTCACAGCTAGAAGGTCCTGGTTCAGTGGTTAGTACTGCTGCCTCACAGCAAGAAGGTCCTGGGTTCACAGTGGTTAGTACTGCTGCCTCACAGCAAGAAGGTCCTGGGTTCACAGTGGTTAGCACTGCTGCCTCACAGCAAGAAGGTCCTGGGTTCACAGTGGTTAGCACTGCTGCCTCACAGCAAGAAGGTCCTGGTTCAGTGGTTAGCACTGCTGCCTCACAGCTAGAAGGTCCTGGGTTCACAGTGGTTAGCACTGCTGCCTCACAGCTAGAAGGTCCTGGGTTCACAGTGGTTAGCACTGCTGCCTCACAGCAAGAAGGTCCTGGTTCAGTAGTTAGTACTGCTGCCTCACAGCTAGAAGGTCCTGGGTTCACAGTGGTCAGCACTGCTGCCTCACAGCAAGAAGGTCCTGGGTTCGAACCCCAGCAGGGGGCCTTTCTGTGTGGAGTTTGCATGTTCTCCCCCTGTGTTCGAGTGTTTCCTCCAGGTACTCTGGTTTCCTCCCACACCATGAAGACATGCAGGCAGGGACTACAGATGGAAACTAGCTCGTTAGCTAATTCTGGCACATTTACATTGATGTGGAAACTGAAGATGTTGATTAACCTCTTAACTCAATCAGTGCCATCCACGTAATATTACGTGTTTGCTCGCCATGCATTGGGTGCCAATCACGCAATATTATGTTTTTGGATCATTTGATCTTTTTACTTTGATCCCTGCTCTACAGACTTGCCTGGAGTGATCTGCATCACGTTGGCACATCCACATCCACTAGAACTGCAATGCCGAGGGCGGCCGGGTAGCGCAGCGGACTAAGCGTCTGTCTACCACCACAGAGACAGTGGGATTGAATCCAGCTGTGGTGCCTCCGGCTTGGCCGACTGTCCATACTGACACAATAGACCTATCGCTAAGCCACGCCCCCTTTGAAAAGTCAGACAAACAAAGCCGACCGTGAATGCCGATGGCCGTGGGGGGACCTCAAGTTCAATCGTCAGATTTACCACAGCAGGTGATAGACCCGTTTTTTTTTTTTTAAGATGACACAAATATTTCGTCTAGAAGCAGACAGAGAGGGTTACAATACGCAGTGGAAAAGTACGTTCATGAGATAAACATTTACAGAAAAGAAACCATTAGAATCGAGGCCAAATGCTACCACTCGCAACTGAAAAGTGAGAAACCCCACAGGCTCTGTATCAATGTTGCTGATGACAACACCACCATGGAGCAGTGTTGTTCGTGTATTGCAGGGTAAGTGATTTCTAACACATTATTACCTTAGACCTCCATGATTACTACTATTGCTGATATATTTTAGTTTAATTTAGTGGTCCAACACAGTATACGAGCTCTCTCACTCACCCGGTATACTGAGTGGGTGGGGCAGGGCTAAAGTCAGGCAGACATTGGATTAGCATATGTCAAAGCCACTGTGTAGGCCAGTAGCTAGACCCGACAGCTGTGTCATTTATGTAATGTTAGTGATATTCAAGTAGCAGCTAGTACGAGCAGTGTTCTCAAACAGTCAGTAGCCTATTTCTTTTCTCCCATTCTCATTGCTGTTGAAACCATAGGGCACCTGGTTACTGTTCACACATCATTGGGCTCATGTACAGTTTAGATATTTCTCGTGCCCAAAATGATGACACTGCCTCCTGTACAAGTCGGCCACAGCAGTGGCATAAACCCAGAGGGAAGAAGGTAGCAGGCCAGCCTATAACCTCTGCAGTGGTGGCAAAAGCCAAACTGAACCGCAAACGGAGACCAGTGATCCCCACCTACACTCCTAACAGGTAGTTTCAAAGCACAATAAAAACACAGATACATTTGGTAATAAAGGCAAAATGGTGCTCCTTCACAGTTTATTGAAAAATAAAATGTGCACAGTCATGCAGTTTGATGTGAAAGAATAATAGCCTAGGCACAACATCCGATACATTTCTAACACAGTTAACAGTAACATGTATCTTTCTGCCTTTAGGAAAGAGTCAGGAATCAGTGAGGAAATATATGAGACACTGAGAGGAATGAGAGGCACACCTATAAGCTACATCGTTAACCAGACCCCTATACTGGTAGCAGTAGGTGGAAAGGACTACCCCATTGGTTGTGGTTTGAGCTATCAGGTAATGGTATTCTTGAGGATGCAAGGCTGGAAGTTAGACAGCATACTCACAACATACCAGATCTGGTTGATGTTTGTCAACCTTATGTTAGGGATCCTCTCTGACACAATTTAAAATGTCTTTATCTTTGATATAGCACGTTCAACATGTATCCCGTGTGCAGCCACTTTTTTTGTCAGGCAGACATCTGTAGAGGGCATCTGCCTTTTTCCTCTGACGAAGGGTGGGATGTTTATTTCAAGTCCAATTTCTTGTAGGTCATTTTCAATTAAAAATCCTTTATCTACCATAAGCCCATCCCCTTCCTGCAGATAGCCATGTTTAAGCAGATTTTTCTTTAGCTCAATGAAGTTGCTCTGCCTAACTATTTCTTTGTCAGACATAGATCCAGTGAAAAGAGTTGAACAAAATATTACAGAACCTCGAGGATCACATGCTCAATTCACAATTCCTCTCTGTACTTTCTGGAATTTGTGCCATTATTATGTCTCTATGAGGCCACGCGGGTAGTTCCCCTAGAACTGTGAACATGTAGTCCACCCATGCGTTCAACAAAGTACCAACACTACGTTCATCAATCATAAATCTAAATGCCAAATCTTTTAAATCAAGATTTTGTCTCAGTTTCATAAGAACAAGCAAGAGCTGCACACGCAGGGGCATTGTGTTAATTTGCCAAACACTTCTGCTATATGTCAATGGGACTGAAGTTTGCTGTGCTGTTTCACTGCTAGGTATACTAAACACAGTACATAGATTGTTGAATTGATCATAAGTGAATCCAGTGGCATATTTGAAATAGGCTGGTACACGGCTGTGCTGCAAGACCTCTGGTGTTAATCTATTTGGTACTTGATTATGTCTCAGAACAGTATTTATACTCGTCAGTGATTCGATTTGTGCTTGTTGAGTTCTCAATCTTTCGTCTCGCTCCTCTTGTCCACCTTCTTCCATTGGGGGAGGCTGCTCCACAGGGCGGCGCTCCTCATCTGGAGGCTCCTCCACACCCTGACCTTCTTAGAGAAGAGAGAGGAGTAAGAGGGGAGGAGAGAGGGGTGATGGATAAGGGGAGAGGGATGAGGGGGAGAGGTGAATGAGGAGAGAGGGATGAAGGGGAGAGGTGAATGAGGGGAGAAAGAAATGAGAGGAGAGAGGGATGATGGGGAGAGGTGAATGAGGAGAGAGGGATGAGGGATAAGGGGAGAGGGATTAGGGGGAGAGGTGAATGAGGAGAGCGGGATGAGGGGGAGAGGTGAATGAGGGGAGAAAGAAATGAGAGGAGAGAGGGATAAGAGGAGACAAATTACTCCTTGATGTTTCTAATTTTTTCTCTCGCTGCAGCTCCCACTGTTGCAGCTCCCACAGACCAACCCAACAACATCCCTGCGTGTATCCTCTTCCTGTACCAAGACCATCCCCATGCCCCTCTCTCCAGACATAGCCATACCAACACCACAGCACATCCAGAGCTTTGATCTGGAGGAAGCAAGACAACTAGGGACCGTGGTGGAGAGCCGCACTCAGAGCAAGCTGCTGGCCATCATGGGCAATACCAACCACACTCTCCACCACACCCTGCTGGGGCAGAGCAGCAGTCGCAGCGGACGGCTCATCTCCCTGCACTCACGGACTGAGCGGCACAGGAGGTCCTTTGTCCCCACAGCCATCAGACTGTACAACAGCGTATTATAGTGCGGGGGACCTGACCTCTGACCCACACACCTGTTTTTACACCTGTTTTTTTTTTACACCCGTTTTTACATCTGTTTTTACACCTGTTTTTATACACTGTTTTTATACACTGTTTTTATCTAATCACACTCCTATTTAATATTGATGGGTATGATTTAATTGAATTTTATCATGTACTTATTTTTAATTCATGATGCAGACATAACGTGTAACAACTGTATGGGAACGGTCAATGTCTGTATACTATGTGAGCTGCGAGATAACCTGAATTTCCCCAAGGGGATTAATAAAGTATCTATCTATCTATCTATCTATCTATCTATCTACAACTGCAAACCACGGGACAGGCTGCATGTCCACTGTGGCACAAGGAGCGAGAGGGCAAGCTGACTGTCTCAGAATTTGGCAAGATACTAAAGAGAAAGAAAATGTCAGATGCCTTCATACAGTCCACATATTACCCCAAGCCCTTCACGGCTACTGCAACAACCTATGGCTCTGCCAATGAGTCAAAGGCCAAGCAGCTGTACCAGGAGAAATTTCCAGATAGGCATGTTCATAGCTCTGGCCTCCTCCTGCAACCAGATCTCCCCTTCCTTGGGGCAACACCAGATGCTATAATATGTGACAATGGTCAAACAGGCTTGCTTGAGGTGAAATGTCCCTTTGCAGCAAGGGACATGACTGTAGCAGAGGCAGCCACAGCCATAAAAGATTTCTATGTGCGTAAAGACGGAGAAGACATGCAGATCTCAGAGAGGCACAACTGTTATTACCAAATTCAAGGGCAACTACTACTTAGCGGACTCAACTTCTGTGACTTTGTACTTTTTACAAGAAGAGATATATATATTGAGAGAGTTCACAGAGATATTCAGTTCATCAATGACATGATTGTAAAGCTGCACACATTCCATGATGCTCACTTTAGTCCAAAAACATAAATCAGACCTCTTTCATTGTCACTCATGTCCTGTCTTGGGTTGACCTGTGTCGTCTCTGTGAGGGCAGTAACATCTCCAGCACACCTCATTCTGTGAAAAAAACACAAAAAGCTGAGTATTAGCTAAGCATAGACAGATAATAATAATAATAATAGTTCATTTATGGAGCATCTTTCATACATAAAATGTAGCTCAAAGTGGATTTTATTGACAACAAACATAACAACTTTGACAGATCAACATTTGTATTTCCCTTGTCAGGGATAAAACGAAAAGTCCAGGGCCCTCATTTATCAACAATTCTTAGAAAGTGTTCTATTTCCGTTCTTAAGCACAGAATTTAGAATGCGTGTACGCACAGAAAAATCGGGATTTATCACACGTGCGTACATGGGTCGTACGCACACTCCGTGTTGATAAATACCATTAAGTTCTACGCTCCACGCTCGTGCACAATTTTAAGTATTTGCATATAGCACCGCCTGTAATTAACCATATACGATTATACGGTAATGGAACACCCCCATGAACTGTGAAAAAATTGACTAAGCCGAGCGAAGCGTGTTATGGGAGAAATACGTGACAGGCTGACAGACATGTACACGTACGGTGATGTCGGATATGATATCTATTAACTTAAAGACCATATTAACGAATAAAGACCGTGCTGGAATATGACTGCCTTTTTCAGTTTTGTTCGATTAATACCCAGGGATTAAAGTTCTCCTCAATTTTATTCCAAATCGCGACGGATTTTCCGTAAATTTTCTACCTGTTGCATATGATTTGTAGAGGCATACAATCTATTTTGATGTCGGTATTGGGTAGCCTATATAAACAATAATACGAGAGCATATACAAGAACAATGAATCTCACTGCCATGTATGATACATGTAGCCTATACGCCATGTGTAGCCTGCCTATATGTGATCAATACAAACTTGAACTTGAATTCCATCATGTCTGTGTGCGGGTTTGCGGGAGCAATGTAAATAAGAATGTGCACTGAAAAGTTACAGTATGTAGTTGGTTGATTATTTGTATGACAGTCAGTAAACCCTTGCAAAAAGTATCAGTTTTATTTAATGAATTGAAAACATGCAGCATGCCTTTCCTCCCGGCAGCAACGACATGTATCAGGCAAATGCGCATCGCAACATTGACTGAGTGGAATCCCTTTCTATTCACATAACTGCATTTGTGATGGAGCTTTGACAGCTACAGTAACAGTCTATTGCTCGATCCATCTCCAATATCACGATGGACCGTGCCGGTGGCAAATACCCGAGGGTGGAGAGGACTTGAATGAATTCCATCATCATATTTATATGTTGTGTCTGTCCACTATGTTTGTTACTTTGTTATTCCCCCCCCCCCCCTATCTATGTAAAGCGACCTTGGGTCTCTTGAAAGGCGCTATATAAAATGAAGCTATTATTATTATTGTTATTATTATTATTATCACGTCTGTGCGGGAGCTCACAAAAAGACTGTTAGTCTCAGTGAAGTTTCAACGGAGGTAATCTATTCTAACCAACAAATTGAAGTAGAAAGCATTTCGTTGTGACCAATCTTATTTGGAAACATGATACAAAACAATTGGATTTCGCTTTTTATTTGAAACAATATTTAATCGCGTTTGGAGGTGGGTGTTCTGCGTCTGCCCCCTGTGCCAAACAAGCAGGCCAACCTCTTGTTCGCGCATGAGCACGTTATAATTACACTACTGTCACTATTTTACAATGAACTATAATGAATTACGGGTCATACAGAAGTTGAACACGCCAGTGTTGAAACTAATGCACGGAAGCTTATTTCCGCGTTGCAGACTGCAGTCTTCATATTCTACCACCGGGCGCCAGGTACGCACGGCCGGAGCTGTGCGTAAATATCAAAGTCCCACACTTTGCTTAGAAACGATCGTACGCACGGGTTACGCACATATCTGTGAGTACGCAACGTTGATAAATGAGGGCCCAGGACTTATTTACATCGTTGTCCCTGTTGTTACTGGTTTCAAGTGGCACTATGGCATCTGAAGTGCATCGAGCATTCTTAGTGCATAATCTAAAGTGCATGTAGTAGTATTCATTTTTCAGTTTTTGTTTTTATTATAAAAAAAAAACTCATAATTCATGCTCATTGGTGCATTAAAAACAATTATTTTCATCAACAAAGTGCATAGAGACATTACTCATCGTTCACCAGAGGTTCACCAGGTTCACCAGAGGTTCCTCCGGTGGTTATAACAAGTTTGTTCTTTATACTATCAATGGTGGTCACTACATTACATCTATAACTATAACTGTCCTTGTTGGTCATCATTTCCACTGTTATGCACCTGGCTGACTGTAACGTTACCTTTTTTTGGGTGAGGGTCTGTGTCTTTTCGGAGCAGACACGAGAGCCCGGATGGGATCTGGATATTCCAGAGTTGGCTTCCCATCTCTGAAGTGCTTTTGGGTGAAAAGACCGTTAGCAAAAGTTTGCTAAAAACACCAGCTAACTAGCGAGGACGAAAAGTCAGACAGCAAACGTTGATGGCTAACAAGTTGGCAGCTAACGTTAGCTAGCTGGGCTGGATATACGCTAGCTAGTTGGCAGTCAAAGTCAAACGTTAGCAAACTAATAGTTTGGTCTACGTTTCTAATACACGCCGTCAAATATTATGTCTTTATGAATTGACCTTACCTTTGAGCAAACATAAGTGTCCTTGGTAATAGTCTTCACATTCAGTTGTGTATGTGGTCGACGACACAGCAGAATCCACCGCTTGCATTTGTCAAGTTTTCTTTTGGGCTTCGGAAAAGGTATGAAATATACTCCTCCATCCAGTCTTTCAGGGTACCTGGTGTCCGAATTACAGGTACCCCACGCACAGCGTTTCACCATCAGATATTAGGTAGATAATAACATATAAACTGAACTTTTCACAGACGTTTGGTTTGATGCGCCCCACAAATGGCTTTTCTGGTGGTGTCCGAGTTTTCTGCCAGCGGGGATTTTCGCTGCGATATGATTGGGCAAATTCTATTTGGGGCGTGGTTTAGCGACAGGTCTATTGGCAGTGTTAGAGGGTGGGAAACCCGGCGAGGGTGGGTCCTGGTCGTTGTAAACAGCGACTCCTACAGTTCGGTCGGGGCGCCTGCACAGCAAGGGAAGGATCTAGGAGAGGTAGTGTGACCTTCCACACGTTACACTCCCCCAGTGAGCGTCCGCGCTGCCAGGTGAAAAGAAGCGGTGGGCTGGTTACACATTGTGTGGGAGGAAGCATGTGATAGTCTCTGCCCTCCCGGACCGACGGTAGGGGGTAGAGTGCGCAACGACCAAGAAGGGGGATTGGGAAAAAAAAAAAAAAAACTGCAATGCCGATAGACTATCACCAGGTGGCAGTATCGTCTGTGTCTGAACTGGAATGGCTTGGTGTTGATACGCGGCCTCCTCTTTTTTTTTTTTTTGTAGGGGCCCCTCCTCCTGCTTGAACATAGATTCACATTGATCGCCCCGAAATTCCGTTGCCCAAGTGTATTTTACCATCGAAACGTGTATAGACATATACACTGGTAATCGCGATGGCGATGCGATGAATGAATGAATGAAAACTTTATTTAACAGATTGCAGAATGGGTACAATACAGTACGGCTCAATACACACAATTGTTAAGGGGATGCAGACCAGAGAAAGACGTTTGTCTTGTTTACATCAGGGTCCCCCATTTTCAATTCATAGTGACATTTATGACATAGGGACATACATGACATACAGGTATATAGTACTGTTACATTTGTGACATATTGTTGTGAAGCACTTTGAACTGCAACCTCTGTATGAAAAGTGTTATACAAATAAAGTTATTATTATTATTATTATTATATATGATATGCAAATATACAGTACTGTTACCCCTAGATCCTGACAGAGTATATACATATGATGGGGAGGGGACTGTACATTAGGAGGGGGTGGATGGGTGGGAGAGAAATATACATACGGTGGGGAGATAATATATACATACGGTGGGGAGGAGACTGTCTATTAGGAGGTGGTGGGGGGTTTGGACATTTACGGTGGCCAGTTTCGAATTGCAGCCTCCCGTAGGTGCTCTTTTAGAGCGGTTTTGATTGTGGGTAGGGATTCACATTCCTTTACAGCTTTGGGTAGGGCGTTCCACATTGATGTGGCATAATTGCGAAACGTGTTTAGTCCCTTGTTTGAGCCGAATCTGGGTTTAACATGATTTGTTGAGCTTCCTCTGGTGTTGTGGTCGTGGTATTCACTGACCTTTGGGAAGTATGTTGACATGTACATGGGTACCTTAGTCGTATAGTGTATCTTGTAGACCAGGCCCATTGCAAGTTGCTGTACTCTGTCGTCTACTCTAAGCCATCCTAGGTAGTCAAAGTGGGCAGGGGTGAGGTGGGTTCTAGGAGTAAGGTCAAGTAGTAGTCTGACCAGTTTGTTTTGCGATGTTTGTAATCTTGTTTTTAGCGCCTTTGAGGTGCTTTGGTACCATGAGGTGCAAGCATAGTCATAGTACCCTTGAATGAGTGCTCCTGCCAGAGTCTTCAGGGTATTCTTGTTTTCCAGAGAGGAGATCCGGTACAAGAATCTAGGTCGTTGGTTGGTTGACTTTTTTTATTACCTTGGATGCCATTTTGTCACAAGAAAGATTTGCCTCTAGGATGGAACCCAGGTATGTAATTTCATCTTTCCTTGTGACAATATTGTCACCCACTGTAACTGAGAAGCCGTCGGTCTTGCTGAATTTGTTATTTGATCCGAAGAGAATGGACTCCGTTTTGCCCATGTGTAATGATAGTTTGTTATCAGCGAGCCAGGTGCAGATTCTGCAGAGTTCTGAGCTGAGGGTTTTTTCAACCTGTAACTTGTTCTTGTTAGGGCGGCTACGTGGCGTAGTGGGCAAGGCGCTCGCCACGAAATCTGGAGACGCTGGGCTTGCCTGTTCGAGCCCAGCGCTCCACATTTGCTTTCAGTTTAGCTGGTCGTCCGTACTAATACACATTGGCCGTATTAGGGGGTGGGAAACTGATGGGTGGGGATCGGGCGTTGTGGACAGCGACTCCTACAGGTCGGTTGGTGCGCCTGCGCAGTAGAATCAGGAAGTGTCGGGGGCAGCGTGAGCCTCCCACGCGTTACTCCTCGCCACTGAGAGATCGAGCTGCGCAGGTGAAAAGATGCGACTGCTGTTACCTCAAGTACCGGAGGGGACTTGTGCTATGTATGACTTAGTCCACATTGCAGCCGGCTTGTGGGAGGCAAGAAACAGCGTTCGTGACAGGGGAGGGTTGAATTGGATGATACGAAATTGGGATGGGAGAAAATATAGAAAATGGGAGAAAAAGTGGATTAAAAAAAAAACTTGTTCTTGTTAGAGACCAGCAGGGCTGAGTCGTCCGCGAACAGGAACAAGTTGCAGTCACAAGCTGACGACATGTCATTTGCATAAATTAGGAAGAGTAGTGGTCCTAGTATGCTTCCTTGTGGAACACCACAGCTCACTGGGAGGGGGGGGGGGATAGGGTACCGTTTACCTCCACAATCTGTTCTCTCCCCTCCAGGTAGGATTGCATCCAGCTCACTGATAAACTATCAAAGGTCACTTGGAATTATTCTTCTTGGAATACCTTTTGGCTAAGGTAAGGTACATTCTATGTCTATTTGACTGAATCTGAAACGTGTTTTTCTAACGATCACAGTTATGTGTTTCACCGGACGAAAAACATGCTCGGCAAACACGATCACAGTTTTGAGTTAAACGACCCCCCTCCTTGATGATTTTGTGAAGGTACATATATACATGTTATATACCTTTGATTTGGGAGTATTTGGTGTTTCAGGGAATCAACCAGAACGGTTTGGGCTTATTGCATATAACACGTTTTATCTTGCGATCTATGAAACAAGACTGGATTATCTTGGAAATGTGCGATGTTTAGCGTGTAATAAACTACAAACTACAGTGTGTAGAAACAAACTATTTTTTCCATGGTACACTACAACTAGTGTCTGTCAAATGCGCCACACCATTGTCTTCACACTACAGACAGAACACACAGCTCTGCAAACATCGTGAAACACCGCGGAAACTACTATCAAAGCCGGCCATCTAGCGGTAAAGATAAGCGATATGCGTGGCAGTCAAAGAGTTAATCATTTACAGTAGGCCTACATTAATCATTTACAGTAGGACCTACATTAATCATTTACAGTAGACCACATTAATCATTTACAGTAGACCACATTAATCATTTACAGTAGACTTACATTAATCATTTACAGTAGACCTACATTAATCATTTACAGTAGACCACATTAATCATTTACAGTAGACAACATTAATCATTTACAGTAGACCTACATTAATCATTTACAGTAGGACCTACATTAATCATTTACAGTAGGACCTACATTAATCATTTACAGTAGACCTACATTAATCATTTACAGTAGACCTACATTAATCATTTACAGTAGACCACATTAATCATTTACAGTAGGACCTACATTAATCATTTACAGTAGACCTACATTAATCATTTACAGTAGACCACATTAATCATTTACAGTAGACCACATTAATCATTTACAGTAGGACCTACATTAATCATTTACAGTAGGACCTACATTAATCATTTACAGTAGGCCTACATTAATCATTTACAGTAGACCTACATTAATCAGTAGACCTGCATTAATCATTTACATTAGACCACCTGGTGATAGTCGATCGGCATTGCAATTCAAACATATACAAACAAGCCAGGGACGGCTAGAATGATCCGGATGATGATTTAGAACGGGGATTAGAGGAAAAATATCAAAGGATCAAAACCCGAGAAATCTCGGGTCTGGCAGTCAACGCATGGCGAATTAACCCGAGATATCTCGGGTCTGGCCATTAATGAGTTAATGTAGGCCTATTGTACATGATTAATGTAGGTCTACTGTAAATGATTAATGTAGGTCTACTGTAAATGATTAATGTGGTCTACTGTAAATGATTAATGTAGGTCCTACTGTAAATGATTAATGTGGTCTACTGTAAATGATTAATGTAGGCCTACACAAATACACCATAGGTCACTTTAAACACAAGAAAAGGACACTTTATGAAAATAACTTGTGATTATTGCATAGTATAGTTAGTAACAGCAAGTATAGCATAGGGACATAGAAGTAAAAACGGTATATTGTATAGTAGTGTACATAGGACCCAGTGCCTTTAAGTGATTTATTAACATGTCTATTTGATCATGTCTATTGATCTACTTATTTTATTACTATTTACTATTATTACTATTGTATTTTTGCACAATCGTAGCGGGCATGGCCAACCGCATTTCACTGTATGCCCTGGTATGTATGTGATGAATAAACTCTTGAATCTACTGTAAATGAGAGCTATTTTATGCTGGAAATGTTATGCTCATTTTATTCCTATGTCTGCATTATATGTTTTTTTCTACTGCTGTGAAGCACTTTGGGCTGCAATTCTTGTATGAAAGGTGCTATGAAGTTTATTATTATTATTACCTGATATATGAAATTTATTATTATTATTACCTGATCCGACTGCCTTCTGCTTTGCGCGGCCGCCCGGGTCCTTTGCGTTTTGGCTCCGGAGACGTTTCAAACACAGTCGGAAATGCGTCTTCTCTCAGTCTGCGGATCCCACTATGAAATGACAGCAGGTTAAAATATCAGTCGTATTGTTCTCATTGTGAAGTGCCAGTTATAGGGAGGTGTAGTCTGACGTCACTCTGGAGCGCCCGCGAGGTCCACCCGTATAGGGAGGTGTAGTCTTGACGTCACTCTGGAGCGCCCGCGAGGTCCACCCGTATAGGGAGGTGTAGTCTGACGTCACTCTGGAGCGCCCGCGAGGTCCACCCGTATAGGGAGGTGTAGTCTGACGTCACTCTGGAGCGCCCGGGAGGTCCACCCGTATAGGGAGGTGTAGTCTGACGTCACTTTGGACCGCCCGCGAGGTCCACCCGTATAGGGAGGTGTAGTCTGACGTCACTCTGGACCGCCCGCGAGGTCCACCCCTATAGGGAGGTGTAGTCTGACGTCACTCTGGAGCGCCCGCGAGGTCCACCCCTATAGGGAGGTGTAGTCTGACGTCACTCTGGACCGCCCGCGAGGTCCACCCCTATAGGGAGGTGTAGTCTGACGTCACTCTGCCCGCGAGGTCCACCCCTATAGGGAGGTGTAGTCTGACGTCACTCTGGAGCGCCCGCGAGGTCCACCCCTATAGGGAGGTGTAGTCTGACGTCACTCTGGACCGCCCGCGAGGTCCACCCCTATAGGGAGGTGTAGTCTGACGTCACTCTGCCCGCGAGGTCCACCCCTATAGGGAGGTGTAGTCTGACGTCACTCTGGAGCGCCCGCGAGGTCCACCCCTATAGGGAGGTGTAGTCTGACGTCACTCTGGACCGCCCGCGAGGTCCACCCCTATAGGGAGGTGTAGTCTGACGTCACTCTGCCCGCGAGGTCCACCCCTATAGGGAGGTGTAGTCTGACGTCACTCTGGACCGCCCGCGAGGTCCACCCGTATAGGGAGGTGTAGTCTGACGTCATCCTGGTGCTGTATGCATGTTCTCCTATGAGTCGGTACAAGGGCCCCCCCCCCCCTACCTGGCGCTGTATGCATGTTCTCCTATGAGTCGGTACAAGGCGCCCCCTCCTGGCTGCTGTATGCATGTTCTCCTATGAGTCGGTACAAGGCGCCCCCTCCTGGCTGCTGTATGCATGTTCTCCTATGAGTCGGTACAAGGCCCCCTCCCTCCCCTAGGTAGCGCTGTATGCATGGTCTCCTATGAGTCGGTACAAGGCGCCCCCTCCTGGCTGCTGCAAAGTGGGCAGGGGTGAGGTGGGTTCTAGGAGTCAGGTCAAGTAATAGTCTGACCACTTTGTTTTGAGATGTTTGTAATTTTGTTATTAGTGCCTTTGAGGTGCTTTGGTACCATGAGGTGCAAGCATAGTCGTAGTACCCTTGAATGAGTGCTCCTGCCAGAGTCTTCAGGGTATTCTTGTTTACCAGAGAGGAGATCCGGTACAAGAATCGAGTTCGTTGGTTGACTTTTTTTTATTACATTGGATGCCATTTTGTTACAGGAAAGATTTGCCTCTAGGATGGAACCCAGGTAGGTAATTTCATCTTTCCTTGTGACAATATTGTCACCCACTGTAACCGAGAAGCCGTCGGTCTTGCTGAGTTTGTTATTTGAACCAAAGAGAATGGACTCTGTTTTGCCCAGGTGTAATGATTAGTTAGTTATCAGCGAGCCATATGCAGATTTTGCCTAGTTCAGAGCTGAGGGTTTACTACCACACTACAGAAGATTAACCTTTCACTACCACAATACAGAATGGTTAACCCTTTCACTACCAAGGTTAACCTTTCTGTGGTGTGGTAGTGAAAGGTTAACCTTCTGTAGTGTGGTAGTGAAAGGTTAACCTTCTGTAGTGTGGTAGTGAAAGGTTAACCGTCAGTAGTGTGGTAGTGAAAGGGTTAACCTTCTGTAGTGTGGTTGTGAAAGGGTTAACCTTCTGTAGTGTGGTAGTGAAAGGTTAACCTTCTGTAGTGTGGTAGTGAAAGGTTAACCGTCAGTAGTGTGGTAGTGAAAGGTTAACCTTCTGTAGTGTGGTAGTGAAAGGTTAACCTTCTGTAGTGTGGTTGTGAAAGGGTTAACCTTCTGTAGTGTGGTAGTGAAAGGTTAACCTTCTGTAGTGTGGTTGTGAAAGGGTTAACCGTCTGTAGTGTGGTAGTGAAAGGTTAACCTTCTGTAGTGTGGTTGTGAAAGGTTAACAGTCAGTAGTGTGGTAGTGAAAGGGTTAACCTTCTGTAGTGTGGTTGTGAAAGGGTTAACCGTCTGTAGTGTGGTAGTGAAAGGTTAACCTTCTGTAGTGTGGTTGTGAAAGGTTAACCGTCAGTAGTGTGGTAGTGAAAGGGTTAACCTTCTGTAGTGTGGTTGTGAAAGGGTTAACCGTCTGTAGTGTGGTAGTGAAAGGGACCTTCTGTATTGTCGCAGGTTCATGTATACATGTATAATGAACTACAAAAGGTTAATGTATACATGTATAATGAACTACAAAAGGTTCATGTATACATGTATAATGAACTACAAAAGGTTCATGTATAGGTTCATGTATACATGTATAATGAACTACAAAAGGTTCATGTATACATGTATAATGAACTACAAAAGGTTCATGTATACATGTATAATGAACTACAAAAGGTTCATGTATACATGTATAATGAACTACAAAAATCTGATCGTGGATTATAGGAGAGGACAGCAGGAGACGCACACACCACTGATGATTAACGGGGCCACCGTGGACAGGGTGAGCAGCTTTAAGTACCTGGGGGTCCACATCTCAGAGGACCTGACATGGTCAACACACATAGACACAGTAGTAAAGAAGGCGAAACAGCGCCTCTACCACCTGAGACAGTTAAGGAAGTTCAGAGTATCGGGGAAGATACTCCAGTCCTTCTACTCAGGAGCTGTAGAGAGCATCCTGACCGGAAACATCACTGCCTGGTATGGAAACAGCACGGCACAGGACAAGAAGGCCCTACAGAGAGTGGTGCGCTCAGCCGAGCGTACCACGGGTATTGCACTACCCCCCCTGCAGGTTCTATACAACAAGAGGTGCAAATCCAGAGCCTGCAGGATAATGAAAGACCCTCACCACCCCAATAACAGCCTGTTTCAGCTGCTGAAGTCAGGCAGACGCCTGCGAACCCCAGCTACTAGGACAGAGCGGCTTAGGCTCAGCTTCTTCCCCCAGGCCATCAGAGCCATGAACAATGAACATTGAGTGCTCAGAACATTGAACTATCCACACACAAGCACACATGAACACACACACGACACGCACGCTGTGCACGCTCACACACGAGCAGCCACTTAACACTTTAACATGAGCGGGCACACACTCATGTCGCACACACGCACACTTATGGCCAAAGGAAAGGACACTTTAAATTAGAATAACAGGAACAGTGTATTGCACTACCAAAGCTAACTAGCATGTCCCATATGCTCTGTAAATAACTATGTACAGATACCGAGATGTCACTCCATGTTTCCTGTTACCTGTTTACTGCACAATGTTGTTTTTTTCATTTTTTGATTCTATTATATGTTGTACCACTGTATTGCACATCGTTGCGGGCAAGACCACCCGCATTTCATTGTATACCTGTATGCCGTGACAATTAAAACTCTTGACTTGACTTGACTTGAAAAGGTTCATGTATACATGTATAATGAACTACAAAAGGTTCATGTATACATAATGAACTACAAAAGGTTCATGTATACATGTATAATGAACTACAAAAGGTTCATGTATACATGTATAATGAACTACAAAAGGTTCATGTATACATGTATAATGAACTACAAAAGAGGGGACTCTATAGGCGCGCGGCACAACATACCTGTATCCAGTGAGTTCAAAGCTGTCTGAGGTGAAGTGTTTGGAGCAGAAGTAGACGAAGTCCGTCTGGGGGTCCCACAGGTCAGTGCGATGAGAGTTGGTGATCCATAAGGTTCTCCGAGTTGCTCCCTTTGGTAATCTGATAGTGACAAGATTACTTAAGGTAAACGGTGACAAGATTACTATAGAGTAGCAGTGAGCAACTCCTCACCACACTAGTATTTAAAACAACAGATACCCCAAAAAATCTAACTAATGTTTACATGATCTTTTTGGAAATATCAATACTGCTTGCAATGTTTCCCATAAACGCATTTGTGGTGGGCCACAATATCAAACAGGGCCACCACAAATACATTTCCTAAACTAACACAATAATAATGAAGACCTGGCCTAAACTAACACAATAATAATGAGGACCTGGCCTAAACTAACACAATAACACATTAATAATGAGGACCTGGCCTAAACTAACGCATTAATAATGAGGACCTGGCCTAAACTAACACAATAATAATGAGGACCTGGCCTAAACTAACACATTAATAATGAGGACCTGGCCTAAACTAACACATTAATAATGAGGACCTGGCCTAAACTAACACGATAATAATGAGGACCTGGCCTAAACTAACACAATAACACATTAATAATGAGGACCTGGCCTAAACTAACACATTAATAATGAGGACCTGGCCTAAACTAACACAATAATAATGAGGACCTGGCCTAAACTAACACAATAATAATGAAGACCTGGCCTAAACTAACACAATAATAATGAGGACCTGGCCTAAACTAACACATTAATAATGAGGACCTGGCCTAAACTAACACAATAATAATGAGGACCTGGCCTAAACTAACACAATAACACATTAATAATGAGGACCTGGCCTAAACTAACACAATAATAATAATGAGGACCTGGCCTAAACTAACACATTAATAATGAGGACCTGGCCTAAACTAACACAATAACACATTAATAATGAGGACCTGGCCTAAACTAACACAATAATAATGAGGACCTGGCCTAAACTAACACAATAACACATTAATAATGAGGACCTGGCCTAAACTAACACAATAATAATGAGGACCTGGCCTAAACTAACAATAATAATGAGGACCTGGCCTAAACTAACACAATAATAATGAGGACCTGGCCTAAACTAACACATTAATAATGAGGACCTGGCCTAAACTAACAATAATAATGAAGACCTGGCCTAAACTAACACAATAATAATGAGGACCTGGCCTAAACTAACACATTAATAATGAGGACCTGGCCTAAACTAACACAATACCATTAATAATGAAGACCTGGCCTAAACTAACACATTAATAATGAGGACCTGGCCTAAACTAACACAATAACACATTAATAATGAGGACCTGGCCTAAACTAACACATTAATAATGAGGACCTGGCCTAAACTAACACAATAATAATGAGGACCTGGCCTAAACTAACACAATAATAATGAGGACCTGGCCTAAACTAACACAATACCATTAATAATGAAGACCTGGCCTAAACTAACACATTAATAATGAGGACCTGGCCTAAACTAACACAATAATAATGAGGACCTGGCCTAAACTAACACAATAATAATGAGGACCTGGCCTAAACTAACACAATAATAATGAGGACCTGGCCTAAACTAACACAATAATAATGAGGACCTGGCCTAAACTAACACAATAACACATTAATAATGAGGACCTGGCCTAAACTAACACAATAACACATTAATAATGAGGACCTGGCCTAAACTAACACAATAATAATGAGGACCTGGCCTAAACTAACACAATAACACATTAATAATGAGGACCTGGCCTAAACCATCGGTGTGTGTACTGTACGTGTGCTGTCATAGCTCCACCTACAGGCCTAATGGAGAACACCAGGAGAACACCAGGATGTGAATGGAGGGTGAATGTGAGGTATATCATGTAAATACGTTTTGATTGATCGCAAGACTACACTGTAAAAAAATAAATAATAATAAGTTACCAGAACTTAAAAATATTGAGTTCAGTTACTGTGCATTAAGGTTTTCAGTTTTCAATCCATAATAAGTTAACAGAAAAATAAGTACACAACCACATTATTTCAACCTAATAAAACTATGTTTATTGTCATTGTTTTAAGAACACAAGTTGACTAGGTAATACTCAAATTTTTTGTAAAAAAAAATGGCTTTTAACATGTGCAATGTTCAATGAAATAGAAAAATAAATAATACAATTTGTTGATTAATCCCACTGGTCACAATGGTGACCGTAATAATGTTTTTGTTATAAGGCTCTGCAAATGTTACTGAATGATGTAGCAATGTATTTCCAGCTAAATTGAAATAATAAACAAATAAAGGGTCTCAATTAAATATGTGGTAGTAAAAAGAACCTGTGGGAGGATTTCAACAAGATAAATGCGACAACAGTGCAAAATATTTCACTATAATATTTCAAAGCAAAAAATAATAAAATTATATATATATATATTTTTTTATTATCTTTTTTTATGCTGCCCCCTGTGCCTATGAAAATGCCCCCACATGCCTATGCAGGCATGCGTGCCTAGGGTTGCCTACCCCTGCTCTACATCATGGCACAATGTGATGAAAGCACCATTACTCTATCAGGGGTCGGCAATAGGCAGCCCGCGGGCCGAAATTGGCCCGCCAGCAATAATTTCTGCCCGTCAGTTTATTTTGAGAATATATTTATTTTACGCGCGGGAAATATTCACTCGTGACGCCAGAGTGTCTTTGAGAAGCTGTATCCATCTATTCATCATATCCATGTCTGTCACTATAGCCAATTGAAATGCTAGAAATAGTCACATGGACTGGGAGAACCAATGGAAAATTCGTATAGTTTGTCAATAGTCCCACCGGGCCGCGTGTATATTTTCCCTAACGCACTTTCACTTCCGCGTTCGGATACCGGGCCGCGTGTAGTCTTTTACCAGCAAAAATGTGCTAAAAAAAACAAAACAAACGTCTTTGGATAGCTTCTTTGCAAAGGGGAAATACCAACGGAGGAGCCAGAAGAGGAGCGTACGACCTCCAAGACACATAAAGCTTCTTTTAATAAAGAGGAGTCATACTTAAAATACGGGTTTATCGCAACAGGTGACTCTTGCGTGCCGACGTCCTCTCTGCATAATATGTGGCGACAAGATAGCAGACGAGGCAATGACGATTATTCACATAATATGCTTACTTCATATATCTACTCCATTCACATATATGATTACCACTTGTATCTATTGCTATGTCCGCCCACTACAATCACATGAGCTGTCTAACGCCTGTCCCGTCTCCCTGTCCCCCTGTGAGTTGCGGTCCTGGAGTGCTGACCGGAGTGTCGGACGTCCCGTGATGAAGGCCGGGAGGATGCGACCCCCTCTGCGTGCCCTCCTGTCTCCGGAGGTCTCGTAGTGCTGACCGGAGTGTCGGATGTCCCGTGATGAAGGCCGGGAGGATGCGACCCCCTCTGCGTGCCCTCCTGTCTCCGGAGGTCTCGTAGTGGTGACCGGAGTGCCGGACGTCCCCGCGATGATGTCGGGGAGTTCGCGACCCTCTCTGCGCCGCCCCCTATCTCCCTGTCTCCGGCTGTCCCTGAGCAATGACCGGAGTGTTGAATGTCCCGTGACTAAGACGGGGAGGACGTGACCCTCTCTGCGCCGCCCCTGTGCCTCAAATAGATCCGCTATCAGCTCTATCTTCAATCTTTCAAAATGTTCAGTTGCTATCGCTATTAGCTCTAGGGGTGGGAATCACAAGTTTCATCACAATACGATACGATAGTGATTCTTTGGACAACGATACGATATTTGCCGATATCACAAAGTCTGCCACGATACGATACGATTAGATTCAGGTGCCTGCGATCGATATGAGGCGATATTATGTGCCCATTTAACACAATCAGTCACATTTAGATCAACTAAAAACAGGCTACGGAAATATCAATTGACGTTTTTATTTTTGAGCTCTTCCAGACATTTAAATGAAAAACAATCTATTGTTTTTAATACAAATAGACCTGTTCACTGTAAAGTGCCACATTTTTATATATTGCGCTTTAAACTTTAACCCATTTAATCCCCAATTTTTTCTTGCAATGTAAGTGCTTGCATTTTGTTCCGCAGACCTCCCTAACAGATGATCTGTATTTATTTTTTAATTTTATGATGGTTAAGTTGGTGAAAATGTTAGTTTTATGCTTGGTCACAATAGTGACCATTGGGATCTAACATAGTAAAAATTTCAATAAATAAATAAAATAATGGCAGTAAAGTGGCAGTGTGTGTGTCAGTGGGGGGGGGGGGGGGGGGGGGTTAGTCCAGAGTCTGTGGGGGGGGGGGGCAGAGTAAGAGAGGAGTCCAGATTCTGTGGAGGCAGGTAAGAGAGGGGGGGGGAGCTGGGTGTGTGTGGGGGGGGGGGGGGTTAGCCCAGGTTCTGTGGAGGCAGGAAAGAGAGGGGGGGGAGCTGGGTGTGTGTGTGTGGGGGGGTTTAGTCCAGGTTCTGTGGAGGCAGGTAAGAGAGGGGGGGGGGGAGCTGGGTGTGTGGGGGGGGGGGGGGGGCTGGGAGAGAGTTCAGCCTCCTGACAGCCTGGTGTATGAAGCCGTCTCTTAGTCTGCTGGTCCTGCAGCTCGGAGGCTCCTCATTCTCCTCCAGGAGGGCAGCAGAGTGAAGAAGCGTTGTGAGGGTGGTCATTTCATTATGTAGTCTGGGTGGTTATTATGTAGTCTGGGTGGTCATCATGTAGTCTGGGTGGTCATCATGTAGTCTGGGTGGTCATTATGTAGTCTGGGTGGTCATCATGTAGTCTGGGTGGTCATCGTGTAGTCTGGGTGGTCATTATGTGTAGTCTGGGTGGTCATTATGTGGTCTGGGTGGTCATTATGTGTAGTCTGGGTGGTTATTATGTAGTCTGGGTGGTCATCATGTAGTCTGGGTGGTCATTATGTGTAGTCTGGGTGGTCATCATGTAGTCTGGGTGGTTATTATGTAGTCTGGGTGGTCATCATGTAGTCTGGGTGGTCATTATGTGTAGTCTGGGTGGTCATCATGTAGTCTGGGTGGTCATTATGTGTAGTCTGGGTGGTCATTATGTGGTCTGGGTGGTCATTATGTGTAGTCTGGGTGGTCATCATGTAGTCTGGGTGGTCATTATGTGTAGTCTGGGTGGTCATTATGTGGTCTGGGTGGTCATTATGTGTAGTCTGGGTGGTCATCATGTAGTATGGGTGGTCATTATGTAGTCTGGGTGGTCATTATGTGGTCTGGGTGGTCATTATGTGTAGTCTGGGTGGTCATTATGTGTAGTCTGGGTGGTCATCATGTAGTCTGGGTGGTCATTATGTAGTCTGGGTGGTCATCATGTGTAGTCTGGGTGGTCATTATGTGGTCTGGGTGGTCATTATGTGTAGTCTGGGTGGTCATTATGTAGTCTGGGTGGTCATTATGTGTAGTCTGGGTGGTCATTATATGTAGTCTGGGTGGTCATTATGTTGTCTGGGTGGTCATTATGTGGTCTGGGTGGTCATTATGTGTAGTCTGGGTGGTCATCATGTAGTCTGGGTGGTCATTATGTAGTCTGGGTGGTCATCATGTGTAGTCTGGGTGGTCATTATGTGTAGTCTGGGTGGTCATTATGTGTAGTCTGGGTGGTCATTATGTAGTCTGGGTGGTCATTATGTAGTCTGGGTGGTCATTATGTGTAGTCTGGGTGGTCATCATGTAGTCTGGGTGGTCATCATGTGTAGTCTGGGTGGTCATTATGTAGTCTGGGTGGTCATTATGTGTAGTCTGGGTGGTCATTATGTGTAGTCTGGGTGGTCATCATGTGTAGTCTGGGTGGTCATCATGTAGTCTGGGTGGTCATCATGTGTAGTCTGGGTGGTCATCAAAAAACGTGGTTGAATAAGAGAAATCGTCAAAATCGCCCATTTCTGACTATGTTTTATCCCAATGGTCACTTTTGTGACCATGGTTACATTTCCACCTCTTGAGGTTAAGATATGCATGCAAGCATATCATTGTCATTACATATCAGGAGAAGACCCTTTAATTAGTATAAAACATACTATAGTTTAATCTGTAAAGTAAGATGTTGTACTTAATTCTTTTTGTGGGGTGTTCTGGCAGCCATTTTAATAGGTTTCGACATGAAGGGTTCAACAGGGGTTTACTTGGAGCTGGTGTACTTGGTCACAGCCTTGGTTCCTTCGGACACGGCGTGCTTGGCCAGCTCACCGGGGAGCAACCGGCGCACAGCGGTCTGGATCTCCCACACAACGTGGGAATAAAGGAATGGCGACAATGCAAATCATGTTAGAAAAACTGCACAGACTTAAATCGGGTCGCAACATAGACGCTGCTCGGCTGTAATGTCTACAAGGAGTTCCACACTACTGGGCGCCGGCGGATATGACTCGCGGGATTTTCAAAATAAGAGTAACGCAATATGAATCGATCTTTTTACGTTGCAACGATCCTATTTGATTATTGATAATAGATCGATATATCGATCTGGATCGATGTATCGTCCCACCCCTAATTAGCTCTATCTTTAATCTTTCAAAATGTTCAGTTGCTATTGCATACACTCATCTGTGTTTCACTACACACTTGAGTGCATGCTTACCAACTGTCCGTCTGCAACACTACTATCACCAACATCTAAGAAGGGAGATCCCCCCTTGAATGGCCCTTCTAATGTTTCTCTCCTCCACACTGCCTGTGGAGCATTTTTCCCTATTGTTAGGTTTTAGTGAGTTTTTCCTTACCTTCGCGTGGGGTATGTCTGGGAGTGCTTGCATTCTTTCATTTATTTGCATTCATCTAAAAATGTTTGGACCTTATGGTGTTCTTGTTCTGTTCTTGACTTATTGTTATGTTTTCTTCTTGACTTGTTTAAAGAAGACCTGTACGGCCCATGGGGACATTAACGTGTTGTCGGGCCTTATAAATAAATTTGATTTGATTTGACGACAACTGTGTTCAAGTTGGCAGATAAAGTAGCTGCATTCAACGGCAATCTGGAATTGGAGAGCGGCGAGTGAACATTTGACATGTTTCAAACATTAGCAGGGATTCTGGAGGACTGAAACAAGCCCAGGGCAGTTATGGTGAGTCGTGTTTTCATGCATTCTGTTCTGCTGTTCATGTGTTGCTTATGCACCCGCCGCGGTGCTGCATTTTTCACTATCATTATATTAAATTAGCCATTGTTTCTGGTTCTGGCCCGCCATTCAATGACTTGGGGAAAAATTGGCCCGTGGCCAAACCTAATTGCCAACCCCTGCTCTACATCATGGCACAATGTGATGAAAGCACCATTACTCTACATCATGGCACAATGTGATGAAAGCACCATTACTACATCATGGCACAATGTGATGAAAGCACCATTACTCTACATCATGGCACAATGTGATGAAAGCACCATTACTCTACATCATGGCACAATGTGATGAAAGCACCATTGCTCTACATCATGGCACAATGTGATGAAAGCACCATTACTCTACATCATGGCACAATGTGATGAAAGCACTCACTTGTGAAATGTGATACCAGCACTGCGGGTTTCACGGTTGTCACGAGATTTACAGCCACCTGCAGAGCAGTGTCTCGGCATCTAGAGGAGACAGAGATAAAACCATGTATCAGCCACCTGCAGAGCAGTGTCATCTAGAGGAGACAGAGATATAACCATGTATCAGCCACCTGCAGAGCAGTGTCATCTAGAGAAGACAGAGATATAACCATGTATCAGCCACCTGCAGAGAAGTGTCATCTAGAGGAGACAGAGATATAACCATGTATCAGCCACCTGCAGAGCAGTGTCATCTAGAGGAGACAGAGATATAACCATGTATCAGCCACCTGCAGAGCAGTGTCATCTAGAGGAGACAGAGATATAACCATGCATCAGCCACCTGCAGAGCAGTGTCTCGCCATCTAGAGGAGACAGAGATAAAACCATGTATCAGCCACCTGCAGAGCAGTGTCTCGCCATCTAGAGGAGACAGAGATAAAACCATGTATCAGCCACCTGCAGAGCAGTGTCTCGGCATCTAGAGGAGACAGAGATAAAACCATGTATCAGCCACCTGCAGAGCAGTGTCATCTAGAGGAGACAGAGATAAAACCATGTATCAGCCACCTGCAGAGCAGTGTCTCGGCATCTAGAGGAGACAGAGATAAAACCATGTATCAGCCACCTGCAGAGCAGTGTCATCTAGAGGAGACAGAGATAAAACCATGTATCAGCCACCTGCAGAGCAGTGTCTCGGCATCTAGAGGAGACAGAGATAAAACCATGTATCAGCCACCTGCAGAGCAGTGTCTCGGCATCTAGAGGAGACAGAGATAAAACCATCAGACAGAGCAGTGTCATCTAGAGCAGCGGTTCTCAACAGGGGTTCCGCTGTTCCCTAGGGTGCCGCAGAGAGCTGCCAGGGGTGCCTTGAGATTTATTTATATAAAAAAAAAAAGAAAAAAAAAATTACAGAAAATTATCACTAAAGTGCTATCTGTTGCAGCTGCACTGTTTTCCATGAAAATACCATATTTGGATAAGTTTGACCATTTCTCAAAATCTGAAAATCATTATTTAATAAAACACAGAAAAGGATCACCAAGTTACTCTGGATAAAAAAAACCTTTACAGACAACATTGAGACAAAGCTTCCTGACACATCTCCATCCAAACTCTTGGAAGAACTCATTGAAATCTCATCTGATACCACCTGGAGAGCTAGTTTCAGAGTGTGGTGCTGAGTACCAAGTATCTCATGATGCAGCAGTTAAGGTGTTAATACCATTCAGCACCACATATCTGTGTGAAGCTGGCTTTTCATCCATGACAGCTCTGAAAACAAAATATAGGGCCAAGTTGAGCCTTGAGGATGACATGTGTGTTGCCTTGTCAAAGATCTCCCCACATATTGACCGTATTATTAGCCAGCAGCAGCAGACCTCGCATTGAGCTAGAAATGTCCACTGAGTGAACAAGTGCTTATTTTCTGTATTTATTTATAAAAAAATACATGATTTTCTGTTTTTGAGAAATGGTCAAACTTATCCAAATATGCTATTTTTATGGAGAACAGTGCAGCTGCAACAGATAGCACTTTAGTGATCCTTTTCTGTATTTAAAAAAAAAATACACGATTTTCAGTTTTTGAGAAATAGTGACACTTATCCAAATAATTATTTTTATGGAAAAGTGTGCAGCTGCAACAGATAGCACATTAGTGATAATTTTCTGTAATTTTATTTAAAGAAATATGTTATTTGATTTACTACTACAAGCAGTGTAATGTCAACAGTACTGAGCCATTTAGACCTGGGCCCTATTCCCCGTACCTGGTTCAACTAAGTCGATCAAGAGTCCCATTATCCAGATTCAGTTAACCCGATGTTTGAAGCCGGGATTTTCCTGTTCCTCGAAGGTGGATTCAGTCTCGTTAACTCAAACCAGACTTGAGACCCAGGATAAGTGCGCGCGGCCGCTTCAGTTGAAAAGCCATCACGTATCGATAGCAGAGATCCTGATTTTCTAACGGCATTGATTGATTAATTGATTTAAAACTTTATTAACAGGTTGCAGTACGGCTCAATCGCCTCGCCGACAAGTTAAATGCGTTATCTATAGGCTAATTTTAAGTCCCTCATTACCCCAATCAATCAGATTATATTTCTTTAAACTTGCCTGCTGGCAGTAGGTTTATGGAATGGATAATCAAATGAGATCTTGCTAGCGAAAATAATTTGTTAAACTGTTATGCAGAATAAGGATACGGCTCTCTTACCCATTGATTGATGTATGGTGGATCTTTTACTTATCTACACTGTGGTGTAATGGTTTCTGCTTTTGACTTTCACACAGGCGGCCCGGGTTCGAATCCCACTTCTCCTAGTCTTTTCCTTCTTTTTGCAATGTAGGAATAATTCAATTTGGTGCACGTTGAGAGCTATATAAAGAATGACATCCTCAATGCATGTAGATTTATAATATTTTAACTTAAAACTAGGCTACTTTTGCGTATAATCATTAATATTATATTCCAAAAAAATTATATTGGAAACGCGGGGTTTCGAACACCGGTCGCCCGGTTGCCAGGATTCAGCACTAGCCGCTGCGCCACTGTGCCAGACGTGATATACTCATTGTTTATGCATTAATGGACGAGAGACCCGTGTTTAGAATATTTTTCTTACCAAAAAATGAAGTTTTATCTCTTTATTCTCAAATGCATTAATGTGACGTCAACGGCTCATTCAATTTCTCAAATCAGTCAAACAGCGCATCTCATCAGACATTTTAATCCCAGTTACAATATCACACAAAAACCACAATCCCCGCATAGACACTTCAATTTTATGCTTGAATGAAACACAATCCGGCGCTCCGTTAAGCAAATCTACAGCGGAGATTAATATATGAAACTAATCAGAGCCAAACGGCCGATAGGTTTCATTCATTAAAAATATCCCTGCGGGATTCACATTTGCAATGAGCCGTTATTAAAATAACCACATGCAGCGTGTATCGCAACTCCGAGCGCCGTATATGACGTGCATTATTTTATTTAGGACAAAGTAAATCTATAGGCTCAATATGATTTATTATCAGCATTTAGTTCTATTATTATACATTTCAAAAGCCCCCTCTAGGAAAACGAAGCACAGAAACGTAATTCAGAATGGTATAATGCAGATCCTAGACTGTGAGAATCATTTCAGGAAACGAGCTGTCACTTCTTTGCGGGGGCGTGGCCATGGTTCATCCGGCTAACTGAACTTAAGCCTGCTCTCGACCAGGCTCAAACTTTTTGATCTGTTGTGGTGATTTAGACAATCCAGCTTCGGGGAATGGGAAGGTCCGGCTTAAGTCAGACTTGACCGAAAGTTATCCGGCTAACTCAGTTATCCAGGTACGGGGAACGGGGCCCTGAAACACCTGTTAATAATGCATTATATAGCCTGCATATACACACAAATGTGTTTCCCGGTTTCTTAAATAAACATTATTTTGAAAGCAAGCACTTTTGTAATCATTGTAGCAAAAAAGATAGGACCGGAAAAGTCTTTATCGTATGTAGGGGTGCCCTGGAATATTTTATTGAACACAGGGGTGCCTTGGCAGCAGAAAGGTTGAGAACCCCTGATCTAGAGCAGTGGTTCTCAACTGGTCTAGCCTCGGGACCCAACATTTTCCTTAGTCATTAAGTCGCGACCCAAACATTTTAACCACTATGATTTATGTAAAAAAAAAAATTGCAGTAATACGCAATCTTTCAAAACATGAAATAAACACAAAAAAGTGCAACTATTGCTAAAAACCCAATGAAATAAAATAATAATGAATAATATGCTTCTTAGCAGATTTCTTAGCTTAACATAACAGACCTAAGTTTGGGGGAACTAATGGGATAACTGGGGTTGCAACAAAAGTGCAACTAGGGCTAAAAACCCAATGAAATTAAATAATAATAATAAATAATTATGCTTCTTAGCAGACTTCTTAGCTTAACATAACATACCTAAGTTTGGGGGAACTAATGGGATAACTGGGGTTGCAACAAAAGTGCAACTAGGGCTAAAAACACAATGAAATAAAATAATAATAAATAATATGCTTCTTAGCAGATTTCTTAGCTTAACATAACAGACCTACGTTTGGGGGAACTAATGGGATAACTGGGGTTGCAACAAAAGTGCAACTAGGGCTAAAACCCCAATGAAATAAAATAATAATAATAAATAATTATGCTTCTTAGCAGACTTCTTAGCTTAACATAACAGACCTACAGTAAGTTTGGGGGAACTAATGGGATAACTGGGGTTGCAATAAAAGTGCAACTAAGGGCTAAAAACACAATGAAATAAAATAATAATAATAAATAATATATCCTTCTTAGCAGACTTCTTAGCTTAACATGCATAACTGGGAATGTTGTTTGCTCCTGACAAGAGTCTCAAAGTCTGGGGTGATGGTAGACAAAGCAACTCTGAGGTCATGCTCAATGTCCAATCTGTTCCTCCGCTTTGTCTTCAGCTGGACCAGAGCTGAGAAGCCACTTTCACAAAGATAGGTAGTGCAAAAAAAATTAAATTTTTTTTTACACACACACTCAAAATGGCCCTGCGACCCACTTTTGGGTCGCGACCCACCAGTTGAGAAACACTGATCTAGCGGAGACAGAGATAAAACCATGTATCAGCCACCTGCAGAGCAGTGTCATCTAGAGCAGGGGTTCCCAAACTTTTCAGGCCAGGACCCAGAAAATAAGGCGTCAGAGAGCCGCGGCCCAGTGCACATCGTCAGGCTTTTTCTTTTTTTTTTTTTTTCCAGGTGGCCGATTTTTTAAGCCAAATATCACTTCAATCCTATTAAGTTAGTTCAAGTTAGTTATTCATTTATATGTGCTATTTATGAGAGGGCTAACTTGTTGCAAAATAATAATGATAATAATAATAGCCTCATTAAAATACTATTGTTGCTTCGGTTGTTTTCAGCGTTTTATGTGCATAATCTGTTATTTAGTTTGAAATATTCGTTGAAATAAGTAGATTTTTCGTTTTTGTTTATTTATTAAGTTAATATAAAACCATATAGTCACATTTTAGAATACAATAGAATAGAATTTTAGAATACAACTAGAAACACTGTCCTGGCCTGCTTCTAAGTTCAGTGGCCTGACAAAAAAAAAGAAAGATAATAATAATAATAATAATAATAAATTTTTTTTTTTTTTTTTTATAAATCATCTCACGGCCCACCCGTGGCTGCTCGCGGCCCACCTTTGGGTCACGACCCCGACTTTGGGAACCACTGATCTAGAGGAGACAGAGATAAAACCATGTATCAGCCACCTGCAGAGCAGTGTCTGTCTATACTACTATCTACTATGTTAAAGGGGAACTATTTTACTATTTCTTTCACTATTTGGGCACTTTTACACAATTCCTGTGAGTCTATGGAACACCCCTGTAATTTTTTTTTAATTTTATTCATTGTTTTGTATTTCTAATGAAGTCCTCAAAAACAGCATTTTTCTACCTCAAGATCTTAAGCCGTTTTGAGCCTGGGCTCCAACCACGGTGGTAACTGTGTGGAGTGTGTGTGAGTCTCAACATGCAGCCGAGTCTCTCTGACATCACAAATCAGCACATTTTCAGATGACTCAGTTCAGTGAGGGTGAATATTGTGAGAGGAGAATTGGAAGAATGCGCCAATATGAGAATTAGAGACATAGATCATATTAATATAAGTCCACATAGCTAGGAAACAATGCTAAACACTGAAAAAGGCCATTTATAAGATAGTTCCCCTTTAATATGTCTATACTACTATGTTAATATGTCTATACTACTATGTTAATATGACTATACTACTATGTTAATATGACTATACTACTATGTTAATATGACTATACTACTATATCTACTATGTTAATATGTCTATACTACTATGTTAATATGTCTATACTACTATCTACTATGTTAATATGACTATACTACTATATCTACTATGTTAATATGTCTATACTACTATGTTAATATGTCTATACTACTATGTTAATATGACTATACTACTATGTTAATATGACTATACTACTATCTACTATGTTAATATGACTATACTACTATATCTACTATGTTAATATGACTATACTACTATCTACTATGTTAATATGACTATACTACTATATCTACTATGTTAATATGACTATACTACTATCTACTATGTTAATATGTCTATACTACTATGTTAATATGTCTATACTACTATGTTAATATGACTACGTTAATATGTCTATACTACTATCTACTATGTTAATATGACTATACTACTATGTTAATATGACTATACTACTATCTACTATGTTAATATGATTATACTACTATGTTAATATGACTATACTACTATATCTACTATGTTAATATGACTATACTACTATCTACCATGTTAATATGTCTATACTACTATGTTAATATGTCTATACTACTATATCTACTATGTTAATATGACTATACTACTATGTTAATATGTCTATACTACTAGTACTATATTAATATGTCTATACTACTATCTACTATGTTAATATGTCTATACTACTAGTACTATGTTAATATGTCTATACTACTAGTACTATGTTAATATGTCTATACTACTATCTACTATGTTAATATGTCTATTAGGGCTGACCCCTATTAATCGATTAGTCGACTAATCGGTCGAAAGGGCCCGTAGTCGACTGGCCAACCTCTTAGTCGAATATAATAATAAAAAAAGATTTTATAATTTTTTTCAAAAGAAAAGAGGCCTAGAAGCGTGGCTAACGCTAATGGCACGCATACCATAGGCTAACTGCCTACGAAAACAGGCACAGAGGCACTGAAAGAGGATTTCACCCATCTAATGAACACACTATACTAGACAAATATCAAGATGTATCCATCAGTGGACCAATTGCATGCTTTTGCAGAGGACAAGAAGCCTTCAGTCGACTCCTTCAGACATTAAGCACCCCCCACAGCCCAAATGGAATGATGGGGGGGGGGGGGGGGGGGGGGAATAATATTATACTTTTTTTTTTTGTCGACCAATAGTCGACTAACGGCAAATTTTGGCCAATCCTAGTCGACCATCCAAATCCTTAGTCAGGGACAGCCCTAATGTCTATACTACTATATCTACTATGTTAATATGACTATACTACTATCTACTATGTTAATATGTCTATACTACTATATCTACTATGTTAATATGTCTATACTACTATCTACTATGTTAATATGTCTATACTACTATCTACTATGTTAATATGTCTATACTACTATATCTACTATGTTAATATGTCTATACTACTATGTTAATATGTCTATACTACTATCCACTATGTTAATATGTCTATACTACTATCTACTATGTTAATATGTCTATACTACTATCTACTATGTTAATATGTCTATACTACTATCTACTATGTTAACCCATTCCCCGCCAATCACGGCGTACGACGGGTTCAAAGGTCATGCGAATTCTGCCAATAACGTCGTACAGCGTGTTTCAAGTTCATATTTTCGTCATGGAATTCATATTTCAGCCACGGAGTCTTGGCTGATGCTGTAGGACTCAGCAAAACTCTGCAACGCTTCAATACTGCCACCTGGTGGCTGATCGGCGAGTTGCCAAACCGGAAGTGCCCGTTGCAGCTCGGTCCGTCCCCTAATTTCGTCCGGCCACTCGTTTATCGTCCCGGGACTCAATACACACACCGTGGATATGGATCTTTGCCATAACTCAATAATCTACATGATTTGGACGTGTATTAGTAATATACAAACCGGAAATGGATCGCCTCGATCCCCACCACATAACTGGGATCTGTTTGCTCCACTCTCATCGCCCAACGCTACGAGGAGACTGACGTGAGTTTCAGCGTTTTTCTTTTTATCATTTTCGATACAAACTGCTCTGATCAATATATCACCCATACTACATAAATCATTTAAGATCGGTCACGGAATTATAAACGACCCCACCCCCCTCCGTTCACCCGCAGATGATCAGTCATAACGTCTAGGACCATGTAGAGTTGAAATTTTTAATATAACGTTGATCAAACGACATTTGATAATCTAATATATGCATTTATGTCTATATCTCACGTTCTAGGAAATACTGCAGAAAACGATAAAAACATATTTATACTCTAGACGGTATTTTTGTATGAATGTGTGAATGAAAAAGTAAAATGTTCCTACATCCTGAACGATAGATAATTGGGCCATAGTAATGTCAATTTAGCAATACAATTTAAAAAGTTATAGCCCTGCAAAGAAGGTGAACATCTCCATAGACTTATAGCACTGGCAGAGAAGGGTTTAAGATGATCAAAGTGGTGGCAGAGAATGGGTTAATATATGTCTATACTACTATCTACTATGTTAATATGTCTATACTACTATGTTAATATGTCTATACTACTATATCTAGTCTACTATCTTAATATGTCTATACTATTATCCACTATGTTAATATGTCTATACTACTATCTACTATGTTAATATGTCTATACTACTATCCACTATGTTAATATGTGTCTACCATGATAATATGTCTATACTACTATATCTAGTCTACTATGTTAATGTCTTTTTTTTTTATCCACTTTTTCTCCCATTTTCTATATTTTCTCCCATCCCAATTTCGTACCATCCAATTCAACCCTCCCCTGTCACGAACGCTGTTTCTTGCCTCCCACAAGCCGGCTGCAATGTGGACTAAGTCATACATAGCACAAGTCCCCTCCGGTACTTGAGGTAACAGCAGTCGCATCTTTTCACCTGCGCAGCTCGATCTCTCAGTGGCGAGGAGTAACGCGTGGGAGGCTCACGCTGCCCCCGACACTTCCTGATTCTACTGCGCAGGCGCACCAACCGACCTGTAGGAGTCGCTGTCCACAACGCCCGATCCCCACCCATCAGTTTCCCACCCCCTAATACGGCCAATGTGTATTAGTACGGACGACCAGCTAAACTGAAAGCAAATGTGGAGCGCTGGGCTCGAACAGGCAAGCCCAGCATCTCCAGATTTCGTGGCGAGCGCCTTGCCCACTACGCCACGTAGCCGCCCACCTATGTTAATATGTCTATACTATTATCCACTATGTTAATATGTCTATACTACTATGTTAATATGTCTATAGTCTATACTACTACCTACTATGTTAATTTGACTACATTTATATTTAGTCATTTAGCTGACACTTTTATCCAAAGCGACTTACAAGTCATCAGGAAGGGCACAACTCTATCAGCTGAGTAACAATGTTCATCAAAGTGTTGCGTGCTACAGTGTAGGTTAGTTTATTAGGACAAGTGCATGATGACAGTAAGGTTAGATTTTCTTTTTTATATTATACTACTATGATCATATGCATAGTAATACATAGACTCAAGTTTTCACTGCTAGATTAACAATGTCACTGCCCCTTAACTGCCAGAGTTGTGCCATTCCTGCTGACTTGTACAGAACTTTAACCCTTTCACTGCCACACGACAGAAGGTTAACCCTTTCACTGCCACACAACCGACGGCGATGCTCCATCCGCATCCGCGGAGCTAATGATGCTAATGATGGAGCATCGCCGTCGGTTGTGTGACAGTAAAGGGCTGATTGATTGAAAACTTTATTAACAGATTGCAGAATGGGTACAGTACAGCTCAATACATACAATTGTTAAGGGGATGCAGACCAGAGAAAGACTTTCGTCTTGTTTACATCAAGGTCCCCCATTTTCAATTCATCATAACATATGACATACAGATAGACAGTACTGCTACATCTAGACTTTTATGACATACCAGATTTGCAAATACAGTACTGTTTATGATACAAAAAGAGTCCAGAAAAGAGAGCATACATTTGACGTAGAAACTGTACATTGGAGGAGGTTGGGTAGGTGGGTTGGGTGGGTGGGGGTGGGGGACTGTACATTGGAGGTGGGGGGGTGGGGGGGGGGTTGGGTAGGAGGGGTGGGTGGGGGACACTGTACAAGCAAAACTGTACATTGGAATATTGACAAAGCCATACTTGGTCATTTACTGTACATTGGAGGGGGTTGGGTTAGGACATTTGCAGGGGCCAGTTTCGAATTGCAGTCTCCCGTAGGTGTTCTTTGAGAGTGTTTTTGAAAGTGGGTAGTGTAGCGATATGCAGTAGGTACCATATAATGCCGTGTGCAACCCGGACGATATACAAGAGTGCACCAGTATGTATGAGCGTCTCTATGTCAACCAAGTAAACTTGAGTCCAGTCTGCAACTCGTTGTCTTCATTGTCTCGATAACACTTCATGGTGACAGCGGTAACAGTAGTGGATTGCTACAAGCAGGACGGGAGATTGTCTGAGGATAATTCTGCATCGGCACGTAGGAAACCCGTCACTCAGTCAGCGCTAACTCGGCGCCAATGAAGCAATCTGACAGCTGACAACTGACAGCAGCAGTTCACACGCTGGAAGCGCAACCCGAATGAGAAGACGTCATGGCATCACATTTGCCAACAATGAATTGGGCCGACCCGGATCAGGGTGGGGCTATTTCATTGTTTAAACAAAAAAAATTCTCTTTACCTGGAAGATGAGGAAATAACTGGCGATGCTAAACAGGCACGAAAAATATGTCGTGGCATTGGAGATGAAGGACTGAAACGGCTGAATGCTAGTGGACTCAGTGAGGCTGACAAGAAAAAGCCAGCCAAACTATGGGAATTCTATGAAGGTCAGTTAAAATTGAATGTCAACTTTAGAATCCATAGGCTCCAATTAATGCAATATAGACAAAACAGACGAACGCATTGATGATTTTGTGACCAGAGCCAGAACATTAGCTCAAAAATGCCAGTTTATTGATGAAGAGCTCAATGAACGTTTAATGGAGCTGATAATTGCCAGCACACCCCACGATGCTCTGAGGAATGACCTGTACAGCAAACCCAAAGGCCATCCTCTACAAGAGGTGCTACAAGAGGGGCGGAAATATGAAGCCCTATCAGCAGGCAATGAACAGTTACACCAACTGGGTATGTCACATGGTGAGAAAATACATGCAGTGGACAGAGGGCGAATATGCCAAAACTGTGGCAGGAGCCATAAACCCTGTCAATGTCCTGCATTCATCGATGAATGCTCTGCCTGTGGTACCAGAGGCCACTGGGCGAAGTGCTGCAGGAAAAGCAGGCGGCAGGGACAACAACGCTTCGGTCAAAGCCAAAGAAGCAAGTCTCCCCCACCACCACAAAGACAGGACAGACAACAGGCCTCCAGGAGTTACCACAGACAGCGGGGTGAGTCCCATATCAATGCTATAGACAGCACAGAGGCTGATGAAGAAGGGGAGTACCAAACAAAATTCTACTCAATCACCATCAGTGAGAAGTGCATGCACAGCATTGAGAGCAAGCCACCCAGAGAAGAGGCATACATAACACTGAACGTGAGACCACCTGACCTACCAGGCCACAGACATACACTCCGTCTAAAAATAGACACAGGGGCATCAGGCAATACTCTTCCACTACGCACCTTCAGACAGATGTATGGCAAGGATGCATGTGCGCAGGAAACGCTGAGGAAAAATTACAGGAGGCTATCGGCATACAGTGGTCATCAGATTCCCTGTATGGGTACTATCGACATTCCATGCCAGTACAAAGACTCACAATGGATCAACGCCAGGTTCTATGTTGTGGATGTGCCAGGTCCAGCTGTAGTTGGACTGCCAACCAGTGAGCTGTTAAACCTGGTAACTGTCAATGTTGATACAGTAAACAAGAAGGTTAACAACAGCCAGAGACCACTGAAGAGGATATCAAACATTGCGGAGCTAAAGAAAGCTTACCCAGGGGGAGCTCCAGTAGCTCACCGCGTACCTCGAACGCTATTTCGGCGTCGGGGACAACCGTGCGCGTCACGGATCTGGGGTACACGAGTTAGACTCCCGGACTCGCCGTATTTTCTCAGAGTGTCTTTCCCCCGATCTATACCCCATTCAACCTGTTTCTGTCGGTCATGCTTGACCAGAAAAAGCGATAAATGCTAAAAGAACCAGCTGACTGGTCAAAGTAAAAAAAAAAAAAAAAAAAAAAGAAAGCTTACCCAGACCAGTTTGATAAATTAGGCAATTTTAGTGGAACCGCTAAGCTCTTTTTGAAAAAGGATGCTGAACCTTTCATTGACCCACCACGGAAATGCAGTATCCACATCAAAGACAAGCTAAAATCAGAGCTGGATAAAATGGTGGAGCAAGAGGTGATAAGGAAGGTGGAAGAACACACAGACTGGTGCTCCAGTCTGACGTACGGCACGAAGAGAGACGGCTCCCTTAGGCTATGATGCCTAGATCCTCAAAAACTGAATGTGAGGTTCCCACACAAAATTCCAACTGCGGAGGAATTAAACCCAGAATTTGCTAATGCCAAAATATTTAGCAAGCTTGACGCAAAAGCAGGGTATTGGTCTATACACCTGGATAAAGACTCACAACTCCTAACAACATTCCGGACTCCATTTGGCCGGTACTGCTGGAAGCGCTTACCCTTCGTCTGAGTGTGTCTCAAGACCTCTTCCAGGCCAAGATGGACCAGATCCTAGAGGGGCTCCAATGTGTGGTCAGCATAGCTGATGACATAGCAGTATATGGAGCAAACGAGGAAGAGCATGACAAGAACCTGACCAACCTGATGCAACGAGCTGGCGAGGCAAGTGTTGTTTTCAACAGCGACAAGTGCACCATAAAACAAAGCAGCATTTCCTTCTTCGGCAACCTGTACACAGGCAAAGGCATCATGCCAGACCCAGATAAGATCAGGGACATACAACACATGCCAACACCCCAAAACAAAGATGATCTGCACAGATTCATGGGAATGCCAACATACCTGTCCCCCTATATACCAAAGTTTGCAGATAAGGCTCACACCTTGAGGGGGCTGCTAAAAAACAAGGTTCCATGGATATGGGACACTGACCACCAGAAATGCTTCGAGGACCTGAAGTCAACCGTCACCGAGCATGCGTGTCTGAAGTACTATGACCCAAACACACCTTTAACCCTTGAAGTGGATGCATCACAGAAGGGATTGGGCATTGCTTTGGTGCAGAACAACAGACCCATCGCCTTTGGCTCAAAGACACTGACTGACTGACTGCCAGTCAAGATACAGCAATATAGAGCGAGAGATGCTAGCCATCGTGATTATGGGATGCAGCGATACCACACGTACCTGTATGGGAAATCATTTCTCGTGGTAACAGACCACAAACCACTCGTGACCATATGTGCAAAACCACTGCATGCTGCACCACCACGACTCCAGCGCATGCTGATAAAGACACAAGGGTACAATTATGAAGTCATGTACCGACCCGGTACTCAAATGATCCTGGCAGACAGACACCCTCAGCCGGTTGCCAAACCCAGAAAACCATGGGGTCATAGAGCTAGATGAGCGCATTGATGGAGTTGATATGGAGATCGAGGATCAGAAGCAACATACCATTGCATTAATAAACTTCTCCCCTGAGAAACAGGACGCTCTCCGTACAGAAACAGTGAGGGATCTAAAACTTAATGCCCTCAAAGAAGTCATTCACCTACGATGGCCAGAGGCTCACAGAGCACATCAAAGACCTGCCGAAGGACCTGCGTGCTTACTGGTCCTTCAGGGATGAGCTCGCAATGGAATCAGGAGTCATATTCAAAGGTAGACAGGTACTCATCCCAGACTCCATGACTGAGGACATCCTGAAACAGTTACATGTGGGCCACCAAGGGATTGAGAAAACACGTCGCCTTGCCAGAGAAAGTGTCTATTGGATCAAAATGAATGATGACATCGAAAGGGTGTGCAGATCCTGCAGAGTGTGTGTGGAACATCAAGATGCAAACCCAAAAGAACCTCTCCACCCACACCACCCAAACCATGGCAGTCTATCGCTTCTGACCTATTTGAGGTCAAAGGTCGCCAGTTCCTTCTGACTGTGGACAGGTATTCCAAATATCCACTGGTGGATGAAATGCCTAATGTGTCTAGCCATGCAGTCGCACAAAAAATGCAGATGTACCTGTCACTGTTTGGCCGAGTAGACAAGATCCTAACAGATAATGGGCCACAGTACACAGGGCAGGCCTTCCAAAGGTTTGTAACAGACTGGGGAGTCAAACACATCACAAGCTCTCCCCATTACCCAAAGAGCAATGGGTTCATTGAAAGGCACGTGAGATACATCAAATCAATTGTGACCAAAACCCTGGAACAGGGAGGCAATCTACAGATGGCATTACTACAAGTCAGAGCCCATCGACAGTAAACTGCCATCACCAGCAGAATTGATATTTGGGAGACCTGTCACCACCCTGCTGCCAAGTAGGGCAGAGCCAGGCAGGGAGGAGCATAGGGTTCACATGGAACAGAGAACAGCGGACCTAAAAGAGCATCACGACCGCAGCTGCCGCAGAGAATTACCCCCACTCTGCCCCGGACAGCATGTGACTGTGCTGAACAAGGATAGAGGGACATGGCATCCAGCTATCATTGTACAAAAATGCAATGAGCCAAGAAGCTATGTTGTACTAACACCAAATGGCAACCAGGTCAGGCGGTGCAGGAGCCACCTGCGTGAGCTATACATCCCACAGATGCAGAGAAGTCCAACACAGACACACTTTGCTGTGCCACAGCTTCAAGAGGACACCCACGAGGGCCCACCGGAAACACCTACGATGTCACCCTGTACTACACAGGTGCCCAATAGCCCAGGACCAAGACGCACAAGATGTGGGAGGGTTGTAAACAGACCAGATTATTTCAAAGACTATGTGACATGAGCACACATTATTGCACGGAAGATGCCCACTACAGAGGGCCAGAACAACACCAGGAGCACAAGGCTGGGTCATCATGGGGACTCTGGTGCTTTGTTATCATTATGGTCTTGGGGGGTGAATGTAAACCTAAATAAGGGGGAGGATTTGCACTTGGTGATGTGATTTCAGTGGACTATTGACATAAGAGTGTTCCGCTAATTATATGGGGCGATGCTGCTAAACAGGGGGGATGTAGTGATATGCAGTAGGTACCATATAATGCCGGTGTGCAACCCGGACGATATATAAGAGTGCACCAGTATGTATGAGCGTCTCTATGTCAACCAAGTAAACTTGAGTCCAGTCTGCAACTCGTTGTCTTCATTGTCTCGATAACACTTCAGGTAGTGATTCACATTCCTGGTATTGTCACAGTGAAAGGGTTAACCGGCTGTCGTGTGGCAGTGAAAGGGTTATGTCGCTTTAGATAGAAGCCTTCAGCTAAATGTAAATGAACTTTAGATAGAAGCCTTCAGCTAAATGACCAAATGTAAATTAACTTTAGATAGAAGCCTTCAGCTAAATGACTAAATGTAAATTAACTTTAGATAGAAGCCTTCAGCTAAATTACCAAATGTAAATGAAATGGGCCTGGTCTACAAGATATGGGCCTGGTCTACAAGATACACTACACGACCAAGGTACCCATGTACATGTCAAAATACTTCCCAAGGTCAGTGAATACCACGATCACGGAGCTCCACAAATCATGTTAAACCCAGATTCGGCTCAAACAAGGGACTAAACACGTTTCGCAATTATGCCATCAATGTGGAACGCCCTACCTAAAGCTGTAAAGGAATGTGAATCACTACCCACTTTCAAAAACACTCAAAAAACACCTAAGCCTTAAAGGGAGACTGCAATTTCGAAACTGGCCCCTGTAAATGTCCGAACACAACCCCCTCCAATGTACAGTAAATTACCAAGTATGGTCTTGTCAATATTCCAATGTACAGTTTTGTTTGTACAGTTGTACAGTGTCCCCCACCCACACCTCCTACCCAACCTCCCCCCCCCCCCCACTCCTACCCAACCCCCCCCCACCCACCCACCCACCCAACCACCTCCAATGTACAGTCCCCCCCACCTACCCAATCCAATGTACAGTTTCTACGTCAAATGTATATACTTTTTTTTCTGGACTCTTTTTGTATCACAAACAGTACTGTATTTGCAAATCTGATATGTCATAAATGTATAGATGTAGCAGTACTGTCTATCTGTATGTCATGTATGTCATATATGTTACGATGAATTGAAAATGGGGGACCCTGATGTAAACAAGACGAAAGTCTTTCTCTGGTCTGCATCCCCTTAACAATTGTATGTATTGAGCTGTACTGTACTTAGCCCCTTTCGTGACTTTCGGTTTGCAAGCCGTTGGTGTCACAGCGCATGCGCACCAGGCAGCTAATGCCGCGTTCACGTTACGTGGGAAGAAGCGGAAGAACCAGCTTCCGACTGGGAAAAACCATTCACGTCTTGATTGATTGATTGATTGAAAACTTTATTAACAGATTGCAGAATGGGTACAATACAGTACAGCTCAATACACACAATTGTTAAGGGGATGCAGACCAGAGAAAGACTTTCGTCTTGTTTACATCAGGGTCCCCCATTTTCAATTCATCAGGACATATATGACATACATGACATACAGATATTCAGTACTGCTACATCTATACATTTATGACATATCGCGGGCGGAGCTGAGCGATCATGGAGTAGACGTGTTTCACGTGAGCTCCCTTCTACTGTGCAGAATATACGTTTCTCCCCATTAGTCTTTATTTTATTTTTATTTGTTTTTTGTCTGCTTGCTAAGTCGTCGTGTTTCAAATACTGTCGTCGACTTTTTTCGACTTTCTGCGATGTCGGTGGTGGAAACCAGATCCATGAGCGCCCCAGCCAACAAACCACGACCACCGGGCCTGGCCACACCATCGCCCGGTGTCGGTGAGATAAGCGAAGCTGTGCTCTCGGTCATGACCAAGCTCCATGCAGAGTCTGAGACACGCTTCGCTGAAGCACAAAGGAAAGTGCTGGCGGATTTTTGTGTTAACCTTCATCGAGAGATATCAGAGGAAATAAGGCTGGCGGTCGTCCCGCTGATAGACCAGATGGAGTCGCTGCACGCTGTCTCCTCGGCTAATGCTATCGAACTAGCTGCGCTAATGACGGAGGTATCATTACAGGGCGAGAAGATGGTGGAGGCTGAAGTTACCAAACTACAGTCGTAATTGTGGAAATACAGTCCCGGGAGAGACGCTACAACATCAGGATTGTTGGAGTACCGGAGGGCAGCGGGGAAGGCCGTCTCTCTGAGACCATGCCGGAATTGCTGCAAAAAATACTTGGAAATGACGTCCTCCCCTCGCCTCCCGTCTGTGAGTCGGCCTACAGAGCGGGCAGGTCCACTCCTGGTGTGAACAAGGAGCCGAGGCCCATCATCGTCAAGCTGAACAGGCTTCAGCAGAGGGAACTCATCATGCGGTCGGCTCGTGCCAGAAGGGGTAATCTGAGGCTTGGCGATCACAAAGTGGCCATTTTCGAAGACTTTACACCGGAGGTTCAAGCACAGAGAGGCGAATACAAACCTGTCCAAGCTATGGAAACTAGGCCCGAGCCCCACGCTATTCGCTCCCGTGAAATTATCTGTGTTGGATAAGGTCGATGGTCGGCGTTCATTTTGGTCGTTGGCTAAAGCGAAGGAATATCTCGAGGGGATACCCGAGACTGTAGCTTGATAACTATATCGGGTGAGTGACTTGGCGATGTGGGCCTGAATACATTGTTAGGGCCGGCTATTCACAAACACTTGCTGTCATGCCCAGACATGCTAACTGCCCACTGCCCATCCAACTAGCGGGGCTTCCCAATGACTTCTGTTACTTGCTAATGCTGACCTCATGGTCGTACTTGTGCGTCGCCTCTATGGAAGCTAGCGAGCTAGCTGATCAATGTTCATAACGGACTCTAACGTGCTATCCGGATTCATCTCTAGCTTACGCGCTAGCCTCGGGCTAGCTAGCGGGCTGCGTCTATCGTCTGCGCCGAGGCATTCGAGACCCGTTAATATTTACGTATTTTGGTTGTTGTTGCTGTTTAAGTGTCATCGGTTTGCACAATTCAACGGTGATCGGGTCCTTAACTAACTTTTTGTATGCTTTTATTTTTATATCCAGGCTGTTTTGAGCTTTGGGCTCCGGTAGGAGAAGATCGGTTGAATATATATATAAACAATATATGATAACAGGTTGTGTCAGGTATGGCTTATTACCATCCCCGGGTTAATGAATGTGTTTAATTCTATTCTTACATAGGTTATGTCATTCCAGCCGTGGTGCCTGATCAGAGGGGCACTTACACTTGCACTTTGACCATAACCCCATTTTCCCCTTCTTATTATTGTCGTGGTTTAAATGACATTTGTTTGCACAATTTACCTGGGATCCGTTCCTACCTTAGACTATCTGCTGGTATGTTCTAATTTAATTTTGTTTTGAATTTTCCTTTATCCATTTGTGCTATAACATTGCGACGTTGAAGCACAGACTCGGAAATAGATGGTTGCAGGGGTGATGTTGAGTTATTATATAATAATGACTATTTTTTTTTCCATTATAGTTATCTCATGTTAGGGCCAAGGCTCAGGTGGTTTTCGACCGATATCTTTATTGAATTTTATTTTTATTATTATTTGTGTTTATTGGACTAGTGGGGGTTTAATCAGGGGTTTATCTAGAGGGGGGTCGGAGTGGGGAGCGTCTTTTTGGATCCATGACTCCAGTGGGAAATGATAGGAAGATGACCATCCTTAATGGATGGGACATAGGGAGGGGATTGGAGAGTGGGTATAGGAGGGCTTATAATAGGACGGGTGGGTTAGGGTTTAGAGTAGAAGGAGGGGGGGTTGTAACTGGGGTGGTATTTTTATGTGTTTTATGTACTGTTGTCTTATATGTGTGTAATTGTTCCTCCTCTGAACTCCTGGGATTGACCGTCTGGGCCCACCTGGATCAGCGCCTCTGTACTCAGCCTGGCTGCACTGGTATGTTCTCTACGCATTTAGACAAACTCGACCATGGCTAAATTGAATATTTTAATTTGGAACGCAGGAGGTCTTAACGCCCCACACAAGCGTGCCAGTGTCCTTTGGTTATTGAAGAGAAGAAATATTGACATTGCTCTCCTTAGTGAGACGCATTTATTGGTGGGTGATGTGTCAAGGCTAGCAAATCGACAATATCACGTTATCTCCTCATCCTCAGCCGATGATAAGACGAAAGGAGTCGTCATAGTTACAAGACGTAACCTTGATATCAAAGTCCTGGATGTGTGGTCGGACACGGAGGGAAGGATTACTATAGCAAAAGTTGAGTTCTCTCATAGGAAGATAGCAATAATAGCATTGTATGCCCCTAACCTAACACATTTGATTCAGCGTTCTATAATACAATCACGAAGAATATGTTGGAACTTACTGGATACGCTCTCATTGTGGGTGGCGATTTTAATGCGTGCTGGGATGCGGAGATGGATAGGTCCGGATCTTCTGAAACAAGCGACCAAAAACGGTCCTCTAAGGCCCTCAGGATGTGGGCCCAGGACACTGGGCTCGCAGACCTATGGCGCTTATCCAATCCCACCCTCAAGGATTACTCTCACCTGTCTGCCAGACACAAAACCTTCTCTCGAATAGACTATGCATTCGCATCCCCTAATTTGTTTGATAGTTTCGACGTCTCATTGGTTCCCCTGGCTCTCTCGGACCACAAGGGGATTTTCCTTGTGGCAACCTTTGGCAGGCTCTCCACGAGAGCTCCCAGGTGGCGTTTTAACTAGAGATGTTCCGATACCATTTTTTCTTTTCCGATCCGATTCCGATACCTAAGCTTTGGGTATCGGCCGATACCGATACTTATCCGATACCAGTGCATACATTAAAAAAAAAAACGATATTATATAAATTTTTTATAAATATAATTTTTTTTTTTAACAAATACTGTTTTATATATACTGTTTTTTAGTCATAACTAGAAAGTAATGGTATTTATTCAACAACAGGTGATTGTATAGATTTGTATTAGTATCATTAATCAATGAGTATGGGGCTTCAGCACTGCAGATATACCCTACTCCAATGATCCACACGGACATTATACGTTGCTGCACTCGCTACCCACTGGCTCTGCAGATATACCCTACTCAGTCTGTCTACAAGGCTCCGTTCAGTAGCAGTCGGATCTGTTGTGATTTTTGCACAATAAATATTCAACATTCTCTTTTGAGACTCCGCCTCAGACTCTTATCATTTGGCACTAAAAGCTAAACATTGTCGCCGATATGGCTGTCCGCAACATGTCATTAATTGTGTACGCGACGTGCAATTGTGCAATGACGACGTTACCGTTAGCTAGCATGAGCTACCGGTATATGGGAAGACCATAGAAGACTGTAACGTTACTGGTGACATTGTGATTTAACTTGGAATACTCCTTTGCCAACTTGCTGTACTTTGCTTGCAGGTCTGCAGCCATTATTGCTGGATTATATGAATAGCCCCAACTTTAGCCAAGGTAATGTTAAAGCTAGCTTTCGGTTAGCTGTTCAATGCTAATAACACCAGCCACCAAGCGAACCCATGAGCTCCCCGTCAACACCGCTCTGTCGGGACGATGACATTTAAGAAAGTATCTGCTGTTAAAATGACAAATGGCATTGACACTTTAATCGATTAAGCACACGTTTGTTTTATAATGCTTACTCAACAGACCACAGTGTTGTTGATAAATTACGTCATATGGTATCGGAGCGCAGCATTAGAGGGTACTCGCCGATACCAGCATTTTAGCCAGTATCGGCGGCTTTTCCGATACTGGTATCGGTATCGGAACAACTCTAGTTTTAACTCAACCTTATTAAAGAACGATGATTTCTGCTCTGAGTTCAGGAGTAAACTAGCTGAATTCTTGCAGATCAATGTTGGCACGGTCGATGACCCCAGGGTCCTATGGAACGCATTGAAAGGATTTATCAGGGGTCATGTCACACTTTTCGCCTCCAACTTACGTAAATCCCGGACAAAAAAACTAGAAGGACTGGAAACATTATATGCGGATCTATACGCATCTTTGCAAACTAACTATAGTGAACGACTAAATACACAACGTAAGATAGTCAAGAAGGAAATAAACTCCATACTTAAACAACAGTCTGAGTTCTTGATACATAGGACAAGGCAAAATTACTACTTTCACGGCTCCAGGCCTAGCCATCTATTGGCAATGAAAATACGCTCGAATGATCATTTCTCGGATATCCCCTCGATCAAGACGCGACAGGGTACAGTCACTACTGATTCGAAAAAGATCAACAACACTTTTAAAGAGTTTCTCACAGTTATATAGCTCAGAGGTTAATCTTGAATCGTTCATTGGCGGGCTTGAGATACCCCACATTTCTGAGGAAGAGGCTAAGGAACTGGGGAAACCGATCACCCTTAATGAACTAAGGGAGACGATTGCTGAAATGCAGAGGGGTAAGGCACCAGGCTGGGATGGTATTCCACCTGAGGTGTATTTAGCTTTCTGGGACCAACTGGGTCCATTGATGCTCGATATGATCAATTACGCTATCGAACAAGGGGAGTTCTCAAGAGATGTCAACATGGCGCTGATTTCTTTACTTCTCAAGAAGGACAAAGATCCCAATGATTGTGGTAGCTATAGGCCCTTGAGTCTTCTCGGGGCCGATTTAAAAGTGTTTGCCAAGGTGCTGGCCCGTCGCCTGCAGAGATTTATGACGGTATTAGTACACTGCGATCAAACCGGTTTTATCCCGGGGCGCCTGGCTGCAGATAATCTTAGGAGGCTGTTGCATGTAGTCGATAACAGTAAAGACAATACAGCTCCGTCCACTATTCTGTCGTTGGATGCCATGAAGGCGTTTGACAGACTAGAATGGTCATACCTGTGGAAGGTACTTGAGGTCATGGGTCTTGGAAAGAATTTTATTCATATGATTAAAGTCCTGTATGCCTCGCCGTCGGCAATGATACTGAAGGCAAAAACTGTTCCACACTTTTCCCAGTCTCCAGATCTTCTAGGCAGGGTTGTCCTCTGAGCCCGGGACTATTCGCGCTTTCCCTCGAACCATTGGCCCAATTTATTAGGCAATCAGAGGACATCGTCCCCATAATGATCAATAATACACCACACAAAATTGCTCTCTATGCGGATGACCTACTGATTTTTATGGATGACCCTTCCCGGTCGGCCACAAAATTATTGGAAATAATCGACGACTTTGGTAAATTGTCAGGCTTTAAGATTAACTGGAACAAATCAGCCTGCCTACCTCTTAATGAGCTGGCCAAGGCGGTGCGACTTCCAGCTGATATCCCCATAGTGGAACATTTTAAATACTTAGGTATAGAGATATTCCCCACGCTGAGTCAAACTACTAAGTACAACTGCACGGGTACTTATGATAAAATACGCCAGGATCTAGACAGATGGTCGTCCCTTCCTAACTCCTTACAAGCCCGAGCTTCCATAATCAAAATGAACGTTCTGCCTAGGATACATTTTGTTAGCTCAATGCTCCCCCTGCCCCCTCCAATAGACCACTGGCGCAAGGTACAATCGATGGTATCTAAGTTTATCTGGAATAACAAACGCCCGAGAATCAAAAGAGCTACTACTCAACGTAGGAAACAAGATGGGGGCCTCGCAATCCCTGATTTTAAGCTTTATTTCTGGTCCTTCTCACGGAGACCTCTGATGTGCTGGCTAGACCCTGTAGATGCTGTATCTTGGCGCTCCTTAGAAGCGGCGGCGGTCTCACCGCTAAGATTGCAGGATGTGGTGTACTCCACTGTCTCTATTTCAAAATGCCGGCTGAGGTATGGACCGATCATAACTCACGTGATCCAAACGTGGCGTAATGTACAGAGGTCGTGTGGGGTTAAATGCCCATGGCACCTGGACTCTCCAATTTTTAATAACCAGCAATTACTTGTTGGGCACAAGCCGGTTAATATTCCTCAATGGCAAAGGAGGGGAGTTCATACTCTGGGGGATATTTATGATAAGAACGGCCTCCGTGCGTTTCAGGACTTAAGAGAATTTTATGATCTTCCCGGCGAGTCCTTCTTTCTTTATCTTCAACTAAGGTCAGCACTGAGGGCGCATGGCGTGCCGTGGGCTCAAGCTTTGCACCCACACCCCTTCCTCAGGCTCATAGTGGACAGGACGACCTCCAGAGGGTTTGTCTCAGACTTTTATACGCTCTTAATTCAATCCACGTATAAAAATCTATCATTGGATACAATCTGGCGTGTGGATATCCCGGAGTTGGACCCCGAGTTTGACTGGGATGATGTTTGGGCAAATGTGGCATTGTCTTCCCGCAACCCCAATCACCAGCAAATTAATTTTAATTATATTCATAGGACCTATCTTACACCTAGGAAGCTATTTGCTATGGGACTGGTAACCGACTCTCGGTGCACTTTGTGCTCTCAAAAGGCCACTGGCACTTATATGCATATGTATTGGGATTGCCCACCAGTGGCCCGCTTCTGGAGGTCATTAACAGACAAACTTTCAGATCTGTGTGGCTTAACTATCCCATTCACAGCTGTTACGCTACTCCTGAACGATATAACGACACTACCTGCGTCTGTTCAACTAAAAAGGGTTGTCCTAGCGGGTGTCACAGCAGCGAAGAAGCTAATAGCAATGAGATGGAAGGAGCCTGAGAAGCTTACAGTGATTAACTGGTCCCTAACACTATTGGATGTGATTTATCTGGAGATATCCACGGCGCGGGTGATTGGGGTGGGACAGGCAGGTATTAACCTGTGGTTTGCAGCAGCCGAAAAGGTCAGGACCGCCGTGTGCGGCTGAGCGGGGTTGAGGTGCGTGTTCGGGTGAGTCCGGCGGTCTCTTGGGAGGGGGAGGAGGAAATGTTATGTCCGTCTTGTCTTTTGTCTTGTCCTCTTGAGTTTAGCTGGGGATTTTAGGGGGGGGGCAGCTATTTAACTTTCTTTACCGTTTGGCCACTTTTACACGGTCTCTGTGAGTCTATGGAACACCTCTACAGGTTTTTGTTTTTTCATGAAGGTTCATTGCTCTGGTTTCGGGTCGTGTTCTCAAAAAATGGTCCTTGTGGTGAATTGGAGATGTACGTTTTATTAATATAGGGTCACACGGCCGGGAATCGGGGCTGAACACTGGGAAAGACCATTTATTAGATAGTACCCCTTGGAATTAAATTTAGAAGGTTGAACTCTGTTTTCTTTTTTCTTTGTCTGTATAAATTGTTAGTCTGTATTATTATTGTTTTTTGTTATTTTCTTGTGAAGTTCTATGTATTGTGATTGTGGTTAATGTGTTGTCTTGTTTCATGTGAATAATAATTAAAAAAAAATTGATAAAAAAAAAACATTTATGACATATCATATTTGCAAATACAGTACTGTTTGTGATACAGAAGGAGTCAAGAAAAGGGAGTATATACATTTGACGTAGAAACTGTACATTGGAGGAGGTTGGGTGGGGTTGTGTGGGGGGGGGTTGGGTACATTGGGATATTGTCAACCATACTGGGTAATTTACATTGGAGGTGGTTGGGGGGGGGGGAGAAACACTGTATAAACAAGCAAAACTGTACATTGAGGGGGGGGGGCACTGTACAAACAAGCAAAATTGTACATTGGACTATTGACAAAACCATACTAGGTAAATTACTGTACATTGGAGGGGGTTGGGTTAGGACATTTACAGGGGCCAGTTTTGAATTGCAGTCTCCCGTAGGTGTCCCTTGAGAGTGGTTTTGAAAGTGGGTAGTGATCCACATTCCTTTACAGCTTTGGGTAGGGCGTTCCACATTGATGTGGCATAATTGCGAAACGTGTTTAGTCCCTTATTTGAGCCGAATCTGGGTTTAACATGATTTGTGGCACTCCCTCTGGTGTTGTGATCGTGGTATTCACTGACCTTTGGGAAGTATTTTGACATGTACACGTCAGCCTCCTAGTGGTAATTTCTACTAACTAGGACATATGGGATTTTTTTATAGACCCCGATATCTCCCACTTCGCGTCACGAATTGCGGAAGTATGGATGTGGGCGTTTCATCCATAGATATATATAGAGTCAAAGCGTGAAGGCGTCCTAGTTGTAGCAACGAGATGTCCTCTGGTTCTTCCGCTTCTTCCCACGTAACGTGAACGCGGCATTAGCTGCCTGGTGCGCATGCGCTGTGACACCAACGGCGGAGATGGACGTTCGGTCTGTAAATACCACTCGTCGAGTAACAATGTTTTAAACTGTTTATTAGCAACTCCAAGCTTCCAGACCCCATCGTGAAGCAGTGTTAAACCCATATTGTACGCTGGGTATCTTTGAAATTCAGATCTGATATATTTTTGACACACCCCGAGCCCTGCGATCACGCTTGGTTGTTGTTTTCCTGGATGATCCCGATGCGAAAGCCAGTGACTGCGGTCACAAAAGCCCCAGGCTTGCAAACCGAAAGTCACGAAAGGGGCTATACTGTACTGTACCCATTCTGCAATCTGTTAAATAAAGTTTTCAATCAATCAATCAAAAACAAACTGCTTCCTTCAGCGCCATCGTGCGGACAAACCGAGCACTGCGGTAGCTGCGCATACACACACACTACTGTCGGAGAAGAGAACGTTTCTAGTAGCTAACTTAGCTGATAACGGTTAAAAACACACGGTACTTGTCACAATCGCGATTTCTAGCTAATTATATTATATTGTTTAGTTTGAGAACATGTTGGGAGTCGAGGCTGGTTGTTGATGTAGTCACTCTGGGGGACTAGTGTTGTTATTATTACACATGCTAACGTTAGCTCACCTTAACATGACGTAGGCTCAGCACAAGTATATATTTTAAGCATCGTTTGGATGGAATTATTTGACAAAGCCTCGATTATCTAACGTGTAACTAGTTTGCTCCATGTCATAATAATACATCAAGTATTTGAAATATTACCTTTGCGCTCAAGCTTTCGACCTCACGAAGATGGCCGTCCTCCTCTTCCTCCCCCGCGGCTCTTCTTCTGTGGTGCTAATGGCGGTTGGCAATCGACTTTTAAAAAGCATGACCGCCATCTACTGTTTCTTCTGTCTCTCAAATAATTGAATAGACAATTGTGGACAGCATTCCATAATGGCTCTTAAATGTCTCATGCTGAGTATGAATTACACTAAAATAATCTATATGTTGAACTGATTCTCTTTCCTGGCAATAATCACCTTCCAGTTGTATGTTTTACCTATTATTGATTGATTGAATTGATTGAAAACTTTATTAACAGATTGCAGAATGGGTACAATACAGTACGGCTCAATAGACACAATTGTTAAGGGGATGCAGACCAGAGAAATACTTTCGTCTTGTTTACATCAGGGTCCCCCATTTTCATTTCATCAAGACATTTATGACATACAGATATACAGTACTGTTTCATCCTGACATGTATGACATACAAGATATACAAATATACAGTACTGTTAAGAGAAAGAGATCATAAGGCTGTCAAAGTTAACGCGGTATTAACGCTATTAACGCCACAATTTTTTTTAACTCACGATTAACTTTAAAAAAAAATTAAATATATATATACTTTTTTTTACTAGACTTCACTCAGGTGTATTATTGATGCTCTCATTGATACTATGTTTGTTTCTGAAGTGTGTGTGTGAGATATATAGAGAGAGAGGGGGGTGAGAGAGATGAGGAAGGGGCAAGAGAGAAAGAGAGCTGGGAGAGTGTGTGTGTGAGAGAGAGGGGGGGGTGTGATTAATCAGCCCTTGTGTGGGTGAATGTAACAAGTTCCTAATGCTTTATTTCCCCTATTATTTCATGCACACTTTATTCATTGTTTTAAATTATTATTTTCTTTTAAGTTATTTTGTGCATCACTCTGTTTTGAATTTGATGCAAATTTGCAATGCATGAGGGTCATCCTTTTGTGTTAAATGGCTGCATAAAGCAAGCATGTGTTGACTCGCATGTTGATAAGAGTATTAAAACTTGGAACTTGAAAAAGATCAGTTTAAGGTAGAAAAAATAAAAAAAACTATTAATTTGCGATTAATCAAGTTAAATATTTTAATCGATTGACAGCACTTGAGGGGGAAGAAACTGTACATTGGAGGGGGGGGGGGGGGTTGGACATTTCTTCGGTTCAAATAACAAACTCAGCAAGACCGACGGCTTCTCAGTTACAGTGGGTGAAAATATTGTCACAAGGAAAGATGAAATTACCTACCTGGGTTCCATCCTAGAGGCAAATCTTTCCTGTAACAAAATGGCATCCAATGTAATAAAAAAAAGTCAACCAACGAACTCGATTCTTGTACCGGATCTCCTCTCTGGTAAACAAGAATACCCTGAAGACTCTGGCAGGAGCACTCATTCAAGGATACTACGACTATGCTTGCACCTCATGGTACCAAAGCACCTCAAAGGCACTAATAACAAAATTACAAACATCACAAAACAAACTGTTCAGACTACTGCTTGACCTTACTCCTAGAACCCACCTCACCCCTGCCCACTTTGACAACCTAGGATGGCTTAGAGTAGACGACAGAGTGCAGCAACTTGCAATGGGCCTGGTCTACAAGATACACTACACAACTAAGGTACCCATGTACATGTCAAAATACTTCCCAAAGGTCAGTGAATACCACGCCCACAACACCAGAGGGAGCTCCACAAATCATGTTAAACCCAGATTTGGCTCAAACAAGGGACTAAACACGTTTCGCAATTATGCCACATCAATGTGGAACGCTCTACCCACAGCTGTAAAGGAATGTGAATCACTACCCACTTTCAAAACCACTCTCAAAGAACACCTACGGGAGACTGCAATTCGAAACTGGCCCCTGTAAATGTCCTAACCCAGTTGTACAGTAAATGACCAAGTATGTCAGTATTCCAATGTACAGTGTGTGTGTCCCCCCCCCCACCTCCAATGTACAGCCCCGCCCCCCCCAACCCCACCCCACCTACCCAACCTCCTCCAATGTACAGTTTCTACATCAAATGTATACACACTCTTTTTCTGGACACTTTTTGTATCACAAACAGTACTGTATTTGCAAATCTGGTATGTCATAAATGTATAGATGTAGCAGTACTGTCTATCTGTATGTTGTGTGTGTCATATATGTTATGATGAATTGAAAATGGGGGACCCTGATGTAAACAAGACGAAAGTCTTTCTCTGGTCTGCATCCCCTTAACAATTGTATATTGAGCTGTACTGTATTGTACCCATTCTGCAATCTGTTAAATAAAGTTTTCAATCAATCAATCAATGGTAGCATCAAGTTATTCAGTTATCATATTAACAACTGTAATCATGTGTTTTATAGGTTTTCATTGCATTATCATTTCATATATATAACTTTGCTCATGAAATGATAATTACTGCAGATTTACTTTGACACCAATGCCCAGCAATGAAGTCAAGGTCTTTCTGAGACATAAAGGAAACTGGTAAGAAACCAGCCTTCAAACAAATCAGTAAATCAAATCAGTGAAATAACGAGAGAGAGAGAGAGAGAGAGAGAGGAAATGAGAGAGAGAGAGAGAGGAAATGAGAGTGAGAGAGAGAAAGAGAGAGTGTTTTATTCAGTATGTTTACCATTTTGCCTGTCTCTCTTTGTGCTTATGAGTTTTAGTGGGGTTTCCTTGACAAAGTAAGCTAATTAGAGGTAGTTGATGACGATAGAAAGTCCTGAACTAAGTAAAAAAAAAAACATCTTCTATCTATGAATCACAGTAAAATAGACACCGTCTCTTTAAAGCGACCCCTCCCCTGGACAGCTAGAACCAGGAAGCACCTCCCACCCACACGAGTTCACTCTTCCTGAGAAAACAAAACTTAAGCGTGTCGTTGTCTTTGTAGAATAAAATGGCGCAGCAAGGAGTTGATCTGGACCGGGACCAGTTCCGCTGTTGTATCTGTCAGGATCTACTGAAGGATCCGGTAACTATTCCCTGTGGACACAACTACTGTATGGGCTGTATTACAGACTGCTGGGATCACGATGATCAGACGGGGATCTACACATGTCCCCAGTGCAGGGAGACTTTTACTCCGAGGCCTGTTCTGAAGAAAAACAACATGCTGGCTGAAGTGATGGAACAACTAATGAAGACAGGACCCCAAGCTGCTCCTCCTGATCACTGTTATGCTGGACCTGCAGATGTGGCCTGTGATTTCTGCACTGGGAGAAAGCGGAAAGCCCTCGAGTCCTGCCTGGTATGTCTGACCTCTTTCTGTGAAACTCACCTCCAGCCTCATCATACTGTACCTCCGTTAAAGAAACACAAGCTGGTCAAAGCCTCCACACGGCTTCAGGAGAACACCTGCTCTCGTCATGATGAAGCTATGAAGATGTTCTGTCGTACTGATCAGCAGTGCATCTGTTATTTGTGTTCCATGGATGAACATAAAGGACATGATACAGTCTCAGCTGCAGCAGAAAGTACGGAGAGACAGAAAGAGCTTGGCATGAGTCAGCAGAAAGTCCACCAGAGAGTCCAGGAGAGAGAGAAGCTACTCAAAGAGGCCCAACAGGCTGTTTATTTTCTCAAACGCTCTGCTGATAAAGCAGTGGAGGACAGTGGGAGAGTCTTTACTGAGCTGATACGCTCCTTGGAGACGAGGCGCTCTGAGCTGGAGAAGGTCATCAGAGCCCAACAGAGGACCACAGTGACTCAGGCTGAAGAAGTGCAGAAGAGACTGGAGCAGGAGATAGCGGACCTGAGGAGGAGAGCCACTGAGCTGGAGCAGCTCTCACACACAGAGGACCACATCCACTTTCTACAGAGTTACCCCCCCCTCTCCAGTCCCAGTGAGTCTACAGACTCACCCAGCATCAGTGTCCTTCCTCTCCTGTACTTTGCAGATGTGACTGAGGTCGTGTCTGAGCTGAGAGACAAACTAGAGGACGTTCTGGAAGAGCAGTGGCCCAGAATCTCAACAACAGTGAATGCAGTTAATGTTTTACTGCCACCAGAGCCCAAGACCAGAGCTGACTTCTTACAATATTCCTCTCAGATCACACTGGACCCAAACACAGCAAACAGAGAACTGTCTTTGTCTGAGGGGAACAGAAAAGCAACATGTATGCTGCAAGAGCAGTCATATCCTGATCACCCAGAAAGATTTATTGGTTTGTGCCTTCAGGTTCTGGGTACAGAAGGTCTGACTGGACGCTGTTACTGGGAGGTGGAGTGGAGTGCAGGGGTTACTGTAGCAGCCTCCTACAAAGACATGAGTATAACAGGCACTGTGGAGGACTGTGGATTTGGATTCAATTCCAAATCCTGGGCTTTAGAGTGCACACCTTGTAATTACTTCTTCTTCCACAATAACAAGAGGATCACAGTACTGAGCCCCCGGTCCTCCAGAATAGGAGTGTACCTGGATCACAGGGCAGGTACTCTGTCCTTCTACAGCGTCTCTGACACCATGACCCTCCTGCACAGAGTCAACACCACATTCACTCAGCCTCTCTATCCTGGACTTTGGTTATATGACTCTGGGGAGGCTGAGTTCTGTGAGCTGAAGTAGAGATCAGTGACGTCCACAGCTCCTCTACCCAGGGTTTGGGGTTTAAATTGATCGTGAAGATGCTGACTTGTGAAAGATGAGGTAATTAGGAGTTACATTAATTCACTCAGTCACTCTATTGTTGTTCTGAAGGACACACACACACACACACACACACACACTCACTATGATGTTCTGAGGGACACACATGCACGCACGCACACACATGTATGTTTTTTTTATTCTCTAAATAACGTGAGCCATAAATTAAAGGCATTTTAATATTTGTAGAGCTGCCTTGGATTTCAACTTTTTTATAACTATTTTACAGATTACGTTTGTTTTTCTACTTTAAGTGTAAATGCCATAAGAATACAGTAAATTACCGGGTCTGTCTCTTCGCTTAGGAACAATGACCATTCATTGAATATTGTGCATTTTGTCTTTTGTTCTTTTATTCTTGCTAAATAAACGTGGACATCTAAACCCAGAAGGACCCGTGTGGATATTTGATAGATCCTACTGTCTCTCTAGAAGCTCATACTGGCTGCATATCTTTTCTAGTGTCTATCTAGTTTGGGGTTTAAATTGATCTTGAAGATGCTGAGTTGTGAAAGATGAGGTAATTAGGAGTTACATTCACTCAGTCACTCTTATCATTGTTCTGAGGGACTCTCTCACACACACACACACACGCACGCACACAGACACACACACAGACACAGACACACACACACACACACATACATACACTATGTTTAGCTTTGTTTCTAGTTTCTAGCCTACCGGGGTAAAGTTTGTTTGATTAGATCTTTGCATATTCACATATTTGATTCCTATCTTCAATACCTCTGTTCCCTTTGCATGTGGGGACAAATCTTTATTTTCATACTCAGGGTAGGTTGGACAACAATATGCAACCATTGTATTTGTATTTGATCACCTTTGGTCATTCTGGTCATTACTGTGGGATTTGGGCCGGTCTCTCCTCTCTCTGTTCCAGGGGGGGTTGGTAACAATGTGGGGGCCGGACCTCCATGGGGAGGTGGATTCTGCCTATAACCTTCTCCCTCACCTCTTATCCCTGGGCAGCCGGGACACTTCATACGGGACACTCTTCTATCTTCAAGGCCTTCGGTTGAACCCACAGCCAGGATGTGTGGGGCATGTTTCAGTCGTAAATGCAACTATCTTGTTTCAGAACAGACCCACCTGTGTTATCAGAAGAGCTCAAGGAGAGAGAGAGTTGTTCTTCTGGTGGCTGACTTTGAGGGAGACAGACCTATAGATAGGAGCTGGTTTAGGAACAATGACCATTCATTGAATATTGTGCATTTTGTCTTTTGTTCTTTTGTTCTTACTAAATAAACGTGGACATCTAAACCCAGAAGGACCCGTGTGGATATTTGCTTGAAACTTGCCGTTTCACTGACTGAACCTCAATAGAACTTTGAACAAAACGCAAAGGAATTGACTTGAACTCACTATTTCCATGTGCTACACGAGAAATGCAGTTAAAATCTAACATTACCAGTGAAATTCAATAAGTGTTCAAATGAAACGAGTTAGAGTTCATAGAAACATAAGTATACTCTAGTCTACAGTATCAATTATGTGTGTATGTGTACAGCCCACCCTGTTATAAATATACAAATAACTATGCTAAGTCTATTCACGGTACAAATATAGCTAACTCTATCTTATGTCTACTCCCGGTACAATATATATATATTGTAGCTATAATAAATATAAGTTTATCCTGTGCAATATATACAGTACTCCATACTAAGTCTACCTTGATCTGTACATGGAATATAAGATATTTGGAACTTTCTGAACCTATTGTAAATCGTAATATAGATCAGTTTTACTATGTTTGCAAACATTGCCAACATACCCAAAGTGTTTCAGCCACAGAAGACAGAACAAATACAAGCAGCTTACTGTTGTCTAGTGTCGGTCAGCAGGAGATGAAAACAGGGCTCCATTCTTATGTCCGGTGGTGGAGCTACACATTCATGTATGTTTGGATCAATTACCTTTAACATATTCAATCTAGCCAATAAAAAATGCACACATTTGGATATGATCACTTTTCCCTTTGGTGGAATACGTCAGATAACCTTTCTGTTTCAATATGATGCATAATTAAATAGTTCCAAGAGTAAATTATTTTCTTTGTGTTAAATTAGGAAAATTATAAGGTGACTGTACATATTTTCATATAAACATTTAATAAGTATAACGTAATTAATCATAAAATGAGTTACCCATGAAATATAAAGGGCAATGTATAGTGTGTGTATACATATATAAAAATAACAACACTTTCACAAGTTCATAGTTAATTCAAAATATATATTGATTTAAGTATCCAACAGGACTTGACATAAACATTTGTACAGTAATGATGAGAGACAAGTTATGCAACATACCTGCACTCTATTTCAGTTCACTGAAGATATCATATCTTTCCTTATAAAATAACAACATGGTCAAAGGTTGTGCAAGATCTTCAAGCTTTGTCCTTGGACCATATCTTGTTCCACATATGAAATAAATAATCAATAATAAATAGGACTGGTAGTTATTTTGTATATTATCTATAGAACAGCTGGAGCAATCCTACCTGGAGGGGAGAGAACAGATGGTAGAGGTAAACGGTACTCTATCCCCCCCCCCCCCTCACAGTGAGCTGTGGTGTTCCACAAGGAAGCATACTAGGACCGCTACTCTTCCTAATTTATGCAAATGACATGTCGTCAGCCTGTGACTGCAACTTGTTCCTGTTTGCGGACGACTCAGCCCTGCTGGTCTCTGACAAGAACAAGTTGCAGGTTGAAAAAACCCTCAGCTCGGAACTAGGCAAAATCTGCATATGGCTCGCTGATAACAAACTATCATTACACCTGGGCAAAACAGAGTCCATTCTCTTCGGTTCAAATAACAAACTCAGCAAGACCGACGGCTTCTCAGTTACAGTGGGTGACAATATTGTCACAAGGAAAGATGAAATTACCTACCTGGGTTCCATCCTAGGGCTGCACGATTTTGGGAAATAATTTATAATTGAATATATAATTTATAATAATTTAATTGCGATTTTTCTGACAGATATTGCGATTGCGATTACATTTGCGATTATAATTTTTTTTAAGCAGACCCACAGAGGTTTATTGTAAAATTCAACTCCTTCCCGCCAGACATTCCAGTTGCGCCAGTGCAACGACAACTGTGAACGCTGGGGCCACTATTTCATGGCTGCGATGTTTTCCACATCCGTGCGTAACTTCAGAACCTTCTCTCTCTTTCTCATGAGCGTCATTGCCTGCGAAGTGGGCCACACTCGAGGCGCCGACAGCCCCGTCTGCACGGCCTTCGTAGGAGATGACCACCCGATGGCGACGGACGACCCCTGGCCCGAGCATAACGGACGCGGATTCTATGGCTGTGCCATCCACCGGTCTACAGATGTGGGGAAACGAGACCGACGGGGGCGTGGTTGGATCAAGTTGTGGCGAAAGAAAACGCACTCTACACCAAGTCCAAGCAGATGATGAGCAGCGTGGATCGTGACCAGCAGACGGAGCTGGATATCTTTGGGAGGGTGAAGGTCATGAATAAGGACACATTCTCCTCCTATTTGGAGTTCTTTCGAGGAACACCTGAGGGAAAGAAACTGAAGAGGGGTTGCATCGCCATCCCGCAGGAAAATTACAACTGATGTCAGGGCTAGGTAGGATCTAAACCTCATGCAGTGTCATTGTTTGTCATCTTCGTTTATTCGTTATTTCTGTGTGTTTGGATGTCGTTATAAACCATTGTTCCACACTGCTTCACTGGCAAGAATGTACTGGGTCTACTGGCACCGAACACATGCAAATTCCTCAAACAGCACACACCGACGGCTTTACAATATGAGATTCTCTGTCTAATGACGAGATTAAAATAAATAAATAAAAATCCTCATCATGAAGTTGTTGGTGTTGCTTTCTTTAGATGTTTATTACATAAAGTCATGTTACATGTTCAATATGTTGTCACATTGGCCAGAATACAGAGACGTACAAAATATAAATACATAGTAACTGCAATACCACGGGGGGGGGGGGCATTGCTAATGAACACACAACACAATGATTGACACCACATTCTCTATGGTGTTGGCCCTGTGTCTGCATGTTGTGATGTCTGTTAACATGTTGGTGATGTTTCTCTGTCACTGTTAACATGTTGGTGATGTTTATCTGTCAACACGTCTGTAATGTTTATCTGTCAACACGTCTGTAATGTTTATGTCAACACGTCTGTAATGTTTATCTGTCAACACGTCTGTAATGTTTATCTGTCAACATGTCTGTAATGTTTATCTGTCAACATGTCTGTAATGTTTCTCTGTCAACATGTCTGCAATGTTTATCTGTCAACATGTCTGCAATGTTTCTCTGTCAACACGTCTGTAATGTTTGTCAACACATGTGATTGGTTGTTGTACATTCAGTTGAATTAAAAAGGGACAACATTAAACTGGAGGAATGCATTTAGCTAACATACTGATATGGACAGAATTAGGTGGGTAGAGGAGTCATAATGATATTAATCAGTAAATGTTTGGTGTATCTCATCATACTCTGAAGCAGATGCTAGTAGTAATGTATAATTAATGTAACTGTATTTCTGGGTGAAGTTGGGTGAAGTGTAGAGATTTTTTAAAACGATAACTTTCTTTCTTTTGGCCCCCAACTCTGCATTTAGCTTAGAGATGATATGAGCACCGATGCTCTGACTGAGATATTAGCACAGGGAACGTACGCAAGACAAGGGGGTGTAGTGGACGATGGGGGGGGGGGGGAGGGGGGCAACGACATCACGGCTAGATGTAAAATCACACAGTGGTGCCCCCCGTATCCCCCCCCCCCCCCCCCCCCCCCCCTCTCCGCCTCACAGGACGATGCAGCTGCACTTGGACACCTTGTCGGCCAGCAGGCCGTGCTGGTTAGCGGCTAGCGACTGGATCAGGGCCCAGAAGTGCTTGAAGGAGACGCCCTCGTCGCCGGACACGCCCATCGTCTGGAGGATCTCACTCATCCCCTGCTCAGAGCCGGCGCCCTGAAACACAGACACAGTCACGTCAGTCAGGCCTGAGAGAGAGAAGAGAGAACAGACACAGTCAGGCCTGAGAGAGAGAACAGAGTCACGTCAGTCAGGCCTGAGAGAGAGAACAGAGTCACGTCAGTCAGGCCTGAGAGAGAGAACAGAGTCACGTCAGTCAGGCCTGAGAGAGAGAACAGAGTCACGTCAGTCAGGCCTGAGAGAGAGAACAGAGTCACGTCAGTCAGGCCTGAGAGAGAGAACAGAGTCACGTCAGTCAGGCCTGAGAGAGAGAACAGACACGTTCAGGCCTGAGAAAGAGAACAGAGTCACGTCAGTCAGGCCTGAGAGAGAGAACAGACACAGTCAGGCCAGAGAGAGAGAACAGAGGCACGTCAGTCAGACCTGAGAGAGAGAACAGAGTCACGTCAGTCAGGCCTGAGAGAGAGAACAGAGTCACGTCAGTCAGGCCTGAGAGAGAGAACAGAGTCACGTCAGTCAGGCCTGAGAGAGAGAACAGAGTCACGTCAGTCAGGCCTGAGAGAGAGAACAGAGTCACGTCAGTCAGGCCTGAGAGAGAGAACAGAGTCACGTCAGTCAGGCCTGAGAGAGAGAACAGAGTCACGTCAGTCAGGCCTGAGAGAGAGAACAGACACGTTCAGGCCTGAGAAAGAGAACAGAGTCACGTCAGTCAGGCCTGAGAGAGAGAACAGACACAGTCAGGCCAGAGAGAGAGAACAGAGGCACGTCAGTCAGACCTGAGAGAGAGAACAGAGTCACGTCAGTCAGGCCTGAGAGAGAGAACAGAGTCACGTCAGTCAGGCCTGAGAGAGAGAACAGAGTCACGTCAGTCAGGCCTGAGAGAGAGAACAGAGTCACGTCAGTCAGGCCTGAGAGAGAGAACAGAGTCACGTCAGTCAGGCCTGAGAGAGAGAACAGAGTCACGTCAGTCAGGCCCGAGAGAGAGAACAGAGTCACGTCAGTCAGGCCTGAGAGAGAGAACAGACACAGTCAGGCCTGAGAGAGAGAACAGAGTCACGTCAGTCAGGCCTGAGAGAGAGAACAGAGTCACGTCAGTCAGGCTTGAGAGAGAGAACAGAGTCACGTCAGTCAGGCCTGAGAGAGAGAACAGAGTCACGTCAGTCAGGCCTGAGAGAGAGAACAGAGTCACGTCAGTCAGGCCTGAGAGAGAGAACAGACACGTTCAGGCCTGAGAACACAGACGCACTTCTTCAACCATTATCTGAAATAAAGAAAACTGAAAATTATTCTAACCCTGACTAACCTTACTGTCATCATGCACTTGTCCTAATAAACTAACCTACACTGTAGCACTCAACACTTTGATGAACATTGTTGCTCAGCTGATAAGAGTTGTGCCCTTCCTGATGACTTGTCGTACAGAACTTCGCTTTGGATAAAAGCGTTTCAGCTAACTGACTAAATGTAAATGTATAAGATTTGGCACATTTTCTGGATACAAACTGAACCTTAACCAAAGCTAATGCTACCCAGTCAATGATGTGGCTCTTCAGATCCAAGATCATGTTTAAAATGGCTCGAAATGGTTCTAAATACTTGGGGGGTGAATGTCACGAGGAACATGCAGAGTCTCTGTGCAGAGCGTTTTGCCCCTTTATTTGGGAGGGTTAAATTGGATTTTGAAAAACACTTCACTTGTCTCTAGCGGGAAGAGTTAACGTTAGGTTATGGCTATAACCGAGTTCTGTTAGTTAGGGGCGACGCTTGGCATCACCTTACTGCACTATCTCGCATATGTGCACGCGCACTGAATAAAGACCACAATGTACCTTTAATCCCAATATTCGTCTGACCACACCCCTCATCAGCTTACCTTCATAAGCAGGTGTGTGGTCACCTGCTCTCCTCCTTCCCAAGCTTTCACCACAAGGTGAGGTCAAGGGCTGCAGCGGCCGTCTGATGCCAAGCGTCGCCCCTAACTAACAGAACTCGGTTATAGCCATAACCTAACGTTCTGTTTCGTTAAGGGGCTCAGCTTGGCATCACCTTACTGCACAAGGGGAGGCCAAGCGGAGCCGCTGGCTGACAAATACACCCCGCTGACAGCCCCCCAAAACCATCAGAACAGGGAGGGCCGAGCCCCCCCGACCCCCCCTAATGGAGGGTATCCCCCCTATTAGGGGCTTCACGGGAAGGCGACGGACCCGACCGTGCGAAGAGGCACTCAAGCAACTCAACGCACAGGGTGAGCAGACCGTGGCTTGACCCCACGACTACACACACGCACAACCCGCATGCCACCCGGGAACGAACGGAGGAACAACCTCGTTACTGCCCCCAGAATCACGGGGTCAAGGGCAAACCCAACCCCGTGGCAAGGCCGTAGCAGCGGAGCACGAAGGAAGACCCAGACCCACCAAAAGGACTGGACTCCCTGGAATGGGGGCCCGGAGAAGTCCACGATGCCAGCATCAAGACCCCACCAGGTGGGCATGTAGTGCCCCGCCCCCCCACATCGCCAGCGTATTCGGACAAAGGCCCCTCAGTTACTGCACCTGGTATTCCCAGGCGGTATCCCAACCAAGTACTAACCAGGCCAGAACCTGCTTAGCTTCCGAGATCGGACGAAATCGGGCGTGTTCAGGTCGGTATGGCCGTAAGCCGAGCGGGCCCTGTCCCCCCAATAGTACACCGCCTGGCACACTGACCCTGCAGAACAGGCAGTCAGCATGGCCGTAAGCACACAAAAAAGGTTAACCAACGGAAGCAGGCAGCGCACCGGGGAAAAACCAGGCAACAGGCTGTTAACCCTAGCCTGGAGACTGCGGACGAGACAGGCGCCAGAGGGGACAGCTGAACACAGCCGCCCCGGCGGAAGGAGCGTAAGCTGGCGGTGTTGCATGACCAAGCCTCCATTTAAAAACCCCCACCCAGAGGGGTCGAGGCAGAGAAGGCTGACACGATTGGCAGACGTCATGAACGTGCAGGGGCACCCTCAACCGGTGAACCCGGGAGTTGACACTGCTCCAACACACCAGGGAATCAACCACCTCGGTGTTACCCAATGCGGTGGTTGTTCCTATAACCCCTCAAGAAAAAACTCCAAAACACACCTGCGGGCATACACCGGCTATACCGCAGTACAAGTGTTTCAGTTTTCAAAAAAGGGTTAACCCAGGCCTACGGGTCGCAAACATCACTTCGGACCGGGCCTGGCGGTACGGGAAGCACAGGGTCACCAGAGGAGGTCAAAAAACCACCCCCACAGGCCCCTCTTCGCCATGCGTGAGAGAGGAGCGAAAAATAATGGAGAACCAGCCCCTAAGCACACCGTACTTGGTATTCCCAGGCGGTCTCCCAACCAAGTACTAACCAGGACCAACCTGTGTAGCGGCCGAGATCCGACGAGATCGAGCGTGTACAGAATGGCATGGCTGTAAGCCATTACGACAGTGCTGAGTAAAAACGTACCCAACCAGGGTCTCCATAGCGCTTAACCCTGTGACACCCAGACCGACCTGGCATTTTTCCCCCTGAAAAAAGCCCAAGTCCCTCAGGGTACCAGAACAGCAGATCTGCATCCCCGGCGGACAACGGGTTCAACTGATCTGGACCAGCGTGACCAGAACCAGTCCCGTGCCCTAACCACGCCGACATGCCTACTCCAGGAGAAGGGCAGATATGCGTGTTGATCTTAACATGAAAAGAAGGCGCCACCCAGACGTTCGGGCGAACCGCGCCTGGTGGCCCACCCCAAGGGCGTGAGACCCCTCTACATATGTTCAGATCCATTCCGTCATCATCCCCCAGACATGAACGAGAATCCGTCGAAAAACCAACCCAGGTCATGGGATCTGGTCGTCGGAAGAGGAAAAACCCCCATCTCAGTTGCTTTATAAAAACGCTGTTTCAACCACAAGCAACCAAGGCGTGCCAGTCAATCGCCTGTTTACAGCGAGCTAGCACTATACGTGCGTCGGGACACACCCCCATCAATGAACAGGCTATTTAGACCTGTCATTGAATCCCCAAGGCGCCCAGGGGAACGACAAGAGGGGTGTGACACTCCCTAACTCCAACACTTCTGGAATAGAAAAGAAGGAAGCATCAACAGTATGTATCCCAGTCTACACAGCCGGGGTAAAAAATGTTCACATTTTTACATCCCACCACCCTCCCATAGGAAGGAGACGGGGATCCCCAGAGAGACTTCCCACGCGAGCTGTACAGATTGAAAAGAATATATTGCACCTTGAGCCATGTAAAAAATTGGTTTTAGGGCTCTCCGGGGAAGAGGCACTGAACCCATACACACTCAATAAACGAATTGAATCGAATACATATACAATAGAATAGGACCCTACTAGAGGGTCCACTCACTTTGACAATCTGAGGAGGAAGGCTCTGTACTCTGATGGAGACTCCCTCACATGGCAGAAGGAGTCCGAACTCACAGAAGGCCCGAATAGGCGCTTGGTGAGGAGGAGCCCTGACCACCCCCCTGAAACAGATCCATCACATGGACCTGAACAGCACACGGAAGTCCTACCAACAGAGACGCGCACGGTGACGTACTCTATGGCGGGGGAATTCCTGCGGTGCACACGCCCAATATACCAGGCCGTGGGACCAGGAAACCCCCTCCTCCCCCCCCCCCCCCCCCCCGTAACGTGCCGAACCGCCACGTGACGGAAACCTTGAAGGACAGGGGGTGTACCCCTGACCGACAGAAACAAGGGGGAGAGGAAAGGTTACCAGTTCACCCCTTTACGACCCCACACCCATGATACGATGTAATGACAAAAAGAGAATATGACACAGTCATAGTCAGCTCTATGAAGCGTTTTACAGCTCCACACAGCGCATGAGCTAACCTGCTATCTGATTTTTACTAAGGAAAAACACAGAATAGAGAGGGCTCTAAGAGCCCCGGTCCAACATACACATGTGCTTCTGTGGCCAGTCCAACCCAGTTGTAGGTCACATGACACACACAACCCATCATCACCTACAAAAAATGGCAAAAAACACTCAACAGAGGAACGCCGTTTTTTCACAATGAGAGAATACATCATTCTCGATTAGTATCGGCCACAGGCCTTGCTAAGCACACATGACAGCGACCAAACCATTTTCTCTTTTAGGAAAATAAAGTTTCTCCAGCAGATTTAGCACAACCTCAGCAATCAAGCTAAGAGTTACATCGCATCCCTACCACACAAAAGACACAATTAGTGCACAAACATGTCTGATAGGAGGATGAAAAAGTCCCCAGGGAACCGGGGGGAAACACAATCCTCCTATTTTACCCTCAATACGGCCAGTTAAAACAGGAAAACCTGTTAATATGTGAACACACTGTTCATTGTCATCACAGTCTGAGAAAAGAACATTCTTTTACTCACTTGTCACCAAGCATAGCTTCATAGGTTAGTTACCTTAGTTGTGAGTACACGGTACATATAAACACCATGATGTTTCTCACACAACAACCAGATCATTACATCCCGATTTGCACGGAGAAGCTAACTGCCAGTGACAAAAACAGCTCACACATAACCCGCAACGTATCCTAAATGCATTGCAGCAACACACGTTTTGGGAAAAACATCGTTATTCACAATACATTTAGAAAAGTAAAACCAGAAGACGTGTTATAAGGTCTGGTCAAACCCGTTCCTACCCGGAACGCAGATCAGCGAAGTGCAGTCACAAACACCGTAGGAACACAGCCGCTCCTGTGTTGTCCGAACTGGGCAGCCTTGCCGTCCTGGCTCAGGGCAGGGTCGACGAAACATCCCCTGTCAAGGATGACGTCGTAGTCAAGAGTGTAAAACATGTTAAAATCAAAGCACGTTCAACAGAATAGCATCAAGCTAACGGCCGCTCCAACCGTTCGGGTGCTACTGCTTCCGCTCGCGAGACGCCGAGCTAACGACGCACGCGATCAGAAGCGAGCTCACGGCGGCGCGCGAGAAGCTAAGCTACCCCGCGCCAGGCCATGGCCTATAGCAGCAAGCTAACGTTACCTAGCGCCCAGCAGGCTAACGCAGCAGTTAACAGCTGACTGGCTAACCGTAAGCTAAGCAGCTATCAACTGAACCTGTAACAATGACATAACACTCACCCAGACAGGCCGCCGTTCTGAACCTCTCCTCACTTTTTAAGAGAAAAGAGAAAACAAGATGTCAACACCGCTTCACAACAGTGATTTTACCAACACCCGACGGAATCAGCACAATACCAACTGGCCTGTGTAGCTGACTTTGAACATGAATCTGCCGCTATCGCACATTCATGCACATATCCCCTCGTGAAGGAATACTCTCATTTGGATATGAAAGATGGGGCCTTAACACGGTGACAGAGAGAATCCACTCGTCCAAAACACACAGGGATCACCAGTGTTAATGGTCGCGGCCCACTAGTTAAAACTATAATGGTCTTCAGACCAAGGCCTTCTGTCGCCTAGGTGGCTGAACAAAGGACCCTAGCCTGGGGCCGGTTTCCATAAACATTGTCAAGTAGCCCCCATAGCACTAACAGACAAGTGGAGCCTGCCAGCAAAACACTACTCACCCAACCTGGAACGCACCGCTTCTCACAGCGGCATGTCCGACAGTTCAGCTGTGGCCTGACAGGTTTCACCCCAACAAACACAGCAAGGAACTGCAGTTGAGAAGCATGCAGCGGCGTGCTCCCAATACGAAAACCGGTGGAGGATTTTTAGAATGATCAACATCTTCCAGACACTCCAGTACGAAGACAATATCGCCGTATTTTCTCGAAAATAGTGAGAGAGAAAATAAAGATATGATGTCAACGTATCCTTGTTTCCCAAAACTGTTCCTAATCTAACTTCTTCCATCATGGTGTCAAGTGTGGGGATCTACCGAGGCACTTATTCCTTGTGGTGAAAGCGAGAAGGAGGAGAGCAGGTGACCACACACCTGCTTATGAAGGTAAGCTGATGAGGGGTGTGGTCAGACGAATATTGGGATTAAAGGTACATTGTGGTCTTTATTCAGTGCGCGTGCACATATGCGAGATAGTGCAGTAAGGTGATGCCAAGCTGAGCCCCTTAACGAAACAGAACTGCCTTTAAAATGAACGTGCTTCCAAGATTTCTGTATCCTTTTCACTTTCAGTGCATCCCACTTTTTCCTCCCAAGGCCTTTTTCAAGTCCATTAACCCTTTCACTGCCACACGACAGAAGGTTAGCCCTTTACTATCACACAACCGACGGCGATGCTCCATCATTAGCATCATTAGCTCCGCAAATGTGCCGTCGGTTGTGTGATAGTAAAGGGCTAACCTTCTGTATTGTCACAGTGAAAGGGTTAACCGGCTGTCGTGTGGCAGTGAAAGGGTTAACCCGCTGTCCGGTGGCAGTGAAAGGGTTAACCTGCTGTCGTGTGGTAGTGAAAGGGTTAACCCGCTGTCACGTGGCAGTGAAAGGGTTAACCCGCTGTTGCGTGGCAGTGAAAGGCTTAACCTGCTGTCGTGTGGTAGTGAAAGGGTTAACCCGCTGTCACGTGGCAGTGAAAGGGTTAACCCGCTGTCACGTGGCAGTGAAAGGGTTAACCTGCTGTCGTGTGGTAGTGAAAGGGTTAACCCGCTGTCCGGTGGCAGTGAAAGGGTTAACCCGCTGTTGCGTGGCAGTGAAAGGGTTAACATGCCGTCCAGTGGCAGTGAAAGGGTTAACCCGCTGTAGTGTGGCAGTGAAAGGGTTAACCCGCTGTAGTGTGGCAGTGAAAGGGTTAACCCTCTAGAGGGAGAGAGAGAGGGGGGGTTAGAGGGAGAGAGAGGGAGAGAGAGGGGGGGTTAGAGGGAGAGAGAGGGGGGGGTTAGAGGGAGAGAGAGGGGGGTTAGAGGGAGAGAGGGGGGGGTTAGAGGGAGAGAGAGGGGGGGGTTAGAGTGAGACATTAAGAGTGAGACAGTAAGAGTGAGAGAGAGTGAGACATTAAGAGTGAGACATTGAGAGTGAGAGAGAGTGAGACAGTAAGAGTGAGACACTAAGAGTGAGAGAGAGTGAGACATTAAGAGTGAGACATTAAGAGTGAGACAGTAAGAATGAGACAGTAAGTGTGAGACAGTAAGAGTGAGACATTAAGAGTGAGACAGTAAGAGTGAGACACTAAGAGTGAGAGAGAGAGTGAGACACTAAGAGTGAGACACTAAGAGTGAGACATTAAGAGTGAGAGAGAGTGAGACATTAAAAGTGAGACATTAAGAGTGAGACATTAAGAGTGAGACAGTAAGAGTGAGAGAGAGACAGTAAGAGTGATACACTAAGAGTGAGACATTAAGAGTGTGACAGTAAGAGTGAGACACTAAGAGTGAGACATTAAGAGTGAGAGATGGCGGGGTTAGAGGGAGAGAGGGGGGGGGTTAGAGGGAGAGAGAGGGGGGTTAGAGGGAGAGAGGGGGGGTTAGAGGGAGAGAGAGGGGGGGTTAGAGTGAGACATTAAGAGTGAGACAGTAAGAGTGAGAGAGAGAGTGAGACATTAAGAGTGAGACATTAAGAGTGAGACAGTAAGAGTGAGACATTAAGAGTGAGAGAGAGTGAGACAGTAAGAGTGAGACAGTAAGAGTGAGACACTAAGAGTGAGAGAGAGTGAGACATTAAGAGTGAGACATTAAGAGTGAGACATTAAGAGTGAGACAGTAAGAGTGAGACATTAAGAGTGAGACAGTAAGAGTGAGACACAAAGAGTGAGAGAAAGTGAGACATTAAAAGTGAGGCATTAAGAGTGAGACATTAAGAGTGAGACAGTAAGAGTGAGAGAGAGACAGTAAGAGTGATACACTAAGAGTGAGACATTAAGAGTGAGACAGTAAGAGTGAGACACTAAGAGTGAGACATTAAGAGTGAGAGGGGGGGGTTAGAGGGAGAGAGAGGGGGGGGGGTTAGAGGGAGAGAGAGGGGGGTTAGAGGGAGAGAGAGGGGGGGTTAAAGGGAGAGAGAGGGGGGGGTTAGAGTGAGACATTAAGAGTGAGACAGTAAGAGTGAGAGAGAGAGTGAGACATTAAGAGTGAGACATTAAGAGTGAGACATTAAGAGTGAGAGAGAGTGAGACAGTAAGAGTGAGACACTAAGAGTGAGAGAGAGTGAGACATTAAGAGTGAGACATTAAGAGTGAGACATTAAGAATGAGACAGTAAGAGTGAGACAGTAAGAGTGAGACATTAAGAGTGAGACAGTAAGAGTGAGACACTAAGAGTGAGAGAGTGAGACACTAAGAGTGAGACATTAAGAGTGAGAGAGAGTGAGACATTAAAAGTGAGACATTAAGAGTGAGACATTAAGAGTGAGACCGTAAGAGTGAGAGAGAGACAGTAAGAGTGATACACTAAGAGTGAGACATTAAGAGTGAGACAGTAAGAGTGAGACACTAAGAGTGAGACATTAAGAGTGAGAGAGGGGGGGGTTAGAGGGAGAGATAGGGGGGGGGGGGGTTAGAGGGAGAGAGAGGGGGGTTAGAGGGAGAGATAGGGGGGTTAGAGGGAGAGAGGGGGGGGTTAGAGGGAGAGAGAGGGGGGGGTTAGTGTGAGACATTAAGAGTGAGACAGTAAGAGTGAGAGAGAGAGTGAGACATTAAGAGTGAGACATTAAGAGTGAGACAGTAAGAGTGAGACATTAAGAGTGAGACATTAAGAGTGAGAGAGAGTGAGACAGTAAGAGTGAGACACTAAGAGTGAGAGAGAGTGAGACATTAAGAGTGAGACATTAAGAATGAGACAGTAAGAGTGAGACATTAAGAGTGAGATACTAAGAGTGAGACACTAAGAGTGAGAGAGAGAGTGAGACACTAAGAGTGAGACATTAAGAGTGAGAGAGAGTGAGACATTAAAAGTGAGACATTAAGAGTGAGACAGTAAGAGTGAGACAGTAAGAGTGAGAGAGAGACAGTAAGAGTGATACACTAAGAGTGAGACATTAAGAGTGATACAGTAAGAGTGAGACACTAAGAGTGAGACATTAAGAGTGAGCGAGGGGGGGGGGGTTAGAGGGAGAGAGATGGGGGGTTAGAGTGAGACATTAAGAGTGAGACAGTAAGAGTGAGAGAGAGAGTGAGACATTAAGAGTGAGACAGTAAGAGTGAGACATTAAGAGTGAGACAGTAAGAGTGAGAGAGAGAGAGTGATACAGTAAGAGTGAGACACTAAGAGTGAGACAGTAAGAGTGAGAGAGAGTGAGACAGTAAGAGTGAGACAGTAAGAGTGAGACAGTAAGAGTGAGACAGTAAGAGTGAGAGAGAGAGTGAGACAGTAAGAGTGAGACAGTAAGAGTGAGACTGTAAGAGTGAGAGAGAGTGAGACAGTAAGAGTGAGACAGTAAGAGTGAGACAGTAAGAGTGAGACATTAAGAGTGAGACATTAAGAGTGAGACAGTAAGAGTGAGAGAGTGAGACAGTAAGAGTGAGACACTAAGAGTGAGATAGAGAGTGAGACAGTAAGAGTGTGACATTAAGAGTGAGACACTAATGTACACATGCTTACGTGATACACGTACCCACATACATGTGTTGGAGACATGCGTGCATGCATGTTATCATGCACAACTGCATGTGTCTGGGGCGCTTTCTCTCACATGCAATATGGAGAAGGGTGGCATCCCGATAGAGGATGCAGCACATACCTGCTCGAAGGTAGTTCGGTCTACATGCAAAGTATATATATCAGGGATGTATACGCATAATGTATAGTATAGCATTTTTCTTTTTTCGTAAGTCTTTTTTTATTTTCCATGTCAGTTGTTAATGTATTTGTATGAGTCCTTTACATGTTTTGTATGTTCTTACAAAAAAGAAAAAGGCAAATCCTGGAAATTGCATATGATGATGTGGAAAGAGATGTTTTGAATATTGGAGAGATTTGTGCAAAAAATATCAAAAAAAAAAAAAAAAAGTGAGACACTAAGAGTGAGACAGTAAGAGTGAGACATTAAGAGTGAGACAGTAAGAGTGAAAGGGTTAACAGGCTGTCACGTGGCAGTGAAAGGGTTAACCCGCTGTCACGTGGCAGTGAAAGGGTTAACTCACTGTCTCGTGGCAGTGAAAGGGTTAACCCGCTGTCGCGTGGCAGTGAAAGGGTTAACCCGCTGTAGCGTGGCAGTGAAAGGGTTAACCTGCTGTCGTGTGGCAGTGAAAGGGTTAACCCGCTGTCACGTGGCAGTGAAAGGGTTAACAGGCTGTCCAGTGGCACTGAAAGGGTTAACCCGCTGTCACGTGGCAGTGAAAGGGTTAACCCGCTGTAGTGTGGCAGTGAAAGGGTTAACCCGCTGTCACGTGGCAGTGAAAGGGTTAACCCGCTGTCACGTGGCAGTGAAAGGGTTAACCCGCTGTTGCGTGGCAGTGAAAGGGTTAGCACGCTGTCACGTGGCAGTGAAAGGGTTAACCCGCTGTCACATGGCAGTGAAAGGGTTAACAGGCTGTCCAGTGGCACTGAAAGGGTTAACCCGCTGTAGTGTGGCAGTGAAAGGGTTAACCCGCTGTCACGTGGCAGTGAAAGGATTAACCCGCTGTTGCGTGGCAGTGAAAGGGTTAACCCGCTGTTGCGTGGCAGTGAAAGGGTTAACCCGCTGTCCGGTGGCACTGAAAGGGTTAACGCTGTCATGTGGCAGTGAAAGGGTTAACCTTCTGTAGTGTGGTAGTGAAAGGTTAACCCTCTGTAATGTGGTAGTGAAGGGTTAACCTGCTGTCGTGTGGTAGTGAAAGGTTACCGGTTCGATTGCCGCTCCTCCCGGGCAGCGTGTCCAAGTGTCCTAGTGTCCAAGTGCCGTCGGTGTGTGAACGCCTGAGTGAATGGGTAAAATGTGAGGAACAAATTGTAAAGCGCTATATAAATGCAGCCATTTACGTATATATTATATATACCTGTATGTCATGTATGTCCCTATATACACACTGTAAGAAATAAAAGCTGCAAGAAAACGGTAAATGTCTGGCATCAATGGTTTCCAAATACTTCTGTTCAAATTACAGTAAAATCAAATACATTTACAGATTACAACCTTTATTTAATGGTTAATATTTTGATAAAAGGTCATTTACTGTATGTTTATGGTATTTACACTTAAAGTAGAACAACAAAGGTAATCTGTAAAATAATACAGTGAATTTCCTGTGAAAAAACATTTATTTTTACAGTGTATGTGTTATGGTTTGACACCGACCCCAAACGCATGACACAAGAGAGTAGGAATTCAGAGTTGCCAAATAACAGGGCTTGTTTATTTGAGACTAATATAAAGAGTACAGGATAGGCAAGTCAAACAAGACAGGTACATAAGCAAAGGGGGAAATGTTCTGCTGCTCTGCAGCTTCTCCCGTGGTGGTAGTTGGGAATAGCAGATGTTGACGTCTGAACCGCTCTGCAGAATTCTCTCGGTAGAATCTCCGATGTGTTGCGAGACCGAGAGAGGGAGAGAGGGAACGAGTCAACAAGGGTGCAGGTTGAACGAGCAGGAGAACAGGGTGAACTAATCTTCGTGTAATTACACACAGTGAGCACAATTCCAAAACAATCCCCAAGTGAATATCTTCGTGTAAATACACACAGTGAGCAAAATTCCAAACACTATCCCAAGTGAATATCTTCGTGTAATACACACAGTGAGCAAAATTCCAAACACTATCCCAAGTGAATATCTTCGTGTAATACACACAGTTAGTGAAGTCCAAAAACAATCCAAAGTGAATAATATCTTCGGTGTGAGCAACACACAGAGGGAGATGAAAAGTCCCAAAAATATTATCCCAGAGGGAACAAACAAAAAGGGATCGCTGGGTGAGTGACTGTCTGACAAAAAGGTGGTAATCTTCAGTGTAATAGTAACACACGAAAAACGGAATTGGTCAAGACAGTCAATAAAAACTCACCCAGACGTAATGCGTAATGGTGCTGGAACAACAGCGGAGCGAGCGCGCGCCACGGGGAAAGGTGTCCAAGAGGAAGGCTTCTTGGAACTATCCTGGAGATAAGCACAGAGAGCAAAAGCAGCAGCAACAGCAAAACGGAGAATGCAACAGAGAAAAATCAAGACGATCCAACAAACTTAGAGTGGAGAAACGGGGTATAAATAATACGGGATTGATTGATCGACAAGCAGTGACAGCTGGGGAATGTGATTGAAAAGCGTGCGGACCTGAGAGAACCAATCAGCGACGTCTCTGACGACGTCACTGGGGAGAAGCGTGTGAATGAGGGAATTGAATTGATAACAAAAAACAAATGAAAACAGAGCGAGGTGGTTAAAGGAACAGAACGAGTGAGAGAGCAAGGACAGAAACCTCACAGTATGTCATAAATGTCACGATGAGTTGAAAATGGGGGACCCTGATGCAATCTGTTAATCAAGTTTTCAATCAATCAATCAATCAATCAATCAATCAATCAATCAATCAATCAATCAATCAAGTTTTTTTTCTTCCTACACTGGTTAAGCGTAGGCACTGTTCGAAGTTGGTTAAGGTTAGAGTTTGTCTTAGAGCGTGACGGCAAGTTCTTTCGACGGTTAAGCTTAGGCCCTCATTCGAAGTTGTTAGTGCTATACAAATAAAGTTATTATTATTAGAGTTTGTGGGGGACCCCGATGTAAACAAGACCAAAGTCTGTCTCTGGTCTACATCCCCTTAACAATTTTATGTATTGAGCTGTACTGTACTGTACCCATCCTGCAATCTGTTAATAAAGTTGTTTTCAACCAATCACTCAATAAACCAAATTTTTTTTTTTTTTTTTTGGTCTGTTAGGGTCTGTTAGGGTCTGTTAGGGTCAGCTCTGTTAGGGTCTGTTAGGGTCAGCTCTGTTAGGGTCTGTTAGGGTCAGCTCTGTTAGGGTCTGTTAGGGTCAGCTCTGTTAGGGTCTGTTAGGGTCAGCTCTGTTAGGGTCTGTTAGGGTCAGCTCTGTCTGTCTCTCCCTCTCAATAAACAATTGTTTTTTTTTAACAAAAAGGGCGGGAAAAAATAACGCACATTAAACAGAGCCCAGCCCCATCACATTTAGATTTTTTTTTTTTTGGTCCGTTTCCTTTAAGTTCCCATTGCATGCAGTTGACCAATGTACTCACTGTAGTCACTATATGATGTTGTTCCAGTTCCACTCTGTCTGTCTGAAGAAAGACCACCACTTGAATCCTCCTTGTCCACAGCTGCTGCTGCTGCTGAAACATCACACAACATGTACATGATGTAATCAATAGTAGTAGCCCATCTATCAATTGTACATGATGCAGCATTTATGTCTGGAATGGACTAGTAATGACAGACAGACAGTGTGTGTGTGTGTGTGTGTGGGACTAATGAATGGGACCATGTGCTGCCCAGTCATCAACACATCTAACTACACAACAAAACGTGTTCATATCTCCTAAATAATCATCTGCAATCATAGATAACACTGTGGAGGACAAAAGTTTAGCCAAAATGACACAGAAAGGCACAAGATGACGATAGATTGGACTGGATGGATTAGCTGCTGCTGCTGCTGCTGGCTGAGAACACCAGCAGGTTCTTCTTGAGGGAGGGAGGGAGCCTGCAGGTAAATTTCACTTCCTGTTTACCGATGATGATGATGATGCCACAGGCTGCTGTCACTGACATGACCTCACGTCCTGTCTCATCCTGCTGCTGCTGCTGGGATTCTTCTTAGGTCGCTTTCACACAGGGGCTGTTTGGTCCGGACTTTCGGACCAGAATTCGATTTTTCGGGTCTGTGTGAATGCGTGTCGAACTCGGTCCGCGGACCAAGCAGGCGAACTCTAGTCCGCCTGAAAACGTAGGTCTCGGTTCGGCTTCATCGAACCAAACGCGAACCAAATATAGGAAGTGATTATTATTACCACTGCTCGCAGCACTCACTGCAAAACAAGCACACTGCATCTAATCTCTCTATCTATCTATCTATCTATCTATCTATCTATCTATCTATCTATCTATCTATCTATCTATCTATCTATCTATCTATCTATCTATCTATCTATCTATCTATCTATCTATCTATCTATCTATCTATCTATCTATCTATCTATCTATCTATCTATCTATCTATCTATCTATCTATCTATCTATCTATCTATCTATCTATCTATCTATATATCTGTGCATCTTGGGAAGAAGGACGAAAAAACGCGGTTTATTATTATTACCGAGGCGCGCGGCTTATTATATTATTAATAAAACAGCTACTTGTGGGCACTCATAAAAACACTGTGGTCTACAAGTTGTTTAGCGAGAGGATGGTGGTAATGTGCTTCAATAGAACAATGGATCAATGCCATGTCAAAACTCGGCTCCGCTGATCTGGAGGGCTCGCAGTCCTCCACACACAGACACACACACACGCGCGCGCGCACCTCATGCACCTCATGGTACCAAAGCACCTCAAAGGCACTAAAAAACAAATTACAAACATCTCAAAACAAGCTAGTCAGACTACTACTTGACCTGACTCCTAGAACCCACCTCACCCCTGCCCACTTTGACAACCTAGGATGGCTTAGAGTAGACGACAGAGTACAGCAACTTGCAATGGGCCTGGTCTACAAGATACACTACGCGACCAAGGTACCCATGTACATGTCAAAATACTTCCCAAAGGTCAGTGAATACCACAATCACAACACCAGAGGGAGCTCCACAAATCATGTAAAACCCAGATTTGGCTCAAACAAGGGACTAAACACGTTTCGCAATTATGCCACAACAATGTGGAACGCCCTACCCAAAGCTGTAAAGGTGAATGTGAATCCCTGCCCACATTCAAAACCGCTCTTAAAGAGCACCTACGGGAGGCTGCAATTCGAAACTGGCCCCTGTAAATGTCCTAACCCAGTTGTACAGTAAATTACCAAGTATGTCAGTATTCCAATGTACAGTGTGTCCCCCCCCCCCCCCCACCTCCAATGTACAGCCCCGCCCCCCCAACCCCACCCCACCTACCCAACCTCCTCCAATGTACAGTTTCTACATCAAATGTATATACACTTTTTTTCTGGACACTTTTTGTATCACAAACAGTACTGTATTTGCAAATCTGGTATGTCATAAATGTATAGATGTAGCAGTACTGTCTATCTGTATGTTGTGTGTGTCATATATGTTATGATGAATTGAAAATGGGGGACCCTGATGTAAACAAGACGAAAGTCTTTCTCTGGTCTGCATCCCCTTAACAATTGTATGTATTGAGCTGTACTGTATTGTACCCATTCTGCAATCTGTTAAATAAAGTTTTCAATCAATCAATCAATGGTAGCATCAAGTTATTCAGTTATCATATTAACAACTGTAATCATGGGTTTTATAGGTTTTCATTGCATTATCATTTCATATATATAACTTTGCTCATGAAATGATAATTACTGCAGATTTACTTTGACACCAATGCCCAGCAATGAAGTCAAGGTCTTTCTGAGACATAAAGGAAACTGGTAAGAAACCAGCCTTCAAACAAATCAGTAAATCAAATCAGTGAAATAACGAGAGAGAGAGAGAGAGAGAGAGAGAGAGAGAGGAAATGAGAGAGAGAGAGAGAGAGAGAGAGAGAGAGAGGAAATGAGAGTGAGAGAGAGAAAGAGAGAGTGTTTTATTCAGTATGTTTACCATTTTGCCTGTCTCTCTTTGTGCTTATGAGTTTTAGTGGGGTTTCCTTGACAAAGTAAGCTAATTAGAGGTAGTTGATGACGATAGAAAGTCCTGAACTAAGTTAAAAAAAACATCTTCTATCTATGAATCACAGTAAAATAGACACCGTCTCTTTAAAGCGACTCCTCCCCTGGACAGCTAGAACCAGGAAGCACCTCCCACCCAGAGCCATGCTCTCACCAAACACAGATAAGAGTTTACTCTATAACCAGGAAGTACCTCCCACCCACACGAGTTCACTCTTCCTGAGAAAACAAAACTTAAGCGTGTCGTTGTCTTTGTAGAATGAACGGTAGAAGTCTTGCAAACACAGAGCCAGGGGGGAGTGGGTTAGAGAAGTCTGGCAGGGAGGCGAGCGGTCGATAGGAGACGGCGATGGGGAAGAAGGGAAGGAGGAGGTTGGGAATGCCGAAATATCGGATGTGTTGTGGTGGTAGTGTTGACGATTGGAGTTTGGGCGACGATGGTTGTAAGATTTGCGACTTGTGTTCACATGTTGACGAGTTGATGGTATGGGATGAGCCGTATCCGAGCCCTGTTTCCCCCAAGGGTTTGAGGTCGGGAGCTAGAAGTAGGAGTAGGAGTAGGAGTGAACGAAGCATGTCGCCGTTTCCGGGCACTAGTTCCCCCCGGGGTTCGACGTCGGGAGCCAGGGGCGGTGGAGCAAGTGGTGGCCGTGATGAAGGAGAGGGTGTGGATAGGGATATGGAGTGTAGAGTAGGTGAGGAAAACGGGGGAGAGGGGTGGGAGAAGGTGGGGAAAAAGAGCAGGGAAAGTGGGGGGAAGGGGAGTAAGAGGAAGAAAGAGGGGGGAGATAGCTTGAGTGGGTCAGAGGATGAGGGTAGAGAGAAAGAGTTTGTAGGTTTGAATGTAGTGGTGCGATTCGAGGGAGTAGACGGAGTTAGGAACATAGAGCCGAGTCAGCTGTCAAACCTCATTAGAGCACAGTTAGGAGAGGTAAGGTACGGAAAGGTGTTAGATGATGGGAACTTATTTATAGGGTGTGTAAGTGTAGTGCAGGTAGAGAAGGCTAGGGAAATGAAGAGCATTGGCAAAGTGAAGGTCTGTGGAGTAGGGATAGTAGGGGAGAAAAGGGATGGTGGGTGCAAGGGGGTGATTAGTGGAATTCCAATTAAGGTTAGTATGGAGCAGCTGTTAGAAGAGTTGAGGAGTGACAAACGTAATGGGAAAGTTAAGAGTGTAGTTAGGATGAAGAGAGGTGTAGAGAAGGAGGAGACAGGGACGATAGTTATTCAGTTTGAGGGTGAGGTTAGTCAGAGAGTATTTTTAGGGTTTTTGGCATATAGGGTTAGGGAGTTTGTGCCAAAACCGTTGAGATGTTACAGGTGCCAGGAGTTTGGTCATATAGCTAGGTCATGTAGGAAGGGACAGAGATGTGGTAGATGTAGTGGGGAGCATGAGTATGGGGAGTGTGACATGGGAGTGGAGCCGAGGTGTTGTAGTTGTGGTGGGAAGCATAGTGTAGCGTATTGGGGTTGTGAGGCGATGAAGCGAGAGGTAGTGGTCCAGCAGGTGAGAAGGGATGATAGGATTTCGTATGCAGAGGCAGTTAGGAAGGTAGGTCAGGGAAAGCAAGGTAAGGAAGGAGAAGGGCATTTGGCAGTAAGGGTAGTGCAGGAGGATCAGGGGAAGCAAGGTGAGGATCAGGGGTTTAGAAAAGGGCATTTGTCAGTAGAGGAAGTACAGGAGGAGAAAGAGAGGGTGTGGGGGGAGAAGTTGGAGATAGTGGCATTTGTGACAAGAGTAGTGAATACAATAGTGATGGTTAGCAGTAGGACAGAGAGGTTAAAGTTAGTAGTTGAAGCAGCAGTACTAGACATGGGTATGAAGGGGTTGACAATGGGGCAAGTAACACAGGAGTTAGGGAAGTTAGGGAAGAAGGTGGTTGTGAGTGATCAAGTAAGAGAGTTAGGGAAGGTGGTGGTGAGTGTAGAAAAAGCCAGAGTCAGCCCACAGGAGGCAATGAATGACTCGTAGATTAGGATTGGATAGGGTGGTGATGTTAGGGAAGGGGTTTTGTTTTGGGTATTATGGGGTTTAATGGATCGTACAGTATGTGGCGGTATGCGCCTTCAGTGGTCGCGATCTGCCATTAACTCATGGAAGAAGAAGAAGAAGTCTTTGTAGAATAAAATGGCGCAGCAAGGAGTTGATCTGGACCGGGACCAGTTCCGCTGTTGTATCTGTCAGGATCTACTGAAGGATCCGGTAACTATTCCCTGTGGACACAACTACTGTATGGGCTGTATTACAGACTGCTGGGATCACGATGATCAGACGGGGATCTACACATGTCCCCAGTGCAGGGAGACTTTTACTCCGAGGCCTGTTCTGAAGAAAAACAACATGCTGGCTGAAGTGATGGAACAACTAATGAAGACAGGACCCCAAGCTGCTCCTCCTGATCACTGTTATGCTGGACCTGCAGATGTGGCCTGTGATTTCTGCACTGGGAGAAAGCGGAAAGCCCTCGAGTCCTGCCTGGTATGTCTGACCTCTTTCTGTGAAACTCACCTCCAGCCTCATCATACTGTACCTCCGTTAAAGAAACACAAGCTGGTCAAAGCCTCCACACAGCTTCAGGAGAACACCTGCTCTCGTCATGATGAAGCTATGAAGATGTTCTGTCGTACTGATCAGCAGTGCATCTGTTATTTGTGTTCCATGGATGAACATAAAGGACATGATACAGTCTCAGCTGCAGCAGAAAGTACGGAGAGACAGAAAGAGCTTGGCATGAGTCAGCAGAAAGTCTACCAGAGAGTCCAGGAGAGAGAGAAGCTACTCAAAGAGGCCCAACAGGCTGTTTATTTTCTCAAACGCTCTGCTGATAAAGCAGTGGAGGACAGTGGGAGAGTCTTTACTGAGCTGATGCGCTCCTTGGAGACGAGGCGCTCTGAGCTGGAGAAGGTCATCAGAGCCCAACAGAGGACCACAGTGACTCAGGCTGAAGAACTGCAGAAGAGACTGGAGCAGGAGATAGCGGACCTGAGGAGGAGAGCCACTGAGCTGGAGCAGCTCTCACACACAGAGGACCACATCCACTTTCTACAGAGTTACCCCCCCCTCTCGAGTCCCAGTGAGTCTACAGACTTACCCAGCATCAGTGTCCTTCCTCTCCTGTACTTTGCAGATGTGACTGAGGTCGTGTCTGAGCTGAGAGACAAACTAGAGGACGTTCTGGAAGAGCAGTGGCCCAGAATCTCAACAACAGTGAATGCAGTTAATGTTTTACTGCCACCAGAGCCCAAGACCAGAGCTGACTTCTTACAATATTCCTCTCAGATCACACTGGACCCAAACACAGCAAACAGAGAACTGTCTTTGTCTGAGGGGAACAGAAAAGCAACATGTATGCTGCAAGAGCAGTCATATCCTGATCACCCAGAACGATTTATTGGATGGCGTCAGGTTCTGGGTAGAGAAGGTCTGACTGGACGCTGTTACTGGGAGGTGGAGTGGAGTGCAGGGGTTACTGTAGCAGCCGCCTACAAAGACATTAGTATAACAGGCACTAAGGAGAACTGTGGATTTGGATTAAATTCCAAATCCTGGGCTTTAGAGTATTACACACAATCACAAAGTTATTACTTCTTCAGCCACAATGACAAGAGCATAACAGTACCGGGCCCCTGGTCCTCCAGAATAGGAGTGTACTTGGATCACAGCGCAGGTACTCTGTGCTTCTACAGCGTCTCTGACACCATGACCCTCCTGCACAGAGTCAACACCACATTCACTCAGCCTCTCTATCCTGGACTTGGGCTTTATTCATACCCTGGGAAGGCTGAGTTTTGTGAGCTGGTTTGGGGTTTAAATTGATCTTGAAGATGCTGAGTTGTGAAAGATGAGGTAATTAGGAGTTACATTAATTCACTCAGTCACTCTATTGTTGTTCTGAAGGACACACACACACACACACTCACTATGATGTTCTGAAGGACACGCATGCACGCACGCACATGTATGTTTATTTTTAATTTTTTTTATTCTCTAAATAACGTGAGCCATAAATTAAAGGCATTTTAATATTTGTAGAGCTGCCTTGGATTTCAACTTTTTTATAACTATTTTACAGATTACGTTTGTTTTTCTACTTTAAGTGTAAATGCCATAAGAATACAGTAAATGACAGGGTCTGTCTCTTCGCTTAGGAACAATGACCATTCATTGAATATTGTGCATTTTGTCTTTTGTTCTTTTATTCTTGCTAAATAAACGTGGACATCTAAACCCAGAAGGACCTGTGTGGATATTTGATATTTGATAGATCCTACTGTCTCTCTAGAAGCTCATACTGGCTGCATATCTTTTCTAGTGTCTATCTAGTTTGGGGTTTAAATTGATCTTGAAGATGCTGAGTTGTGAAAGATGAGGTAATTAGGAGTTACATTCACTCAGTCACTCTTATCATTGTTCTGAGGGACTCTCTCACACACACACACACACACACACACACACACACACACACACACACACACACACACACACACACACACACACACACACACACACACACACACACACACACACACACACACGCATACACTATGTTTAGCTTTGTTTCTAGTTTCTAGCCTACCGGGGTAAAGTTTGTTTGATTAGATCTTTGCATATTCACATTGTTGTGAAGGGCCAGATTAAACCGAATATATATATTTATTTATATATATATATTTAATTGTATTTGTATATTCTCTAATATTCCCTGATATCCCTTGTATATTCCTTGTACAATATGCATTGAATATCCATTCTAGCCTACTGAACATCCCACAATAGTCTCCATTCTACTATTGGTCGAGACCTTGGTGCCAGGCTGCCATACCCCTCAGACCCAGTTCAAACGTACCGCTCCACATGTACGAACAAGTCCTAGTTCCGCGTAGGAATCTGGCTACCGCACCACTAATGGGACTATTTGTTCATAGTGCGTATATATACTGCGCTACTAAAGTAGGACTTCCTTTTCAGTCCAGTTTCTTACCCTCCAATAGAGTCACAGACGTAAAGCCTCCCCGCGACGCCACGTGTGGGAGTAAGGCCAAGTTCGCCTACCATCGGTATTGAGACATCGTGTATATTAATATTTGAATAGTCATATTTGGCACTATATCGTCGAGTTGGACGTAGTCTATTAAGCTAATAATAGTCTGTTAATATATAGTGCTTCGTGCGGTGAGAATACTACCGTAGTCAGTACCCCATCGTTTCGGGCAGAGAACTGGCTGCTTACCCAAGGTGGTTGACCCCACGTGAAGCTGCACCCGAGGAGCCCCAGAGCCGACGAGCGAGTGGACCTGTATACCGGATTATTCTACCGACGACAGCCCGCCTTCCCAGGCACGGATTATGCTTTGTATACTTTGATTATTCCATGGATAAAGACCCCCGACACTGCCGTGTGTTGGAACCCCCCCCCCTGGAGAGGACGCAAGGTGAGGAGACGCTCTGCAAGACGAGGTCGCTTCACGTCTCTCCCCCGTGGACCGGAGAGAGCCGGCCCACAAAGAGTCCACCTGCTTTCATCTGTGGTCCAAGGATCGCCGGCGCATTGAACGGCACTACAGTGGGTTCACCTGGGATACCCTTGGCCGGACGAGGCAGCCGGATTCTACCCCCCCCCCCCTCCTACTCCTGTCGGCTTACAAGCGACCGGATTAACCCCCTCTAGTGTATCTAGTATATAATCATTAAAGTATCATTGCTGTTATTCCTTAACTATTCCAGGTCGTATATTTACCACCTGCGCCTTCAGAGATTGGACATTCTCTATTGATATACCGACGAATACTCTTTGCCATAAAAGTGCATACTATTTCAATTCATAAATGTAATTAAGTGATTAAGTGCTTGTTCTACACACCATCGCTGTGTAGAAATAAAGACCTGTTTCGACTTCGTACATTTGTGTTGGATCCGTTTCATCTACGTGAGAGTGTTTATGATAATATATTTATGCCGTGTACTGGGTGGCCGAATATTAAATACAAAGGTAGTGGTAGTAAGTATCATATCTAGTAATACAGTCAGGGAATTGTACCCCTCAGTTACAATTGGTCCTTCGAGCCGGATGGTAATTAGTGTAATATTAATATAGTGTTATTAATATTGAAATGGCCTATGATGAACACTCCACGAAACGATCCTCCTAACCAACGCCCGCAGCGCGAACGACGGCTCCCTCAGTACTTAGAGGCTTACGCTGTCAGTCAACAACCTAGTCTTCTACTAACAGTAAACGCGGTAAAACTAGAAAGTAAAAGTATGTCTAACCCCAATGCCCAGACTACCCCGACCATAGAGGCCCCTACGGGCTCTAATGTAACTGACCAAGTTCACGGTGGGGACCAGTGGGAACCAGACATGACTTCACACCCCGCCAGTACTGAAGAAGTAGTCCCCGATGAGTCCCGGGAGGAATACAACGCTACCGAGAGAGAACTCGGCACGGAAGAAGACGGGGAGAGCACCGTGGAGATAGAACTCCAAGGCTCCGCAAGGAGTACCCCGAGGGAAGGCTCCCCTATACAACCGCCTTCTCCCAGCGAGGCAGAGAGGACCCTACAGCAGGCCTTCCTCATCAGCCTGAACGCCGCTGCTGAACGCGACCGACTGCAGATCCAGCAGCGAAGCGAACACGAGCAGATACGTCTAGAAATAAGACGCATTCAGATGGAAGAGAATGTGGCCCGAGAACGAGCCGGTGCTCAACGGGACGCAGCGCGCGACAGACAGCAGTCGCAACTAATAGAACAGCTGATCAGACGGACAACACCCTCTCCCTCCGCCAGAGGCTCCAGGAACTCGTCTAGACACACCTCCAGGGCGGCATCCCCTAGCCGAGTAAACAACCCTGAACTTGACCAACAGACGAGGTCTATACCCCCCACAGACCACCTCCCCCCACCGGTCCAAGCGAGACCTAGCAACCGGGAAGGAGCAGCATATCCTGTGGAGAGGCTAAACCAGAGACTACAAGCACTGGATGACCTAACTGAAGACGAAGAGGAAGAGGAGGAGAACCACGCCCGAAGACAGCACAGTACTCTACCGGACCAGGAGGCCCGGTACAGCCCAGGCTATACTCCCGCGGAGCTGCGCTACAGACCCCCGACTCTATACCCGGGTGAGCACGACGCACGACCCGCACCGAGGAACAGCACCTGGACAAGCGGTACTGCCGGTACCAGCCCATACCAAGGAGCGGGAGGAGACTCACCTAGGAGGCCTCTCCCCCAACGCTCGCCGATGTATCCACAGTCAGCGTCATACATTGGCACGCCTATGGTACCCGACTTCACCCAAGAGAACCGGGCCCAGTATACAGAACTCCGCATGTGTCTGGAGACCATGTTGGTGGATGTATTGGATGAACGCCACAAATACGCCATCCTACTGAAGCACTTAAAGGTACCCCGCGCACATAATATAGCGCTCGCCTACGCGACTTCCACCACCCCATACACAGCAGCGCTGGTAGCATTGGACCAGAGGTATGGGCGCATATGGGATTACGTGATCCAGGAGATCCGACACATCGACCGCTTACCCCCAGCAATAGACAATCGAGCACTGGACGACCTGTCCATCAGAGTGCAGTCCCTGGTAGGGATGTTGGGAGCGCAAAGAGAGAAGGGGAGGCATGAACTTTACGCCAACTCAAATGTGGAAAGGATCCTGGAGAAGCTGCCGCCCGCTCGTCAGGAGCGCTTTAGGCGGCAGAGGGACCACAGAGACCCGAATGGCCCCGAACCGAACCTCCTCGATCTAGCAGACTTCCTGGCGAGAGAAGTCAGCAGCCTACGGCTAGATACATTCGGACGGAGCACCCCTGGCTCCAGAGAAGGAACCAGACGACTAAATGATGGAAGAAGATCGGTGACTGTGATGCACCAATCGGAGTCAGTACCGAGCAGCAGGAGCCACAGTACCCCCTCCAGAACGGAGAAGTGGAAGATAGTGTGCCCCTACTGTGAGAAAGAACACTGGCTAGCGCAATGTGACTCCTTCCCCAAGCTGAACGCGGAGGAAGCAGGTCAATGGATAAAGTCCAACAAGCGCTGTTTTCGCTGTGCGTGCTCACACATGGCAGCCGAATGCCGCTTAAAGAAAAGGTGCACCAAGTGCGATGGAGCCCATCTGGACATACTTCACGACAGTAACAGACGGCGCCCTTCACCTGCACCATCCAGCCGCAAAGCGAGCGTCATGTACATCGATCCCGCCAGCAGCAGTGGAGCCCGAGTACTCCTAAAAGTAGTGCGTGTGACACTAAGCTACCAGAATAAAGTCCTGGACACTTACGCCGTCCTCGATGACGGGTCAGAGAAGACCCTGCTGCTCGCCTCCGCTGCGGCCCAGCTAGGGCTGCGGGGAAGCGAAACCCAAATGACAATTCGGACAATAAGACGAGATTTGAAGACGATAAAGGGCGAGAATGTCTCATTCTCTATCGCAGCAAGCGGCCAGCCTGAGCGACGGTACCAGATTGCAGACGCTTTCACCAGCCAAGAAATAGGACTGTCGCGGTACACATACCCCGTCGCCAAGCTGATGGAGAAATATGCACATCTGCGCAAGTTACCGATCCCGCTCATAGACAATGCTATGCCGACCCTGTTGATAGGCTCCGACCATGCAGACCTCATTGTCCCGATAGACCGGGTTCATACCGGACCCCGAGGCTGTCCTGCAGCAGTCGAGACCCGTTTGGGATGGACTCTCCAAGGCCCGCTCGCCAAATCTCTCAACCGAAGTACAGCCACTAGATGTCTCCACTCCCGAGTCACAGAGGGAGAAACCGCACTCCTGCAACACGTAGAGCGGCTATGGACCTTGGAACAAATGCCCTTTAAGAACGGAAAGAAAGACATTCGCTCTAAAGATGACATTTACGCAATTCACCTCCTCGAGACAGGGACCAAGAGAGTCCCGGTCAACGGCGTGTTGAGATACGCCACGCCACTCCTGCGGCGAGAAGGAATGCCTACTTTCCACGCCAAGACAGACGCCACAGAACGGTACCTGCTGAACACGGAGCGGCGCTTAGCCAAGAACCCCGCCCAAGAGAGTGTATACCGCGCTGAGATTGAGAAGCTCATCACAGCGGGACACGTCACAAAGATGGACATTAAAGAGGCTGACCAGACCACTGAATCGTGGTACGTGCCCCACCACAAGGTCCATCACAACGGTAAAGACCGCATAGTATTTAACTGCAGCTACCAGATCGGATCCCAAAATCTGAATAAAGAGTTACTGCCCGGTCCCACACTCGGCCCCTCCCTACTCGGAGTTCTACTCCGCTTCCGCCAGGAAAAGGTGGCCATCAGCGGGGACATTAAAGGAATGTTCCTGCAGGTGAGATTAGTAGAGGCGGACAAGCCCCTGTTACGGTTCCTATGGAGAGAGAAGCCAGGAGATGAGCACCCAGCCATCTACCAATGGGAAGTCCTCCCCTTCGGAACGACGTGCAGCCCCTGCTGTGCGACATTTGCACTACAGAAACATGTAGCAGAGGACCCAGCAGCGGACGAAGAGGTCCGACACAGCGTAAAGAACAGCTTCTACGTAGACAACTGTCTACAAAGCCTTTCAACCCAGGAAGAAGCCGAGGCTCTCCTGATTAAACTCCGCGCCTCATTGATCAAAGGCGGCTTTGATCTCAGGCAGTGGGCCAGCAGCGATCCGCAAGTACTGCGCAGCCTCTCCTCCGAGGACAAGGCAGCCAGCAGCGAGACCTGGATGGCTACAATCCCGGGAGAAGCCCAGGAGATGACCCTGGGATTGGTGTGGCGATTCAAAACAGATTCGCTTCACTACAGACACAAGCCCCTGACTACGGAGCAGGGAAGGCCGGCGGCGGCGCCGACCACCAGACGGAGTGTGTACACAACACTCGCCCGACAATATGACCCGCTAGGATGTATTCTACCGTACACCACCAGGGCAAAAATGATTGTACGAGCATTGTGGGACAAGGACCAGGGCTGGGACGACCCCATTCCCGCACACCTTGCATCCACCTGGAGAGAGTGGGAGATGGAGCTCCACTCACTCCCAGGCGTTAATATGCGCCGAAGCTACTTCCCACCCACGGTGAGGCCAGAGACATGTAAAATGGACTTACACGTCTTCAGTGACGCCTCAGAGGTCGCATACGGATCAGTAGCCTACTTGCGGGCCCAAGACCAGGGGGGAGAGATCTACACAGCATTTGTCCTCGCCCGCTCGAGAATAGCCCCACGCAAGCAACAATCTATCCCACGTCTAGAGCTCTGCGCAGCCCTAGCCGGAGCGCACCTAGCCACGCTCATCCAACGTGAGCTCACCATACCGGTGTCTAGAACAATCCTGTGGTCAGATTCCACGACGGTACTCGCCTGGATCAAATCGGACTCGTGCAAGTACAAAGTCTTCGTGGGAGTCAGAGTCACCGAGATTCAAGACTTAACCGAAGAGTTAACCGGAGAAACAGAGTGGCGCTACGTTGATACAAAACAGAACCCAGCTGACGTCATCACCCGGGGGATGCCCCTGGATGACCTCACCCGTCGCAATGTCTACAGTGACGGCCCCGCATTCCTAAGACTCCCGGAAGGACAGTGGCCCATGCCTATCCCGAGGGAAGCAAGTCCAGAGGAGGTGGAAAAGAAGAAGTCTGTGTTCTGTGGATTGAGCACCGTAGCCTCCACCGACCCTAACATAGACGATTGCACGTCCATAGAGAGTGCACAACAAAGAACATTCCTGCGGTACCACCCGGAGTGCAAGTCCCCCGCTGATATGTCAGCAGCTAACTACGAGGAAGCAGAATTGCTTCTACTGCAGCGAGCCCAGAGAGACTCATTCCTTATGGCCTTCCGTAGATTCACATCACGGAAAGGAAGACCGTCTACCCTATTGTCCGATCATGGGACAAACTTCAAAGGCGGCGAAAGAGAGCTGAGAGAGAGCTTCCAAGCTATGGGCCCAGAACTTAAGACCCACCTCGCTCCAGCACAGGTTGATTTCCAATTCAACCCCCCAAACGCACCCCACTTCGGTGGCACTTGGGAACGAGAAGTGCGCTCCATAAAGACAGCCCTGTACGCAGTACTTGGGGCCCAGACTGTGGCGGAAGAAGTCCTAATGACAGTCCTCACGGAGATTGAGGGAGTACTTAACTCGAAGCCCCTCGGATATGTCTCCAGTGATGTGGCGGATATCGACCCAGTTACCCCCAACACACTCCTGATGGGGCGGCTAGATCCTGCATTACCACAGACAATGTACCGGCCTGAAGAAGCGAACGGCCGACGAATGTGGAGGTACAGCCAAGTATTAGCCGACAAGTTTTGGAACAGTTTCCTACTGCACTACCTACCGTCTCTACAGACCTGCCAGAAGTGGGTAAAGGAGAGAGACAATTTGACAGAAGGAACAGTCGGCATGATTATTGATCAATCACTGCCCAGAGCTATGTGGCCGGCCGGCCGCGTAAGCAAAGTGATCACCGGTGCCGACGGCAAGGTCCGAGCAGCTGAAGTGCTCGTCCAGGGTCGCACTTACACCCGTCCCGTGGCGAGGCTCATAGAACTGCCTCGACTCCCAGACACAATCGATGATGACCATGACCCTACAACCCTATGACTTTGTGAAGTTGACTGACCCCTACAGCAAACCCTTATGTGTAAATAGACAACGCGATTAATCTGTCTCTGTTTAACTGATTAGGTCTGGGACCTATTCAGGGGGTGGCTGTTGTGAAGGGCCAGATTAAACCGAATATATATATTTATTTATATATATATATTTAATTGTATTTGTATATTCTCTAATATTCCCTGATATCCCTTGTATATTCCTTGTACAATATGCATTGAATATCCATTCTAGCCTACTGAACATCCCACAATAGTCTCCATTCTACTATTGGTCGAGACCTTGGTGCCAGGCTGCCATACCCCTCAGACCCAGTTCAAACGTACCGCTCCACATGTACGAACAAGTCCTAGTTCCGCGTAGGAATCTGGCTACCGCACCACTAATGGGACTATTTGTTCATAGTGCGTATATATACTGCGCTACTAAAGTAGGACTTCCTTTTCAGTCCAGTTTCTTACCCTCCAATAGAGTCACAGACGTAAAGCCTCCCCGCGACGCCACGTGTGGGAGTAAGGCCAAGTTCGCCTACCATCGGTATTGAGACATCGTGTATATTAATATTTGAATAGTCATATTTGGCACTATATCGTCGAGTTGGACGTAGTCTATTAAGCTAATAATAGTCTGTTAATATATAGTGCTTCGTGCGGTGAGAATACTACCGTAGTCAGTACCCCATCGTTTCGGGCAGAGAACTGGCTGCTTACCCAAGGTGGTTGACCCCACGTGAAGCTGCACCCGAGGAGCCCCAGAGCCGACGAGCGAGTGGACCTGTATACCGGATTATTCTACCGACGACAGCCCGCCTTCCCAGGCACGGATTATGCTTTGTATACTTTGATTATTCCATGGATAAAGACCCCCGACACTGCCATGTGTTGGAACCCCCCCCCCTGGAGAGGACGCAAGGTGAGGAGACGCTCTGCAAGACGAGGTCGCTTCACGTCTCTCCCCCGTGGACCGGAGAGAGCCGGCCCACAAAGAGTCCACCTGCTTTCATCTGTGGCCCAAGGATCGCCGGCGCATTGAACGGCACTACAGTGGGTTCACCTGGGATACCCTTGGCCGGACGAGGCAGCCGGATTCTACCCCCCCCCCCTCCTACTCCTGTCGGCTTACAAGCGACCGGATTAACCCCCTCTAGTGTATCTAGTATATAATCATTAAAGTATCATTGCTGTTATTCCTTAACTATTCCAGGTCGTATATTTACCACCTGCGCCTTCAGAGATTGGACATTCTCTATTGATATACCGACGAATACTCTTTGCCATAAAAGTGCATACTATTTCAATTCATAAATGTAATTAAGTGATTAAGTGCTTGTTCTACACACCATCGCTGTGTAGAAATAAAGACCTGTTTCGACTTCGTACATTTGTGTTGGATCCGTTTCATCTACGTGAGAGTGTTTATGATAATATATTTATGCCGTGTACTGGGTGGCCGAATATTAAGTACAAAGGTAGTGGTAGTAAGTATCATATCTAGTAATACAGTCAGGGAATTGTACCCCTCAGTTACAATTGGTCCTTCGAGCCGGATGGTAATTAGTGTAATATTAATATAGTGTTATTAATATTGAAATGGCCTATGATGAACACTCCACGAAACGATCCTCCTAACCAACGCCCGCAGCGCGAACGACGGCTCCCTCAGTACTTAGAGGCTTACGCTGTCAGTCAACAACCTAGTCTTCTACTAACAGTAAACGCGGTAAAACTAGAAAGTAAAAGTATGTCTAACCCCAACGCCCAGACTACCCCGACCATAGAGGCCCCTACGGGCTCTAATGTAACTGACCAAGTTCACGGTGGGGACCAGTGGGAACCAGACATGACTTCACACCCCGCCAGTACTGAAGAAGTAGTCCCCGATGAGTCCCGGGAGGAATACAACGCTACCGAGAGAGAACTCGGCACGGAAGAAGACTGGGAGAGCACCGTGGAGATAGAACTCCAAGGCTCCGCAAGGAGTACCCCGAGGGAAGGCTCCCCTATACAACCGCCTTCTCCCAGCGAGGCAGAGAGGACCCTACAGCAGGCCTTCCTCATCAGCCTGAACGCCGCTGCTGAACGCGACCGACTGCAGATCCAGCAGCGAAGCGAACACGAGCAGATACGTCTAGAAATAAGACGCATTCAGATGGAAGAGAATGTGGCCCGAGAACGAGCCGGTGCTCAACGGGACGCAGCGCGCGACAGACAGCAGTCGCAACTAATAGAACAGCTGATCAGACGGACAACACCCTCTCCCTCCGCCAGAGGCTCCAGGAACTCGTCTAGACACACCTCCAGGGCGGCATCCCCTAGCCGAGTAAACAACCCTGAACTTGACCAACAGACGAGGTCTATACCCCCCACAGACCACCTCCCCCCACCGGTCCAAGCGAGACCTAGCAACCGGGAAGGAGCAGCATATCCTGTGGAGAGGCTAAACCAGAGACTACAAGCACTGGATGACCTAACTGAAGACGAAGAGGAAGAGGAGGAGAACCACGCCCGAAGACAGCACAGTACTCTACCGGACCAGGAGGCCCGGTACAGCCCAGGCTATACTCCCGCGGAGCTGCGCTACAGACCCCCGACTCTATACCCGGGTGAGCACGACGCACGACCCGCACCGAGGAACAGCACCTGGACAAGCGGGCCATGGTACACTGCCGGTACCAGCCCATACCAAGGAGCGGGAGGAGACTCGCCTAGGAGGCCTCTCCCCCAACGCTCGCCGATGTATCCACAGTCAGCGTCATACATTGGCACGCCTATGGTACCCGACTTCACCCAAGAGAACCGGGCCCAGTATACAGAACTCCGCATGTGTCTGGAGACCATGTTGGTGGATGTATTGGATGAACGCCACAAATACGCCATCCTACTGAAGCACTTAAAGGTACCCCGCGCACATAATATAGCGCTCGCCTACGCGACTTCCACCACCCCATACACAGCAGCGCTGGTAGCATTGGACCAGAGGTATGGGCGCATATGGGATTACGTGATCCAGGAGATCCGACACATCGACCGCTTACCCCCAGCAATAGACAATCGAGCACTGGACGACCTGTCCATCAGAGTGCAGTCCCTGGTAGGGATGTTGGGAGCGCAAAGAGAGAAGGGGAGGCATGAACTTTACGCCAACTCAAATGTGGAAAGGATCCTGGAGAAGCTGCCGCCCGCTCGTCAGGAGCGCTTTAGGCGGCAGAGGGACCACAGAGACCCGAATGGCCCCGAACCGAACCTCCTCGATCTAGCAGACTTCCTGGCGAGAGAAGTCAGCAGCCTACGGCTAGATACATTCGGACGGAGCACCCCTGGCTCCAGAGAAGGAACCAGACGACTAAATGATGGAAGAAGATCGGTGACTGTGATGCACCAATCGGAGTCAGTACCGAGCAGCAGGAGCCACAGTACCCCCTCCAGAACGGAGAAGTGGAAGATAGTGTGCCCCTACTGTGAGAAAGAACACTGGCTAGCGCAATGTGACTCCTTCCCCAAGCTGAACGCGGAGGAAGCAGGTCAATGGATAAAGTCCAACAAGCGCTGTTTTCGCTGTGCGCGCTCACACATGGCAGCCGAATGCCGCTTAAAGAAAAGGTGCACCAAGTGCGATGGAGCCCATCTGGACATACTTCACGACAGTAACAGACGGCGCCCTTCACCTGCACCATCCAGCCGCAAAGCGAGCGTCATGTACATCGATCCCGCCAGCAGCAGTGGAGCCCGAGTACTCCTAAAAGTAGTGCGTGTGACACTAAGCTACCAGAATAAAGTCCTGGACACTTACGCCGTCCTCGATGACGGGTCAGAGAAGACCCTGCTGCTCGCCTCCGCTGCGGCCCAGCTAGGGCTGCGGGGAAGCGAAACCCAAATGACAATTCGGACAATAAGACGAGATTTGAAGACGATAAAGGGCGAGAATGTCTCATTCTCTATCGCAGCAAGCGGCCAGCCTGAGCGACGGTACCAGATTGCAGACGCTTTCACCAGCCAAGAAATAGGACTGTCGCGGTACACATACCCCGTCGCCAAGCTGATGGAGAAATATGCACATCTGCGCAAGTTACCGATCCCGCTCATAGACAATGCTATGCCGACCCTGTTGATAGGCTCCGACCATGCAGACCTCATTGTCCCGATAGACCGGGTTCATACCGGACCCCGAGGCTGTCCTGCAGCAGTCGAGACCCGTTTGGGATGGACTCTCCAAGGCCTGCTCGCCAAATCTCTCAACCGAAGTACAGCCACTAGATGTCTCCACTCCCGAGTCACAGAGGGAGAAACCGCACTCCTGCAACACGTAGAGCGGCTATGGACCTTGGAACAAATGCCCTTTAAGAACGGAAAGAAAGACATTCGCTCTAAAGATGACATTTACGCAATTCACCTCCTCGAGACAGGGACCAAGAGAGTCCCGGTCAACGGCGTGTTGAGATACGCCACGCCACTCCTGCGGCGAGAAGGAATGCCTACTTTCCACGCCAAGACAGACGCCACAGAACGGTACCTGCTGAACACGGAGCGGCGCTTAGCCAAGAACCCCGCCCAAGAGAGTGTATACCGCGCTGAGATTGAGAAGCTCATCACAGCGGGACACGTCACAAAGATGGACATTAAAGAGGCTGACCAGACCACTGAATCGTGGTACGTGCCCCACCACAAGGTCCATCACAACGGTAAAGACCGCATAGTATTTAACTGCAGCTACCAGATCGGATCCCAAAATCTGAATAAAGAGTTACTGCCCGGTCCCACACTCGGCCCCTCCCTACTCGGAGTTCTACTCCGCTTCCGCCAGGAAAAGGTGGCCATCAGCGGGGACATTAAAGGAATGTTCCTGCAGGTGAGATTAGTAGAGGCGGACAAGCCCCTGTTACGGTTCCTATGGAGAGAGAAGCCAGGAGATGAGCACCCAGCCATCTACCAATGGGAAGTCCTCCCCTTCGGAACGACGTGCAGCCCCTGCTGTGCGACATTTGCACTACAGAAACATGTAGCAGAGGACCCAGCAGCGGACGAAGAGGTCCGACACAGCGTAAAGAACAGCTTCTACGTAGACAACTGTCTACAAAGCCTTTCAACCCAGGAAGAAGCCGAGGCTCTCCTGATTAAACTCCGCGCCTCATTGATCAAAGGCGGCTTTGATCTCAGGCAGTGGGCCAGCAGCGATCCGCAAGTACTGCGCAGCCTCTCCTCCGAGGACAAGGCAGCCAGCAGCGAGACCTGGATGGCTACAATCCCGGGAGAAGCCCAGGAGATGACCCTGGGATTGGTGTGGCGATTCAAAACAGATTCGCTTCACTACAGACACAAGCCCCTGACTACGGAGCAGGGAAGGCCGGCGGCGGCGCCGACCACCAGACGGAGTGTGTACACAACACTCGCCCGACAATATGACCCGCTAGGATGTATTCTACCGTACACCACCAGGGCAAAAATGATTGTACGAGCATTGTGGGACAAGGACCAGGGCTGGGACGACCCCATTCCCGCACACCTTGCATCCACCTGGAGAGAGTGGGAGATGGAGCTCCACTCACTCCCAGGCGTTAATATGCGCCGAAGCTACTTCCCACCCACGGTGAGGCCAGAGACATGTAAAATGGACTTACACGTCTTCAGTGACGCCTCAGAGGTCGCATACGGATCAGTAGCCTACTTGCGGGCCCAAGACCAGGGGGGAGAGATCTACACAGCATTTGTCCTCGCCCGCTCGAGAATAGCCCCACGCAAGCAACAATCTATCCCACGTCTAGAGCTCTGCGCAGCCCTAGCCGGAGCGCACCTAGCCACGCTCATCCAACGTGAGCTCACCATACCGGTGTCTAGAACAATCCTGTGGTCAGATTCCACGACGGTACTCGCCTGGATCAAATCGGACTCGTGCAAGTACAAAGTCTTCGTGGGAGTCAGAGTCACCGAGATTCAAGACTTAACCGAAGAGTTAACCGGAGAAACAGAGTGGCGCTACGTTGATACAAAACAGAACCCAGCTGACGTCATCACCCGGGGGATGCCCCTGGATGACCTCACCCGTCGCAATGTCTACAGTGACGGCCCCGCATTCCTAAGACTCCCGGAAGGACAGTGGCCCATGCCTATCCCGAGGGAAGCAAGTCCAGAGGAGGTGGAAAAGAAGAAGTCTGTGTTCTGTGGATTGAGCACCGTAGCCTCCACCGACCCTAACATAGACGATTGCACGTCCATAGAGAGTGCACAACAAAGAACATTCCTGCGGTACCACCCGGAGTGCAAGTCCCCCGCTGATATGTCAGCAGCTAACTACGAGGAAGCAGAATTGCTTCTACTGCAGCGAGCCCAGAGAGACTCATTCCTTATGGCCTTCCGTAGATTCACATCACGGAAAGGAAGACCGTCTACCCTATTGTCCGATCATGGGACAAACTTCAAAGGCGGCGAAAGAGAGCTGAGAGAGAGCTTCCAAGCTATGGGCCCAGAACTTAAGACCCACCTCGCTCCAGCACAGGTTGATTTCCAATTCAACCCCCCAAACGCACCCCACTTCGGTGGCACTTGGGAACGAGAAGTGCGCTCCATAAAGACAGCCCTGTACGCAGTACTTGGGGCCCAGACTGTGGCGGAAGAAGTCCTAATGACAGTCCTCACGGAGATTGAGGGAGTACTTAACTCGAAGCCCCTCGGATATGTCTCCAGTGATGTGGCGGATATCGACCCAGTTACCCCCAACACACTCCTGATGGGGCGGCTAGATCCTGCATTACCACAGACAATGTACCGGCCTGAAGAAGCGAACGGCCGACGAATGTGGAGGTACAGCCAAGTATTAGCCGACAAGTTTTGGAACAGTTTCCTACTGCACTACCTACCGTCTCTACAGACCCGCCAGAAGTGGGTAAAGGAGAGAGACAATTTGACAGAAGGAACAGTCGGCATGATTATTGATCAATCACTGCCCAGAGCTATGTGGCCGGCCGGCCGCGTAAGCAAAGTGATCACCGGTGCCGACGGCAAGGTCCGAGCAGCTGAAGTGCTCGTCCAGGGTCGCACTTACACCCGTCCCGTAGCGAGGCTCATAGAACTGCCTCGACTCCCAGACACAATCGATGATGACCATGACCCTACAACCCTATGACTTTGTGAAGTTGACTGACCCCTACAGCAAACCCTTATGTGTAAATAGACAACGCGATTAATCTGTCTCTGTTTAACTGATTAGGTCTGGGACCTATTCAGGGGGTGGCTGTTGTGAAGGGCCAGATTAAACCGAATATATATATTTATTTATATATATATATTTAATTGTATTTGTATATTCTCTAATATTCCCTGATATCCCTTGTATATTCCTTGTACAATATGCATTGAATATCCATTCTAGCCTACTGAACATCCCACAATAGTCTCCATTTTACTATTGGTCGAGACCTTGGTGCCAGGCTGCCATACCCCTCAGACCCAGTTCAAACGTACCGCTCCACATGTACGAACAAGTCCTAGTTCCGCGTAGGAATCTGGCTACCGCACCACTAATGGGACTATTTGTTCATAGTGCGTATATATACTGCGCTACTAAAGTAGGACTTCCTTTTCAGTCCAGTTTCTTACCCTCCAATAGAGTCACAGACGTAAAGCCTCCCCGCGACGCCACGTGTGGGAGTAAGGCCAAGTTCGCCTACCATCGGTATTGAGACATCGTGTATATTAATATTTGAATAGTCATATTTGGCACTATATCGTCGAGTTGGACGTAGTCTATTAAGCTAATAATAGTCTGTTAATATATAGTGCTTCGTGCGGTGAGAATACTACCGTAGTCAGTACCCCATCGTTTCGGGCAGAGAACTGGCTGCTTACCCAAGGTGGTTGACCCCACGTGAAGCTGCACCCGAGGAGCCCCAGAGCCGACGAGCGAGTGGACCTGTATACCGGATTATTCTACCGACGACAGCCCGCCTTCCCAGGCACGGATTATGCTTTGTATACTTTGATTATTCCATGGATAAAGACCCCCGACACTGCCGTGTGTTGGAACCCCCCCCCCTGGAGAGGACGCAAGGTGAGGAGACGCTCTGCAAGACGAGGTCGCTTCACGTCTCTCCCCCGTGGACCGGAGAGAGCCGGCCCACAAAGAGTCCACCTGCTTTCATCTGTGGTCCAAGGATCGCAGGCGCATTGAACGGCACTACAGTGGGTTCACCTGGGATACCCTTGGCCGGACGAGGCAGCCGGATTCTACCCCCCCCCCCCTCCTACTCCTGTCGGACCTACAAGCGACCGGATTAACCCCCTCTAGTGTATCTAGTATATAATCATTAAAGTATCATTGCTGTTATTCCTTAACTATTCCAGGTCGTATATTTACCACCTGCGCCTTCAGAGATTGGACATTCTCTATTGATATACCGACGAATACTCTTTGCCATAAAAGTGCATACTATTTCAATTCATAAATGTAATTAAGTGATTAAGTGCTTGTTCTACACACCATCGCTGTGTAGAAATAAAGACCTGTTTCGACTTCGTACATTTGTGTTGGATCCGTTTCATCTACGTGAGAGTGTTTATGATAATATATTTATGCCGTGTACTGGGTGGCCGAATATTAAGTACAAAGGTAGTGGTAGTAAGTATCATATCTAGTAATACAGTCAGGGAATTGTACCCCTCAGTTACACACATATTTGATTCCTATCTTCAATACCTCTGTTCCTTTGCATGTGGGGACAAATCTTTATTTTCATACTCTGGGTAGGTTGGACAACAATATGCAACCATTGTATTTGTATTTGATCACCTTTGGTCATTCTGGTCATTACTGTGGGATTTGGGCCGGTCTCTCCTCTCTCTGTTCCAGGGGGGGTTGGTAACAATGTGGGGGCCGGACCTCCATTGGGAGGTGGATTCTGCCTATAACCTTCTCCCTCACCTCTTATCCCTGGGCAGCCGGGACACTTCATACGGGACACTCTTCTATCTTCAAGGCCTTCGGTTGAACCCACAGCCAGGATGTGTGGGGCATGTTTCAGTCGTAAATGCAACTATCTTGTTTCAGAACAGACCCACCTGTGTTATCAGAAGAGCTCAAGGAGAGAGAGAGTTGTTCTTCTGGTGGCAGACTTTCAGGGAGACAGACCTATAGATAGGAGCTGGTTTAGGAACAATGACCATTCATTGAATATTGTGCATTTTGTCTTTTTTTATTTTGTTCTTACTAAATAAACGTGGACATCTAAACCCAGAAAGACCCGTGTGGATATTTGCTTGAAACTTGCCGTTTCACTGACTGAACCTCAATAGAACTTTGAACAAAACGCAAAGGAATTGACTTGAACTCACTATTTCCATGTGCTACATGAGAAATGCAGTTAAAGTCTAACATTACCAGTGAAATTCAATAAGTGTTCAAATGAAACGAGTTAGAGTTCATAGAAACATAAGTATACTCTAGTCTACAGTATCAATTATGTGTGTATGTGTACAGCCCACCCTGTTATAAATATACAAATAACTATGCTAAGTCTATTCACGGTACAAATATAGCTAACTCTATCTTATGTCTACTCCCGGTACAATATATATATATATTGTAGCTATAATAAATATAAGTTTATCCTGTGCAATATATACAGTACTCCATACTAAGTCTACCTTGATCTGTACATGGAATATAAGATATTTGGAACTTTCTGAACCTATTGTAAATCGTAATATAGATCAGTTTTACTATGTTTGCAAACATTGCCAACATACCCAAAGTGTTTCAGCCACAGAAGACAGAACAAATACAAGCAGCTTACTGTTGTCTAGTGTCGGTCAGCAGGAGATGAAAACAGGGCTCCATTCTTATGTCCGGTGGTGGAGCTACACATTCATGTATGTTTGGATCAATTACCTTTAACATATTCAATCTAGCCAATAAAAAATGCACACATTTGGATATGATCACTTTTCCCTTTGGTGGAATACGTCAGATAACCTTTCTGTTTCAATATGATGCATAATTAAATAGTTCCAAGAGTAAATTATTTTCTTTGTGTTAAATTAGGAAAATTATAAGGTGACTGTACATATTTTCATATAAACATTTAATAAGTATAACGTAATTAATCATAAAATGAGTTACCCATGAAATATAAAGGGCAATGTATAGTGTGTGTATACATATATAAAAATAACAACACTTTCACAAGTTCATAGTTAATTCAAAATATATATTGATTTAAGTATCCAACAGGACTTGACATAAACATTTGTACAGTAATGATGAGAGACAAGTTATGCAACATACCTGCACTCTATTTCAGTTCACTGAAGATATCATATCTTTCCTTATAAAATAACAACATGGTCAAAGGTTGTGCAAGATCTTCAAGCTTTGTCCTTGGACCATATCTTGTTCCACATATGAAATAAATAATCAATAATAAATAGGACTGTTAGTTATTTTGTATATTATCTATAGAACAGCTGGAGCAATCCTACCTGGAGGGGAGAGAACAGATGGTAGAGGTAAACGGTACTCTATCCCCCCCCCCCCCCCCCCCCCCTCACAGTGAGCTGTGGTGTTCCACAAGGAAGCATACTAGGACCGCTACTCTTCCTAATTTATGCAAATTACATGTGGTCAGCCTGTGACTGCAACTTGTTCCTGTTTGCGGACGACTCAACCCTGCTGGTCTCTGACAAGAACAAGTTGCAGGTTGAAAAAACCCTCAGCTCGGAACTAGGAAAAATCTGCATATGGCTCGCTGATAACAAACTATCATTACACCTGGGCAAAACAGAGTCCATTCTCTTCGGTTCAAATAACAAACTCAGCAAGACCGACGGCTTCTCAGTTACAGTGGGTGACAATATTGTCACAAGGAAAGATGAAATTACCTACCTGGGTTCCATCCTAGGGCTGCACGATTTTGGGAAATAATTTATAATTGAATATATAATTTATAATAATTTAATTGCGATTTTTCTGACAGATATTGCGATTGCGATTACATTTGCGATTATAATTTTTTTTAAGCAGACCCACAGAGGTTTATTGTAAAATTCAACTCCTTCCCGCCAGACATTCCAGTTGCGCCAGTGCAACGACAACTGTGAACGCTGGGGCCACTATTTCATGGCTGCGGTGTTTTCCACATCCGTGCGTAACTTCAGAACCTTCTCTCTCTTTCTCATGAGCGTCATTGCCTGCGAAGTGGGCCACACTCGAGGCGCCGACAGCCCCGTCTGCACGGCCTTCGTAGGAGATGACCACCCGATGGCGACGGACGACCCCTGGCCCGAGCATAACGGACGCGGATTCTATGGCTGTGCCATCCACCGGTCTACAGATGTGGGGAAACGAGACCGACGGGGGCGTGGTTGGATCAAGTTGTGGCGAAAGAAAACGCACTCTACACCAAGTCCAAGCAGATGATGAGCAGCGTGGATCGTGACCAGCAGACGGAGCTGGATATCTTTGGGAGGGTGAAGGTCATGAATAAGGACACATTCTCCTCCTATTTGGAGTTCTTTCGAGGAACACCTGAGGGAAAGAAACTGAAGAGGGGTTGCATCGCCATCCCGCAGGAAAATTACAACTGATGTCAGGGCTAGGTAGGATCTAAACCTCATGCAGTGTCATTGTTTGTCATCTTCGTTTATTCGTTATTTCTGTGTGTTTGGATGTCGTTATAAACCATTGTTCCACACTGCTTCACTGGCAAGAATGTACTGGGTCTACTGGCACCGAACACATGCAAATTCCTCAAACAGCACACACCGACGGCTTTACAATATGAGATTCTCTGTCTAATGACGAGATTAAAATAAATAAATAAAAATCCTCATCATGAAGTTGTTGGTGTTGCTTTCTTTAGATGTTTATTACATAAAGTCATGTTACATGTTCAATATGTTGTCACATTGGCCAGAATACAGAGACGTACAAAATATAAATACATAGTAACTGCAATACCACGGGGGGGGGGCATTGCTAATGAACACACAACACAATGATTGACACCACATTCTCTATGGTGTTGGCCCTGTGTCTGCATGTTGTGATGTCTGTTAACATGTTGGTGATGTTTCTCTGTCACTGTTAACATGTTGGTGATGTTTCTCTGTCAACACGTCTGTAATGTTTATCTGTCAACACGTCTGTAATGTTTCTCTGTCAACATGTCTGTAATGTTTATCTGTCAACACGTCTGTAATGTTTCTCTGTCAACATGTCTGTAATGTTTCTCTGTCAACACGTCTGTAATGTTTATCTGTCAACATGTCTGTAATGTTTCTCTGTCAACATGTCTGTAATGTTTCTCTGTCAACACGTCTGTAATGTTTATCTGTCAACATGTCTGTAATGTTTCTCTGTCAACATGTCTGTAATGTTTCTCTGTCAACATGTCTGTAATGTTTCTCTGTCAACACGTCTGTAATGTTTATCTGTCAACACGTCTGTAATGTTTATCTGTCAACATGTCTGTAATGTTTATCTGTCAACATGTCTGTAATGTTTCTCTGTCAACACGTCTGTAATGTTTATCTGTCAACATGTCTGTAATGTTTATCTGTCAACATGTCTGTAATGTTTATCTGTCAACATGTCTGTAATGTTTCTCTGTCAACACGTCTGTAATGTTTCTCTGTCAACATGTCTGTAATGTTTATCTGTCAACACGTCTGTAATGTTTATCTGTCAACATGTCTGTAATGTTTCTCTGTCAACATGTCTGCAATGTTTGTCAACACATGTGATTGGTTGTTGTACATTCAGTTGAATTAAAAAGGGACAACATTAAACTGGAGGAATGCATTTAGCTAACATACTGATATGGACAGAATTAGGTGGGTAGAGGAGTCATAATGATATTAATCAGTAAATGTTTGGTGTATCTCATCATACTCTGAAGCAGATGCTAGTAGTAATGTATAATTAATGTAACTGTATTTCTGGGTGAAGTTGGCCTTATGGTCCGTCAGGTGTAGAGATTTTTTAAAACGATAACTTTCTTTCTTTTGGCCCCCAACTCTGCATTTAGCTTAGAGATGATATGAGCACCGATGCTCTGACTGAGATATTAGCACAGGGAACGTACGCAAGACAAGGGGGTGTAGTGGACGATGGGGGGGGGAGGGAGGGGGGCAACGACATCACGGCTAGATGTAAAATCACACAGTGGTGCCGCCCGTATCCCCCCCCCCCCCTCTCCGCCTCACAGGACGATGCAGCTGCACTTGGACACCTTGTCGGCCAGCAGGCCGTGCTGGTTAGCGGCTAGCGACTGGATCAGGGCCCAGAAGTGCTTGAAGGAGACGCCCTCGTCGCCGGACACGCCCATCGTCTGGAGGATCTCACTCATCCCCTGCTCAGAGCCGGCGCCCTGAAACACAGACACAGTCACGTCAGTCAGGCCCGAGAGAGAGAAGAGAGAACAGACACAGTCAGGCCTGAGAGAGAGAACAGAGTCACGTCAGTCAGGCCTGAGAGAGAGAACAGAGTCACGTCAGTCAGGCCTGAGAGAGAGAACAGAGTCACGTCAGTCAGGCCTGAGAGAGAGAACAGAGTCACGTCAGTCAGGCCTGAGAGAGAGAACAGAGTCACGTCAGTCAGGCCTGAGAGAGAGAACAGAGTCACGTCAGTCAGGCCTGAGAGAGAGAACAGAGTCACGTCAGTCAGGCCTGAGAGAGAGAACAGAGTTACGTCAGTCAGGCCCGAGAGAGAGAACAGAGTCACGTCAGTCAGGCCTGAGAGAGAGAACAGAGTCACGTCAGTCAGGCCTGAGAGAGAGAAGAGAGTCACGTCAGTCAGGCCTGAGAGAGAGAACAGAGTCACGTCAGTCAGGCCTGAGAGAGAGAACAGAGTCACGTCAGTCAGGCCTGAGAGAGAGAACAGAGGCACGTCAGTCAGGCCTGAGAGAGAGAACAGACACAGTCAGGCCTGAGAGAGAGAACAGAGTCACGTTCAGGCCTGAGAGAGAGAACAGACACGTTCAGGCCTGAGAGAGAGAACAGAGTCACGTCAGTCAGGCCTGAGAGAGAGAACAGAGTCACGTCAGTCAGGCCTGAGAGAGAGAACAGAGTCACGTCAGTCAGGCCTGAGAGAGAGAACAGAGTCACGTCAGTCAGGCCTGAGAGAGAGAACAGAGTCACGTCAGTCAGGCCTGAGAGAGAGAACAGAGTCACGTCAGTCAGGCCCGAGAGAGAGAACAGAGTCACGTCAGTCAGGCCTGAGAGAGAGAACAGAGTCACGTCAGTCAGGCCTGAGAGAGAGAACAGACACAGTCAGGCCCGAGAGAGAGAACAGAGGCACGTCAGTCAGGCCTGAGAGAGAGAACAGAGTCACGTTCAGGCCTGAGAGAGAGAACAGAGTCACGTCAGTCAGGCCTGAGAGAGAGAACAGACACAGTCAGGCCCGAGAGAGAGAACAGAGGCACGTCAGTCAGGCCTGAGAGAGAGAACAGAGTCACGTTCAGGCCTGAGAGAGAGAACAGAGGCACGTCAGTCAGGCCTGAGAGAGAGAACAGAGTCACGTCAGTCAGGCCTGAGAGAGAGAACAGAGTCACGTTCAGGCCTGAGAGAGAGAACAGAGTCACGTCAGTCAGGCCTGAGAGAGAGAACACAGTCACGTCAGTCAGGCCTGAGAGAGAGAACAGAGTCACGTCAGTCAGGCCTGAGAGAGAGAACAGAGTTACGTCAGTCAGGTGAGAGAGAGAAGTGAGTCACGTCAGTCAGGCCTGAGAGAGAGAACAGAGTCACGTCAGTCAGGCCTGAGAGAGAGAACAGACACGTTCAGGCCTGAGAGAGAGAAGAGAGTCACGTCAGTCAGGCCTGAGAGAGAGAACAGAGTCACGTCAGTCAGGCCTGAGAGAGAGAACAGAGTCACGTTCAGGCCTGAGAGAGAGAACAGACACGTTCAGGCCTGAGAGAGAGAACAGAGTCACGTCAGTCAGGCCTGAGAGAGAGAACAGAGTCACGTCAGTCAGGCCTGAGAGAGAGAACAGAGTCACGTCAGTCAGGCCTGAGAGAGAGAACAGAGTCACGTCAGTCAGGCCTGAGAGAGAGAACAGAGTCACGTCAGTCAGGCCTGAGAGAGAGAACAGAGTCACGTCAGTCAGGCCTGAGAGAGAGAACAGACACGTTCAGGCCTGAGAACACAGACGCACTTCTTCAACCATTATCTGAAATAAAGAAAACTGAAAATTATTCTAACCCTGACTAACCTTACTGTCATCATGCACTTGTCCTAATAAACTAACCTACACTGTAGCACTCAACACTTTGATGAACATTGTTGCTCAGCTGATAAGAGTTGTGCCCTTCCTGATGACTTGTCGTACAGAACTTCGCTTTGGATAAAAGCGTTTCAGCTAACTGACTAAATGTAAATGTATAAGATTTGGCACATTTTCTGGATACAAACTGAACCTTAACCAAAGCTAATGCTACCCAGTCAATGATGTGGCTCTTCAGATCCAAGATCATGTTTAAAATGGCTCGAAATGGCTCTAAATACTTGGGGGGTGAATGTCACAAGGAACATGCAGAGTCTCTGTGCAGAGCGTTTTGCCCCTTTATTTGGGAGGGTTAAATTGGATTTTGAAAAACACTTCACTTGTCTCTAGCGGGAAGAGTTAACTGCCTTTAAAATGAACGTGCTTCCAAGATTTCTGTATCCTTTTCACTTTCAGTGCATCCCACTTTTTCCTCCCAAGGCCTTTTTCAAGTCCATTAACCCTTTCACTGCCACACGACAGAAGGTTAGCCCTTTACTATCACACAACCGACGGCGATGCTCCATCATTAGCATCATTAGCTCCGCAAATGTGGAGCTAATGATGCTAATGATGGAGCATCGCCGTCGGTTGTGTGATAGTAAAGGGCTAACCTTCTGTATTGTCACAGTGAAAGGGTTAACCCGCTGTCGTGTGGCAGTGAAAGGGTTAACCCGCTGTAGTGTGGCAGTGAAAGGGTTAACCCGCTGTCACGTGGCAGTGAAAGGGTTAACCCGCTGTCGCGTGGCAGTGAAAGGGTTAACCCGCTGTTGCGTGGCAGTGAAAGGGTTAACCCGCTGTCACGTGGCAGTGAAAGGGTTAACCCGCTGTCACGTGGCAGTGAAAGGGTTAACCCACTGTCACGTGGCAGTGAAAGGGTTAACCCGCTGTAGTGTGGCAGTGAAAGGGTTAACCCACTGTTGCGTGGCAGTGAAAGGGTTAACACGCTGTCACGTGGCAGTGAAAGGGTTAACCTGCTGTCGTGTGGTAGTGAAAGGGTTAACCCGCTGTTGTGTGGCAGTGAAAGGGTTAACCCGCTGTCACGTGGCAGTGAAAGGGTTAACCCGCTGTTGCGTGGCAGTGAAAGGGTTAACCCGCTGTTGCGTGGCAGTGAAAGGGTTAACCCGCTGTTGCGTGGCAGTGAAAGGGTTAACCCGCTGTAGTGTGGCAGTGAAAGGGTTAACCCGCTGCTGCGTGGCAGTGAAAGGGTTAACCCGCTGTTGCGTGGCAGTGAAAGGGTTAACCCGCTGTAGTGTGGCAGTGAAAGGGTTAACCCGCTGTTGCATGGCAGTGAAAGGGTTAACCCGCTGTAGTGTGGCAGTGAAAGGGTTAACCCGCTGTAGTGTGGCAGTGAAAGGGTTAACCCGCTGTTGCATGACAGTGAAAGGGTTAACCCACTGTTGCATGGCAGTGAAAGGGTTAACCCACTGTTGCATGGCAGTGAAAGGGTTAACCCGCTGTAGTGTGGCAGTGAAAGGGTTAACCCGCTGTCACGTGGCAGCGAAAGGGTTAACCCGCTGTTGCGTGGCAGTGAAAGGGTTAGCTGTTGCGTGGCAGTGAAAGGGTTAACCCGCTGTCACGTGGCAGTGAAAGAGTTAACATGCTGTCGTGTGGTAGTGAAAGGGTTAACCCGCTGTCCAGTGGCAGTGAAAGGGTTAACCCTCTGTAGTGTGGTAGTGAAAGGGTTAACCTGCTGTCGTGTGGTAGTGAAAGGTTACCGGTTCGATTGCCGCTCCTCCCGGGCAGCGTGTCCAAGTGTCCTAGTGTCCAAGTGCCGTCGGTGTGTGAACGCCTGAGCGAATGGGTAAAATGTGAGGAACAAATTGTAAAGCGCTATATAAATGCAGCCATTTACGTATATATTATATATACCTGTATGTCATGTATGTCCCTATATACACACTGTAAGAAATAAAAGCTGCAAGAAAACGGTAAATGTCTGGCATCAATGGTTTCCAAATACTTCTGGTCAAATTACAGTAAAATCAAATACATTTACAGATTACAACCTTTATTTAATGGTTAATATTTTGATAAAAGGTCATTTACTGTATGTTTATGGTATTTACACTTAAAGTAGAACAACAAAGGTAATCTGTAAAATAATACAGTGAATTTCCTGTGAAAAAACATTTATTTTTACAGTGTATGTCATAAATGTCATGATGAGTTGAAAATGGGGGACCCTGATGCAATCTGTTAATCAAGTTTTCAATCAATCAATCAATCAATCAATCAATTTTTTTTTCCCCCTACACTGGTTAAGCGTAGGCACTCTTCGAAGTTAGTTAAGGTTAGAGTTTGTCTTAGAGCGTGACAGCAAGTTCTTTCGACGGTTAAGCTTAGGCCCTCATTCGAAGTTGTTAGTGCTATACAAATAAAGTTATTATTATTAGAGTTTGTGGGGGACCCCGATGTAAACAAGACCAAAGTCTGTCTCTGGTCTGCATCCCCGTAACAATTTTATGTATTGAGCCGTACTGTACTGTACCCATCCTGCAATCTGTTCATAAAGTTGTTTTCATTCAATCAATCGATTAACCAAACTTTTTTTTTTTTTTTTTTTTTGGGCGGGAAAAAATAAGGCAAATTAAACAGAGCCCAGCCCCATCACATTTTCATTTTTTTTTTTTTTTGGTCCGGTTCCTTGAAGTTCCCATTGCATGCAGTTGACCAATGTACTCACTGTAGTCACTATATGATGATGTTCCAGTTCCACTCTGTCTGAAGAAAGACCACCACTTGAATCCTCCTTGTCCACAGCTGCTGCTGCTGAAACATCACACAACAACATGTACATGATGTAATCAATAGTAGTAGCCCATCTATCAATTGTACATGATGCAGCATTTATGTCTGGAATGGACTAGTAATGACAGACAGACAGACAGACAGACAGACAGTGTGTGTGTGTGGGACATGTGCTGCTCAGTCATCACATCAGTAATACTACTAAACACATCTAACTACACAACAAAACGTGTTCATATCTCCTAAATAATCATCTGCAATCATAGATAACACTGTGGAGGACAAAAGTTTAGCCAAAATTACACAGAAAGGCACAAGATGACGATAGATTGGACTGGATGGATTAGCTGCTGCTGCTGCTGCTGGCTGAGAACACCAGCAGGTAGGTTCTTCTTGAGGGAGGGAGCCTGCAGGTAAATTTCACTTCCTGTTTACCGATGATGATGATGATGCCACAGGCTGCTGTCACTGACATGACCTCACTTCCTGTCTCATCCTGCTGCTGCTGCTGGGATTCTTCTTAGGTCGCTTTCACACAGGGGCTGTTTGGTCCGGACTTTCGGACCAGAATTCGATAGTCCGGTTTTTCGGGTCTGTGTGAATGCGTGTCGAACTCGGTCCGCGGACCAAGCAGGCGAACTCTAGTCCGCCTGAAAACGTAGGTCTCGGTTCGGCTTCATCGAACCAAACGCGAACCAAATATAGGAAGTGATTATTATTACCACTGCTCGCAGCACTCACTGCAAAACAAGCACACTGCATCTAATCTCTCTATCTATCTCTCTATCTATCTATCTATCTATCTATCTATCTATCTATCTATCTATCTATCTATCTATCTATCTATCTATCTATCTATCTATCTATCTATCTATCTATCTATCTATCTATCTATCTATCTATCTATCTATCTATCTATCTATCTATCTATCTATCTATCTATCTATCTATCTATCTATTTATCTATCTATCTATCTATCTATCTATCTATCTATCTATCTATCTATCTATCTATCTATCTATCTATCTATCTATCTATCTATCTATCTATCTATCTATCTATCTATCTATCTATCTATCTATCTATCTATCTATCTATCTATCTATCTATATATCTGTGCATCTTGGGAAGAAGGAAGAAAAAACGCGGTTTATTATTATTACCGAGGCGCGCGGCTTATTATATTATTAATAAAACAGCTACTTGTGGGCACTCATAAAAACACTGTGGTCTACAAGTTGTTTAGCGAGAGGATGGTGGTAATGTGCTTCAATAGAACAATGGATCAATGCCATGTCAAAACTCGGCTCCGCTGATCTGGAGGGCTCGCAGTCCTCCACACACAGACACACACACACGCGCGCGCGCACCTCATGCACCTCATGGTACCAAAGCACCTCAAAGGCACTAAAAAACAAATTACAAACATCTCAAAACAAGCTAGTCAGACTACTACTTGACCTGACTCCTAGAACCCACCTCACCCCTGCCCACTTTGACAACCTAGGATGGCTTAGAGTAGACGACAGAGTACAGCAACTTGCAATGGGCCTGGTCTACAAGATACACTACGCGACCAAGGTACCCATGTACATGGCAAAATACTTCCCAAAGGTCAGTGAATACCACGATCACAACACCAGAGGGAGCTCCACAAATCATGTAAAACCCAGATTCGGCTCAAACAAGGGACTAAACACGTTTCGCAATTATGCCACATCAATGTGGAACGCCCTACCTAAATCTGTAAAGGAATGTGAATCACTACCCACTTTCAAAAACACTCTCAAAAAACACCTACGTGAGACTGCAATTCGAAACTGGCCCCTACAAATGTCCTAACCTAGTTGTACAGTAAATGACCAAGTAAGGCTTTGTCAGTATTCCAATGTACAGTGTAAAATGTGTGTGTGTCCCCTACCCAACCCCCCCCCCCCCCCCCCCCCCCCACCTCCAATGTACAGCCCTCACCCAACCCACCCAACCCCACCCCACCCATCCAACCTCCTCCAATGTACAGTTTCTACGCCAAATGTATATACACTCCTTTTCTGGACACTTTTGTATCACAAACAGTACTGTATTTGCAAATCTGATATGTCATAAATGTATAGATGTAGCAGTACTGTCTATCTGTATGTCATGTATGTCATATATGTTATGATGAATTGAAAATGGGGGACCCTGATGTAAACAAGACGAAAGTCTTTCTCTGGTCTGCATCCCCTTAACAATTGTATGTATTGAGCTGTACTGTATTGTACCCATTCTGCAATCTGTTAAATAAAGTTTTCAATCAATCAATCAATGGTAGCATCAAGTTATTCAGTTATCATATTAACAACTGTAATCATGGGTTTTATAGGTTTTCATTGCATTATCATTTCATATATATAACTTTGCTCATGAAATGATAATTACTGCAGATTTACTTTGACACCAATGCCCAGCAATGAAGTCAAGGTCTTTCTGAGACATAAAGGAAACTGGTAAGAAACCAGCCTTCAAACAAATCAGTAAATCAAATCAGTGAAATAACGAGAGAGAGAGAGAGAGAGAGAGAGAGAGAGAGGAAATGAGAGAGAGAGAGAGAGAGAGAGAGAGAGAGAGAGAGAGAGAGAGAGGAAATGAGAGTGAGAGAGAGAAAGAGAGAGTGTTTTATTCAGTATGTTTACCATTTTGCCTGTCTCTCTTTGTGCTTATGAGTTTTAGTGGGGTTTCCTTGACAAAGTAAGCTAATTAGAGGTAGTTGATGACGATAGAAAGTCCTGAACTAAGTAAAAAAAAAAAACATCTTCTATCTATGAATCACAGTCAAATAGACACCGTCTCTTTAAAGCGACTCCTCCCCTGGACGCGTGTACCGGTTCCGCAACAGTAAGTGACTTTCGGGTAGGCCTGATTGGCCCCGACAGGCACGTGACGCGGCAAACTCAGGACGCGCAACGAGGCTGCTGAGAGCTGTCGCGCGGAAATAGGCTGTCTATTGCCATTCTCTAACACAAACTCTAACCTTAACCAGCTCCTTAACAGCGCCTAAACTTAACCGTTCTAACCTTAACCAACTCCGAAACAATGCCTAACCTTAACCTTAACCATGCCTAACCTTAACCATAGAAAGAATATTGCCATTCTCTAACACAAACTCTAACCTTAACCAGCTCCTTAACAGCGCCTAAACTTAACCGTTCTAACCTTAACCAACTCCGAAACAATGCCTAACCTTAACCTTAACCATGCCTAACCTTAACCGGCGAAAGAATACACGTTAAAAAAAAATCACGTTAAAAAAAAAAATTCGATGGGATTCGAACTCGTCAACAACGGACTGCAGGATCGCAGGACCGCTGCTCTGCGAGGTGAGCTAAAGCGCTGAATGAAAGTCATAGCGGATTTGGACGGTTACATCATTCCGCAAGCTCTGCCACGCGGCAGAGAAAGTTGCGCGTCACGTGCCTGTCGGGGCCAATCAGGCCTACCCCGGAAGTCACTTACTGTTGCGGAACAGTTACACGCCCCCTGGACAGCTAGAACCAGGAAGCACCTCCCACCCAGAGCCATGCTCTCACCAAACACAGATAAGAGTTTACTCTATAACCAGGAAGTACCTCCCACCCACACGAGTTCACTCTTTCTGAGAAAACAAAACTTAAGCGTGTCGTTGTCTTTGTAGAATAAAATGGCGCAGCAAGGAGTTGATCTGGACCGGGACCAGTTCTGCTGTTCTCTCTGTCTGGATGTACTGAAGGATCCGGTAACTATTCCCTGTGGACACAGCTACTGTATGGGCTGTATTACAGACTGCTGGGATCACGATGATCAGACGGGGATCTACACATGTCCCCAGTGCAGGGAGACTTTTACTCCGAGGCCTGTTCTGAAGAAAAACAACATGCTGTACTCACCTCCAGCCTCATCATACTGTACCTCCGTTAAAGAAACACAAGCTGGTCAAAGCCTACATGAGTCAGCAGAAAGTCCACCAGAGAGTCCAGGAGAGAGAGAAGCTACTCAAAGAGGCCCAACAGGCTGTTTATTTTCTCAAACGCTCTGCTGATAAAGCAGTGGAGGACAGTGGGAGAGTCTTTACTGAGCTGATGCGCTCCTTGGAGACGAGGCGCTCTGAGCTGGAGAAGGTCATCAGAGCCCGACAGAGGACCACAGTGACTCAGGCTGAAGAACTGCAGAAGAGACTGGAGCAGGAGATAGCGGACCTGAGGAGGAGAGCCACTGAGCTGGAGCAGCTCTCACACACAGAGGACCACATCCACTTTCTACAGAGTTACCCCCCCCTCTCCAGTCCCAGTGAGTCTACAGACTCACCCAGCATCAGTGTCCATCCTCTCCTGTACTTTGCAGATGTGACTGAGGTCGTGTCTGAGCTGAGAGACAAACTAGAGGACGTTCTGGAAGAGCAGTGGCCCAGAATCTCAACAACAGTGAATGCAGTTAATGTTTTACTGCCACCAGAGCCCAAGACCAGAGCTGACTTCTTACAATATTCCTCTCAGATCACACTGGCCCCAAACACAGCAAACAGAGAACTGTCTTTGTCTGAGGGGAACAGAAAAGCAACACTGATGCAGCAAAAGCAGTCATATCCTGATCACCCAGAAAGATTTATTGGATGGCGTCAGGTTCTGGGTAGAGAAGGTCTGACTGGACGCTGTTACTGGGAGGTGGAGTGGAGTGGAGAGGTTCATGTAGCAGCCTCCTACAAAGACATGAGTATAACAGGCACTGTGGAGGACTGTGGATTTGGATTAAATTCCAAATCCTGGGCTTTAGATTGCACACAAAGTCATTACTTCTTCAGACACAATAACAAGAACATAACAGTACCGGGCCCCCGGTCCTCCAGAATAGGAGTGTACCTGGATCACAGGGCAGGTACTCTGTCCTTCTACAGCGTCTCTGACACCATGACCCTCCTGCACAGAGTCAACACCACGTTCACTCAGCCTCTCTATCCTGGACTTTGGCTTTATTCATACCCTGCGAAGGCTGAGTTCTGTGAGCTGAAGTAGAGATCAGTGACGTTCACAGCTCCTCTACCCAGGGTTTGGGGTTTAAATTGATCTTGAAGATGCTGAGTTGTGAAAGATGAGGTAATTAGGAGTTACATTAATTCACTCAGTCACTCTATTGTTGTTCTGAAGGACACACACACACACTCACTATGATGTTCTGAGGGACACGCATGCACGCACGCACACACATGTATGTATGTTTTTTTTTTCTCTAAATAACGTGAGCCATAAATTAAAGGCATTTTAATATTTGTAGAGCTGCCTTGGATTTCAACTTTTTTTATAACTATTTTACAGATTACGTTTGTTTTTCTACTTTAAGTGTAAATGCCATAAGAATACAGTAAATTACCGGGTCTGTCTCTTCGCTTAGGAAGAATGACCATTCATTGAATATTGTGCATTTTGTCTTTTGTTCTTTTATTCTTGCTAAATAAACGTGGACATCTAAACCCAGAAGGACCTGTGTGGATATTTGATATTTGATAGATCCTACTGTCTCTCTAGAAGCTCATACTGGCTGCATATCTTTTCTAGTGTCTATCTAGTTTGGGGTTTAAATTGATCTTGAAGATGCTGAGTTGTGAAAGATGAGGTAATTAGGAGTTACATTCACTCAGTCACTCTTATCATTGTTCTGAGGGACTCTCTCACACACACACACACTATGTTTAGCTTTGTTTCTAGTTTCTAGCCTACCGGGGTAAAGTTTGTTTGATTAGATCTTTGCATATTCACATATTTGATTCCTTTCTTCAATACCTCTGTTCCCTTTGCATGTGGGGACAAATCTTTATTTTCATACTCTGGGTAGGTTGGACAACAATATGCAACCATTGTATTTGAATTTGATCACCTTTGGTCATTCTGGTCATTACTGTGGGATTTGGGCCGGTCTCTCCTCTCTCTGTTCCAGGGGGGGTTGGTAACAATGTGGGGGCCGGACCTCCATGGGGAGGTGGATTCTGCCTATAACCTTCTCCCTCACCTCTTATCTCTGGGCAGCCGGGACACTTCATACGGGACACTCTTCTATCTTCAAGGCCTTCGGTTGAACCCACAGCCAGGATGTGTGGGGCATGTTTCAGTCGTAAATGCAACTATCTTGTTTCAGAACAGACCCACCTGTGTTATCAGAAGAGCTCAAGGAGAGAGAGAGTTGTTCTTCTGGTGGCAGACTTTGAGGGAGACAGACCTATAGATAGGAGCTGGTTTAGGAACAATGACCATTCATTGAATATTGTGCATTTTGTCTTTTGTTCTTTTGTTCTTACTAAATAAACGTGGACATCTAAACCCAGAAAGACCTGTGTGGATATTTGCTTGAAACTTGCCGTTTCACTGACTGAACCTCAATAGAACTTTGAACAAAACGCAAAGGAATTGACTTGAACTCACTATTTCCATGTGCTACACGAGAAATGCAGTTAAAATCTAACATTACCAGTGAAATTCAATAGTGTTCAAATAGAAACATAAGTATACTCTAGTCTACAGTATCAATTATGTGTGTATGTGTACAGCCCACCCTGTTATAAATATACAAATAACTATGCTAAGTCTATTCACGGTACAAATATAGCTAACTCTATCTTATGTCTACTCCCGGTACAATATATATATATTGTAGCTATAATAAATATAAGTTTATCCTGTGCAATATATACAGTACTCCATACTAAGTCTACCGTGATCTGTACATGGAATATAAGATATTTGGAACTTTCTGAACCTATTGTAAATCGTAATATAGATCAGTTTTACTACAATGTTTGCAAACATTGCCAACATACCCAAAGTGTTTCAGCCACAGAACAAATACAAGCAGCTTTGTAGTGTTAGTCGGTCAGCAGGAGATGAAAACAGGGCTCCATTCTTATGTCCGGTGGTGGAGCTACACATTCATGTATGTTTGGATCAATTACCTTTAACATATTCAATCTAGCCAATAATAAATGCACACATTTGGATATGATCACTTTTCCCTTTGGTGGAATACGTCAGATAACCTTTCTGTTTCAATATGATGCATAATTAAATAGTTCCAAGAGTAAATTATTTTATTTGTGTTAAATTAGGAAAATTATAAGGTGACTGTACATATTTTCATATAAACATTTAATAAGTATAACGTAATTAATCATAAAATGAGTTACCCATGAAATATAAAGGGCAATGTATAGTGTGTATACATATATAAAAATAACAACACTTTCACAAGTTCATAGTTAATTCAAAATATATATTGATTTAAGTATCCAACAGGACTTGACATAAACATTTGTACAGTAATGATGAGACAAGTTATGCAACATACCTGCACTCTATTTCAGTTCACTGAAGATATCATATCTTTCCTTATAAAATAACATGTTGTAAAGGTCAAAGGTTGTGCAAGATCTTCAAGCTTTGTCCTTGGACCATATCTTGTTCCACATATGAAATAAATAATCCATAATAAATAGGACTGTTAGTTATTTTGTATATTATCTATAGAACAGCTGGAGCAATCCTACCTGGAGGGGAGAGAACAGATGGTAGAGGTAAACGGTACTCTATCCCCCCCCCCCCTCACAGTGAGCTGTGGTGTTCCACAAGGAAGCATACTAGGACCGCTACTCTTCCTAATTTATGCAAATGACATGTCGTCAGCCTGTGACTGCAACTTGTTCCTGTTTGCGGACGACTCAGCCCTGCTGGTCTCTGACAAGAACAAGTTGCAGGTTGAAAAAACCCTCAGCACGGAACTAGGCAAAATCTGCATATGGCTCGCTGATAACAAACTATCATTACACATGGGCAAAACAGAGTCCATTCTCTTCGGTTCAAATAACAAACTCAGCAAGATCGACGGCTTCTCAGTTACAGTGGGTGACAATATTGTCACAAGGAAAGACAAAATTACCTACCTGGGTTCCATCCTAGAGGCAAATCTTTCCTGTGACAAAATGGCATCCAATGTAATAAAAAAAGTCAACCAACGAACTAGATTCTTGTACCGGATCTCCTCTCTGGTAAACAAGAATACCCTGAAGACTCTGGCAGGAGCACTCATTCAAGGGTACTACGAATATGCGTGCACCTCATGGTACCAAAGCACCTCAAAGGCGCTTAAAACAAAATTACAAACATCACAAAACAAACTGGTCAGACTACTACTTGACCTGAACCCCAGAACCCACCTCACCCCTGCCCACTTTGACAACCTAGGATGGCTTAGAGTAGACGACAGAGTACAGCAACTTGCAATGGGCCTGGTCTACAAGATACACTATACGACCGGGGTACCCATGTACATGTCAAAATACTTCCCAAAGGTCAGTGGATACCACAACCACTACACCAGAGGAAGCTCAACAAATCATGTTAAACCCAGATTCGGCTCAAACAAGGGACTAAACACGTTTCGCAATTATGCCACAACAATGTGGAACGCCCTACCTAAAGCTGTAAAGGAATGTGAATCCCTACCCACATTCAAAACCGCTCTTAAAGAGCACCTACGGGAGGCTGCAATTCGAAACTGGCCACCGTAAATGCCCAAAACCCCCACCACCTCCTAATAGACAGTCTCCTCCCCACCGCATGTATATATTCCCTCCCCGCCGTATGTATATTTCTCTCCCACCCACCCACCCCCTCCTAATGTACAGTCCCCTCCCCATCATATGTATATACTCTGTCAGGATCTAGGGGTAACAGTACTGTATATTTGAATACCGTTTATGTCACAAATGTATCAGTACTAAATACCTATATGTCCCTATGCCATAAATGTCATGTATGTTGTGTATGTCATAAATGTCTATATGAATTGAAAATGGGGGACCCTGATGGAAACAAGACAAACGTCTTTCTCAGGTCTGCATCCCCTTAACAATTGTATGTATTGAGCCATACTGTATTGTACCCATTCTGCAATCTGTTAAATAAAGTTTTCATTCATTCATTCAACACATTTTCAAACAGACACAAAGGCTGATTATAGCACTCTGAAATTGAAATGATAGTAAACGCACTCTACACCAAGTCCAAGCAGATGATGAGCAGCGTGGATCGTGACCAGCAGACGGAGCTGGATATCTTTGGGAGGGTGAAGGTCATGAATAAGGACACATTCTCCTCCTATTTGGAGTTCTTTCGAGGAACACCTGAGGGAAAGAAACTGAAGAGGGGTTGCATCGCCATCCCGCAGGAAAATTACAACTGATGTCAGGGCTAGGTAGGATCTAAACCTCATGCAGTGTCATTGTTTGTCATCTTCGTTTATTCGTTATTTCTGGGTGTTTGGATGTCGTTATAAACCATTGTTCCACACTGCTTCACTGGCAAGAATGTACTGGGTCTACTGGCACCGAACACATGCAAATTCCTCAAACAGCACATACACCGACGGCTTTACAATATGAGATTCTCTGTCTAATGACGAGATTAAAATAAATAAATAAAAATCCTCATCATGAAGTTGTTGGTGTTGCTTTCTTTAGATGTTTATTACATAAAGTCATGTTACATGTTCAATATGTTGTCACATTGGCCAGAATACAGAGACGTACAAAATATAAATACATAGTAACTGCAATACCACGGGGGGAGGGGCATTGCTAATGAACACACAACACAATGATTGACACCACATTCTCTATGGTGTTGGCCCTGTGTCTGCATGTTGTGATGTCTGTTAACATGTTGGTGATGTTTCTCTGTCACTGTTAACATGTTGGTGATGTTTCTCTGTCACTGTTAACATGTTGGTGATGTTTCTCTGTCAACACGTCTGTAATGTTTATCTGTCAACACGTCTGTAATGTTTATCTGTCAACACGTCTGCAATGTTTGTCAACACATGTGATTGGTTGTTGTACATTCAGTTGAATTAAAAAGGGACAACATTAAACTGGAGGAATGCATTTAGCTAACATACTGATATGGACAGAATTAGGTGGGTAGAGGAGTCATAATGATATTAATCAGTAAATGTCTGGTGTATCTCATCATACTCTGAAGCAGATGCTAGTAGTAATGTATAATTAATGTAACTGTATTTCTGGGTGAAGTTGGCCTTATGGTCCGTCAGGTGTAGAGATTTTTTTAAACGATAACTTTCTTTCTTTTGGCCCCCAACTCTGCATTTAGCTTAGAGATGATATGAGCACCGATGCTCTGACTGAGATATTAGCACAGGGAACGTACGCAAGACAAGGGGGTGTAGTGGACGATGGGGGGGGGGGGAGGGGGGCAACGACATCACGGCTAGATGTAAAATCACACAGTGGTGCCCCCCGTATCCCCCCCCCCTCCCCGTCTCCGCCTCACAGGACGATGCAGCTGCACTTGGACACCTTGTCGGCCAGCAGGCCGTGCTGGTTAGCGGCTAGCGACTGGATCAGGGCCCAGAAGTGCTTGAAGGAGACGCCCTCGTCGCCGGACACGCCCATCGTCTGGAGGATCTCACTCATCCCCTGCTCAGAGCCGGCGCCCTGAAACACAGACACAGTCACGTCAGTCAGGCCTGAGAGAGAACAGAGTCACGTCAGTCAGGCCCGAGAGAGAGAAGAGAGTCACGTCAGTCAGGCCTGAGAGAGATAGAACAGTGTATTCAGCTTGTAGACGATAGAACAGAATGAATTCAGCTTGTAGACGATAGAACAGAATGTATTCAGCTTGTAGACCATAGAACAGAATGTATTCAGCTTGTAGACGATAGAACAGAGGAATTCCAATGAATCAACCTCCCTTACCTCTGCTGCCCTCTAGTGCTCTCTGCTGCCCTCTAGTGCTCTCTGCTGCCCTCTAGTGCTCTCTGCTGCCCTCTAGTGCTCTCTGCTGCCCTCTAGTGCTCTTACCTCTGCTGCCCTCTAGTGCTCTCTGCTGCCCTCTAGTGCTCTCTGCTGCCCTCTAGTGCTCTTACCTCTGCTGCCCTCTAGTGCTCTCTGCTGCCCTCTAGTGCTCTTACCTCTGCTGCCCTCTAGTGCTCTCTGCTGCCCTCTAGTGCTCTTACCTCTGCTGCCCTCTAGTGCTCTCTGCTGCCCTCTAGTGCTCTTACGTCTGCTGCCCTCTAGTGCTCTTTCCAAGGTCTTTTCTTCTGATAAGATGGAATGTGGCCCACTTTCTGTATGACTCACTGACTGATCAACCAACCAACCAACCAACCAACCAACCAACCAACCAACCAACTAACTAACTAACTAACAATTAACTAACTAACTGGCTGACTGAGAATATCAAGAGATTTAATTAAAAAAAAACATGGACTCAAAGTGATAGTTCAGATAGATTTTTTTTTATATTCTAGCCCTATTTCTTACTTACCATTTAGGTATGTACTTTTAGGCAAATTCTCTGAAAATATGGCCAGGGCTTAACAGGTTAATGCAAGTAAAACAAAATGCATGCCGTTTACTATAGTACTATCTAACCAGAGTGCAAATGTAAGAGTAAAGTGCAATAGTATCATATAATGTACAAGTGATTAAACTGGAGTATATATAAATGACTACTACTGAGTAATAGTTGGTGTTATAGTGTTATGTTATAGTATACAGTGATACAGATATAAAAACAATATGGTAGTAACTAGTAAGAGTAGGTAGGGATATTTACAGAGATATAGAACTAGTATACAGGTATGTAAAAAGGATTATATGCAGGTATAGTCAGACAGAAGTGGATAAATCTTTATATTTTTTTATCCACTTTTTCTCCTCCATTTTTCTATTTTTCTCCCATCCCAATTTAGCCGTGCCAATTCTCCCCTCCCCTGTCTTGATCGTTGTTCGCATGTGCCCCCCACTGGCCGGTTGTAGGGAGGATAGAAGCCTTGCATCACGTGTCCCCTCCGATACATGTGGAGGCAGCCTGTCACATCTTTTCACCTGCCAGCGCGGACTCTCATTGGCGAGGTGTAACGTGTGGGAGGCTCACACTGCCCCCGCCATTTTCCTGACTTTGCTGTGCAGGCGCCCTGACCGACCTGTAGGAGTCGCTGTTTACAACGTCCAGATTACCACCCATCGACTTCCAGTGATGTACCTGAACGCGTTCATATTTTGGGCGAACCTGAACTGAACGTACTGTATTTCCGCTAGACTGGTGATACAGATGTGTTACTGGTGATACAGATGTGTTACTGGTGACAGATGTGGTCCAGATGTTTTACTGGTGATAGATGTGGTCCAGATGTGCATCTTATGAGATGATGAGACGGCTGGTCTTCTCTGGCAGAGAAATACACATTGGTGTCTGTTTATTTAGCAATGATGCTGAATGATGAATTAGAATGATGGACCCTCAAATGAAGAATTATGGTTAAGGTCCTTAATGGAAAGTCAGCCTTTTATTTTAATGCCCCAGTTTCTTGGAATGAGCTCCAAAAAACACTAAAAGTCTAACTTATGGACAATTTAAGAGCATGATCGCAAACCTCAGAACCTCAGTATGCAACTGTTTTAACTGATTGTATCTGTTTTGTTTATATTATATTGTTTTTTTAGTATGTTTCACTGTATTGCCTCATTTAATCTGGACTGGACTGGCCCACCCCCAACTGCATTCCTGAGTCCTAAATAAACCTAATGAATCAGATGTCTGTGTCTCTGCTCCTCTCTCCTCCTCTCTGCTCCTCTCTGCTCCTCTCTCCTCCTCTCTGCTCCTCTCTGCTCCTCTCTGCTCCTCTCAGCTCTTCTCTCCTCCTCTCTGCTCCTCTCTCCTCCTCTCTGCTCCTCTCAGCTCCTCTCTCCTCCTCTCTCCTCCTCTCTGCTCCTCTCTCCTCCTCTCTCCTCCTCTCTGCTCCTCTCTCCTCCTCTCTCCTCCTCTCTGCTCCTCTCTCCTCCTCTCTCCTCCTCTCTGCTCCTCTCTGTTCCTCTCTCCTCCTCTCTGCTCCTCTCTGCTCCTCTCTCCTCCTCTCAGCTCCTCTCAGCTCCTCTCTGCTCCTCTCTGCTCCTCTCTGCTCCTCTCTGCTCCTCTCAGCTCCTCTCTGCTCCTCTCTGCTCCCCTCTCTGCTCCTCTCTCCTCTTCTCTCCTCTTCTCTCCTCTTCTCTCCTCCTCTCTCCTCCTCTCTCCTCCTCTCTCCTACTCTCAGCTCCTCTCTGCTCCTCTCTGCTCCTCTCTCCTCCTCTCTCCTCTCTCCTCCTCTCAGCTCCTCTCAGCTCCTCTCTCCTCCTCTCTGCTCCTCTCAGGTAAAGTGAGTTTAGGGTGTACACTATAGATCAGGGTATAAAGGTAAAGTGAGTTTAGGGTGTACACTATAGATCAGGGTATAAAGGTAAAGTGACTTTAGGGTGGGTGTATACTCTTGTGTGCTTGAGTCTACATGTTTCTGCGAGTACAGCCATACATGTGCTGGTTTTGTGTGAGCTTTTGAGTTGACAGAGGGAGTCAAGAGAGAGTGGTGCCACGCCCTGCTGTTGGAATCAATGGCAGGTGTGGCTTGTGGGAAGGCAGGGTCGGGGACGTCAGAGTGAACGCTGTTACCTTGGTCAGGTCGGGGACGTCAGAGTGAACGCTGTTACCTTGGTCAGGTCGGGGACGTCAGAGTGAACGCTGTTACCTTGGTCAGGTCGGGGTCAGAGTGAACAGCTGTTACCTTGGTCAGGTCAGAGTGAACAGCTGTTACCTTGGTCAGGTCGGGGTCAGAGTGAACGCTGTTACCTTGGTCAGGTCGGGGTCAGAGTGAACAGCTGTTACCTTGGTCAGGTCGGGGTTAACAGCTGTTACCTTGGTCAGGTCGGGGTCAGAGTGAACAGCTGTTACCTTGGTCAGGTCGGGGTCAGAGTGAACAGCTGTTACCTTGGTCAGGTCGGGGTCAGAGTGAACAGCTGTTACCTTGGTCAGGTCGGGGTTAACAGCTGTTACCTTGGTCAGGTCGGGGACGTCAGAGTGAACAGCTGTTACCTTGGTCAGGTTGGGCAGCTGAGCAGAGAGGAGGCCTTTGAACTCCTCCGTCTTCAGGGTGGGACCATTGCTGGCCGACGCGGCGTGGAACTGGGAGACCAGCGTGTTGATGGCCTTCTCCAGGTCTGAGTGCTGGTGGAGGAGAGAGAGAGAATATTAATAAACCCCCTTTAATTAACCCCCGTCCCTCAAAGAAGTCTCTGGCTTCTCGTCAGGCCATCGTGGTGTGAATAGGATTCTGTTCTCATGTTAGATTCAAATGTATTGTCCTCATACAGCACAAGTACAGTACAACGAAGAGAGGTTGACATCTAACCAGAGTGCAAATGTAACAGTAAAGTGCAATAGTATCATATAATGTACAAGTGATTAAACTGGAGTATATATAAATGACTACTACTGAGTAATAGTTGGTGTTATAGTGTTATGTTATAGTATACAGTGATACAGATATAAAAACAATATGGTAGTAACTAGTAAGAGTAGGTAGGGATATTTACAGAGATATAGAACTAGTATACAGGTATGTAAAAAGGATTATATGCAGGTATAGTCAGACAGAAGTGGATAAATCTTTATATTTTTTTATCCACTTTTTCTCCTCCATTTTTCTATTTTTCTCCCATCCCAATTTAGCCGTGCCAATTCTCCCCTCCCCTGTCTTGATCGTTGTTCGCATGTGCCCCCCACTGGCCGGTTGTAGGGAGGATAGAAGCCTTGCATCACGTGTCCCCTCCGATACATGTGGAGGCAGCCTGTCACATCTTTTCACCTGCCAGCGCGGACTCTCATTGGCGAGGTGTAACGTGTGGGAGGCTCACACTGCCCCCGCCATTTTCCTGACTTTGCTGTGCAGGCGCCCTGACCGACCTGTAGGAGTCGCTGTTTACAACGTCCAGATTACCACCCATCGACTTCCAGTGATGTACCTGAACGCGTTCATATTTTGGGCGAACCTGAACTGAACGTACTGTATTTCCGCTAGATGAACGTAATTGAGAATGCGTTCATTCTCAGCACTGTATAACTGCGTTCAAAAGTGCGTTCATTCTCAGCACTCTATTATAACGGCGTTCAAAAGTGTGCCAGATTTCATATGCCTTTCAGCCGAAAACCCAGTTAAAACACACCGTAAACAGGCTTCAAAATAATGCGGAAAACCACCCAATCTGGTGACAGCAAGCTGCCTGTGACGCGTACACACCTGTCACCCCTGGCTGTCAGACTCACTCCTCACAACAAGAACAACGTGGAACCGGCGAGCATTAGTATCACGGACGAAGCCGAGAGCTGCAGAAGCACTCGCTCAGAGTCAGACTCTACGGCGTCTGCGTATGAGCATTTAAAAGAGTTTTACGTTAAAGTCAGTACTGACTCAGACGGAAAAAAATCGAACGTTTGTCTGTAAACTGTGTCCGCCCGGTTTGAAAAAGCAAGTCCGTACATCGACGACAGCAAACCTTAAACGGCACATTGAGAATAAGCACACGACTAGCCTAGAGGTACAACCTCTGTGTTAGTACAGAGTTATGTCGGCACATGTTTATATGTTATATGTTTGCACAATGACTACTTTCACTTTTGGTACTTTAAGTATATTTAGATTATTATACTTAATAAAGACCATTCAAGCAGCACGTTTTTCCTCATGTTTTTGAAAATATACTGTAGAGATGAAAGCTGCAGCTGCTACTAGTGTGGATGAATGGACGGCAGCAAAGCGTTATGGAAATGCCAGTATTCTGTGGTTCTATTATGGGTTGTGGCAATACATTTGACAAATAATAGCTCGCAGCAACGTATTGAAAAAAGAACAGTATAAACTATAAATTAGTTCATTTTTGAAACCATGAACTTCAGTTCAACATTTTTTATTGTGAACTATGAACTGAACTAGTTCATTTTTAAATTTGTGAACTGTGAACTGAACTAGTTCATGTAGAAAGTGAACTTTCCCAACACTGTCGACTTCCCTCCCGCTAACTCTGCCAATTGAGTCAGTATGACGGCCGGCCCAAGCCGGAGGCAACGCTGACAGCCGGATTCGATACCGGTGTCTCTTGCGTTGGTGACGAGCGCAATGTCCGCTGCACCACCCAGCCGCCTAGAAGTGGATAAATCTATATACAGTAGAATATATAAATATATTAGGGCTGACCCCTATTAGTCGATTAGTCAACTAATCGGTCGAAAGGAGCCGTAGTCGACTGCCAACCTCTTAGTCTAATACAAAAAATATATATATATATAATATATATATAAAAAACATTATTATAATAATTATTTTTTCATTCTTTCCAAAAGAAAAGAGGCCTAGAAGCGTGGCTAACGCTAATGGCACGCATACCAGAGGCTAACTGCCTACGAAAACAGGCACAGAAGCACTGAAAGAGGATTTCACCCATCTAATGAACACACTAGACAAATATCAAGATGTATCCATCAGTGGACCAATTGCATGCTTTTGCAGAGGACAAGAAGCCTTCAGTCGACTCCTTCAGACATTAAGCACCCCCCACAGCCCAAATGGAATGATAAGGGGGGGGGGGGAATAATATTATACTTTTTCTTTTCTTTTTTTGTCGACTAATAGTCGACTAACGGCAACTTTTGGCCAATCATAGTCGACTATCCAAATCCTTAGTCTGGGACAGCCCTAAAATATATATATATATATATATATATATATATATATATATATATATATATACAGTATATACAGCATTATTGTACATGTTATCATACAGAGTTATATGGATAGACTATAGTTTGAGGTAGGTACTAATGATTACAGTGTAAGGCAGTTAAATAGAAAATACATTTAAAGAAATGGCGGGAGTTAAAGACCACAAATGAAAGGGAGATTGGAAGGAATAACTTGTGTTTGAGTGGCTGGAAGAAATATGTCTGAAAACAATCTATCTTTTGACAAATTACTTTGGAGGACTAAGATATGATAAGAATAAGGCACTGGGTATATGGGTGGCCACAAGTCATTCCAGCTACACAAGCTGTATAGGTATCTTCTGAACCCAGCCAAGATGTTTGTCCTCAAAGTATCTTCTGAACCCAGCCAAGATGTTTGTCCTCAAAGTATCTTCTGAACCCAGCCAAGATGTTTGTCCTCAAAGTATCTTCTGAACCCAGCCAAGATGTTTGTCCTCAAAGTATCTTCTGAACCCAGCCAAGATGTTTGTCTACAAACTGTGTGTCTGTCTTCTCGTTCCCAGTAAGCGAGATGTTTTGACACAGTCACATCTGTTCTGGACTCAGGTGCATAGCTATTAGCTAGCATGCCTCTGTATGATGTATCTGACACCTGTGTCTGACATTATCCATTGGATGACGAGGATCTGATATGGCACCATTCTATAATCCACACTGGTATATTATATTCTCTTCTATTAATTAGCAGCAGGCTGTGAAACCAACTTTTAACTGGCTACAGTGGCAAACAGAATCAGATTTCCACCAGGTATCTTAGTTATTTTGCAGCCAAAGTAGCTTTTAAAAAGGAAGACCCCTCCCACAGTGGCTACTAGAACTGGTCTGGTTGCTACAGAAAACATGTCAGTCTACATGTAATGTAATGCCTTGCTCATAAGCCTGCATGGAAATATACATAATACATGTTTAGAGTTCCTTGATTGGACACTTAACCCTTTCACTGCGACAATACAGAACCCTTTCACTGCCACACGACAAAGGGTTAACCCTTTCACTCAGGGAGCGAAATTAACTTTTTGACTCACCGGCCAGTGGCGGGTAGATGGGAAGAGTCTACCCGCCAAGCATATTTCTTACCTGCCAAATTTTTTTTGATTAAAAAAAAATATATATATATATTAATATATATTATATAATCATACTTGTAGTTGTATTATCTGCGAGACATCGCCACCACGCAATAAGTCAAAATGCTCGCTATCTGCAAACAGCTCCACTGTCTGTGTGTATACTTGAGTAGCCTCCAGCTCCAGCAAGGATTCTCCGGCCCTGCAGCTAGACCCTATATTCAGCTAGACCCTACATTCAGCATGCAAGGATTCTCCGGCGATGCAGCTGGACCCTATTGGTATAACGTTACGGTTATTTTGTCAAATCACATTCAACATGCCCTCAGCTAGAATACGCATTCAATCAATGTTATAAGACATTGATATCAGGAGCTATCTGTAGCTACTGCTAGCCCGGTAGATAACGTTAAGACAATTTAGTTTACTGGGACAGATAGATCTAATGTGAGCTAGCTAACGTGAGCTAGCTAACGAGGGAATGGAGGTATTATGCACTCGAGTCGACTATTGCTGGAGCATTTGTTGATATCAGCAGCTATCAGTAGCTAGCCAGCTAGATACCGTTAGACAATGCCTCGTCATGTATTAAACTAAAAGTGAATAGTTGACTGGGTCATTGTTTAAACAGTAACGGTAGCTCATGGAGGTCCGATATAGACTAGAGCAGACTGCCCGCATATCGCAATGGTGGCATTTCAGGAAGTAAACAAGCCAAATGAGAGCTTCCGATTGGTCATTTGCTTTCTTTCTCATGAAACCAGTCACGTCACTCTACTGTGATTGGACCGTTGACTTGAGTAACAATGTGGGACTTGTCGTTTTTTAACGATCTTGCGGCGGAGAAAAAAAAGACGAGAGAGGCTATAATCTGTACTTGCACAATCAAAATAAGAGTAACGTTATGAACTACACGCCACACGGCGGGCAGCCCTCTAAGTGTCAAGCGCCAAAGGTAAAAACTGAGCGCCCCTGGCGGGCGGCGGGCTTTAGTTTCGGTCCCTGCTTTCACTACCACACTACAGAAGGTTAACCCTTTACTACCACACGTGATAGTAAAGGGTTAACCTTCTGTAGTGTGGTAGTGAAAGGGTTAAGAGAACACAGGTGAAAGGCAGTAAACTCAGAGGCCTGCTCCACTTGACAAGCAGGTTGGAAAGTCAACTCTTGCAAAGCAGTATGAAGGATGACTCTCGGATGATGAGGTCATGACTAAAGACTGGCCCCTCCCAAGTAGGTTAACCCCTTCACTGCCACACTACCAAAGGGTTAACCCGTTCACTGACACACTACCAAAGGGTTAACCCTTTCACTACCACACTTCCAAAGGGTTAACCCTTTCACTACCACACTACAGACGGTTAACCCTTTCACTGCCACACTACCAAAGGGTTAACCCCTTCACTGCCACACTACCAAAGGGTTAACCCTTTCACTGCCACACTACCAAAGGGTTAACCCTTTCACTGCCACACTACCAAAGGGTTAACCCTTTTACTGCCACACTACCAAAGGGTTAACCCTTTTACTGCCACACTACCAAAGGGTTAACCCTTTCACTACCACACTACCAAAGGGGTAACCCTTTCACTGCCACAATACCAAAGGGTTAACCCTTTCACTACCACACTACCAAAGGGTTAACCCTTTTACTACCACACTACCAAAGGGTTAACCCTTTCACTACAACAATACAAAAGGTTAACCCGTTCACTGCCACACTACAGAAGTAAGGTTAACCGTACGAAGGTTAACCTTCTGTATTGTGGTAGTGAAAGGGTTAACCTTCTGTAGTCTGGTAGTGAAAGGGTTAACCTTCTGTAGTGTGGTAGTGAAAGGTTAACCTTCTGTAGTGTGGTAGTGAAAGGGTTAACCTTCTGTAGTGTGGTAGTGAACGATTAACCTTCTGTAGTGTGGTAGTGAAAGGGTCAACCGTCTGTAGTGTGGTAGTGAAAGGTTAACCTTCTGTAGTGTGATAGTGAAAGGGTTAACCTTCTGTAGTGTGGTAGTGAAAGGTTAACCTTCTGTAGTGTGGTAGTGAAAGGGTTAACCTTCTGTAGTGTGGCAGTGAAAGGTTAACCTTCTGTAGTGTGGTAGTGAAAGGTCAACCTTCTGTAGTGTGGTAGTGAAAGGGTCAACCTTCTGTAGTGTGGTAGTGAAAGGTTAACCTTCTGTAGTGTGGTAGTGAAAGGGTTAACCTTCTGTAGTGTGGTAGTGAAAGGTTAACCTTCTGTAGTGTGGTAGTGAAAGGGTTAACCTTCTGTAGTGTGGTAGTGAACGATTAACCTTCTGTAGTGTGGTAGTGAAAGGGTCAACCTTCTGTAGTGTGGTAGTGAAAGGTTAACCTTTTGTAGAGTGGTAGTGAAAGGGTTAACCTTCTGTAGTGTGGTAGTGAAAGGTTAACCTTCTGTAGTGTGGTAGTGAAAGGGTTAACCTTCTGTAGTGTGCAGTGAAAGGTTAACCTTCTGTAGTGTTGTAGTGAAAGGTCAACCTTCTGTAGTGTGGTAGTGAAAGGGTCAACCTTCTGTAGTGTGGTAGTGAAAGGTTAACCTTCTGTAGTGTGGTAGTGAAAGGGTTAACCTTCTGTAGTGTGGTAGTGAAAGGTTAACCTTCTGTAGTGTGGTAGTGAAAGGGTTAACCTTCTGTAGTGTGGCAGTGAAAGGTCAACCTTCTGTAGTGTGATAGTGAAAGGGTTAACCGTCTGTAGTGTGGTAGTGAAAGGTTAACCTTCTGTAGTGTGGTAGTGAAAGGGTTAACCTTCTGTAGTGTGGTAGTGAAAGGTTAACCTTCTGTAGTGTGGTAGTGAAAGGGTTAAACTTCTGTAGTGTGGTAGTGAACGATTAACCTTCTGTAGTGTGGTAGTGAAAGGGTCAACCTTCTGTAGTGTGGTAGTGAAAGGTTAACCTTCTGTAGTGTGGTAGTGAAAGGGTTAACCTTCTGTAGTGTGGTAGTGAAAGGTTAACCTTCTGTAGCGTGGTAGTGAAAGGGTTAACCTTCTGTAGTGTGGCAGTGAAAGGTTAACCTTCTGTAGTGTGGTAGTGAAAGGTCAACCTTCTGTAGTGTGGTAGTGAAAGGGTCAACCCTCTGTAGTGTGGTAGTAAAAGGTTAACCTTCTGTAGTGTGGTAGTGAAAGGGTCAACCTTCTGTAGTGTGGTAGTGAAAGGTTAACCTTCTGTAGTGTGGTAGTGAAAGGTTAACCTTCTGTAGTGTGGTAGTGAAAGGGTTAACCTTCTGTAGTGTGGTAGTGAAAGGTTAACCTTCTGTAGTGTGGTAGTGAAAGGGTTAACCTTCTGTAGTGTGGCAGTGAAAGGTCAACCTTCTGTAGTGTGATAGTGAAAGGGTTAACCTTCTGTAGTGTGGTAGTGAAAGGGTTAAAGCCACTTTAGATCTATTGCTTGATTATTTTATGCCAGGTTTTTTGTCTGAAAATGTAAGAAAATTTACGTATTTCCTCCAATACAATATTTGCTCAATGAAAATAATCGTTGAATTATCAATCATATTAATGAATGAATAAAAACGTATGGCAGAACTTAAAGGGGAACTCCAACATTTTGGGAAATTAGCTTATTTAACATCTTCCCTGGAGTTAGACAAGAAGATACATACCTTTTTTGTCTCTGTGCGTGCATTTTAGCTTTGGGAATAGACGCTCCGTTAGCATAGCTTAGCTTCATCACTGGAAGTGAGGCAGGACAGTAGCCTTACAGTGCCTTACAGTGTATTGCAAGGTCTGACATTGACCAAACTTGATATGCATGACCTTGGTGGGCTCTAGGTCAACTCCTGAAAAGGGGGTCAATGTCAGACTTTGCAATCAAAAGTTAGGGGGCTAATAACCCTTGCCATAATTTCAGTGCGCCCCCTAACTTTTGATTGCAAGGTCTGACATTGACCCCCTTTTCAGGAGTTGACCTAGAGCCCACCAAGGTCATGCATATCAAATTTGGTCAATGTCAGACCTTGCAATACACTGTAAGGCACTGTAAGGCTACTGTCCTGCCTCACTTCCAGTGATGAAGCTAAGCTATGCTAACGGAGCGTCTATTCCCAAAGCTAAAATGCACGCACAGAGACAAAAAAGGTATGTATCTTCTTGTCTAACTCCAGGGAAGATGTTAAATAAGCTAATTTCCCAAAATGTTGGAGTTCCCCTTTAAGAGCAGTGAATCACCATGGAGAAACTCACAACTCGGGGAATGAGGACGACCTCTCCAATGTGACAGACCAGCTTCATCACAGAGACCTGAGTCTCCAATGTGACAGACCGGCTTCATCACAGAGACCTGAGTCTCCAATGTGACAGACCAGCTTCATCACAGAGACCTGAGTCTCCAATGTGACAGACCAGCTTCATCAGAGACCTGAGTCTCCAATGTGACAGACCAGCTTCATCACAGAGACCTGAGTCTCCAATGTGACAGACCAGCTTCATCACAGAGACCTGAGTCTCCAATGTGACAGACCAGCTTCATCACAGAGACCTGAGTCTCCAATGTGACAGACCAGCTTCATCACAGAGACCTGAGTCTCCAATGTGACAGACCAGCTTCATCACAGAGACCTGAGTGTAGAGCCATATGAAATCCGTTTTATTTTTTTCCAAATTCCATTTTATTTTTTTCCAAATTCCGTTTTTTCCGTTTTAATATTTCAGAATTCTGTATTTTGCTTTGTACGCTCATTTTACCATCAGAAATAGTGTCTAATAAGTGGGAATGAATAAATGTTCACAATTTAATAAGATATAACAGTCCATTTAATAGGGCTGTCTTAAATACTTCGAAGCTTCGAAGCTTCGTTCGATGGGCATGGGATTCGAATATGAAAATAAATTTTGATTATTAAAAAAAAAAAAAAAAAAAATTATATATATTTTTGCAAAATCAACTCTGCCTCTCTTTGTTAACTACAACAAGCAATGCTGTTTGTTATTTAAGATGAGGTCGGACTCGGCACTGACAGATTTGTGTTCATTATGCTGCTTTTATAAAGCCTCAAATGACGGCTTACGATATTTCATGAAAGCAAAGTGTTTTTTTTTCTAAGATTTTAAAAGGTTTAAACTTTACAGCACTGACAAAGTTGAACAAAGTGATGTACAAGTCCCACAACATAAAAAAAAAGTAAAAAAAAAAGAAAAAAAAAGATTTTATTTATTTTTTTATAGTTGATTCCATTTTTATTGCTCAATTCCGCGATTCCGTCCGCGATTCCGTGATCGCGGATTCCATATGGCTCTACCTGAGTGTCTCCAATGTGACAGACCAGCTTCATCACAGAGACCTGAGTCTCCAATGTGACAGACCAGCTTCATCACATGGACCTGAGTCTCCAATGTGACAGACCAGCTTCATCACAGAGACCTGAGTCTCCAATGTGACAGACCAGCTTCATCACAGAGACCTGAGTCTCCAATGTGACAGACCTCTTCATCACAGAGACCTGAGTCTCCAATGTGACAGACCGGCTTCATCACAGAGACCTGAGTCTCCAATGTGACGACCAGCTTCATCACAGAGACCTGAGTCTCCAATGTGACAGACCAGCTTCATCACAGAGACCTGAGTCTCCAATGTGACAGACCAGCTTCATCACAGAGACCTGAGTCTCCAATGTGACAGACCAGCTTCATCACAGAGACCTGAGTGTCTCCAATGTGACAGACCAGCTTCATCACAGAGACCTGAGTCTCCAATGTGACAGACCAGCTTCATCACAGAGACCTGAGTCTCCAATGTGACAGACCAGCTTCATCACAGAGACCCGAGTCTCCAATGTGACAGACCAGCTTCATCACAGAGACCTGAGTCTCCAATGTGACAGACCAGCTTCATCACAGAGACCTGAGTCTCCAATGTGACAGACCAGCTTCATCACAGAGACCTGAGTCTCCAATGTGACAGACCAGCTTCATCACAGAGACCTGAGTCTCCAATGTGACAGACCAGCTTCATCACAGACCTGAGTCTCCAATGTGACACAGTGACAAGACAACGCTCCTGACAATAATGTTATAATAATATATAGGGATGTCCCGATCGCCTTTTTTTGCTTCCGATCCGATCCCGATCATATGATTTTAAATATCTATCGATCCGATCGTTTCCGATCCGATCTTTCACATTAGTAATCAATTTTGACGCATTTTTGTCAGAAACTGGCAGAGTGAGACAAGCCCATCTGTTGCCTATATCCGGGGCGCGAGCGCGGAGGCGTTTGTTATTACATTCACCCTGAGAAATGTGCTTCTGCTTCATATGAGAAATATTAAAAGTTTCAATATATGTTTGCACATTAGTATACATTCAGTGTTCGACTTACGTAATGGTCCATTCTGGTCTGAAACGTCGACGATAAAGTCACGTAACGTTATCCTCCAGTTGAAAAGTTTGTCTGAAAACTTCGCCTCCAGCCTGCTGCTTCATGAGTTTTTCCTCCACGCGGAATCTCCTCCTTGCAAACATTGCAACTGGCTTGACTTTCTATTTTTAAATGCTTAGTTCCAAACCTCTGACATTAAGTCTAGCTGCTCAAGTCAGTGGATATTAACCGTGTTTCGGGAGCGACGTGTTGTTGTTGTGATGTGGTCGCGACTCGCGTGTAGCGTGTAGCGTCTAAATTAAAGGGAATGTTTGTTGCAACGGTGAAAATTAAAGGGGAATGTGTTTGTTGTGGATAATTATTCTGCTCTGTGTGACAATAAATACATTAATGATGATATATTATATGTAATTTAAAACCAAAACTAAGGCCTCCGTATGAGTTTAAGACGTGGACATGGTCATGTTTGTTGAATAAAAATTTTCTTTTTTTGACTGCCGATTTTTATTATTATTTTTTCCCGATCCCCGATACTCTGAAAAGCACGTGATCGACGCCGATTCCGATCACGTGATCGGATCGGGACATCCCTAATAATATATAATAACAACTCACTGGGCAACGTGCAGCAAGGTTGAGTTTAATTTGGTTAAAGGGGAACTACACTCCATTTCAGAATCCATACTGTAACAGTGTAAATGGACTGCATGTTGCAGGACTGAGACACTGCTATAGAATAAAGCTCATTTTGGTATGAAAACTAAAAGCAACATTCTGTGGCTCCAGACGTTATACCTGATGATGACGCTCTGGTCTCTGGAGAGTCGCTCATGTTCGCTAAAGCATGACATCACGCGCAGCAGTGGGTCGTGAGACTTAGACCATGCCTAGGGGGGGGGTGGGAAACTATTCTGTCACGGCGAATGTCTTAGTTGCTTAAACAATGTTGGATGATGTAATTGATGGGTCATGAGTCATTGTGGAACAAAATAAAAATCGCGCGAATTGATTGATTGATTGATTAATTGCACATTTTATTACTGTCCGCCTTGTTTCCAACTGGTTAAGTTTAGGCACTCTTTCAAAGTCGCTCTCTTTCGAAGTTGGTTATGGTTAGAGTTTGTCTTTAGAGCAGGGCGATAGACCACCAGCTCAAGGACTCCAGCCACAGGGCTCTACAGTGCAACCAAATTGCTCGCATATGCCCCTAAAAATATTTGTATGCGAACCGTAAAAATCAATTACGCGCACGCTGTGCGAATACAGATTATAGCCTCTCTCGTCTTTTTTTTCCTCCGCTGCGAGATCGTTAAAAAACTACAAGTCCCACATTGCACTCAAGCCAACGGTCCAATCACAGTAGAGTGAAGTGACTGGTTTCATGGGAAATAAAGCAAATGACCAATCGGAAGCTCTCATTTTGCTTGTTTACTTCCTGAAACTCCGCCATTGCGATCAGGGCTCTCGTTTTCCGAGACACTAACTTATTATAGTCTCTCTTACCAATAGCAATAGATTTTAGAACACCTAGATTTATCGATAGCAATAGTAATATAACGTTAATGCAACAAAACGAATGCCTTGCTTTGTTAATCATAACGTTGATGCAGTAGCGTATGTCGGTGTGTTGGCTGTAACGGACATGACAATAACATAACGTGTACACATTAAAATTGCGATAATCTATTCTAACATTTTCAAATCGATGCAGTTGAATTTCCCCCTTAGGATCGATGCATTGTTACACCACTACACCAAAGTCACTGGCCCACTGTGTATCTGTGTGTATAATAACTTGGCTAGCGTTATCAACAGCAGAGGTGGGCAATGGGTCCAGCTGCAGCGCCGGAGTGCAAGCGATGTGATGTAATTGGCAGACTCGACTGTCAATCAATGGTCTACCTGACACGCAAACTCAAACAATGTTTCTGTACTGGAGGTGTGATTGATTGATTGATTGATTGATTGAAAACTTTATTAACAGATTGCAGAATGGGTACAATACAGTACAGCTCAATACACACAATTGTTAAGGGGATGCAGACCAGAGAAAGACTTTAGTCTTGTTTACATCAGGGTCCCCCATTTTCAATTCATCAGGAAAGTGTACAGTAGGAAAGTGTACAGTATTTCAATAGGCAACCCTGAAAGGATTATTTTTCTAGAAGAGCAACACAGCCAAAACATAAGCATTGTATGCATAAAAGGGGCTAAAGTTAAGGCAGGGCTGTACGCTAAGCTTTTTCACTAGGGGCACACTTAAATAATAAAATATTTTTTAGGGGCAAATTTTTAAATAACAATTTTACCATTATTTATATCGATTGTTTTTGATTAAAAAAAAATTATATAATTATTATTTTGAATAAAATATATATATATTATATAATCATACTTGTAGTTGTATTATCTGCGAGACATCGCCACCTCGCTGTCTGCAAACAGCTCCACTGTCTGTGTGTATACTCGAGTGGCCTCCAGCAAGGATTCTCCGGGGGTGCAGCTGGACCCTAAACGCTACATTCAGAATCAGCATGCAAAAGAATTCTCCGGCGCTGCACCTGGACCCTAGTCAGCAGCCCTCACTCATGCGATGTAAACCAGGGACTCGAATACGCATGTTGTTGTTGTAGGTAGCTTGCAGGACGCTTGTAGGACATTGATGCCAGGAGCTTTCTGTAGCTACTGCTGGATGGCGTTGGGACAACGCCTCAGTGAACTATTTAGTTTACTGCGACATTTCGTAGTGACTAGTTACCTAGCCAACCGAGGTATTATGCACTGGACTATTGCTGATGGATTTGTTGATGTCGGGAGCTATCCGTAGCTAGCCGGCTGGATAACGTTACACAATGCCTCAAAGTCATGTATTAAACTAAGTGAATAGTTGACTGGGTCATTTTGTAACGGTAGCTAACGTTATCTCACGAAGGTCCCACACTGACTAGACTAACGTCACGGTGAGGCAATAGCCTCTGTTTACATGCAACAGGTGGGGAGGGGGTAGCAGCAGCAGCAGTGCGCGGTGCGCGCTTCATGTGTGCTGAGACAGCGAGTGAAAACTCCGCTAAAGAATTGGATCATGATTTTCGGTTTTCACATGACTATTTGATTGCCCGTCACACGGCGCTCAGACGTCTCAGTGGGAGGCGCCAAACGTAAAAACTGAGCGCAAATGGCGGGTGGCGCTCTCTAGTTTCGGTCCCTGACTACTAGACTTACTGGAGCATTTGTTGATAGCTATCAGTAGCTAGCCGGCTGGCAGGCTCACCGAGGTCCCAGTGTTTACAACAGCCACGGGTGCGAGAGGGCTGGAGGAGGAGCAGACGCCGCAGCTCTCTCCGTGTGTCTGAGTTCAGTTCAGTTCGGCTCACTATAGGAGGTCGAACGCGACGAAAATATGAAGCAATACTAACTTTACTTTTCTTCATAGCTAAATCAGACAGTCAGCCAGTCTATCAGAGTGAGTGCTCAGTCGATTGTTCCCGCTGATCATACCTGCTGAGTGCTCACTGCTCAGCTCGCGTGAGTGACGCCATCGCGTCATCATACGCCTTGGATAATTTAGGAGTGAAATGCGAATCCAAGGCTTGAAAGCACTACTCGCAAGCCCGCCCCCAGATAATATTTACCAATCGCAACGGCCAATTAAAGGGGCAATTCGCGATGATATCATCGCAGTGTACAGCCCTGTAAGGGACTGAACCTTTTGTAGCAGTAGTTTGATTTGATAGGGACAGCACATGTTAATGAACATCAAGTACAAAATACAAAATGTAAACATGCAGGGTTGTAGCAAGAGCTAATTTACACACATGCACAGTACAAATATACATTTATTTTTGAAAAAAAAATAAACTCTTGTTACTTGAAATATTTTCACTGTGCTCCTAAATATTTTTGGGTGCTCCTAAATTTCTTTGTGTGCTCCTAATTTTTTTCATTTAGGAGCACCTGTGCCCCTAGTGAAAAAGGTTAGCGTAGAGCCCTGAGCCACCCGAACAACTGCCTCTTTGAACTGCTGCGGTCAGGCAAGCGATACCGGAGTCTCAAGGCGAGCACAGAAAGACTCAGAAGAAGCTTCTATCCCCAGGCCATCAGGCTGCTCAACGAACAATAAACACTATGCAACAACCATCAAATGCACACAGCACACACACCCACACACTCACTTTAAACAAACAACACACTGCAGCACCCACTCTCCACACTTTAGATCACCTAAACACACTTTACACTTTATATTTATTGGTAAAGGATTTGCACTACAACTCGTACACCTTACTGTAAATTGTACCTAAATTGTACCTAAATTGTACCTCATCCCATTTCTGCTTTGCACTATATAGTATTGTATATTAGTACATTGCATAGTATATTGTATGGTAACTCAGTTACTTCTAGTCTGCATCAAACATTGTACATATGTCTATACTGAACACTGTGACTTCTATTTTTACTAGGGATGCTCGATATTGGCTTTTTTACCGATACCGATATTCCGATATTGTCCAACTCTTAATTTCCGATACCGATATCAACCGATATCAACCGATACCGATATATGCAGGGTTTCCCCGTCCAAAAAACTGAATAATTTCAGGTAACTAATAATTTCACTGGATATATATATAACAAATATTGTTATTGTTTTTTTTTGTTTTTAAACCGATACCGATATCACATTTTACTGCCGATATCGGTCGGCCGATAATATCGGACATCCCTAATTTTTACTTCTTTTTACACGCTACTTTATTTTATTTCATACTTATCTTGTCTAGCACAGTCTCTGGAGCGTAACAGTAAGAAGCATTTTGTATAAAAGTATTCTGTACTTCTGTATGACAACTATTAAAGAAAATTGAAACTTGATTCCAAACTCTAACCTTAACCAACTTCGAAAGAGAGCGACTTCGAAAGAGTGCCTAAACTAACCAGTTGGAGACAAGGCGGACACTGACAGTAATAAAATGTGCAATTAATCAATCAATCAATTTGCGCGATTTTTATTTTGTTCCACAATGACTCATGACCCATCAATTACATCATCCAACATTCTTTAAGAAACTAACACATTCGCCGTGACAGAATCGTTTTTCATTTAGTCTTTATGACCCTATTACCATATCCTTTCGTAATATTTACTGTCCGGCGTGTCCGCCATCTTGCTTTCACTTCTAAAAACTTGCACGGCGGAGTGATAGTAATGCGGTTGTGGGCGGGTCCTGGGACCAAGAGCGTGGGGTTAGTACAAATACCCACGTGTAACTTGACTGTTTCAGCCAATCAGAATCGAGAAATGTTCATGCCGTTGTATAAAAATATTGATTGAACGGTCTTGGCAGTGGAAATCAGATTTAATAGGTTATTTGAGTGGTGTTCCCCTCATGGACATGCATACATCAAAGCTGTTCACACACACACACACACGCGCAAACACACACACACACGCGCAAACACACACACACACACACACACACACACACACACACACACACACACACACACACACACACACACACACACACACACACACACACACACACACACACACACACACACACACACACACACACACACACACACACACACACACACACACACACACACACACACACACACACACACACACACACACACACACACACACACACAGGTTACATCCTGTGTGTGGCCACAGCTCAATTTAAAAAAGGTGATTTGCTCACCAGCCTTAAGTGACTCAAGTTTCTACAACAGCAGGCATTTGTCGTAGCCAAATAAATAAATGTTTAGAACAACTGATTTACTACTAGTACCCGTATGGTGCCACACTGCCACGGAGTTATATAACCTAGTGTTTGTATGGTGTTAGATGGTAGTGTTGGAGTGCAGGCCTGTGACTGTATGGTGTTAGATGGTAGTGTTGGAGTGCAGGCCTATGACTGTATGGTGTTAGATGGTAGTGTTGGAGTGCAGGCCTGTGACTGTATGGTGTTAGATGGTAGTGTTGGAGTGCAGGCCTGTGACTGTATGGTGTTAGATGGTAGTGTTGGAGTGCAGGCCTGTGACTGTATGGTGTTAGATGGTAAGGCTGGAACGGGGCGTCGTGGAGCCAAACTGGCAGCATAGATTGGCTCCCCGTGGTTTTAATTTCCACACCACGGCCCTAATATAGAAACACAACCAGCAGCCTGTAATTGCTCATAATGGCATAATGGCCTACCCAACCTCCTCCAATGTACAGTTTCTACGTCAAATGTATATACACTCTTTTTCTGGACACTTTTGTATCACAAACAGTACTGTATTTGCAAATCTGGTATGTCATAGTCATAGATGTATAGATGTAGCAGTACTGTCTATCTGTATGTCATATGTTATGATGAATTGAAAATGGGGGACCCTGATGTAAACAAGACGAAAGTCTTTCTCTGGTCTGCATCCCCTTAACAATTGTATGTATTGAGCTGTACTTTACTGTACCCATTCTGCAATCTGTTAATAAACTTTTCAATCAATCAATCAATCAATCAAACGATTAACCCGCAACTGTCCACATTCCTCCCTGGTTCGAATCCCTTCTTGGGCCAAGCTGCACCGCATTATTACCAGCCTCACAGTTCATATCCTACCGTCAGCGTGAGATGACAACTACCACATTATACAAATGTATCATTGGTTGTTTATACAAAGTAAGAAAGGTGTAGTAAGTAATCTTGGACACAAGTTTCACACGCAGTGAAAACTACGCGTAAACGTGGACAAAGTAAGACGTCGTCCTGGAATGTAGTTCCGGAGTTTACAAACACGCGTCAAATATATAAAAAAAAAAGAAAAACAGCGGTGAGAATAAACTACAATAGTTTGACGCATGAACTCACCTGTGCCATTTCGGTGTTTTGCTGTTGTTTTTAAACGGGCTTAACTTTTCTTCCTGCGACGCTTGGTAAGTGTTGCTTCTCTCGGTCTCAGAGTTCCATTGCTTCTGTCACAGATTGGCAGGATTCCTAAAACCGCCTCCTCCTCCTCCTCCTCCTCCTCCTCCTCCCGAGAAAACAAGTAACCGGATTCCACCTTCCGTGTCAGTCAGAGAGAGTTATGATGAAGAGCTTCAGTCAGAGAGAGTTATGATGAAGAGCTTCAGTCAGAGAGAGTTATGATGAAGAGCTTCAGTCAGAGAGAGTTATGATGAAGAGCTTCAGTCAGAGAGAGTTATGAAGAAGAGCTTCAGTCAGAGAGAGTTATGATGAAGAGCTTCAGTCAGAGAGTTATGATGAAGAGCTTCAGTCAGAGAGAGTTATGAAGAAGAGCTTCAGTCAGAGAGAGTTATGATGAAGAGCTTCAGTCAGAGAGAGTTATGATGAAGAGCTTCAGTCAGAGAGAGTTATGATGAAGAGCTTCAGTCAGAGAGAGTTATGAAGAAGAGCTTCAGTCAGAGAGAGTTATGATGAAGAGCTTCAGTCAGAGAGAGTTATGATGAAGAGCAGAGAGTTATGAAGAAGAGCTTCAGTCAGAGAGAGTTATGAAGAAGAGCTTCAGTCAGAGAGTTATGATGAAGAGCTTCAGTCAGAGAGAGTTATGATGAAGAGCTTCAGTCAGAGAGAGTTATGAAGAAGAGCTTCAGTCAGAGAGAGTTATGATGAAGAGCTTCAGTCAGAGAGAGTTATGATGAAGAGCTTCAGTCAGAGAGAGTTATGATGAAGAGCTTCAGTCAGAGAGTTATGATGAAGAGCTTCAGTCAGAGAGAGTTATGATGAAGAGCTTCAGTCAGAGAGAGTTATGATGAAGAGCTTCAGTCAGAGAGAGTTATGATGAAGAGCTTCAGTCAGAGAGAGTTATGAAGAAGAGCTTCAGTCAGAGAGAGTTATGATGAAGCGCTTCAGTCAGAGAGTTATGAAGAAGAGCTTCAGTCAGAGAGTTATGAAGAAGAGCTTCAGTCAGAGAGAGTTATGATGAAGAGCTTCAGTCAGAGAGAGTTATGATGAAGAGCTTCAGTCAGAGAGAGTTATGAAGAAGGGCTTCAGTCAGAGAGAGTTATGAAGAAGGGCTTCAGTGAGTTGTAACCCGACACTATTGGGGGTATATACAGTTCATAGGGGCGCGCGGGCGCTGCAACATGTTGTATTCTTCGGTTGTGTGATAGTAAAGGGTTAACCTTCTGTCATGTGGCAGTGAAAGGGTTAACCGGCTGTTGTGTCGCAGTGAAAGGGTTAACCGTTTTGGCGGTGCGGCAGTGAAAGGGTTAAAGCTGTGATTTGTACAAATTATTTATTTTGTATACAGTGCAACGCTGTTCGTTTAAATATCCTGAAGAAACAAGCGCAGCAAAAAAAACAGACAACTTCATTCCACATCTGAAACCCTTTAGCAAAAGTTGGAACACGTTTTGTTTTACGCAATAACTGCCCAGCAAGCTTAGGCTGGTTTACAGCTTTTTCTTCTGTATTGTTGCCGTGTTAACCCCTCCCTTACCGACCATGTTAACCCCTCCCTTACCGAACGTGTTAACCCCTCCCTTACCGTCCGACCATGTTAACCCCTCCCTTATCGAACGTGTTAACCCCTCCCTTACCGTCCGACCATGTTAACCCCTCCCTTATCGAACGTGTTAACCCCTCCCCTAACCAAAAGACATTTTCTACCCTGCTGTGGACTGAACGTTTTTACACGCATGCTTGTAAATTAAATAGTTTCTGAAAGGTTTGCATCATGGTACAGTAAAACTGCAGACACACCGAGGTGGGTTTTTATCACACTTTCACAGTTGATAAGAGATATAAAAGATGACCTCAACTGAGGAAAGAAAGAAGGGATAATAAACTGGCACTTCCACATTCTTGCAATCCGGTTCCATGACTGAGTCTGTATGACTGAGTGGGCGGGCGGGCGGGCGGGCGAGGCCAGACTCACAGGCTGCTTCCAGAACAGTGTGCCTGACATGAATACCACACCTTCATACAACAGAGAGCACTCATCACACGGACTGCTGTATATACTGTATGTAACCCTAACTCATCACACGGACTGCTGTATATACTGTATGTAACCCTAACTCATCACACGGACTGCTGTATACTGTATGTAGGTGTAATTCTCTGGTAAATGAAACACTGAAGAAGATTGGGAGTGGACTGAGTATGAAAAAGGTTCCTACATGCTTTGGGTTAATCACAGGCGGTACCCCTGAGGAGGAGGGTGTGTCAGATGAACATTCATAGTCTCTCTCTCTCTCTCTCTCTCTCTCTCTCTCT